>NC_031999.1:26383420-26496895 GCF_001879085.1 Nicotiana attenuata
GGAATGGACTGTGTTTTACTATGAGGTACACGGTTGATTATTCGGTTAGCTGTAAGTATAGCTTCCCCCCACAAGTTCTGTGGTAAGCCAGAACTTATTAGCAATGCATTCATCATCTCCTTCAACGTTCGATTCTTCCTCTCCGCAATTCCATTAGATTGTGGAGAGTAAGGGGCAGTTGTTTGGTGAATAATGCCATTTTCCAAACATATTTCTTCAAAAGGAGATTCATATTCGCCACCCCTATCACTTCTTATCATTTTGATCTTTTTATTTAGTTGCGTTTCAACTTCACTCTTGTATTGCTTGAAAGCATCAATTGCCTCATCTTTACTATTAAGTAAATAACCATAGCAGTATCTCGTGCTATCGTCAATAAAAGTAATAAAATACTTTTTCCCACCACGAGATGGTGTTGACTTCATGTCGCAAATATCTGTGTGAATTTAGTCTAAAGGACTTGAATTCCTTTCAACGGACTTATAAGGATGCTTAGCATACTTTGATTCCACACATATTTGACATTTGGAATTAATGCAATCAAATTTTGGCAATACTTATAGATTTATCATCTTTCATAATGTTTTGAAGTTTACGTGACCTAAACGCGAATGTCATAAAGTGTTTGACTCAAGCAAGTAAGAAGAAGCATTCACTTTATTGATAGGAAGTGCTATTACATTTAGCTTAAAAAGGCCCTCATTCAGGTAACCTTTTCCTACATACATATCATTCTTACTTAGTACAACACTATTGGAAACAAAACTACATTTGAATCCATTCTTGACAAGAAGTGAAGTCGACACAAGATTCTTGCAAATTTCTGGAACATGGAGTTGGTTTAGAGTCACTATTTTTCCCGACGTCATCTTCAACGCAATCTTGCCAACTCCTTCAATTTTGGCTGTAGACGAATTTCCCATGAAAATTGTCTTGTCGGGTCCTGCGGGGGCATAAAAAGAAAATAACTCCTTGTTAGCACAAACATGGTGGGTGGCTCCAGAATCTATCCACCATTCTTTAGGATTTCCTACCAAGTTGCATTCAGACAATATGACACACAAGTCCTCCATGTCTTCAACATTTTCAACCATGTTTGCTTGATTTTTCTTCTTCTTTTTCTTTTGTACATCATTCTTTGGTGCACGACAATCCACGACCTTATGCCCAGATTTTTCACAGTTGTGGCAATTACCCTTGAACTTTTTCTTGCTTGGGTAATTCTTTGGTCCAGAAGCCTTCTTTATTCCGGAAATCTTTCCGGGTTTTTCTGCTGGTGCCATAACATGAGCAGGAGTTGAACGGCTTGACGAGGCAGCCACATTTTTAACAGTAGCACCCGTTCCCGCAACATTTCCATTAGTTTGGTTTTCATTCGTCATTTTTTTTCTGTAAAGTTGGAAACAAAACAGAACTTGGTTAAATCAGTGAAGTTTTGATATCTTCAAACTGAATACCAAACCAAACATACAACACGTAACAATGGTGAATTTTTTATATACTTCAAACTCGTACGTTTATTATTCCGGTAAAGTTTTTATATACTTTAAACCGGACAGCCCATACGTTTTTATTCCGGTAAAGTTTTTATATACTTTAAACTGGACAGAACAATTATTGGAGTAGAAAGCACGAAGGCTTTAGTCTCCAAAACAGTATACAAAATATGAATAACAGTTTAATATATGTTTCAACACAGAAACGTTAGTTTATAAATTCCTTAAGCTTGTGATCGCTACTGTGTTAAAACACAAAATCAGAAAAAAAACTGTTAGAAAAATAAAAGAAACTGAAAAAGCAGAGTTTAAGAAATATTCCGAGTCCACAATTTGCTTGTGTGTCCTTAAGTAATTTTAACCCCCTCACACGTTGCCAAGGTAATGGATTAAATCCTCCCAGGATAAAACGGAAAAAACCTTCCTGCAACAGTGGCAATACAAACTGCAGGATACCAACAAACTTAAAGAATGGAGCAAAATCACACTTACGAATTTGAGAGAGAGAGATTGCGAATTAGGATGCAGTATATTCAAAAAAAAAGAAGTTCTGGAGTGTTTTTCGTGTGTAGAAAATGGAGCCTTCCCTCAGAATTTATAGGCAATTATCAGAAGAGGTGTCTGGAAAAGGTGCCTTTTCAGAAGAATACGCTGCCTGCCGCGGTTCTACCGCGGTCGCGGCAGAACCGCGGTCAGAGAGGCTTTCTGAACCTGCCTGCCGCGGTTCTACCGCGGTCGCGGCAGAACCGCGGCCTGAGAGGTCCTCTGAACCTTCAGCAGGGTTCTGGAGTATTTTCATCAGTGATTTGGCATTTAATTAATTATTAAATAATTAAATAAATATTGTCCAAAAATAATCTTATCGATCGATCATTTGACAAATCCAAATCCAAATCCAAAGCCAAAGCCGAAGCCGAAGCCGAAGCCGAGCCGAGCGAGCGACGACGACGGCGCGAGGGTTCATTCTCTTCAACTCCTTTTAAGAGCTTTAAGAAGTGATTCTATATATAAGCACACAAATGTGGTTGTCCCTCACCAATTAGGGACAAAGTGCAAGACAAAAGTTCACTTCTTCAAATTTTCAATTTCCCTCCATTTTATTTCCCTCCATTTCCAATTCACACTTCTTCTACTTTAAAGCCCAATGGCTTAAAGTCCAACACCTACAACCCTAGTCCCCGACCTCCACACCCTCCTATCGAGGGCCATGTCCTGCATAATCACCTCACCCCAGTACTTCTTAGGCTACTCTACCTTCATTTTTTTTTTTGGGATGGGAGAACAAAAATAAAAGATTAAAACATAACTGAGAAATCTCCCTATATACGTTGACCTTGTATTGCATGCATGAGGGCCATATAAGTGTCAACTGCCTAAGTTAGAAAGAAAAGATTGAATTAATGACTTTTAGAGAACTTAAATGTAAAACTAATTGAATATTTACAAGTTACAATATAGTAATTAAAGGCAATAACAGTCTTAGTCGTCTCCATTTGCAATCTAGAATGCAAGTGTAAGGAATTTTAGCATTGAGACAATTCATCAGAAGTTGAAATTCACCTAATGACAACTTAATTACGCGTTTTTTTGGTCGTATTAATTGTTTAAACCTGAAATTGACACGAAAAAAGTCATGCAGAATCTTCTCTCGCTAGGTTTTCCCAAGATTAAAATGCTTAATTAATTAGACCGTATATACTTTCCCAATTGACCAAACAAATTAAAGATGCTCTAATATTACTTGTTTTATACGCACCCAACCCACCAAGTGCGCATATAATACCAAGAAAAGAAAACTTTATACATTCTAATCTTTATTATGCCAATATTAAGATGGTTTTCTAAGGGGATACATTTGTTTGGATCGAGGCATAGTTATTATAGTTATGCACATACACCGTGATCAGAGGCAGATCATGTGTAATGGTGAGGGGTTATCCGACCCCATAAACTTCGGCCAAAACCCTGTATATGTATAAGTGTATACTTTGAAAATAATTAATTTAAAACAGTCGACACCCTAAACATTAAAAGCCTTTACGGGCACTGGTTGAGTAGAATAATGTGCCCCGTCGCTTGAAAATTCTAGGTTCGCCTCTGGCGGAGATTACTTACTTGACAAGAGCATCCTTGCCTTTAAATAGTTTAATTCCCGTTAATTCACATATTTTATTTACTTTCTATCCCCCACAAAATAGTACATAAATTTCTTGTATAACTTAATACGAGTACTGTTAATACCGCCAATCAGATATTGCATTAATTATACGGTGGTTAGTTTTTTCTTATGCGAAATTTTATGTGGGATTAATTGCTCCAATACTGCAACCAAACGACCTCTAATAGGGGAGGAAAAAACATAACTAGGCAAAATTGTAGGAATATTTGCGGACATATAGCAGCATTATGTCTTTTACACATAAGGCAAGAAAATATTTATATTCCTAGCCAAAACCCCTTAAACATGATAAATTCAATCACGCTTCTGCTTTATATTCTTAAACGATTTTAGTTACATACTTCTACTTAATTAAGAAAATTAGTTATTACTGTCTGCCAATCTTCTTAGACGTAACTGACGCATTCCAATTATTCCATATGCCAATATAGTAATATATAAAGAGATGGGAACCATATAATTCGAAGCAAACAACAGAAAGATCATGTATACTTCTTCTGCCATGGATAACAGAATCACAATTTTGGTTCAACATAGCGGTCAATGGGATATGCAACACAGGTTTAAGAATTTTAGCGTCGATGGGGTGGTGATCAGTATGGAATGGGATTTTAAATCGATTCGTTCGGAGATATCAAAGATACTTGGAGTCGACGCACAAGCTGATACGATGGATATTGGATATTCCGTGAAAGAGAATTTTCCACCGATGAAAATATACGACAACAGGAGTTTGGGCTTGTACATGGAGTTGAAAAGCAAAAATTTATCTTTCACTGATTATCCATTGTGTATAACATTTAAAAAGCAGGATAACGATGGTACATGCGCGAATCCAGTTGTTAACAAGGCAAACTCCAATCTTTTTCAGAATTTGTCAATGGTTGACAATCTGGAAACGGTTGAATGTATTAATTCCGGAAACAAAGAGGACTATGATGTTATGTAGATCGATGAAGAGTGTATAATCGGAATCAGTACACATCAAGAGGTTAATGAAGGGCAACTGTACAAAAACAAGGATATACTGCAAAACGTTATGAAACATCTTGCAATCCGAGAGAAGTTCCAGTTCAAGGTTGATCGTTCAAATAAAACAAGGTACTTGTAAAGTTAACGAATGATTATATACAATTGTAGGATATGCTTTGTAAGTTGTAATTTAAAAATAATAGTGGTAATGTTTTCGAATATAATCTTTTCGAATATATTTATACTGCAGGTATTATCTTGTATGTGTGGATGATCAATGCTCATGGAATCTTAAAGCATCAAGCCTAAACACCTCGAATATATTTAAGGTGAGAAAGTTTGAAAAAGTTCACACATGTGGAAATAATTCCAGATTATTTTCACAGCGGCAGGCTACCTCTGATCTCGTTGGAAGTTTGATAATGAACAAGTTAGATGATCCAAAGTTGGAGTATACTCCAGCAGAAATACAACGTGACCTCAAGAGGGATTATGGAGTTGATTTGAACTATATGAAAGCATGGAGGTCGAGGGAAAAAGCTTTTGAAATGTTGAGAGGCAAACCAAGCGATTCGTATAATAAGCTGCCAAGGTTTTTGAATATGTTAATGCATACAAATCCTGGGTCAGTGACAAGGTTGGAAAGGTCAGATGACGGGTGCTTCTTATATGTATATGTAGCACTTTTCTCATCAATTAAAGGATGGGAGTATTGCATGCCTAATGTTGTTGTCGATGGTAGCTTTCTAAAATCAACATACAGAGGGACCTTACTAACGACTTGCACACAAGATGCAGCAGGTGAGTTGATGTAAACATTCATAGGTAGAAATTATTTCAAGTATAATTACACGTGATGTATAACTGTGTATAAATTATACCCTAAATAACCTGAATATTTTGATGGTATCACAGCTTCAACATGTAGTTTAGTATAAATCATGTATAATTTATCATATCCTCGTTTTTATCGAACAAATATTCTTTATCGTATTTGATATGTTGTATAATTTACGTTTTAAATAAAGTTAATTTTGTGATGTTCAATAAGGTAAAATATTTCCGCTCGCGTATGCTGTGGTTAATTCGGAGAATGATGCATCATGGGAGTGGTTCTTCCGGAATTTGCGAGAAACATATGGTATAAGGGAAGGAATGTGCATCGTATCTGACAGGCATGAAAGCATTTTGAAGGCAACATCAGTTGTGTATCCTGAAGTGCCTCATTGTGTATGCATATTCCATCTATGGAACAACATAAAGTTGAGGTTCAAGAAGAGCCAAAAGAAAATAAGGCCCTTATTTTTTGCTATGGCTAAAGCATACACAATTGAGGAATTCAACCAATACATGTCAGAAATACGTAATCTTGATGGGAGAGTTAAAGAATACTTATTTGACATTGGATATGATAGGTGGTCGGTAGCGCATTCAACGGTTAATAGGTCCATGGTGATGACATCAAATATTGCGGAATCCATGAATTCAGCGAATAAGGCGGCGAGGGATTTGCCTATCTACGATCTGCTTGACTACTTGATGAAGCTGGTTGCAGCTTGGAATAACACAAACAGAAACGGAGCACTGGCAACTGGTACAACACTTAGCACAAAGTATGAAATATTGCTAAGGGAAAAAATCATTGCGTCAAGAAGCATGCCGGTAAGTTAAATTGACATATAAGGTATAAAGTTAGAATATATACTGATATTAGAGTGTAATGTAAAAAATGTTATTATATATTTGATTGAATATAATATACTATGTATACCGCATATAATGAAATCATTGGTATACAACTTATACAGTGAAATATGGATTATCTTAAGCATCGAACAAAGCAGCAGTGCTTGTTTAGTTTTCTGGATATGAATTAGAAAGTCTTATCCTATCTGTTGCCCTCTTATGAAAGAATATTTTTGAGATATTTGAAAATTTTCTGCTTTGTTCATATGTCCACCATTCACTGGTATACATGCTTATAGTGTGAAACTCCTTCGAGATATATTTTGGAGTCATTGAAATACTTGTATGGAGCCATCAGCTATCTTTGAGTTTCAGATGCTAGAAAGTATATGCTGATCTTGGTTTTTGAGGAATCAATTACTACTGCTCTCTGTTTTTGATGATTGATGCGCCATTCTTATAATGCCCTTGTTGAATGTGTGCTGAAAACTGGTTTGGTATTATTTGGTATAATGTAGGTTACTCCATCAAATGAAGACCTATGAATTTCCGGTTTATCCAATTCCTGACGAAAGTCAATGGGAAATTCTTGAATATGTCTTAGGGGATGCGGTTAAGCCACCAAATGTAAGAGTTAAACCTGGCAGGCCAAAGAAGTCGAGAATCAAAGGTGCCGGTGAGTTCCAGGAAAAAAGGTGTAACATTACATCTGATTTGTGTGGACAACAAGGTCACAACAGAAAAACCTGCAGGAATCCTCCAAAAAAATGTGTTTAGCTCTTATGCTAGTCTGCTAGTGATATCTCTAAGGAGAAGCTTTGTTCAAGCTTAAACAATAGTATAATAAAAAAAAATGCATTATGTATTATGACAGATCGATTGGGATAATATAAATGTTGCTATTTCCATATTTACTTCTTATGTCTTCTATCAGTTGATTGAATATTGCCCTTGTGCAAAAATAAAAATAGATGGCAATGACTAAATTTGACGGCACAAACACATGGTTCAATTTTATCCATATCAGTATTTTATAGTTCTAGATATTGACTTCTCTGTATCAATAATTCTCGTTCATACATAGTTATAGATATTGACTTCTATGTATCAATAATTCTCGTTTATATGTTGATATATTTTCGACTGTAGTATCAATATTGAGTGGCATGAGCTGCCATGGGATTACAGTGGAATATGAGTGTGAGATAATTTTGCCCTTAATTGCTTTTGAGTGACTGATCTTCCATTGGAGGCACTAGTATATGGGAAGTAAGATACATTTGCTAACAAGTTAAAGGGAAAAAAATTTCAAATGCAGAATGTACAGTGATTGGGAATCCGAGGTTGTTAATGTTTAATATGGTAATGTGAATCGTAGGTTTGTGGGACAATACAAGCTAGAAGGTGTACACATGGAACAGATGTAACAGAGTGTTCCATCAATACTACATATATATAGGCTTGTTTTTGGTATATTTATATGCAACAGAGGTAATAGAGTGAAGAAACAGCTTATATGTTGGCAAAAATTTTTTTAACTGACTTCTGTTAAAGTGATGCTGTCGTAGATTAACGATTCTATACGGTATAATTTCACTGATTTACTTCAAAAAAGCTCATACTAATGTATGTTTGAAAATTCTTTTTCATATATAGGCTTCTTTTTGGTTTAGTATGAAGATTTGCAAAATCTGCAATCAGGTGAAATTTGGTTTAGTTACAACATGTTATTGAGGGTATAATTTATCCATAGATCTGTGAAATATTTGAAAAATTTACACCTTTAAAAAACACTCCTTATTAAGTGTACAATATATACATGTTATACATCATACATAATTATACGTGGAAGAAATCTATATTACCATACCTTTTGCTTTGTTGGTAGACAGAGTTATCACAATTTATCCAATACCATGTATTAACATATACTTTAGATACCAATAAGTGATTAGTCTAATGGTTGGGAAGTGCTATAACACTAGCACAATACAAATCTATATTTCATCAAGGATACAAAGCTGCTAACACAAGTAAAAAGACATCATGAAAGTATCATATTCTTCTGCAATTAGTAATCTGTTATATGAATAAAACATAAATTCCATTCATATCTTGACAGCATATTGCACTAGTACATTATTCAACTTCTCAAAACGTAATACTTAAAGATAGTTATAACCAAAGTACAGCTCCACTTGTTGAGTAAAAGAAAACATTATATGAAATGCATCTGAAAAAAACTAAAGCAGTACTACATGAGGTAGTAAAGCTACTAATTATTCATATCCGCACGACCCTTTTATTTAATTTTCATCGGGACTTCTGCTTCGCTGACGACTAGCTGTTCTTGCTTCATTCTTCCGTAACTCCACAATAACGATGCGAATCTTATGCGTTGAGCAGTTATATCACACATATTTTTTATCACACTTTGACCACATATGAAGGACTCCGCAAACATCGCCACAAGCACACCTGATTCGCTGCATTTTAAGCATACCAAATATTTTCTTTAAAAAAACTTATTGCACACTAAAAAATTATGTTGTACTCTAAAAGTATAATATACAAATATATTAATCATATGACTTACGCGTCTTGCTGCACCGGCAAACCATCAATCATAACAACATCAAATGGTTCTTCCTTTGTCTTATCCTTGTATGATCCCTTATTCAATTCGATATCATTCCTTTTGCCATAAAAACCAAGAGCGCACAAAAAGTATGGGATAATAACAGCATATGCGTCTACTACTTTGCGAATTCTGGATTTGTGAGATGCATCTTCCTTTGAGTCATAAAGAAATATGCATCTTTCTTTGAAAGACATTATTTCCAGTACCCAGTAATCATATGGTTCTTCCATCAAGAAATATGCATCTTTCTTTGAAAGACATTATGCACTTCAGGATACACAACTGATGTTGCCTTCAAAATGCTTTCATGCCTGTCAGATACGATGCACATTCCTTCCCTTATACCATATGTTTCTCAAGGACATCCATACTTGATTTCTCAAGTGTAGTTGGGAAAATATTCCTCACCTTCAACTAAGAAGTAATGTAGATTAACATTTTAACGAATATACAAATGTTTAATGTTTATTAACATGAAAGCAGTATCACTCAAAGTTAACCTTTTGTTCAGAAGTAACTTGTACGCTTCACTTGAAGTAGGATTACTGATCACTTTCCTAGCNTTAAAGACCTTAGCTTAATTTCCATTTTAGGAGTGAATTACATCTTTTAGCTTAATTGCTGTCAGCTGAAGTTTCAAAGGTTCATTAGAGTTGATTTCAAGTGGGTTTTTGAGTTTAATTGAGTCAATTTTGGATCAAATTGAGTGTTGTGTTGCTGTGCTATGATGCTGGGTTATTGCTGAAGAAATTTTGATTCAAAATCATCCTTGTTGCTGCTGTAATTTCACTGCTGTTGTGCTATTGCTCAAAGCTGACCTCAATTTTCCTTCTCCTTTTGATAAATTCCAGGTACACGATTTCAATTATGATCTGATGTAATTGAAGGAGAAAAGCTATAAAGTATTCATTATCCTGCTTCTGGAAATCACATCATGTTGGATCTAATGTGTCAACAATTAATTAGATATTAGACATGCTTGTTTATGTGCAATTTTGCCTTGTATTCACCATTACATTGTTGAATATCATTTGACTGTTAGTTCTGCTCGTGGACTGTGAATAGCATTTTTAAAAACCACTTAGACTGTTATCATTTGAACTTGAAGGCTGTAGTATTGCATCATTTGTAGTATGGTTCATTATAGGGAATGCTTATCTGATGTTGTAGTTATTAGCACAAAGTAAAAATTGATAAAAGTTTTTAGTAGTTAATTATTATTAGACTGTGATTGTAAATTCAATGGTCAAATCTAGTAAATTAATTTTCAGAATGTCCAAATTTGTAAGTTGAGAGTATTAGTTATAAACAGGTATTCCAATAGGCTATTTCACATGATGAATGGGATTGGTTGTTAATTAAAATTCCCAGTAACAATTGAACAAAACAATTAGAGTATAGGGGGGCTTGATCTTAGGCTAGCAACTGGACTGTCTGCGTGAGCTTAGGTTGCAGACACACCCGTGGGGATTCGATCATCCATCCCTTCAAATGTGGCCTGATTTAATCTATTTGCTTTGGGCCACCCCTAGGCCCAATTTGGAGTTATTAGAAATATGGTCTAGTGTGTGTGTACTTGTTGCTGAAATTCTGGAGAGCATTTTTTTTATAATATTTGCCTTGAGTATCATTTTTCCTTTGTTTAAATTGTTGAAAATTATCAAAAGTCATTAAAATTACATAGGTATATGGAAATTAATTGGCAAACATAAAATTGAATTTTGAATCAGGTAGCGGGTTCAAGCTAAAAGGGTTTTCCCTTTTATTTGAATTCGGACTTGAATTCGAGGCTCGAATTTATATTTGCGAATTAATTGGCCTTTTAGAGACAAATAATAAAATAAAAAATTTTAGTTTGCTTTAGGTTGACCTTCTAATAATAAAAAGGAGACGTGCCTCGCCGAATAAAACTACAAATTGCGGGGCCCTCAATAAATGCTATATAAAAATATTTAGAATTCGGGGCGTGCCATTTAGCGAATTTCCATGGCCTCCCGCAAAGATAATAAACTCGTAGTTGCTTTAGGCGCGTATTTTAATAATATTACCTTCCTAAATGTGGGTGCACATTTATGTGACCCAAATCCAAATCTCAACGAAGTTGAAATGTGTTGACAATCACGGGTGCACTGGTGCGACGTGGTTCGAGACGCGTTTTCACGACGTTGCAATTCTTATTAAAAATAACAATAAAAGCGGTTTACTAATAAAAGGCACATAAGTTAGAACATGTTCTGAAATCAGATAAAATCCATTACAACAGTTGAGCGACCGTGCTAGAACCACGGAATCCGGGAATGCCTAACACCTTCTCCCGGGTTAACAGAATTCCTTACTCGGATTTCTGGTTCGCGGACTGTTAATAGAGTCATAATTTCCTCGGTTCGGGATTCAACCGGTGACTTGGGACACCATAAATCTCCCAAGTGGTGACTCTGAATTTTAATAACAAATCCCGTTCTGATTGTCCTTTAAGTGAAAAAACTCCTTACGCCCTCGCGGGTGTAGCGAAAAAGGAGGTGTGACAACATGAAAGCAGTATCACTCAAAGTTACCTTTTTGTCAGAAAGTAACTTTGACGCTTCACTTGAAGTAGGATTACTAATCACTTTCCAGCTAAGTATGCGAGGAATCTATGCTGAACATACACAGCTATCTGATCCTTAGCTCGAGGACAGCATTCATAAAACCATATTTGGAATGACAATGGAAATCCATATAACCTAGAATATTTTTTTGATCTCTTCCCTCGAAAAGCTTTTCTCAACGAGCTATATGTATCGTTAAAAACCAATTTACCCCATGGGTAATTCTCGAATTCACCGGACTCAACCAATTCAAAATGACCAATTGAGACGGGACTATCAGGAAGTGATGAAAATAAAAAAGAATGTATGAAGTACAACACAGCAATCTTCACTGCATCATGATCAGATGACCATCTCTTTCCTTCAAAACAATCGATTATAGCTTGACTATTAAGCTTCTTAATTCCTTGAAAACAACGATCAATCAAGCCACAACTTTTGTTGTCATCATAACGTTTATGGGCTACACCGGTACATTTAAGACCGGTAACGAGTGCAAACTCACCAATACCAAAACGTATTTTACAACCATTCAAGGAGAGCCACAGTTCATCTCCATTATGATGAACAACCTCCCTCAACAATAGAGAGTGAATCAAACGAGGTTGCATACCTACTATTGGCAAATCAAGGAAGTATCCAAAACAAGTTTCTCTGAACCTTGCAAATTGTCTCGAATTCAGATGTTTCATCAATGTTTGAACAATGCAAATATTACTGGTGGCACCAATCTTCAATTTATAATGATCTTGTGGTTTGAAATAAAAATCCCAAACCTGCATTCAATAATAATATAAAATTATTGATTTAATAAGCATATAAGTGTTTCATAGCTTAAACAGATATATATTAGAGAAACTATTACACCAAATTAGAGGCAAAACAAATGGATATCCAACGTGAAATTCACTAAGCTATGCATATAGGCTTGTATCCCAAATTAGTATTTAAATTGGGTTTATTATGAAGGTTTCTAAGTCTGTAGTCATGTGAAATACATGTAAAGCTGTTATACAAATTTTTTTTAGTGTATCATTTATCTGCACTCATATGAAATGTAGATAAAGCTGTTATACCATAAAAATAATTTGATTATTGAGGGTGAAATTTATAAATATTATAATTCATGTATAAAGTATACATGAAATAAATCTATATGCCAATATCTGATTACTCTCTATGGTTGTGAACTACGCGAATCTACTGGAAATAAATTTGATAAATATAACAAGTATAAATAATGTTTAATCAAAAGTTAATACAAACATACAATACCTTAAGATTCGGTGTTTGTTCTCTAGCTTCATCGACCTTTCTCCTTTTGTTGTGCTTCAGAGAATCAGATAGTATATCCTCAAATACATCATCTACATCTTTTTCCAATTTTTTCTCCTTAAACTTTCTTATCCTTTTATGCTTCTTTGTATCCAATACAACAACATTTTCTTTTGCAACTCGATTAAAATTTTTTGGAGTGAAATTTGGCACACAATCCTCCCGCCTCTCAATAATTTTCTCAAATGAACACTCTGTTCGCAACCGCCTCTGGTTCAGCCGCCTCTGGTTCGCATTCCTTGCAGGAGTATCTTGCAACAACTCAAAAGTAGGATGAGTAAGAGGTATGACATTCTCATCACTGTCTGATGTAGAATCAGAGTAGGTATCCCTAATAGCCTTTACAGCCGATACATTCATTTTCGAACAACTACCCCAATTGTTCTTCGATTCTGTCTTCAGTTCTTGTTTTAACCTTGCCATTGTTGCAGATTTTATGGAAAAACAGTTGGAAAGCCTAACAGAAATAATACAAAATAGATATATAACTCAAATATATATACATACCATTTTTACGGATTGTGGATGTTATTTGGAGGGATTGATTGAGCAAATGGATGAAATCATGGACGAAATCTCCATGAAATATTCTTCAAAATTAAGCGAAATCTCAAACAATTGAGCGAATGGATAAGAAGAGTGGAGCGAAATCTTTGTGAATTTTTGGAATAATTGAGCAAAATCTCCGTGATTTTTCTGAACAACTGGGCGAATTCCGAACATTCATATTATGGTACCATGAAAAAATTCCAAATTTCACGGCAAAAGGCAGAAAGTCTCCGTGATTTACTATTGTGGATAGATTGAGAGAAATATTCATGCCTAATTTAGTGTATATTTTGATAGATTGAGTGAAGATGCTAGAAGAAGATACTATGAAGAGAGAGTGCATCTGATTTCTTTTACGATGAGAGAGAACGTGAAATTGCACAGATCCCATGATTTGTGCCTTTTGCTATGGTAATTAATTATTTGGTTATTTTTATGATATGCTCTAAATGTAAAAAAATATTCCCTTTATGTAATAAATAAAGATTGCTAACATTTTCTTAAATATTTTTTAAAAAGTGACCTGCCATGTATATTTCTCAAGAAAAAGATAGAGATATGTACTTAGTATGATTAAACTACCCTTAATTAAATATTTAATGTGAGGAGTAAGAAAACTTTTTTAGGGATATGTACTTAAGGGTAATTTTGTAAAAACAAATTGAATTTTGTCTTGATTATATAAATGGACACTTATCTTGGACCAAAATAAAAAAGCAAAATGGTCACTTATTGTGGACCGGAGGGAGTAAGGAATTCACCTTTTAGCATTAATTAATAATAAAATTGACTATATTAACCTTAATTTGCTCATTGGAAATATAACAAACTACGTACTCCTAGGCTCTTTACTCCAAGGGCAACTTTAAAAAGAAGAAGTTAATTTCTTCTTGACATATGTAAAAATCAAATATAATGGACTACAAAAAAAAGGTCAAAAAAATCGCTTAAAATGGACCGGAGGGAAGAACTTAGTATCACTGGCTGCCATTAGCGTACAAATTAACCTTAGAAAAATGCTGTGTTTGTTGGAGTTTGGTACTGCAGGAAACTTTGAATAAGTTATTTTATTTCTCTTTAAAATAAAATAATAAAAAAAACAGAATTAAGTAAATAAAAGTTGACAATTGGGCACACTCTTCTGGTTCCTACTACTATAAATATGTGAGCATATTTCACTTTAAGAAGTACTTAGCCAGAAATTGGGACAAATATCTTCTTCAATTCTCCCATTTTACTGCTAATTCTTCCTTATTTTTATCTCATTGAAGTCATGGCTAAGATATCATTTTTACTACTAATTCTAATCCCTTTTCTTTTTGGAATGAGCTCTGCTCAATTGACTGCCAATTTCTACTCTTCAACTTGCCCTAATGTCCTCTCTGTCATCAAAACTGCTGTGAATTCTGCTATCTCTAAAGAGTCTCGCATGGGGGCTTCTTTGCTTCGTCTTCATTTCCATGATTGTTTCGTTAATGCAAGTTTATTACCTTTGCCTCGTTTCATTCTTTTTATCTGGCGTAGTTTTACTCAGTACATACTTTTGAAAAAACACACACACACACACACACACACACACACACACATATATATATATATATATATATATATATATATATATATATATATATATATATATATGACTACAAAACGTTTAAAAGTACTTGTTATTATAACTTTTCTCATTTATGAGTAGTAGTACTATTCATGCATGCATGCATGTGGCTTGAGCAAATAAAATGTAGCTTCGAGCCAATCATATATATTCTTAAACAACTTATTTAATGACAAATAAACATGTGATAAACATGGACAGATTTACAGCCCAAAATATATGGGGTATTTTTCCGTCAAATTAAGTATTTTATGTACATAATTGATCTAATATTATTTGTTGGCCCTCTTGTTCTAAAAAAGTTGAATGTTGAGTTATTTACCTAGAGGAACATGAATCGATATGAGTACTTTTTTCCCCTCCTACGTTTAATGATGTACTTACAGGGGCGGAGCTAGCATATAGGAATTCCGAGTTTGGCCGAACTCAGTAACTTTGGTCTAAACCATGTATTTGTCTTAAAAAATTCATTAAATATGTATAAATTGTTAATTTAGAACTCAGTAACATAAACGAACTAGAATCCCGAATTCACAAACTTAAAATTCTAGCTCCGCCTATGTGCAATCATATTCAAGAAATTCTTGATTCGCCTTTACGTGACATGTTTACATATTTGAATCAGGGTTGTGATGCATCTGTGCTATTAGATGATACGTCAAGTTTCACAGGAGAGAAGACTGCTAATCCAAACAATGGATCATTAAGAGGATTTGATGTGATTGATACTATCAAAACTCAAGTGGAGTCAACATGTGCTGGAGTTGTATCTTGTGCAGATATTTTGGCTGTTGCAGCTAGAGATTCTGTTGTTAAAGTAAGCCAAAAAATACATATACTAAAAATATTCTATGAACTTAGTTTTTAATTTTTAATTAAATTAATTTTTTTTTTTTGTAGGCACGTTGCCTTAAGTACTCCTAACGGACCCCCCTTGTAGTTGATGGATATTTAACTAAATAATTGTTGTTTAGGGAAAAGAAAAGAAAGCACGTTGACCTTAAAAGCCAAGCACAAGTCAAAGTTTGGATAACCTCCCGTTTGACCATAGATTTTAACTTTATTTTTTTACATTTTTAAAAAACAATGTTTGTGTATGAAATATGATCATATTTTGGAAAAGAAAATTTAAAAATTTTCATGTTCCCAAAAATTAGTTTAAGGCAGTTATTGGGTGAAAATTTTATCTTCCGCTAGTAAAACTTCAATTTTTCTTCAAATAAAATGCATGTCCACACACAACTTCAACTTTCAAAAATTATTTTTCAAAACAACTTTAAAAACTCTGTCAAGTTCAATCAAATCTATGTCCAAACGCTAGCTAGGTACTGCATATTTCCTCCGTTTCATATTAGATGAGGTACTTTCCTTTTTAGTCTGTTCCAAAACAAATGACACATTTCTAAATTTGGAAATAATTCAAACTTTAAACTCTTCATTTTACCCATTTACCCTTAATGAGAAGCTTATATAGCCAAACAAATAGCATGGCCCCACAAACCTTTTACCCCTTAAGCTTTTAAGACCACAAGTTTCAAAAGCCTTCTTCTTTCTTCTTAAACTCGGTGCCGAGTCAAACTACCTCATCTAATATGAAACAGAGGGAGTATTATTCTTAGTGTTAATTAGATGGAAAGTACAATCTAGATACATAAGCTTTGATAAATAACCAGTCGAATTCACTATTTACTTTTGTTAGTTGGTATACATAGATTAAATACGATTATATACATATTATATTCATTTAGATTAAGCGGTTGGGTGGACGATTATTTGGATTAATTCGTCATAAACTAATTAGCGTGGACTTGAATGATTTGTCAGCTTGGTGGCCCTAGTTGGAATGTTTTACTCGGCAGAAGAGACTCAACAAGTGCGAGTTTGAGTGCAGCAAACAACGACATTCCTGCACCAACTTTGAACCTAAGCGGCCTCATTTCTTCCTTCTCTAACAAAGGTTTTAACGCGAGGGAAATGGTGGCACTCTCAGGTTTATTTTTACTTCCACAAATTAATTTGTTTAACTTTTCCTACATATATATATATATTAGATATTTCTATGAATGGTTTATTCACAGCTTTTCATACATAATTATTGTGATTGTTAGCGATGGTTTAACATTATCATTGCAATGACGGAGCCGGAATTTTTATTAAGAGGAGTCAAAATATAAATAATAATGAAGTATACGAAAAAGTAAAGTGGATTCAATATATATACATTAAAATTATAACAAAGTATACGAAGAAGATCAAAGGATGTGGTGCAGTGGATGGGACTGCTCCTCCCTTAACCAGAGGTCTCGAGTTCGAGCCCTGGGTATGGAAAAATCCTTGGTAGGGAGCGCTTCCCCCCGAAAGGGGCCCTACGCGGCGCGAATCCGGATATAGTCGGGCTCCAATGCTGGTACCGGACACCGGATGGGAAACCAAAAAAAAAAAGTATACGAAGAAGTATATATATTAAAAAAATTATACATAGCTACATAGCGTAGTTTTTAGATGAAAGGAGTATGAATTGACACATCTTGGAATAAGGTGGCTGTCGATAGAGTATTTGTGGTATGTCGAAAAATATTTTTCAAAAATTATTTTTCAGATATAAGTTATTTTTTGGTGTTTAATTTTATAAGTATTTTTAATAAAAATTTTGCATCAGAAGTGAAAAAATGACTTCCCTCACTTTTGAGCAGAAGCCATTACCTTCATAATATCTATCCCCTTACTTTAGGTCATTACTTTAATCAACATATAAATATTATTATCAATCTTTATTACTCAAAAATTTCAGACAAAGTCACCAAGTTATTTTAGAGACAATGGAATCTATCTTACTCTAACAATTTATTATCAATTCATGAATACCTACAAAACAGAAGCGGATTTAAAATTCTAATTTGATGAACTAAAAATTATAGGCTCATAATCTAATATTTGTTGTTTTTCATATATTTCGTGTAAGAAATACTAGGTTCAGTAAACCCGTAACTCTAAGGCTACATCCGCAAATAAAACTAAATCAAAATATTTTGGTATTTTTGCAGGATCTCACACAATAGGCCAAGCAAGATGTACTACTTTCCGAAATCGTCTCTACAATGAAACCAACATAAATTCATCATTTGGTACAACAATTAAAGCAAATTGTCCACAAAATGGAGGTGACAATAATCTTTCTCCACTTGACACAAGTCCAACATCATTTGACAATATTTATTACAAGAATTTGCAAAGCCAAAAGGGAATTCTTCATTCTGATCAACAACTATTTAATGGAGGCTCAACTGATTCTATAGTTAACACTTATAGTTCTAATTCAGCCACTTTTTTTACTGATTTTGCAATGGCTATGGTTAAAATGGGTAATCTTAGCCCACTTACTGGTACTAATGGCCAAATCCGCAAAAATTGCAGAAAAATTAATTAATATTTCACATAAATGAGATTCTAAAATTTGGTCTCTAGATTTCTAAGTGTTACTATGTTTCCCTTTTTGTTTTATGGAAAAATTTGATGTTCTATGTTTTTGGAGGTAAAGGTGGTAAAGTCCCTCTCCAATATGTAACTTTCCAAGTATTGAAATAAAATAAATAATTATTCTATCTTGTATGGATGTTGTTATGTATCGTTTCATAATGCATCATATAGTGTTATATTATATTGTACTATATTATTTTGATGTATATGATGTTTGGATAGATTGTATTTTTCTTTATTTTCTCATGATGTTATGCACTAACAATATGAACAAGAAACTTGCAATATTATAAAATAAAAAGTAAGATACGAGGTAAAAAGCTAGGGTAAAGGATAAAAAATGATTATTTCATAATATGGAAGGGCAAGATGAGAGGAAAAAAAAAGAGAACGACGTGATACACCAAATCAGTCGTTTCATAAAGACACTCGTTACGTAACAACAGATTTGATAATACGATACAATAAAATTTAAATAACAATCAAACCAAACATTGTATTTAAAGTAACAATACGATACGATAAAACATGTAACAACCATCCAAACAAGCTGTAAACTTCATATGGCAAGAAAATCAAATGGAGTTTCTGTATTGCACACTGAAAAATTACACCTCAAGAAATGGAAAGTATACAAATTTAGAATTACAAGATTGTGTATCTATATATGGTGCCTTACAAGAAAGGAAAAAGAAAGATTACAAGTTAACAGTATTTTTATCACTAAACAGTGAACATTTGTCATCTGTTTGGTGACTTTATAATTACAATTTTTGTATAAAGATATATACTTGGGTGAGGAAAAGAAAAAGAAAATTAAAATTAATGGTACTAACTGCATATATATAACTTATGAGTCAGCCCCAACTTCTGTAGTTGGACCAATCCCAACTTGTAACCAATGAGAAGGATTTTCAGAACTGGTATTCATATCCTTTAATTCACTTAGCTTAGCTAACTTCAATTTACTGTCTGCTTCATCTTCTTCTACATTTTGTGTCGAACTATTATTATTGTTGTTGTTGTTATCGTTATTGTTTTTTATTTCCTCAAGGTAGTAGTTGTCACTGGAATTATCTTTAGTATTCCATGGATGCAAATGTATTTCGGTAGAGACCTCGAAGCTCAATGGATTCATAGGGTCTCGTCTAACTCGTGACATGTCTTCGTGTGATGGAATGTTAAGATCTAATGCATCACCTGATTTCCTTAAGTTTGATCGTAGATTAATTTGCTCCATATGACTATGGAAATTGTATTTGGATGAATCGGGTGAATTAGAGGTGATCCAATGGCATCTTTTGTGTCCACCTAAAGCTTGCCCTGTGGAGAAAACTCTATGACATATTGAGCATTCATGGATTTTTGATTTCCTCATTGATTTTGAAGCTTGTAATGTGAATTCATCATGTGTGATATTCATATCTTGATCATCAATTAAGCTATCATCTAGTTGATCTTGTTTGGCTGCATAACACCCTTTAACTTTTTTGTGACTTGCCCTATGTCCACCTAGGGCTTGATGGGAATTGAAGACTTTCTTGCAAGCTTTGCATTCAAACAACCCTTTAGAAGAAGCCCCTTTAGCCTTGTTATCCAAGGGTATACGAGTAGTCACTAGTGGGGCGAGGTAGGTCATGGGGTTTCGTGCTCGCTCCTCCTCCTTGCTAGCCGAGGCACACGACTCCTCTGGCTCAGCCAACGATGTATCAACCCTCGCGTTGGCTAAATCTATAAGACATTTTGCAAGGAGAAGATCATCTTCCTCACTTGATGGATAAGTTGAAGTACTAAGGGTTCCCACTTTTGTTCTCAAGGACCTCTTCCTTTTAGACCATCCATACCCTTTTCTTTCACCATTAATAATGTACTCCTCGCCCTCTGAACAGGGCGAGGATACTAGTGATTCTTCTGAGCTACATTTTCCATGCTCAAGAAAAGATTTCCAGGACGAAAATTCTCTCCCACAATTCTCACATACCCTATTGCTCTTTTGTCGATTAGGGTTTGTTCGTAATTGATACATCCTCTTGTTACCTCCCTTAACACTCCCTCCAAACTTATCTTCCCAATCACTTGCTGGATCATCATCATCCAAATTTGCACCTTCATCCCCAATTCCATGAGCTCTCATATGCCCACCTAGAGCTCTCCCACACACAAAACCTTTCTTACAAACCCTACAATAATGCTTAAATACGGGTTGTTGTTGTTGTTGTTCTTGATCTATACAAGCCATTTCTTAAATTTTATATTATTTCATTGAATATACTACTTCAAAGTATGATTGAGAAGAAACATAAGAAAAAAGAAGCAAATGTACATGCATGGGAGAGTTTGTTCTTCTTGTACTAGAAGTTGTTGTGGACTTGTACGGTTAGAAAAAGTTAGTCCTAGTTTTTAGTTGGAGTAGTGGTTTAATTTGTGGAGGAGAGTTTAGAGGTAGAGAGAAAAATAGGAGTGTGAGTGGAAGTGAGGAGTGAGAGTTGACAAGTGGAAGGATAAGGTAGTGAAGAAGTAATTTTCTTTTTTACAAACTTTTTACTAACAACCAAATGGACGGCGCAAAGGATTAATGTTACACATAATGGCGTCATTAGAGTAAAAATTATACTTAGTTTTATTTATATTATTTTATTTTAATTATAGATTTTCGCTGAACAGCCGCAAATAGGGGGTATCAAATGGACAAATATGGTTATATTTGGGCATGTTAAAATTAGTTAGATCAATAAGTGAGTTGGCCTATAAACCGTACAATGTTTGCTTGCTCAAATTGAAACGGGTCAATTTGGCTAAACACATTGGGTATAACTCTAATTTGTTATACTCACTTTGCAAACTTTTTTTTTTTTTCAAGAGTACCACTTTAGGATCAACTTCAGACTTATCGGGTCTGAAGTAAAAAAAAAATAGTCTGAAGTACAATGCACTTAGGGCCAATTAAGTCTAAAATGCAAAAATTACACTTAAGATGCACTTAAAGCCAGATAGATCTAAAGTGCAACAAATATTTTCATGCACTTCAGGTCATAACTCTAATTTGTTTGTTTGGTCTTTTGTAATTTGTTTATATAATTACCAAAATGCGAGAAGGAAGTCAAAAAGATGCAAAGGAAAAGAGAGGGACATTTGCATTTATACCTAGTTTTGGAGTCACAATTATACTTATACTCACTTTGCAATTTTTTTTGCAAGAGTACCACTTTTGGATCAACTTCAGACTTATCGGGTCTGAAATAAAAAAAATAGTCTGAAGTACAATGCACTTAAGGCCAATTAAGTCTAAAGTGCAAAAATTGCACTTAAGGCCAAACAGGTCTGAAGTGCAGCAAATATTTTCATGCACTTAAAGTCAAGTAGGTCTGAAGTGAAAAAATTACACTTCAGATGCACTTAAAGCCAAATAGGTCTGAAGTGCGACCGATATTTTCTTGCACTTAAGGCCAAATAGGTATGAAGTAAAAAATTTACACTTCAGATGCACTTAGGGCTAAATAGGGTTGTGCAAATTGCCTAGAAACAGAAATTTGTTCTTTGAATTTCAACCATCCAATATACAATTTAACACCTAAATCTACTCCAAATGAGCTCAAATTTAAAATATAACCTCCAAATATCATCAAGAACAAATCCCAATCATCAGTTTGTCAAAACAACAATAAATCTAACAAACCCATTTTGAAATTACGAAAAGAAGAAGAAGAAGAAGAAGAAACCCTAAGTTGTAGTAAAAAATAAAGTGCCACATCAGCTCACCATTGTAAAATACCATAAACCACCTTAAACTAAATTTGAAATAAACCACCGTTCTTGATTTCCTGTTTTATGCCCCTAAAACGTTAAAAAAGAGGAACGGTCACGACAAAGCGATGACTATTATTCATTACTGTTCGCCATGACCGTTCCTCATTTTTTGGTATTTTAAGGCCATAAAATAGGAATTCGGGACAATTTCCAGATTTTTAAATTTTTGTGAGCTATAGTACACGCCATCTGCATGAATCTGGGCTACCGGATTTGAATCCCCAAAAATTTGCGGGCCATCTAAAGATGACCTAATGAACAATAGTCATGGATTTGGCGTGACCATTCCTTGTTTTTTTGGTATTTTATAGCCAAAAAACTAGAAGTTTTGTGTGCTATACACCACGCCATCTGCATGAATCTTGGCTACCAGATCCGAATCGCCTAAATGTTTTCGGGGCCATCAGATATTGCCTAAGAAAAAATAGTCATGGCTTCGGCATGACTGTTCCTCATTTTTTGGCATTTTAGGGCTATAAACTGAAATTCGGGCAGATTGCTAAATTTTCATGTGCTATAGACCACGTCATCTGTATGAATCCGGATACCAGATCCGAATCGCATAAAATTTTGCGGGGTCAACAAAATTGACCTAATCAACAATTATTATAGCTTCAGCATGACCGTTCCTCGTTTTTTGGCATTCTAGGGCCAACAAACTGCAATCTGCGTGAACCTAGGATACCGTATCGAATCGCATAAAATTTTGCGGGCCATAAAAAATGTCCTAAAATGAACAAGAGTCATGGATCCGGCATAACCGTTCCTCATTTTTTGGCATTTTAGGGCAAAGATACTGAACTTCGGGCCGATTTCAAATTTTTGCGTGGTATCCCCTCCATCTGCTTGAATCTAGGCTACCGGATCCGAATCGCTTAAAATTTTGCGGGACCTTCAAAAATGACCTAATGAACAAGAGTCATGGCTTCGGCATGACCGTTTAGGGTAAAGAACTTGAGTTCGGTAGATTTCAAAATTTTCGTCTGCTACCACGCCATATGCATGATTTCGGGATACCAGATTCGAATTGCCTACAATTTGACGGGGCCATAAATATGGCCTAATGAACAATAGCCATGGCTTCCGCATGACCGTTCCTATTTTTGCATTTTAGGGCCAAAAAATTGTAATTCGGGTCAATTTCTAAATTTTCGTCTGCTATAGTCCACGTCATCTGCATGAATCCGGATACCGGATCCGAATCGCCTAAAATTTTGCGGGGCCATAAAAAATGACCTAATGAACAATAGTCACGGCTTCGGCATGACCGTTCCTTATTTTTGGCATTTTAGGGTCAAATAACTAAAATTTTGACCGATTTCCAAATTTTCGTGTGTTGCCATCAGTATGAATCCGGGATATCGGATCCGAATCGTCTAAAGTTTTGCAGAGCTATAAAAATTGAACTAATGAATAGTAGTCATGGCTTCGGCATGACCATTCCTCATTTTTTTGATATTTTAGGGGCAAAAAACTAGAATTCGGGCCGATTTCTAAATTTTCGTGTGTTGCTATCTACATGAATTGGGGCTACCAGATCCGAATCGCCTAAAATTTGAGGCCATAAAAAATAACTTAATGAACTATAGTCATCGCTTTGGCATGGCCGTTCCTCGTATTTTATCATTTTAGGACCAAAAAATAAGAATTCGGGTTGATTTTTCAATTTTTCGTGTGCTGTAGTCCATGTTATCTGCATGAATTCGGACTACCGGATCTAAATCACCTGAAATTTTGCGGGACCATAAAAATGACCTAATGAACAATAGTCATGGCTTCGCCATGATCCTTCCTCATTTTTTGGTATTTTAGGATCAAAAACTGGATTTCGGACCGATTTTCAAGTTTTCCTGTGCTATAGTTCACTCCATCTGTGTGAATTTAGGCTACCAAATCTGAATCGATTAAAATTTTTTGGGACCATAAAAAATGACCTAATGGACAAGAGTCTTGGCTTCGGCATGACCGTTCCTCGTATTTTGGCATTTTAGAGCCAAAAAACTAGAATTCGGGTCGATTTTCAAATTTTTGTGAGCTATAGTACACACCATCTGCATGAATCTGGGCTACCGGATTCGAATACCCAAAAATTTTGCGGGCCATCTAAAGATGACCTAATGAACAATAGTCATGGATTCGGCGTGACCATTCCTTGTTTTTTTGGTATTTTAGAGCCAAAAAACTAGAAGTTTTTGTATGCTATAGACCACGCCATCTGCATGAATCTCGGCTACCAGATCCGAATCGCCTAAAAGTTTTCGGGGCCATCAAATATTGCCTAAGAAAAAATAGTCATGGCTTCGGCATGACCGTTCCTCATTTTTTGGCATTTTAGGGCTATAAACTGAAATTCGGGCCGATTGCTAAATTTTCATGTGCTATAGACCACGTCATCTACATGAATCCGGGCTACCAGATCCGAATCGCATAAAATTTTTCGGGGTCATCAAAATTGACCAAATCAACAATAATTATGGTTTCAGCATGACCGTTCCTTATTTTTTGGCATTCTAGGGCCAACAAACTGCAATCCAAGACAATTTTTTAATTTTCGTGTGCTATAGTCCATGACATCTTCATGTATTCAAACTATCGGATCCGAATCGTCTAAAATTTTGCGAGAACATAAAAAATGACCTATGAAATATAGTCATGGATTCAGTATGTCCATTCCCCTTTTTTGGTATTTTAGGGCAAAAAATTTAGAATTCAGGCCGATTTTCAAATTTTTGTGTGCTATGCCCACACCATCTGCATGAATTCGGGCTACCTAATTTGAATCGTCTAAAATTTTGTGGGTCCATAAAAATGACCTATTGAATAATAGTCATGTTTTTGTCATGACCGTTTCTCATTTTTTGGCATTTTAGGCTGAAAAAAGTAGAATTCGGGCCGATTTCTAAATTTTTGTATGCTTGTCCACACTATCTGCATGAATCCGGGCTACCAAATCTGAATTGCCTAAAATTTTGTGGGGCCATAAAAATGACCTAATAAACAACTTCGACATGACCGTTCCTCTTTTTTGGCATTTTAGGGCAAAAAACTAAAATTCGTGCCGATTTTCAAAATATCATGTGCTATGGTCTACGTCATCTGCATAAATCCGGGTTACTGGATCCGAATCGCCTAAAATTTTGTGTGGCCTTACAAATGACCTAATGAACAATAGTCATGATTTTGACATGACCTTTCCTAAATTGTTTGGCATTTTAGCGCCAAAAACTGAAATTCGGGTCGATTTTTAAATTTTCGTGTGCTATAAGTCCGCGTCATCTGCATGAATCTGGGCTACTGGATCCAAATCGCCTAAAATTGTGTGGGGCCATAAAAATGACCTAATGAACAATAGTCATGGTTTTGACATGATTGTTCCTCGTTTTTTGGCCCAGACATGATTGTTTCTCGTTTTCTAGCATTTTAGGGCAAAAAACTGGAATTCGGGCCGATTTTCAAATTTTCGTGTACATAGTCCATCATTAGCTGAATTTTTATGGGCCCATGATGTTAGGCTAGAAACTCGTGTTTTAGCCGTAATATTGCATTCCAATGACTGCATTTTTACGTGCGTTTGAGTTCAAATGATAGTGAATTGCACTTAGTACGTGTTTTATGCCTTGCAGGAAGTGATCCTGAGCTCAAAAGTTAATTTAGAGCTAAATTGATCAATTTGGAGCTTTGAAGTCTGAGTAAAAGCCCAATACATTAAGTCGGGATCGTGTTCGAGGGTCGTGTACCAAGTCTGGATGTTAAAAGGGGACGAAATAAGTTCACTCTGAGAAAATTGCACTGCTGCGCAGCATGGGACGCCGCAAGGCGCGGCGCAGCAGTGTAAAATTGTGCCTGACTCGAAAATATGAAGCTGCAGATAAAATTCACTACCGCGTCGCGTGGTGCAGCGCAGCCTGCGGTGCGGCTGTTCAGTTTTTACAGAGCAAAGTCCTATCGCGTAGGAATGGGTTTTTTTCATCTGGGCCCGACCCTACTTGGTATAAATACATGTAAAAATGCTATTTTGAGAGGTTGGACAGATTTGGGACATAGATTCGACCTAAGGAGGCAAGAACACATTGGGAGAAAGGCGGAGAATTCTTCTACGAGTTTTTCCTTCCTCTTCCTATTTTTCATTGTTGGTTATGACTTTTAGTATTGTAGTTTTACATACTATTATGAATAGCTAATTTGTTATCTAGAGTTTTGATAGAACCTTTTGTAGGATAAATTCTTGTTATTTTTATATAGTTGAGCCGTAATATTTTCTCTATTTGTTCAACTACGTGTTTGTTGTAGTTAATTGACAGGATCCTCAATTAGCTGTGCCTATTTAGTGTGCATAACTCGGGAGAGAGTGCATATTTAGGTAGTTGTTGAACAACATCACTCCCAAAGTATAAGAGGGATCTATAACTGCGGGTTTAAAGGCGGGATTAGGGATAACGAAGCCTTGGGTGCAATCTAAAGTGAGCTGTAATAAACAAAGCCAGCTAGCGTAACTCGGGAGAGTGCGTCTAGTAAATTATGGTAATTACTCGGGAGAGAGTTACGACAGTCAGAGCGCTCATGATCGGTAGAGAATACTTAGGCGAAATTATAGAAGACATAGCGGGAAGTATTCCGACAGTTGGGGAAATCATAACTCTAGACCTCCTTAATCTTTTCTCCAACTTGTAGTATCTTTAGTGTTAATTTATTATTTTAATTTGTTAGTTAGTTAGTTAAACACAAGAATCTTAATACTTATAACATACGAATTGTTCGAGCTTGTCTTCTTAGCAATATTGAACAACTGTAGCAAAGCCTTAGTTCTCTGTGGGATTCGACTTCGGACTTGTAAACCAGATTATATTTGCAACGACCGCTTAGTCCTTTTTATAAGGCATAGTTGGGCGTAATCAGCCCACAAAATTTTAGGCGATTCAAAGCTCGTCGCTTGAATTCATGAAGATAGAATGGACATTAGCATACGGAAAATTTGAAATTGTCTTGATTTTTCTGTTTTATGGCCCTAAAACGCCAAAAAACGAGGAATGATCACGATGAAGCAATGACTATTGTTCATTAAGTAGTTCTAATGGGCCCACAAAATTTAGGCCATTCGAGGTCTGTGGCCCGAATTCATGAAGATGGCGTGAATATTAACACACGAAAAATTAAAAATCGTCCTGAATTCCTGTTTAATGGCCCAAAAACACATAAAAAGAGGAATGGCACGGCGAAGTGATCACACCCAACTCTGCCTTATAAAAAGACACGCGGGCGTTGCAAATATAGTCTGAGTATTTATGCCCAGAGTCGAACCCACAGGGAATTAACCTATCAATTACCTTCGTCGGACTTACTCAATTCTATGGAATCAACTTCCCCAAACGTTGTAAATCACAGTTGATGGTATTACTAATAACTAAGACTGAAATTAAATAGACAGTTGAAAACTAACTTATGCTTGGTTTGTAAACAATTATGAGAATGTTCTAAGCCTATGATTTCCCCTATTGATGGAATCCCCTCCGGTTATGTTTCATATAGATTCACCAAAACATCTCCATCAATCATGAACACTCTTTTTACCGTAAATCTCTCCCGAGCAATCACAATAATTTAATAGACGCACTCTTCCGAGATATGCTAGCTGGCTTCGTTTATTACAGCTCACTTTAGATTGCATCCAAGGCTTCGTTATCCCTAATCCCGCCTTTAAACCCGTAGTTATAGATCCCTCTTATACCTTGGGAGTGATGTTGTTCAACAACTACCTAAATATGCACTCTCTCCTGAGTTATGCACACTAAATAGGCACAGCTAATTGAGGATCCTGTCAATTAACTACAACAAACACGTAATTGAACAAATAGAGATTAAACTAGCAATCTATATTAACATAATCAAGAAGTTCATCCTTCAATAGGTTCCATCAAAACCCTAGACAAAGGATTTAGCTACTCATAACAAAGTAAGAGAAAACTACTAAATTGTTCATAATGTAAAATTGCAAGAAAAATAAAAGAGATAAAGAAACTATAATGTTTTGGGTGATCTCTCACACTTGTTCTTGCCTCCAAAAGTAGTCTAAAAATAAGCTTTTGTTTTTCTTGGGCGAGTTTCTACAACTTATAAGGGTTTTACAAAAGTTTCCCCGAAATTACACTTTGGCCCAAAATTTCCAGGTTCGTGAACAGTTCCCCGCGGTCGCGGCGTGGACCGCGGTCGACCGCGGTGAACACTGCCCATTCTGTTTTTGTGATTTATTCCCCTGCGTTGCACCGCGGTCCACCGCGGTCGCGGTGGACTTTTGTACATGCCATTTTCTTCTGCTCCTTTGTGTTCGGGTACTTCTTGAGTGGGTGTTTTCTTCACATTATCACCTCCAAACACTTCGTGTTGCTTTCTCACATATAATATTCCCTGCGAAACCAAAGAACACTATTTAAAGCATTTTGTTGGCAATTTACCTTATAAAACAACAACAAAGCATGATCAATTAAGGTGTAAATATCAACTATATAGCCTACTATCAACACCCCACACTTAAATTATTGCTAGTCCTCGAGCAATTCACCACACTCCATCAAAATTCCTTCCCTAAGCTTTTCCCTGAACGACTAACACCAGTTGCACCTAGTAGTGAACAACCTTTACCTCAAGAGTCAAACCTTTTGTACCATGCAACACTTGCACTTACTCAAACTACTCTATACAAGAGTCAAGACTTACCTTTCCTTCGTGAATCACATGCCCTCACATCACACAGGAGAGTAGTTCCACATATAATGTTAATTAGAACAAGTAGGAACTAAGATAGACAAAATTTGCTCACTCTCAGAAAGAACATTCACATGCCACAAAGATGCACAACAGGCTTGCCCGTATTGTAGTACTCTACTAATCGAGCCCCACTCAGTCTAAGATCAATAGGACTTTACTTGGTTGTAATGTAGGCTAAGGGACGGGTAGGATATATTTAGATATAGTGACTAGCCTCCCTAAGCACTTTTTAATACACTTACATTAACATTCAAGACCATATTTCTGTCAACCAACCATTCCACCGCTTCTTCTTTTATTCACAACAACCCCATCCAGTAGGTGCAATTATAACAAACCACCACTCATCACCCACTATCTTTATTTCTAACTTTTTTTTCTTCTTTTTTTTTCGTGGTGCTTCTTTTTTTACGCTTCAACATTCTGCACCTTTTCTCTGTTTCAATGGTTCCACTAAAAAAAAACCAAACCACCACCCCACACTTTTGCTTTTGCATATTTCCACTACCATTCTAGTGCTTAGTGGGAGGTAAAAGGGTTCAAACAGCAAGCTATTCAAACAATTGGGTAAGGTTCGCAATGTGATTGCCAAAGAATTAGGCTTATAGGCTCAACGGGGTTAATTAAGATGTATTGCATTCGGGTGGATTTACTTTATATGTCTGGATCAACAAAGAAATGCCTATATCACTTCTCAAACTGAAAGAGACTGCTATTTTGCTTTGCAAACACACAGGGCAAGTTCTAGGCATCAATTATGAAACATGGACACAGTAAAACTCACACACACACGGCACATGACTCACTCCGGATTGGTTTATCAAGACATTTTTTTTGAGTATTCAAGTTAGATACAAACGTACACTTTTAAGGCACTCTAACAGGATTCAACTAATGAAGCTAGGCGTTACACTCTAGTGTCTATTGTGCTCAGGTGTATCAACGCTAAGGGTTTTCCTTTGAATTTAGCTTATAGCCCATTAGTCCTAATTTAAAAACTAAAAAAAATTAAAAAAAAACGAAAAAAAAAAATACCTACACCCGGTTCAAGATAAACCCTTGGAAAAGAACAGTGGCCCAAAGAAAAACCAAGGGGGAGTTACTACACTACCTAAAAATAAAATAAAAAATCTTTTTGGTCTTTACTCTAGACTAACTTCCCTCAAGAAAATTATCTAAAGGATCTGTCATCAGGAAGAGTCTCCATATTCCAATTTTTATTCTCGACTTAGTCCCTCAAGAACCCCGTCGAAAGAGATCCGTCGTCGGGACAAGTCACTTACTATTCTAACTTACCTAGTGAACTATCACTCAAACACCAAAACAATCAAAACAAAACAAGCACACAAAAGCAAACAATCAGTTTTTACAATTACAAACATACAATGAAGTATCCCCACCCCACACTTAAAACGAAGACATGTCCCCATGGCTTCAAAATGTAAAGAACAGTGAGGTAAAGGAACTTCCCTGAGGCTCACTCCTGGTCAGAGACGGTGTCTGGGTTCACATTGCACGTACGACCCAACACTCGCAACCAGCCCAAGAATTTCTTTTTTGACTTCACCTGCCGGTCAGCCACTTCCTCCACACGGTCACTCACATCAGTGACTGAGGTACGCAACCCAGCCATCTCTTGCTCTAAAGCTGCCATGCGAGTGCTTCGGCGTGGCTGTGATGGGCCTGCCTCGTCCCCTCTCGGAGGTGCGGTGACCTCAGCTGCTCCAGCATCATCATCAGACTCATCACTGTCCGGCACCGGCTCTCTCCCCTCGAGTCCAATTTTCTTTGCCCGGAATGGAGCCTTCAGAGGTAATCTCCCATCAACCTGAAGATTCTCAAGGACTTTAGCAATGCGGCACAGTCGGGTGACTAGCGAAGGGAAGTAGTGGCCCTTGATTAGCTCAGGCGATCTAATGAACATTTCATCATGGAGGACTCGGGCGATATCCAAATTTTGGTGTGTCATAAAGCAATAGATCATCGTTGCCCGTGGCCCATTCACATCAGTGGTATTGCTGGATGGTAGCAGGCGGGTGTTGATGATAGTGAGCCAGCACTTTGCCTCCCAATTAAGGGACTGTGAGTGCAGAGTCTTCAGCTTCGTTATCCATTTGAACACTTTGCCCAGGATACAGATTACATCAAGAATTGGTACCCACTCAGTCCTCGGGCGGTGATACATTATGTAATGATCGTCACCCGTGAATGCTGGGAGGCGATACACTCGGCGGATGGCCTCTATAGATGCATTAACCCGGGTGTTGCGCACAGTCACAACCCCATTCTCATTTTCTAGCAAGTTAGCGTAAAACTCTTTCACCAACTGAATATTAGCCTCCACTGGGACCTCGAAGAAGGTGTCCAGCTGACACCTCCTCAACTCATTAAACATGTTTGGGCACTCCATCTCCAATGCAGTCCGATCAATATGAACCTCATGGAGCAACTTCTTAGCTGCTTTCTGATTGTACCTATCCTCCGCTGATTTAGATACAAACCGAGTGCTATCGAATTGAGGTGCACTGACTTGGCTCCTAGCTCGTGAGGAGCCTCCTGGTCCACTAGCGGAGGACCCGGTGTTGCGTCTCTTACGAGATGAACTCATAGTACCTGTCAAAACAAAGATACGCCTATTAGGACGTGCGCAAAATATGTGACTATGGGTGGTTACTCAGACTTCACCACAACCATGTCACAACAACTCCTTATATCTCCATTGAGGCAATATCCCAAACACATTGTGGGCAGGGCAATTATCTTCATATACATGGCCCATGGGAATCAAGAAAACTTCCCCAAATCAAATATGCCACTACACCCACACACCCCACACTTGCTACATTCAATCACCTACCAACAACACCATTCCAAACATTCAGTACACAGCCTCTTCACCAAACATTTGTAAAAAACAAAATTAAACTAGAAAACAAGAAGAAAAAGCTAAACAACAATCCTATCACCAATGCTACATTATAACAACAGTAAACTAGCATAACAACGACAAAATATAAAAAGAAAAGAGAAGGGGGGCACTCATACCTTAGTGGAAGAAGGTGAGGGGTAATGTGAGTGAAGAAGAAGAAGAGGAGAGTATGTGGGGAGAGTTAGGGTTTAGAGGGAGAGAGAGATTGGGGATTTTGGGGAAGGGGTCGGGTGTTTTGGGTTAAGAGTGGGGGGTTTTGGGTTTCAAAAGTAAAAGAAGAAGAAAAGAAAAAGGAAGAAAAATGGGAAAAAAATAAAAAAATAAAAAAAATATATACAATACCTGGTACCCCCGCGCTCGAACGCGGTCCACCGCGGCCGCAGAAGGTTTTTTTAAAAAATTCGAGATAGTGTACTCTAGCTTCACCGCGGTTTACCGCGGCCGCGGTGAGAGTTGTAACCTGAGGCAGAATGACCTCGCTTCACCGCGGTTCACCGCGGTCGCGGTGCTGGCAATATGTTTCTTCTTCTCTTTTTTTTATAGGAAGTTACAAGAACACACTTACAACAACCTTCGTGGGTTTCCTCCCATGCAGCGCCTGATTTAACGTCGCGGCACGACGCAGATAAGCCCATTTAAGGCTCGCTCGACCTCTGAGGTTTCGTCAGATTTGTCTCAGACACTACCCTTGGCTCTTTCATGCCTATGTATAACTTCAATCTCTGCCCATTGACTCTAAATGTGTGAGAGTCTTTCTCCGAGGCAATCTCCATAGCTCCTGAAGGGAAACCTTCTACCACTCGAAATGGACCAGACCATCTAGACTTAACGCTTACCCGGGAACAACCGTAGTCTTGAGTTATAAACGAATACCATGTCCCCAGGTTTNTTTAGGGTTAGAAAATTAAAGAAGAAGAAAGAAGAAAAAAAGAAAAACGGAAAAAAAATTAAAAAAAAAATTTACCCGGTACCCCGCGGTCCACCGCGGCCGCGGTGGGTTTAAAAACTTGAGGCAGAATGTTCACGCCTCACCGCGGTTTATCGCGGTCCACCGCGGTCGAGGTGGAATAAAAAATGTGAGGCAGAATGTTTGCCTTCCACCGCAGTTTACCGCGGTCGCGGTGCTGGCGTTTTTTTTTTTTTTGGGAAGCTACAAGAACACATTTACAACACATTCGTGGGTTGCCTCCCATGCAGCGCCTGATTTAACGTCGCGGCACGACGCAGATAAGCGGATTTAAGGCTCGCTCGATCTCTGAGGTTCCGTCAGATTCATCTCAGACACTTCCTTTGGCTCTTTCATGCCGATGTATAACTTTAATCTCTATCCATTGACTCTAAATGTATGAGACTCTTTTTCCGAGGCAATCTCCACAACTCCTGAAGGGAAAACTTCTACCACTCAAAATGGACCTGACCATCTTGACTTGAGCTTACCAGGGAACAACCGTAGTCTTGAGTTATAGAGCAATACCATATCCCCAGGTTTGAAATGTCGCTCAACGATGTTCTTGTCATGCAACCTCTTCATTCTCTCCTTGTACAGTTTTGTGCTCTCAAAAGCAAGATATCTGAACTCGTCAAGCTCATGCAACTCAGTGACTTTTGTTGTGCCTGCAGCCTCCATATCTAAGTTCAGTTGTTTCAATGCCCACCACGCTTTATGTTCAAGTTCCACTGGCAAGTGGCAGGCCTTTCCAAACACCAACTTATATGGTGACATACCAATTGGTGTTTTAAAAGCAGTTCTATAGGCCCAGAGTGTGTCATCTAGCTTTTTCGCCCAATCAGTTCTTGTGGCGTTCACAGTCTTGGTTAGTACACTCTTTATCTCTCTGTTAGACACTTCAACCTGCCCACTAGTCTGCGGGTGATAAGGGGTGGCCACCTTGTGGCGTACATTATACTTTGCAAGCAACTTCTCGAAGGTTCTATTACAGAAGTGTGTGCTTCCATCACTGATAATTGCTCTTGGTGTCCCAAAGTGGGTGAATATGTTCTTCTTCAAAAATCCCACCACCACTCTTGCATCATTAGTGGGCAACGCTGCAGCTTCTACCCATTTGGACACATAATCCACAGCAACAAGTATGTACTTATTGCCATAGGAGCTGACGAAGGGACCCATAAAGTCAATCCCCCAGACATCAAACACTTCCACCTCTTGAATCGGGTTCATGGGCATCTCATGGAGACGGGAAATGTTCCCAGTCCGCTGACATTCATTGCAGCCCTTCACCCATAGGTGCGCATCTAAAAACACTATTGGCCAAAAGAATCCGGCCTCAAGCACTTTCGCAGCTGTCCTGACCCCTCCAAAGTGTCCTCCATATGCCGATGCGTGACAAGCCTGCAAAACAGAATATTGTTCTATCTCGGGGACACACCTCCGGATCATATTATCAACACATATTCTAAACAGATAAGGCTCATCCCAATAATACACGCGGCAATCACGATAAAACATTTTCTTTTGCACGGATGAAAGGTCATAAGGGACAATACCGCAGGCCAGGTAATTTGAAAAGTCTGCATACCATGGCGTTTCCTCAAGACTAGTAGCAAGCGGTTGCTCGTCTGGAAAGGTTTCCAGAATATCCTCAACCTCAACTGCATTTTCAGCTCCTTCAAGTCGTGACAGATGATCAACGACTTGGTTCTCTGTACCCTTACGGTCACGAATTTCAAGGTCGAATTCTTGCAGTAGCAACACCCAACGAATCAGGTGTGGCTTGGACTCCTTCTTCTCAATCAAATACTTGAGAGCTGCATGATCAGTGTATACAATTACCTTGGAGCCAATCAGATAGGATCTGAACTTGTCGAAAGCAAACACCACCGCCAACATCTCCTTCTCAGTCACAGTATAGTTCAGCTGGGCTCCACTCAGTGTTCTACTAGCATAGTAGATTGGATGCATCAGCTTGTCTTTCCTCTGTCCCAGCACTGCCCCCACTGCGTAGTCACTGGCATCACACATGAGTTCGAATGGCTGCTCCTAGTCGGGGGCAACTATGATAGGTGCTGTGACTAGCCTCTTTTTCAGCTCCTCGAATGCTACCCTGCAATCATCAGAAACAGAAAGGGTGATCTTTTCTAATAACTTACAGAGAGGGTTGGCAATTTTGGAGAAGTCTTTTATGAATCTCCGGTAGAAACCGGCATGCCCGAGGAAGCTTCTGATTGCTTTGACTGAAGTTGGAGGGGGTAGCTTTGCTATCACATCTACTTTAGCACGATCCACCTCAATTCCTTTGCTTGACACCCGGTGCCCCAAGACTATGCCCTCTTGTACCATGAAGTGGCACTTCTCCCAATTCAGAACCAGGTTAGTCTCGATACACCGTTTCAGCACACGAGTTAGATTTATTAGGCACTCATCAAATGAGTTCCCCACCACTGAGAAGTCATCCATGAACACCTCCATTATATCCTCTACCATGTCAGTGAATATGGCCATCATGCACCGTTGGAATGTGGTGGGTGCGTTGCATAGGCCAAAGGGCATCCTCCGAAAGGCATAAATGCCATACGGGCAAGTGAAAGAGGTCTTCTCTCTGTCCTCCGGTGCAATGGAGATCTGATTGTACCCTGAGTACCCATCCAGAAAACAGAAGTGTGACCTCCCTGCCAATCTGTCTAACATCTGATCAATGAAGGGAAGTGGGAAGTGGTCTTTCCGGGTGGCTAGATTTAACTTTCTATAATCCATGCAAATTCTCCATCCCGTGACGGTTCTTGTAGAGATCAATTCATTGTTATCATTCTTAACTACCGTCATGCCACCCTTTTTAGGTACACATTGAACTGGGCTAACCCAGCTGCTGTCAGAGATTGGGAAAATGATTCCCGCATCTAACCACTTGATTACTTCTTTCTTCACCACTTCCTTCATATTGGGGTTCAGCCTTCTTTGGTGTTCCCTGGAAGGTTTGTGTCCCTCTTCCAGTAGAATTTTGTGCATACAGTAGGCGGGGCTGATCCCCTTTATGTCTGCCATGGTCCACCCAATGGCAGTCTTGCACTCCTTAAGTACCTGCAATAGTTGTTGAGCCTGCACATCTAACAAACTAGATGAGATAATAACAGGTAATATGGATTCAGGTCCAAGGAACTCATACCTGAGATGGGCGGAAATGGCTTCAACTCCAGCTTTGGTGGTTCTTCGATAGATGGCTTGGCCGGAGGAGTATCCCTATTTTCCAAGTGTCAAATTCTAGAGTTCTATCCCAGAACCCTCTACCCTCTAATGCCAACACCCATTCCGCTAGATCCTCTCCATTTACCTCATCCAGATTCATCAAACATGCCGCAAGGGGGTCCTCAATAGTCAGCATCTCATCATCAGTCTCTACAATTACATCCACGACATCAATAAGAGAGCAATTGGCGAATTCACTTGGTCGCCTCATAGATTTCTGCACATTGAATGTTATTTCTTCGTCGTTCAGTCTCATCTTGAGCTCCCCAGTCTCACAATCAACTAGAGCTCTCCCCGTGGCCAGGAATGATCTTCCCAAAATTATGGGAATCTCTTCATCCACTTTGCAGTCTAAGATCACAAAATCAGCAGGGAACACAAATTTCCCTACCTGAATCAATATATCATCCAGAATACCAGAAGGTCGTTTGACAGTCCTGTCAGCCAGCTGCAACAACATAGAGGTGTGTCTAGCTCTTCCAATGCCCAGCCTCTTATAAATCGCCAAGGGCATAAGATTAATGTTGGCCCCTAGATCACACAGTGCCTTAGCAAAAGCAAAATTACCAATAGTGCATGGAATTGTAAAGCTCCCTAGGTCAGACAACTTTTGTGCAATTGGTCTAGTCACCACTGCACTACAGGTCTGAGTAAGAGTAACTGTGGCCAAGTCTTGGAAATCAAACTTTCGGGACATCAGGTCCTTCATCATTTTTGCATACCCAGGCATCTCCTTCAAAGCTTCAATCAATGGTATGTTTACCTGGATTTGTTTCAGCATTTCAAAGAACTTCTTGTATTGCTCCTCCTTTTGGTACTTAGCCAGCCTCTGAGGGAAGGGTGCAGGAGGTCTCTTCTTCCCAATCAATTGGGATTGATCTTTATCAGCTGCTACATCAACTACTGGTTCGTGGACTGTTTCAGCTTCTTTCTCGGTCTCACGCTGAGTGCTATTTTCTTCCTGAGCAGGCTGGACTGTCACCTCTGTCAGTTTCGTTGACTCATCCAGCTCAATGGGCACTGGTATGAGTGTCTCAGCCTGTCTATTCTCTCGAGCCCTTTCTTGCTCTGCATCCAGATCTCTGCCATTGCGTAGACTCACTGCCATTAGTTGCTTCGGGCCTTGATCTTTTGGATTTATCTGTGTGTCTGCAGGTAGTGTCCCATGAGGACGATTGTTCAGAGACATCGAAATTTGGCCCACCTGCATTTCAATATTCTTGATCACTGCTTCATGTGCATCTACTCTCTCATTAATTTTAGCATTAGACCCAATAACCTGCTGCATCATTGCTTCAAGTCTAGCAAACCCATCCTCTTGCCTTTCACCATGCTGCTGCTGAGGAGGGTGATACCCCTGCTGTTGATTCTGATTATTATATCCATGTGGCCTTGGGTAAGGAGTCATATTGTTATGAGGTCTCATACCTCCCATGTTCCCAGTGTTGAACTGTGGCTGTGCTGGCCTGTACTGCTGATTCTGCTGGCTCCAATTCTGTCCACCCTGTCTCTGGCCTCCATAATTAGACACATAGTTCTTGTCTTCCGGATAGTGATGATGATCAGGTTCTGTATTCCACTGGTTACCAATTGGCTGATTGATGCAAGATGTGCACAAACCCCCATTGGTAGTGTCCACGATGTGTACCTGTTGCTTCTGCCCGAACTCTTCAACCTTTTTGGTGAGTATACTCATCTGTGTCAGTAAGGTGGCCATATTTTCAGCCATAGAATTAGATGGGTCGAAAGGCACTGAGTGCACCACTGGAGTGATAGGTGCATTCCTGGATGTCCATCCCGAATTCTGTGCCATCTTGTCAAGAAGACTCTGGCCGTCTCTCCATGTTTTGCTCAGAAATGCTCCACCAGCTGAAGCATCAACAATATTCTTCACACTGTCAGAGAACCCCATGTAGAATCGCTACCCCAACATCAGATCTGGAATACCATGGTGCGGACATACAACCATCATTCCTTTAAAACGCTCCCATGTCTCATGTAGTGTCTCCATTGGTTTCTGTTTAAAGCTCAATATTTCATCAATTTGTTGAGCAGTTTTGTTGGGTGGTGGAACTTGTTATGAAATTGCTTGACTAATTCATCCCAAGTTGTTATAGAATTTATGGGAAGTGAGTTTAGCCAGGTCTGGGCAGCTCCTGTCACTGAGAATGGAAACAATAACAGCTTGATTACTTCCGGAGTTACGTTTGGCTGCCTTTGGGTTTTGCCGATAGACAGAAAATTTTTCAAGTGCTGCTGAGGATCTTCGACTTGTGACCCCGAAAATAGTCCCTTGTTCTGCAACAAGCGCAACATGTTATTCGTGATTTGGAATGACTCAGCCTGTATCTGCGGGACTACAATCGCTGTGGACAGATTTTCAGCTGTGGGTTGTGCCCAGTCATAGAGAGCAACTTCTGGCACTATTGGTACAGCTGGTTTTGCCTCGTGATCTCCCATGACTGTTTCGAATTGTGCATTGTTGGTTGTTGGTTGTTTTTCCGGTTGGCCCGATTTAATGCCTTAAAAACTTGCCTTAAATATAGTCTGAGTATTTATGCCCAGAGTCGAACCCACAGGGAATTAACCTATCAATTACCTTCGTCGGACTTACTCAATTCTATGGAATCAACTTCCCAAACGTTGTAAATCACAGTTGATGGTATTACTAATAACTAAGACTAAAATTAAATAGACAGCTGAAAACTAACTTATGCTTGGTTTGTAAACAATTATGAGAAGGTTCTAAGGCTATGATTTTCCCTAACTTATGCTTGGTTTGTAAACAATTATGAGAAGGTTCTAAGGCTATGATTTCCCCTATTGATGGAATCCCTTCCGGTTATGTTTCATATAGATTCACCAAAACATCTCTATCAATCATGAACACTCTTTTTACCGTAAATCTCTCCCGAGTAATCACAATAATTTACTAGACGCACTCTCCCGAGATACGCTAGCTGGCTTCGTTTATTACAGCTCACTTTAGATTGCACCCAAGGCTTCGTTATCCCTAATCCCGCCTTTAAACCCGCAGTTATAGATCCCTCTTATACCTTGGAAGTGATGCTGTTCAACAACTACCTAAATATGCACTCTCTCCCGAGTTATGCACACTAAATAGGCACAGCTAATTGAGGATCTTATCAATTAACTACAACAAATACGTAGTTGAACAAATAGAGATTAAACTGGCAATCTATATTAACATAATCAAGAAGTTCATCCTTCAATAGGTTCTATCAAAACCCTAGACAAAGGATTTAGCTACTCATAACAAAGTAAGAGAAAACTACTAATTGTTCATAATGTAAAATTGCAAGAAAAATAAAAGAGATAAAGAAACTATAATATTTTGGGTGATCTCTCACACTTGTTCTTGCCTCCAAAAGTAGTCTAAAAACAAGCCTTTTTTTTCTTGGGCGAGTTTCTACAGCTTATAAGGGTTTTACAAAAGTTTCCCGATTACACTTTGGCCCCAAATTTCCAAGTTCGTGAACAGTTCCTCGCGGTCGCGGCGTGGACCGCGGTGAACACTGCCCATTCTGTTTTTGTGATTTATTTCCCCGCGTTGCACCGCGATCGCGGTGGACTTTGTACAGGCCATTTTCTTCTGTTCCTTTGTGTTCGGGTACTTCTTGAGTGGGTGTTTTCTTCACATTATCGCCTCCAAACACTTCGTGTTGCTTTCTCACATATAATATTTCCTGCGAAACCAAAGAACACTATTTAAAGCATTTTGTTGGCAATTTACCTTATAAAACAACAACAAAGCATTATCAATTAAGGTGTAAATATCAACTATATAGCCTACTATCACGAAGCGATGACTATTATTCATTAGGCCGTTTTTGATGGCCCCACAAAATTTTAGGAGTTCCGGGGCCTGTCGCCCGAATTCATGAAGATGGCGTAGACATTAAAACTCAAAAAATTGAAGATCGTCCTGAATTCCTGTCTATGACCCTAAAATGACAAAAACGAAGAACAATCATGGCAAAACCATAATTATTGTTCATGAGGTCATTTAACATGCCATAAGTGGTTGTTTGGTTCGAACAAGAATATTCTGGGACTCACATCCTATGACTATAATTGTTTATTTTTCTAGCCATATACACAAATTATATATTAATTATACATAATTATGCATATGTAATACATTAATATGCATATATTATACATTCACCGGCTATAATTAATTTAATTGATAGGGTGAGCGGCTATTTGCCTTAATTCTTCATATTAATTTTGGGGTTTTGACACAGTTAACCACAAAAATAAAACTATTTACCCTTGTCTACCCATTTGTTTTCCTACCCATAAACTAATTACATTTCCTACCCATAGTAGGTTTTGTGGGGAATTTTTTCTTTATTCTCCAATTCTTTTTTATTTCTATGCTTCTTTTCTATTCTTTTCTATTCTTTTTTCTTTTTTTTTTCTTTTCTCCTTATTTTTTTCTCGTTTTCTTCTTATTTTTTTCTTTTTTCCTTTTCTAATTTTATTTAACTTCTGTTTTTTATATTCTTTTTCTCTTCATAATTTAATTTCATTTACTGTTTTTACTATTTTTTATTATTCTTTTTTTTTATATTATTACTAAAGAAAAATCAAATTGTGTACCAATTATATGTAGTTATACAACCAAAAAAATATTAACTAACATATGATACCGGTATAGTATATAGCTATACCAACAGGGTATACAATTGTACGTAAAGAGTTAAAAAAATTTTAATTCAATTATTAAACTGAAATAATATCAGTTGTCAAAAAAAAAATTAAAATTCTAAAAGGGCCTAATTGTAAAAGTATACCATTACATCATATAGCATACTATATTATTTTGTTTTTTTTGCATTTTTAGTTTGCCCCTCACGCTTGGGTAAAAGCTTAAAACAAATTAAAAGGGAAAAGACAAGTGAATTTACGGGTAATAAGTATACTATTATAGTATATTGTATACTATTACAGCATATTGTTACAATATCTTGCATATTATTACAGTATATCATAACAATATATTGTATATTATAATAGTATACTGTTGCAGTATAACTATATACTCCTATAGTATATTGGTATACTGTAGCGGTATACTATTTTGTAAACTATAATAGTATAGTGTTGCGGTATAGCTATATACTCCTACAGCATATTGTATACCGTAGCGGTATATTGTAGCTGTGTTCTTCTTCGATTTTCAATTGAAAATTTCGATCTCAATCACCTCAAATCAGCTCCAAACGCTATCAAATTTCAGTATGAAATTCCAGAAGGTACTATAAGCAATATTTAACAGCATCCACTTTGAATCAAACAAGAAATCTTCAAAAATAAAATTGAGCTTCAAGCCCAACAATGGTAGGACCATGGAAGGCCTTCAACTATTTGACAGCATGTTGACGGCTCGAGTTAATCCGACAAATTTCACTTATACAACGCTGTTGAGTGCTTGTAGTAGGTTGAGAGATGGTCTTGCAGGGGAAGCAACTCATGTTAAAGTAATTGTTTCCGGGATTGCACCAGATTTGCCCTTGTACAATGCGCTGCTCGACATGTATTCTAGTTGTGGTGATAGTGAAGCAGCTTTGAAAGTATTCGGAAAAATAAAGAAACCAGATCTGGTATCTTGGAATTCAATGATTTCTGGATATGCAAACAATGGAGATGGAGAGATGGCGGAAGGTAAAAGAGACGGAGAATTGGAGGAAGGTAAAATGAGGAAGAAGAAGTGCGGGTAAATAGTTTGGGGGCCATAGGTAGGAGTAGTAAATAGTTTGGGCCTGGACATTAAAGGGTAAATAGTTTGAAATTAATGAGCATAAAGTGAGATTTTTTCATTAATTTTTGCATTTACTTCTTAAACTCCCAGATCAGATTTTTGTCAAGCTGAACTGGATTACGTGTCAATGGCTGATTCGTTCTGTCGATGTGGCGTCCTCCACATATAAATAAAGCTTTAAAGTCCAAATTACGAAACCAATTAAAAGAAAACAGGTCAAAATTTTTCTCTCATTTTCCTCCTTTCAGATCGGGAAGACTTTTCTCCTAATCTCAGCATTCTAAAGGTAATTTTTTGGAATTAATATTTCCTTTTATTTTATGAAATTCTGTTTTTACCTGCAGATTTAACTAGATCTATACATGCGTGTGTTAATTGTTGCTTGTGAAATTCAAATTTTTAGTAATTTGATGATTAATAATATTTATTTAATAGAGATAATTGCTTTCGTATGTTGTGAGATCTGAAATATGAAGGATCTAAGCTTCTTTTGAATTGTATTGATGTTTTATGATCTGATTGATGGCTATGACATTTGATCCTTTCGTGTCGGGTCGGGTCGGTCTTTGTCCAGATGGCAGCACGTTATTAGAAAAAAAAATATATGATTTTTTCAGATGTACGAACTGTGAATTTGTGTTCATGATTTATAAATGGTAAAATGACTCTACCAAGCTGAAAGTTATGGTGGTAATGAGTGAGGAGTTAAATGTTAGATTAGTCTATTTTTCTCACTAATTTGTGTACGAGTAAGTTTAACTTATACCCAAGGGCGGAGCTAAGTTGAAGAAAGGGGTTCAATTGAATCGCCTTCATAGAAAAATTATACTGTGGGAAAAGGGGGAAAATGAATATTTATATTTAAATTGTGGAGTGCCCTTAATATAAAGAAAAATCTCGTAAAGTAGCAAAGGGGTTCAAAAATTGCTTTAGGTCATAGGTCAGATCCCGGGTGTGATATTGTAGTATTTTTTTTGCCAATCTCCTTATGTAATTTCCTGGTTACAGAACTGCTTATAGCCATTACCCAAACATTTTGTGATGTTAATTTTCTGGAATCATTGGTTAGTTAGCTTAATTGGTGTGTAAAAAGTACTTGCTTAGTGGTCAGTAAAGTGGGTGAAAACCTAGGGGACCCAGGCTCAAATCTCACAAAGATAAAAATATCAGAAGAGGATTTCTTCCCATCCACCTAAGACTTGGTGGGCAGAGTTAACCGGTAAGTAGCAAGTATTTGTGGGAAGAGTCGAGGTGTCACAAGTTGACCTGGACACCACCATTGTAAAATAAAATAAAAACTTCTCTTAAATCTGGAAGCGTTGTATTCGAGTTCCCTTTAGTCAATCGATTCTGCAATTATTTGATGTTAGTTGTTTGCTGTCTTTTATATGTTCACTGTGTTTGAGTACTTGCAATATGTTAGTGTGTGACAGATTTTCTCTGAATCGTTGTACTAAAATTTTTTAGTATTTTGAAACTGTGATTAGAAATGGCTTTGGGTGGAGGTGGACCACAAAGAGGGACTGCTGCAGCAGCTGCTGCTAACCTGCGTCGAAGGAAGGCCGCTGGTGGTGGTGGAGCTGCAGGAGGAGCAGGTGGTAACATGCTCCAATTCTACACTGATGATTCCCCCGGACTCAAGATATCCCCCAACGTTGTGCTTGTGATGAGTATTGGCTTCATAGCTTTTGTTGCCATCCTTCATGTCATGGGTAAGCTTTACTTTGTTCGCAGAGAGGCCTAGAGAAATTCACATATCTCCTAGGAAATTCAGACATCTCATTGCTGAGTTGGGGAATTTTGTTGGGCAACAGCTTTGTTCGTTGAAGGAAAACTGACATTGTAGCTTTATTTTCTTTTTGTTTGTCTATGCTATGAAGTTTATAAAAACGTTTTCTAGTTATGAGTAACTCTTTCTTGCCTCTGTTCTATTGTCCGATGAATAGGACCGCGCCAATTCTTGTTTCTTAAACCTTTAATGGAATCATGTTGCAAGTATAGCTTTAGCGAAATGATTTCGTTTACTTGACGCATGATGCTTCTAAGCAGCTAATGCTTCCTCTGTGTATTGGCGACGGTGATCAGATGTATTATGACCTATGAGCTACGACTGTCCTCAGCTGTTATGGGTTCAGAATTGAACTGAGTTATTCTTTTGCTTTGTTCCTCATCAGCAAAGTCTGGCAACCAGTACTGGGTTTAGAGTTGCATCATTTCGTCAAAGATAATTGACAACGGGTGAAGATTAAAGACAGTTATGTTAAATTATCTGAAAAGAGTTGAAGGAGACGCTCAAACTTCAATCTAACTCCTTGACCCTTTAGGGTCAATATTAATCTCACACGGAGCCTCGACGTAACTGGTAAAGTTGTTGCCGTGTGACCAGGAGGTCACGGGTCGAGCTGTGGAAAATAACCTCTTGTAGAAATGCAGGGTAAGGCTGCGAACAATAGACTCTTGTGGTTTTGACCCCGCGCGAAGCTTAGTCCAGTCCGCATAAAGACTCTCGTGGTTTGACCCGCGCGAAGCTCAGTCCAGTGCGCATATTAAATCGCACGCTTGACCCTTTAGGGTCCGTATTAATTAAATTGAAAATGAAATACAAGCAATTAAGCTGATTATTCAAGACGTATTGACAAATCATCACCAAATTCAGCTGCATAGAGTCAAACTCCAGGATTGGAATTTTAAGGTAATTCGCTAAATAATACGTAGCAAGTTCGGAAAAAAAAAATGGTACACGCAGTTTATAATACAACCAAAAGTTAGAAGCACCAAGTTTTAGAGATATCTAAATAACCTAATTAGCAATCTTTAACTTCGGTTTGGAGCTTAATAAAAATGTTGCACTAGTAACAAACTCCACGATTGGAATTTTAAAGTAATAGGACTCTTTTCTAGTTCACGTCTCAAATAAACCAAGTGTCACGACCCATTTCTGAACAAGCCGAGACCGGCACTTGATCACTAAACATGACCAAGCGAACCATCTATGCTTATCAAATCTATTATAACTTCAAACTTTATATGCAACAAGGCAATACTCTAACCAAATACTTTTGATTAATTTAAAAATTTAAATAAATCAACTCCAAAATTTTAGTCGTAGTAACTACTGAATTACTGCTAAGTTATTATCAAAAACATCTGAATCTTAACCCAACGACTATGTCTATGAAGCCTCTACTGATAAACTGACGCACTGCTCAGGACATGAGATTTCCTGGCCAGTTCTCTAAGCAAACAAAGAAATAACTAAATAAAGATGACTCTAAGGAATACTCCACGAACAAAAGTGGAGCTCACCAATAGCACTGGAAGAGAAGGAAGTCCTAACCCGTAACCTGCTCGCCTGCAAAACCGGTTCCTACGTTGTATCGCAGACCGAAGCTAACTGAACCATCGAAACTCACATCTGAGCCCTCTAACACATAAGTCAACGTCCGGATGAAGAAGGATATAGTTGGGTTTGTAGCTCGGTGCCTCAATTGTCAGCAGGTAAAGTATGAGCACCAGAGACCGGGTGGATTGCTTCAGCAGATAGAGATTCCGGATTGGAAGTGGGAGCGGATCACCATGGACTTCGTAGTTGGGCTCCCAGGACTTCGAGGAAGTTTGATGCCACTTGGGTGATTGTGGATCGGCTGACCAAGTCCGTGCACTTCATTCCCGTGTGTACTACCTATTCTTCAGAGCGGTTGGCGGAGATTTATATCCGGAAGATTGTCAGTCTGCATGGTATTCCAGCTTCTATTATTTCAGATAGAGGTACTCAGTTCACATCACGATTCTGGAGGGCCGTACAGCATGAGTTGGGCACTCGGGTGGAGTTGAGCACAGCATTTCACCCCCAGACGGACGGACAGTCCGAGCGCACTATTCAGATTCTTGAGGATATGCTCCGTGCGTGTGTGATGGAGTTTGGAGGTTCTTGGGATCAGTTCTTGCCACTGGCAGAGTTTGCTTACAACAACAGCTATCAGTCCAGCATTCAGATGGCACCGTATGAGGCCTTTTATGGTAGGCTGTGTAGATCCTCGGTGGGTTGGTTCGAGCCGGGCGAGGCTAGATTATTGGGCACAGACTTGGTATAGGATGCTTTGGAGAAAGTCAAGGTAATTCAGGATAGACGCCGTACATCCCTGTCCAGACGGAAGAGTTATGCGGACCGGAAGGTTCTTGATGTTTCCTATATGGTTGGAGAGCGGGTTTTGCTGCGGGTTTCGCCTATGAAGGGCGTTATAGATTTGGGAAAAAAGGGAAATTGAGTCCGACGTTTATTGGCCCTTTTGAGATATTGTGGCATGTTGGGGAGGTTGCTTATGAGCTTGCCTTACCTCCCAGCTTGGCAGGAGTTCATCCGGCAGTTCTGTTTCGATGCTCCGGAGGTATCACAGTGATCTGTCGCACGTGTTGGATTTCAGTTCAGTCCAGTTGGACAAGGATCCATCTTATGTTGAGGAGCTAGTGGCTATATTGGAGAGGCATATTTGAAAGCGGAGGTCAAAGAACATTGCATTAGTGAAGGTTTAGTGGCGGGGTCAGCCGTTCGAGGAGGCGACTTGGGAGACCGAGCAGGATATGCGCAGCCGCTACCCTCATCTTTTCACTACTTCAGGTATGTCTCTATGCTAGTTCGAGGATGAACGAATGTTTAAGTGTGGGAGGATGTAACGACCCGGCTGGTTGTTTTAAGAATTAACGCCCCGACCCCCTATTAACTGCTTTCCCCGTGTTTGTTTCTGCTATTGTGAGTTACCGGGAGGATTTATTTGGAGTTTCGGAGAGTTTTGGGACACTTAGTCCCTAAAAGAGAGCTTAAGTTTTAGAATTTGGACAGTAGTCGGAGCAGTGTAAAGACGGCCTCGGAATGGAATTCCGTTGGTCCCGTTAGCTCCATTGGGTGATTTCGTGTTTAGGAGCGTGTTCGAATTGTGTTTTGGAGGTCCGTAACTTATTTAGGCTTGAAATGCCGAAAGTTGAATTTTTGAAGTTTCCGGTTCGATAGTGAGATAATATCGAGGTCGGAATGGAATTCCGGAAGTTAGAGTAGGTCCGTTGTGTTATTTTCGACGCGTGTACAGAATTTCAGGTCATTCGGATGAGATTTGATAGACTTTTTGATCAAAAGCGGAATTCGGAAGATTCTTGGAACCTTAGGCTTGAATCCGATGTTATTTGGTTGGGAATTTGCAGCTGAAGCTGCTGAGTTTTTCTGTCATAACTGCACCTGCGGTTAGGGGGCCGCAGGTGCGATGAATGCAAAAGCGAGATCAAGCCGCAGATGCGGCCACAGGTGAAGGCAGCAGAAGACGCAGAAGCGGGAGGTATGCTGCAAATCGCAGATGCAGAGTCTGGGTTGCACGTGCGGAGGAGGGGACTTAAGTTAAAACCGCAGAAGCGGTGCCCTTGACCGCAGAAGCGGAAATTGACCGCAGGTGCGAAAAACCTGGGTCAGAAAATATAAAAGGTTTCCTTCGCGAATCTTTGGTTATTTCACCATTTTTAAGACGGCTTTGGAGCTTTTTGGGAGATTTTGAAGAGAGAATTCAAGGGAACTTCATTGAGGTAAGATTTTTGAACATAAAAATCGATTCCTATGGTGTTATTTCATGGATTATGCTTGTAATTGATGAATAATTAGTGGTTGAAATTGAAGAACTAGGGCTTGTAATTGGAGACCAAAACTTAGGGGTTTCAGGGGTCACTTGTGGTTGGATTTCGGTAAATTTGATATGCATGAACTCGTGGGAGGATAAGGATTCCATTGATGTAAATTTTACCCGATTCCGAGACGTAGGCCCGGGGGGGGGGGGGGGTTTGGTCATTTTTCCTAATTTTGTGTATTAGCTCAGAATTAATTAGTTGAAGTAGTTACTTGAAGTCTTATTTACATTATGCAATTACTTTGAATATATTTGGGCCATTTGGAGTCGAATACTCGTTGCAAGAACGTGGTATAGATTTGATTGAGCTAGTTCGAGGTAACTGGCTTGTCTAACCTTGTGTGGGAGAACTCCCCTTAGGATTTGGTACTGTGATATCTAAAATGCCTGGTACGTGAGGTGACGTACGCGTACTTGTGCTGATTGTTGAAAATCCTGTTTTCCATTTAAGTATCTATATTTCGTATTTTACTTTGCTGATTACACTAATTGAACTTTGAGCTCACTGTTAGCCTTGGAAAGCATGCCTAAATGACTAAATTGTCTACTTGCTTAAATTGCCTTATCCGAACCCTGTGTAGCATGCTAGATTAGAATTACTTGTCTATTTTGATATTAAATTGAATTGAGTTGATTATTCTTGTGTTGTTGCTGCGTGTTTACATTGGGACTACGGGCGGTTCCCGGTAGATCCACCTTGCTTGTTTATTTGGGACTACGGATGCGGTATTCCGGTAGATCCCCCCTGCACATTTACATTTGGGGACTATGGATCGAGATTCTGGTAGATCCCCGGCGCACTATTAGTTGGACTACGGGACACCCGGGAGATCCACTGGACATTTACTTTTGGGGGCTACAGGACGGTATCCTGGTAGATCTCCGGTTGTTGGATATTTACATTTGGGGGCTATAGGACGATATCCTGGTAGATCCCCGGTTGCCATTTCTGTGTCGAGTTGTATTCTTCTGTGATGTTTTCTCTCTGTTGTAATTGTTGATACCCAATTTTTCCCTACGTATTTTTTTTCATATACAAAATACTTTCAAAATAACATATATATGCATATATAAGCATGCCCAAGTGTTTCGGTATTTTTCATAAATTTTAAAGATTTTTAAAATCAATTTATTGTCCAAAATATAGTTAAGGTGATTTTTGTATATTTTTACAATTTTATTTGGTATTTTAAAAGCCAAAATACATACAATTGCAATTTTAGCCTATTTTAGGATTAATAGCATTTCTATAATTATAAAATTGGTTCCAGCATTTTTTAATTAACATTTATATATTACTAATTGGTTCAGTGGTTTTAATTTGTTTTAAAATCATTTTACTATTTTATATAAATAAAAAGGGTAAAACTGGCTATTTAACATTTAACCTCATTTCATTTCAATTACAGCCTCTTTTACATTTCAATTTTAACCATTAATTGACCCAATCTCAACCCCAACCGGACCGGCCCTTTTTTTAATCCGACCCAACCCAACCCATAACCCAATTCAAACGACCCTACCCGGTTCCCACCTACCCCTTTAGATCTAGGCCGTTGATCGTACAGATCAACGACCATAATTCCCCCTTACCATTTTAACCCCAAATGACCTACCCTAATCCCTCATTCCCCACTTCTCAGCCGCCTCTGAATCCCAAACTCTCTCAAACTCTCTCAAGCTCTCCGGAACTCTAGCCTCCTCCTACCCCTTTTCAACCGCTTGTCACCGGAATCCATGGCTTCTTAGGCCATGGATAGTTGGTACTCACCTACCTTCACCAGTAAGCCATGGTTGTTCGAAGCTTCGAGACCCGACCTCGATGATTCCCTCTCCGATCTTCTCATACCTTTGATTCCATGGCTTCTCCGGCATATTCAAGACTTAGGAGCCTGATTCCTGACCTCTCCGACTCAAGATCGGACCTTCTTCCAAGCCTTTCTCATTTCTAGGGTTTCTCCGAAACCCTAAGCTATTCGAGGTTCTTTCCATGTCGTTTGCTTAGATCTGTGCTGTATCTAGCATTCACTTGACATTTAAAGTGTTTTCCCCAATAGTTCTTTTCAAAATCGTTCGTCTTCGATTTTAGGGTTTCTGAAAGGATTTTTCCAAAAATCTTTCTGATTTTTCTTCTTTGCTTTATGTGTGTTGTCTATATCATGCTCGTGTGATTTCTTTTGCTACGCATGTTCTGTCTGTTTACTTTTCTTTTTTCTACTATACATGTTACTCCTAAGTTAATCCTGTTATGTTTTCTTTGCTCTTTTACTATATGTGTTTACCATTGAGATTCTTTGATATTTGTCTTACTAAACTCTGTTCGTATTCTTGCTAAAACATGCTTCATCTGCTTTTGTTTAAGTTTGTATCATCTCTTTCTTCTAAACTCGTTTAAGGTCCGAGTTTTCTCAAATATGTTCTTCATGATCTTGAATCAGCTTTCTTACTTTGTTGTTCAAACATGCTCTCATATCTGTTTTGTTGAGGCTCTGAAACAAACCTTTGAGTCTGTTTCAATGGCTTGATTTCTCACCTTTATGTCTGATTCAAGGTGAAACCCTAGGATTTGGGGTTTCCCTTTGGCGATTTTGATTTTGTGTTCGAGTTAGGGTTCCACTTTGGGACCCTCGACTCTCAGACTCATTGTGAGTCTGCAATTGGACTCGTATCCTCTTGCTTATGATTCTGAACCTTTCAATGCTAGAACTATTTTTCTAAGTAACATGACGATTCTTTTGTTTAATTTGTCTGCTTTATATATGAGAAGTTCTTCTTTCAAAAGGGTTTTTGCCAACTACTAATTGATTTCGAATTCCTTTAATAGTGTTTACTTGATTGTTACTGATTTCCTTTAAATTAAACCTTTCCTTGCCCCTTTCTGACCCCGGGCCCACGTGCAGGGATTCCGAAATTTTTCGAAGAAAGTTGTTCTTTATAACCTAAGGATCAACAATATATGATTTCTACTTCATTCCATAACGAATTTCGTGGTTAAATCTAATTTTTATCAAAACCCTAGGTTTTGCTCTAATCCCATAGTTTTTCCTTAATCTGTGTGTGTTAATCTACCCAAGACTCAAGTATTAAACTAAACATAAGAAGGATGAACTTACCTCAAGATGCTAGGTGGAATTTTTCTCTAAGGAAGCTCCCAAATCGCCCAAACAATGGTGGAAATGTGTCAAAAATGACACATTTCCGTATTAAATGAAGGCACTCCCTTCAGCGATTTCCGCACCTGCGATTAGGGGTCTGCATCTGCGGAATTGGGCCAGGCGGGCTGGGATCGCTTCGGCGGAGAAGGAGCCGCATCTGCGGTGTGTTGACCGCACCTGCGGTCTCGCACCTACGGTCTCGCACCTGCGGCTGACCAACCGCAGGTGTGGTTATGATAGATAGCTGGAGCTTCAGCTCCTATCAAATTTTTCCAACTTCACTCGAGCCTCGTCCGATTGACGCTCGGGGCCCCCTGGCCCCGATCTAACATACCGACAAGTTTGAAATCATAAAACGGACTCGCTCGAACCCTCAGAATTCCCGAAACAACGCTAGATCTAAAAACCACCCCCTAAAACCAATTGAATTAAACTTATGAACTTCAAGTTCTTCAAATCACTTCCAACGCAACGAAACATACTTATACTGCTCGGATTGACGCCAAATTTCACGTGCAAGTCTTAAATGGCAATACGGAATTATCCCTGATGTCGGAACTCCATTCGGACCTCGATAACACAAAAACCCACTCCAAACCAAATATTTAATAACTTCAAAATCCTTAAGGAATCAACTTTCACTATTGGGCACCAAAACGCTCCCGTGTCATCCAAAACCCGATCCGGACGTACGCCCAAGTCCGAAATCATCATACGAACCTGTTAGAATCTTCAAATTCGGATTCCGAGTTCGTTTGTTCAAAACGTTGATCGAAGTCAAACTTGGCCCTTTTGGCCAACCTTAAGGAACTAAGTGTTCTGATTTCAACCCAAACTCTTCCATATCCCGAACCAACCGTCCCCGCAAGTCATAAATCAGTAAAAGCAAGCACGGGAAGTCTTATTTAGGGAAACAGGGTTCTAAAAAGCAAAACGAGCGGTCGGGTCGTTACATTCTCCACCTCTTCAAAAAACATTCGTCCTCGAACGGGTTTAGATTCATACCTGAAGTGCCGAATAAGCATGGATATCTGCTCCGCATGTCCTCCTCGGGCTCCCAGGTTGCCTCCTCGACTGGTTGGTCCCTCCAACGGACCTTTACTACAGAAACCCTCTTGGACCTCAACTGGCGCTCCTGCCAATCGATAATGGCAACTGGCTTGTCCTCGTAGCCCAATCCCTTGTCTAGCTGAATAGTGCTGAAGTCTAACACATGAGACCAGTCGGCGTGATACCTCCGAAGCATAGACACATGAAAAACTGGATGGACTCCCAATAAGCTGGGAGGTAAAGCAAGCTCATATGCAACTTCCCCCACTCGCTTCAACACCTCAAATGGGCCAATAAACCTTGGGCTCAACTTTCCCTTCTTCCCAAATCTCATGACACCCTTCATCGGCGAGACTTTCAAGAGGACCTTCTCGCCGACCATGAATGACAAATCACGTGCCTTCTGATCCGCGTAGCTCTTCTATCTGGACTGTGCCACGCGAAGTCTTTCCTGAATCAACTTCACCTTCTTCAAGGCATCTTTCACCAAATATGTACATATAACTTAGCCTCTCCGGGCTAAAACCACCCGATAGGAGAACGACATCTCCAACCGTATAAAGCCTCAAATGGGGCCTTCTCGATGTTGTATTGATAACTATTGTTGTAAGAAAACTCGGCCAAAGGCAAGAACTGATCCCACTGTCCTCCAAAGTCAATCACACATGCTCTAAGCATGTCCTCCAAAATTTGAAATGTCCGCTCGGACTGTCCGTCGGTCTGAGGATGAAATGCTGTGCTGAGCTCCACACGGGTCCCCAACTCACTCTGAACGGCTCTCCAGAAATAGGAAGTGAACTGGGGGCCTCTATCTGATATGATGGAGACGGGAACACCGTGCAACCGGACTATCTCCCGAATGTAAATCTGAGCCAACCTCTCTGAAGTATAAGTAGTCACTATCGGAATGAAGTGTGCCAACTTGGTCAACCTGTCAATAATAACCCACACTGCATCAAACTTCCGCAAGGTCCGGGGCAGCCCAACTACGAAGTCCATAGTAATGCGCTCCCACTTCCACTCAGGGATAGGCATCTACTGAAGTAGGCCACCTGGCCTCTAGTGTTCATACTTAACCTGCTGGCAATTCAAACACCTAGCCACATACTCAACTATGTCTTTCTTCATCCGCCGCCACCAATAATGCTGTCTCAGGTCACGATACATCTTCGTAGCACCTGGGTGAATAGAATACCGCGAATTATGTGCCTCTGCTAGAATCCTCTCCCTCAAGCCAACAACATTAGGAACACATAGGCGACCCTGGAGTCGCAGGACACCATCCTCACCAATAGAAACCTCCTTGGCACTACCCTGTAGCACCGTCTCTCTGAGAACTGCCAAATGCGGATCATCCAACTAGCGGGCCTTGATCTCCCCCAATAATGAAGACTGAGCAACAACACACGCAACGACTCGGATGGGCTCTGAAATATCCAACCTCACAAGTCTGTTAGCCAAGGACTGAATGTCCAAGGCTAGTGGCCTCTCCTCCCCTGGAATGAATTTCAAGCTACCCATACTCTCTGCTTTCCTGCTTAAGGCATCCGCGACCACATTTGCCTTGCCCGGATGATAAAGAATGGTAATGTCATAGTCCTTCAGTAGTTCAAGCCATCTACGCTACCTCAAGTTGAGATCCCTCTGCTTGAACAAGTGCTGTAAGCTGCAATGATCAGTGTAAACCTCACATGTTGCCCCATACAGATTATGCCTCCATATCTTAAGAGCATGAACAATCACCGCCAACTCTAGATCGTGCACATGATAATTCTTCTCATGAATCTTCAACTGACGTAAAGCATATGCAATAACTCGCCCCTCCTGCATCAATACACCAACTAAGCCAACGCGTGAAGCGTCACAATATATCGTATACATCCCTGAAATGGAAGGCAACACAAGAACTGGTGTTGTAGTCAAAGCCGTCTTAAGCTTCTGAAAGCTCGTGTCACAATCATCGGAACAGCGGAAAGGAGCACCCTTTTGGGTCAATCTAGTCAGAGGTGATGCAATAGATGGAAAGCCCTGAAGGAATCGCCGGTAATAACCTGCTAACCCCAGAAAACTCCTGATCTCGGTCACTGAAGTAGGACGTGGCCAACTCTGAACTGCCTCAATCTTCTTGAGATCCACCTAAATACCCTCTCCTGACACAATATGCCCCAAGAATGCCACTGACTCTAGCCAAAACTCACACTTGGAGAACTTAGCATATAGCTTCTGCTCTCGCAAGGTCTGAAGCACTACTCTCAAATGCTGTTCGTGCTCCCCAGGCTACGTGAGTATATCAAGATGTCGTCAATGAAGACGATGATAAAGGAATAAATATAAGGTGTGAACACCCTGTTCATCAAGTCCATAAACGCCGCTGGGGCATTAGTCAAGCCAAAGGACATCACCAGAAACTCTTAATGACCATATCTAGTACAGAAAGTAGTCTTCGGAACATCTGAGTCCCGAATCCTCAACTGATGGTACCCTGATCTCAAGTCAATCTTAGAGAACACCCTAGCACCCTACAACTGGTCGAACAAATCATCAATGCGCGGCAACGGGTACTTATTCTTGATGGTAACCTTGTTCAACTAGCGGTAATCAATGCACATCCGCATGGTACCATCCTTCTTCTTTACAAACAACATTGGTGCACCACAAGGTGACACACTTGGTCTAACGAACCCCTTTGCCAGCACTCCTCAAGCTGCCCCTTCAATTCCTTCAACTCTTCGGAGCCATACGGTACGATGGTATAGATATAGGCTGGGTACCTGGAGCCAAATCAATACAGAAATCGATATTACAATTTGGTGGCGTGCCTGGAAGGTCTGAAGGAAACACATCGCCGAACTTCCGGACTACTGGAACTGAATCAATCGTCAGAGACTCTGCGGTGGTGTCTCGAACATAAGCTAGATAAGCTAAACACCCCTTCTCGACCATATGTCGAGCCTTCATAAAAGAAATAACCCGGCTAGATGTATCGACTGAGGAAACCTTCCACTCCAACCTTGGCGACCCTGGCATTGCTAATGTAATAGTCTTGGAATGGCAATCTAGGACGGTGAGAAATGGAGATAACCAGTCCATGCCCAGGATGACCTCAAAGTCAGTCATGGCAGGCAATAGGAGATCCGCTCTTGTCTCGAAATCGTAAAGTGTGACCACACAAGATCGGTAGACCCGATCCACAATCACAGAATCACCCACAGGGGTGGACACATGAACAGGGGTGCCCAAAGGCTCACGAGGAATAACCAGGAAACGAGCAAACAGAGATGACACATATGAATAGGTAGACACTGGATCAAATAGCACAGAAGCATCTCTACCGTAGACGGAAATAATACCTGTGATAACGACATTTGAGGCCAATGCATCTGGTCTGGCCGGAAGAGCATAGAATCTGGCTAGCGCCGGCTGGCTGGCCTGCACCTGACTAAGCAGTAGCTGGCTGACCTCTCCCTGTCTGGCCTCCACCTCTAGGACGGCCTCTACCTATCTGTCCCCCGCCTCTAGGCGACTGGGCAACAGGTGCTGTAATCGTGAGCTGCTGACCCTGCTGCACTGCCTTGCCCTGAAGCATGGGGCGCTATCTCCTCATGTGACTAAGGTCTCCGCACTCAAAACAACCTCGCGGTGCGGCAGCCTACTGTCCCGATAGCTGGCCCTGATTGCCTGTAGACCCACTAGAAGAAGCCTGAATAGCCGTGGACGGTACGAGCCTTCCGGCATAGCACTGAAATAAGAACCAGAAGAACCCTGGGGACGTAAATACCCACTGGAGGAACCCTGAATAGCCGGCGGGCGATAAGAACTCTCTGGCATGGCACTGAAATAGGGGTGCGCTGGAGCACCCCGAGCAGGTGGTGGTGCTGAATATGGGAGCCTCCTAGGTTGACTCCTCCCAAACTGACATCTACCCCTAGCCGGGGTACCTCTGAACTTTCCGGAGAATCTAGCCCTCTTGTCCTGCTGCATCTGCTCCCTACCTCTCAGACGGTAGCCCTCGATCCTCTGGGAAATCTCCACCACTAGCTGGTAAGGAGTCCCCATCTCTACCTCTCGGACCATGTTGGCCCTAATGCTGGAATGCAACCCTATAGCGAACCTCCGCACCCTCTCCGAATCAGTAGGAAGTATCATCAATGCATGGCGGGATAGCTCAGAAAACCTTGCCTCATAGTCGGTCACAGACATCTGACCCTGCTCAAGCTGCTCAAACTGATACCGTAGCTCTTCCCTCTCGGAGGGTGGGATATACCTGTTCAGAAATAACTGTGTGAATTGACTCTAAGTGATGGGAGGAGAACCTGCTGGCCTGCCAAGAACATACGACTACCACCATCTACGGGCCCTGCCCTCCAGTTGGAAAGTAGTGAAGTCAACCACATGCGACTCCAATATCCTCATGTTGTGCAGCCTGTCCCTGCACCTATCAATGAAATCCTGGGCATCCTCATGACGCTCCCCCCGAAGACAGGAGGGTGTAGCTTGGTCCATATGTCTAATAAATTCTGTAGATCAGTATCCGCAGCTGGTCTGGGCTCGGGCAATACTACAGCAACTGGCTGAGCCCCGTCCGCGGGTAGTGCACCCGGAGTGCATGACCAGGAGCCTGAGCAGTAGGGGTCTATGCTCTCCTCCTTCCTCTGATGTAGCTGGATCTGCTGGAAATAAACCAGCCTGAGTCATAGTGTCCATGAACCGCAGCATACGGCCCATGACCTCCTGGAAACCCAGTGCTGTCATGAAGTCTGCCGGGGTAGGCTCAGCTACGGGCACCTCGCCCTGCTCCTCAATGATAGGATCTCCCGCAGGATCCGTTGGTGGTGCTATTGGAACAGCTCTGCGACGCCCTCGTACCCTACGTCGGGCCGGTGCCCTCCCCCGATCTCTACCTCGGCCCCTAGCAACGAGGGGAGCGGCTCCTTCCGGGCCTGGAACGTCTTCCGTGTGTGTCCTCACCATCTGTGAGAGAATAGAAGAGGGAAATTTAGTATACTAACCACTGCACGATGGGAAATGAACAAAGAGTAGTTTTCTAACACCCTATAGCCTCTCGAAGATAAATAAAGACGTCTCCGTACCAATCCGCAAGACTCTACTAGGTTAGACCATGACTTATGAGACCTACGTGAACCTAGTGCTCTGATACCATGTTGTCACGACCCAATTTCATTCATTACAGGTCGTGATGGCGCCCAACCCCGTTGTCAGGCAAGCCAACTCTACATATTAGTAAATTCTCATTTTTACTTTACCAAAAAAGTTCCGATAATTTGTTCATTAGAATCAAAAAATAAGTGATAATCAGTAACATACGATAATAATTATACAAACCAAAAGAATAGTCTACCAGTGTGTGTGCCAAGACCTGGTGTCACAAGTACATGGACATCTCGTAGAATACACAAAAGAATAAATCTATCCTACTGTCTGAACTAGAATAGACAGCCAAAAGTACAGAGACACTCCATCACGCTGCTGAACGGCATAGGAAAGGAGCAAGGCACCGTGGAATCTCGGGACTCTATAAAGAATGCGCACCAGACGGATAGGCAGATGTAGCTGCCTCATATCCTGTACAATTAAGTATAGAAGCGTAGTATGAGTAAATAAACAACATGTACCCAGTAAGTATCCAGTCTAACCTCGAAGAAGTAGTGACGAGGGGTCGATGAATAAGTCATGAATAAGATTTCACATAGATGTCATATGCACATTATGCCGAGGACGTACGGCCCGGTCCAACATAAAAGGAAATGTGCACTGCCAGAGGGTCGAATGGCGCGAACCATAGATGCATCTTTTTCTACCGAGGCAATCGGCCCGATCCACAAATATCAATTATCATCAAAAGGCACATAGGGCGCAATCATAGTCAAATAATTCATACAAGTTCTCAACTAAGTGCATACGCTCTTATACATTTATTTCTAACCCCTAACAAGTGCTAAGTGATCTCATTAACATGAAAGGATATAAACATTTGCAAATATAGCATGATACGAGTCCTAAACTACCCGGACAATTAACATAATAGTTGCTACGCATGGACTCTTGTCACCTCGTGCGTACGTAGCCCCCACAATTAGCAACACATGATTAACTAACTCACCTATGGGGACAATTCCCGCTTCCAAGGTTAGAAAGGAGACTCACCTCACTCTAAAGCGTACTCCCAATGTCAAGAACGTGCTCAAACCCTCAATTTGGAGCCGAACGATCCAAAACTAATTAAATGAGGTAGGAACTAGTCAATACAAGCTCAAGAGTTCGCATTTTTTAACTACTAAAGCAATTCCCCAACCTTAAACACAAGTTTCCTAAAATCCGACCCTGGGCCCACGTGCACGGATTCCGAAATTTTTCGAAGAAAGTTGTTCTTTATAACCTAAGTAGCAATAATATATGATTTCTACTTCATTCCATAACGAATTTCGTGGTTAAATCTAATCTTTATCAAAACCCTAGGTTTAGCTCTAATCCCATGGTTTTTCCTTAATCTTTGTGTGTTAATCTATCCAAGACTCAAGTATTAAACTAAACATAAGTAGGATGAACTTAACTCAAGATGCTAGGTGGAATTTGTCTATTTGGAAGCTCCCAAATCACCCAAACAATGGTGGAAATGTGTCAAAAATGACACATTCCTGTATTAAATGAAGGCACTGCCTTCAGCGATTTCCGCACCTACGGTTAGGGGACCGCATCTGTGGTCCCGCTTCTACGAGAAGGGGTCCGCATCTGCGGTATTGGGCCAGGCGGGCTGGGACCGCTTCAGCGGTTTATGGGCTGCTCTTGCGTAGCCGCTTCTGCGGAGAAGGAGCCGCATCTGCGGTGGGTTGACCGCACCTGCGGTCTCGCACCTGCGGCTGCCCAACCGTAGGTGCGGTTATGACAGATAGCTGGAGGTTCAACCCCGATCAAATTTTTCCAACTTCACTCGAGCCTCATCCGATTGATGCTCGGGGCCCCCGGGCCCCGCCCGAACATACCGACAAGTTTGAAATCATAAAACGGAGTCGCTCTAACCCTTGGAACGCCCGAAACAATGCTAGATCTAAGAATCACCCCCTAAAACCAATTGAATCAAACTTATGAACTTCAAGTTCTTCAAATCACTTCCAACGCAACGAAACATACTTATACTACTTGGATAGACGTTAAATTTTGCGTGCAAGTCTTAAATGGCAATGCGGAACTATTCCCGATATCAGAATTCCGTTCGGACCTAGATAACATAAAAACCCGCTCCAAACCAAATATTTAAAAACTCCAAAATCCTTAAGGAGTCAACTTTCACTATTAGGCACCAAAACGCTCTCGGGTCATCCAAAACCCGATCCGGACGTACGCCCAAGTCCGAAATCATTATACGAACCTGTTGGAATCTTCAAATCTGGATTCCGAGGTTGTTTGCTCAAAACATTGACCGAAGTCAAACTTGGTCCTTTTGGCCAACCTTAAGGAACTAAGTGTTCTGATTTCAACCCAAACTCTTCCAAATCCCGAATCAACTATCCCCGCAAGTCATAAATCAGTAAAAGCAAGTACAGGAAGTCTTATTTAGGGGAACGGGGTTCTATAAAGCAAAACGACCCATAGGGTCATTACAAACCATGTCCATAGGATCAATGTTTGGTTCAATTATGTTCTGTTACAGACCATGCCTATAGAAATAGTATGATCCAATATGTGTATGAATTCCTGCTTACATACTGTTCGTTCAGATTATAGAAATCATGCCTATAGGATTCTTAAAACCTGGAGAATGCACGCCTGAATCTGTTCAATCATTTATTATGTTGTTACCCTCACTAGAAATCATTCCTATAGGACATAAAATCAAATCAAACCGTATAAAGCATGCCTGTAGGTTTGAATCAGTTTAAATATCATTTCTGTCCGTTTGTTCATAAGTTTTCCAAACACTGCGCTGTTACTCTCACTAGAAAACATGCCTATAGGATTCAATAAATAATTCTAGATCTGTTTCTGTGACCTGCCACTGTCTACAATTGCATAAATCACCTAGATATCATGCCTATAGGTTTAACTTCTGACAATGTATAATCAGTAGGCAACGACGTAGTCTTTCAGAAATTGCATTAAGAAATTGGCTTCTAAATATGAAACTCCCTGCCTATTAAAATCCAGAAACACATAGAGATCATGCCTATAGGATTCAATAACTTTAATTAGTCAAAATCTGCAACTGTCAAAATGCTGAATGTGTTCGCGTGTATTCTTTGTCAATGTGTGGAGGCTAACTTGAGCCTTTAAATGCTTTTATATGAAGTCCAACTTGTTTTGCATGTCGATTAGTTTTTATCATTTTGAGCAGCCTAAGTTGAAGTCTAGTACTACCTAAATAGAGGTCCAAATCCTCATAGACCATAGGCATGTGACGGGTAGTGCAGGTATAAGGCACGATTTAGAATCAACTAGTGCGCTTTAGGTAACAACTTAAAGATAGTAATCGGGTAGCAGGAGATGATAGTCTGTGCCCGCTGAATATTATGAGTAACAGCCCATCTTGAGGGAGTTACGAAGTATTATTTATGTTGCACGGGGAAATCCTTTAGGTTAAAACATTTAGGACCCCTCCCCCCCCCACCTTGCCTTGCAATCAATTATCTGTGTTTAATGATGAACTTCCCAGATTCCTTATTTTTCTTATCTTTCATCACATAGACTAATTCATATAATTAAGTTCGGCCGGGACCCACAGTTATGGACCTCGAAGAGTGCCTAACACCTTCCCTTCGAGGTAATTTCGAGCCCTTACTCGATCTTTGGTGACGCAAACTAGTTAATCAGAGTTATCTGCAAATAGGTGCCCTAACGCACCTTAATCCGTTAGGTGGCGACTCTCTCTTTTAAAACCCTTCAGTAAAAGAGTTGTCATGTGTCAAAAACCGATTTCGCGAGAAAAGGGGCGCGACAGCATGGCGACTCTGCTGGGGATATTTTTAGGCTCTTACCATAACTTGATCTTTGTGAATTAGTCTTCCCTGATAAATGTATCTTTGTTATCTTGCTGTTACCTGAATCTCCTGTTCCCATTTTCCCTTTTATTGCTACGTGCATATCCTTTTCCCTATTTCCCCTTTATATGAACTCATATGCAACTCTTCATTTAATTTAATTACAACATGTGTTTTATCATACCTCTCCCTGACCCTTACCCCTTTATTTGCTTTATTACAATTCTTTCATTATGCGGACTAACTTCTTCCATGTTTTTCTTTCTCATATGTCTTTATGTTCATTCAATACTTCATTTATTTTTCAATATTTGAAAATACTTGACAACGTGTTATTTTTGCATAAAGCATGCTTCGCATCATATTCTACTCGTGCGTATTAATACAATAGCGGCACTTGATGAGTGTCCGCGCTCTTCCTAAAATCATCCTTTAAATTTGGAAAGGCTTATTTGCGGTAAAACTAATCGATCTGCGGTGCAATCGACGGTTCTGTGCCTTTTCCTCTCAAGTTGTCCGCTTGAGGGTACCGGTCTAGACTCTTCTAGAAACCCCCACTCTAATACTAGCTTGCATGCATCATGTCCAAACCTAGTATGAGTTAGAACGTAGTCCGCGTAATAACTCGCTAAGTCAAGCCTTGTCTAAAGTCTGCCGGAATTTCCATAATCCCAATGGACACAATCATGATCTGTGCATTATTTGGAGAAAACATCCCAATATGTTGATCATTAATGTGTAAATAGCCAAATCTGGAGGGGGGAAGGGCTAACTTTGTTTGTTTTGTAGAAATGAGGCACGAAGTCACCAGGTTCGGCATGGTTCAAAATATCCCACCTTTGATGTTGTCTGCTATTAGACATAACGCGACCTGGGAAACCTGATTGATGGAGCCAAGAAGGCCAAGCATGGAGAAGGTCCCTCTGGGACCAAATAGATTAGGAATTATGTTTGCTTGCTTCAGGCTTTGGTTGTAATAAGGAATATGCCATTAGTGACTCTTTATAATTATTGTTGTTTCAGTAGAGATTCGGTTTATTTTTCACATTAATGTAATGAAGCAGTTATTGGCATCAATTTTCTCCAAATTTATATGTCGCTTAGGCCTACCTCGGTCACAATGAGGTCCCCAAGTTAGGACGCAAATTTATAATTCCGCAATATGTGTTTAAATACTGCAAACAACCTTTTTAATACTCCTCACTGACTTGTTTACATTTTTGTTTTCTTCTTTTCTTGATTTGTTTATTCCCATCCCCTAAGGCTGGTTCGTGCATACTGGCATCATCAATATATCACTCCAGATCAAGAGGTCCTCCACCTCATCCTCCTCCAAACGATCCTAAAAGCAAAGGAAAGGCCAGAATGGATGATACAAGCAATATCAGGAAAGACTGCTACATATGAAGACAATGCTGAAACTTCAGATGGTCGAAGCACTCCAACACCGAATGACTTGGTTTTGCGGTTGGAACAAAAGATATTGGAGTTAAAAGGGGAACTTGAGCAGGTCCGGAACTTGGCAAACCTCTCCCTCACCTTGAGCGTCCCCGACATCAACCAACAAAACACCAAAAACCTAGCACCTCCCCAAAATACACCAAACCACCATCCACAAAATCCTCCTACACCTTACCAATATGTCACACCACCTCAAAATCCCAATCCTCCACCAGTACCAACTCCTCGACAGCATCATCATCAACCAACCAGTATCCACAAACCACTACCTATCATACTCCTCAGAACGCACTACAACCTATTCCTGACCCTCAAAATTCAACCAACAACCACCACTACACCCAAATACCTGGACTCCATCAAAGCAACCCCATATATGTGGAAACCTTACCCCAGATTCCACAACAAACCCTATACATACCTGAATCCGCCAAGAAGGACCGGCTCATCAAGAATATGGCAGAAGAACTTATGAAGCTCACAAGTCAAGTCCACGGTGTCGAAGGGGGTAAAGGCATTGAGGGATTGAATTGAGCTGGACGCAGAACTGCCAGAGGGTTACAAACCTCCTAAGTTCGAGAGTTTGACGGAACAGGTGACCCAAAGGTGCATCTAAGGACATACTGTGACAAGCTCGTAGGAGGTGGAAAGGATGAAAGGATTCGCATGAAATTATTCATGAGGAGCCTCACTAGAGACACCCTATCTTGGTACATTAGTCAAAATCCAAAGAAATGGGTTAGTTGGGTAAACATGGCATCAGATTTCATGGATCGGTACAAGTTTAATACAGAGAATGTACCAGATATTTTCTATATCCAGAATCTTAAGAAGAAGCCAACGGAGACTTTCCACGAGTATGCTACTTGGTGGAGATCGGAAGCTGCGAAAGTAAGGCCGGCATTGGATGAAGAGCGGATGAATAAGTTCTTCGTCAGAGCTCAAGATCCATAATACTATGAAAGGTTGATGGCTATTGAAAACCATAAGTTCTCTAACATCATCAAATTAGGAGAAAGAATGGAAGAGGGAATTAAAAGCGGAATGGTGACAAACTTTGAGGCACTCCAAGCTACAAACAAAGCCTTGTAGTCAGGAGGTATCTCTAAGAAGAAAGTGGTTGGCGCAGTAATGGTAGCCCAAAGTCCAAAATCTCCCCTCACATACCAAACACCACAACCCACATATCAGCCTTCACCTCCTAGATACCAACAACCTGTCGCCACCTACCATACTTATAACATACAACCTGCATATTACCACTCACCACCACCAACCCGCCAAAACTACCAAAAACCTAGACCAAATTTTGGCCGTATACCACCCAAACAATACACTCCTATCGCTGAACCCATCGATCAACTTTATGAAAGACTGAAGGCTGTCGGTTATGTCACCCCCATTCCCGCTGTTGCTATGGAAAGCTCTTTTCAGTGGGTTAATCCAAACAAGACATGTGCCTATCACTCGGGCATGAAGGGACACACTATTGATGAATGTATCACTTTGAAGGATAAGATCCAGACGCTGATTAACACCAAGGTTATACAAGCGAAAGAGGCCGCACCTAATATCTGCAACAATCCCCTCCCGGATCACAGGGGCGAGGGGGTAAACGTGATAGAAACTGATGAAGAATGGAATCCCGAAGGATCAATTGGACTCATTCGTAAAGGGGATGAAACCACAATACCTCTAGTCACTCTCACACCCATTATAGTGCAAATTTAGTCATCAATTGAGGTTGAAATAGCCACGCCAAATCCGTTTGAGGTTAAAACAACAACGCCCTCAGTCGCACCAGCTCCGTTTGAGGTGGAAGTGACCACACCCTTCACTGTGACGGTAGCACCCACACCATCCTTTAATTTCAATGCTATACCATGGGACTATGCTGCAGAGGCGAGAAGAAAAGGGAAAGGGAAAATGGAAGAAACCGGTGCTGCACAAGGCATGACCAGAACCGGTAGGGTTTATACACCTGAGCATTTGGGAGGAATAAGTAAAGAAGCCGCTCCGAAACAACCTATCATTGAAACCGGCCCAGATGATCTTTGGAGAAAGGTGCAAGCAAGGGAGTACTCTGTAGTGGACCATTTGAACAAAACCCCAGCTCAGATTTCCATTCTGTCGCTACTACAGAATTCTGAGACGCATAGGAATGCGTTAATGAAAGTATTAAATGAAGCTTATGTGCCCAACAACATCACCAGTAGAGAGATGGACAACATGGTAGGGAAAGTATTGGAGAGCCACAAGATCACCTTTCACGAAGACGAACTACCGCCTAAAGGACTAAGTCACAGCAGGGCACTACACATCACAGTACAGTTCGAGGACAAATTCATCGCCAGAGTCCTAATAGATGGAGGTTCGAGCCTCAACATTTGCCCGTTGTCTACTTTGAAAAGGTTGGGTAAAGATTTCCATGAGATACGAGCAGGGAGTATGAATGTGAAAGAATTTGATGGGTCTCAAAGGGCCACAATTGAAGAAATCAACCTTTGTTTGCAAATGGGCCCGACTTGATTTGATGTTGAGTTTCAAATATTGGACATATCTGCTATGTACAATATTTTGTTGAGACGACCTTGGATACATGCTGCTGGAGCTGTAGCTTCTACGCTACACCAGGCCCTGAAGATCGAATTGAACCATTAGGAGGTGATGATTCATGGAGACGGAAGTAATCTCATCTAAACCAATCAAACTATTCTAGTAGCCGAGAATAGAAGGAAGTTGGGTATATAGAAAAACAAGTGGTGGAGTAATACGACCAAAAGCATACTGTTATGGACATGTTATGAACCCGGTAAAGGTCTTGGTAAGAATCTCCAGGGTATCACTAAGCTAATACAACCAAAACATCACGGTACCACCTTTGGACTTGGGTATCAGTACACCTGGCAGGAGTATGATGGTTGGTCGCCTCCATGGCGTGGCCCCTATTACCCTCTTGAACATCCAATACCACATCTGCATCAGACATTTCAACAAACTGACGTGATATGGGGATCTAAAGAAGATGAGGCTTTAGCTGGCCTAAGGGATCTGTTTCTGGATAATGAATACATGGACTGTAATGCAATAGTTGAGGAGGAGGAGAAAGAAGACCTCACCATTCAGACCGTGGAAAAGGGAGTTGTTCTCAAGAACTAGACTGCTGCACTGTCCCGGGCACGTCGAGTTCCTGGGTAGCTGTTGCGGCCAAACGCACACGCAAGCGCACGCGGTCGTCAAGTAATAAAGTGACTAAAAGTCGGATGTCGATCCCACGAGGACTTGTGATTAACTATTAACTAAATTAGACGATCCTAATTATCTAAACAAGAATAAAACCAAGAAGTATTTGATTCTAAACTAATTAAAATAAATAAAAACAAATAATGAACTTTGGACAGAGAAAGAGCATATTTTTATGATATCAATGTAATGAAAACGATCTAGGGTTATGGGCTATCTAACATTCCTATTCTATTCTTCAATTGAATTGACTAACCAATTTATCTAGTTTATTGGTTGACAGGGTTAATATTGCTCATAAGAATCTGTCGAGTTCTTACTCGCCTATTCAAGCTAACCTAACGCCTATATGTCTATGGAATTAGAATCAACAAGAACGCATTTATAATTCCTGTAAATCAACCAAGCAAGGCAATTAGGTATATGTTTATCCTAACCGCGAATCCGTTCCCTCAGGTCCGGGTTCAAGAACTTGCTCTACTCAATCCTATATGCAATCTAGAATTCCCACTTTCGAGTTCAATTCTAGATTCGTAGATAGTATTCAATTGGTGATCAAGCAATCAAATAATTAAGTGCAGGATTGAATAAATAAACCAATATGATAAACTAAGAAATCAAAATCAATATCCGAATAACAATAGTCATGAAAGAACCACAACCCTAGAACGTGAGTTTAGCTCCACATAGACATGGTAGCAAAACAACAAATCATACAAAGAAACATAAAAATTACTAAGTTGGGTCGAAGAAAAGATAAAACCCGGCCTCCACGGCGGCTCTGTGCTCTTCCTTCGTCAAAAGTTCCTCTCAAAAATGTTCTCCTATGTATATATACCAAGTAGGGTTAGGCCCAAACAATTATACCATCTCCAATGTGAAAAAGGACACTTTTCCCGGTCTTAACTAGCGCTGCAGCGCATTTGACCGCGCATCTGGGCGCGCTAATTGGCTGACTTTCTGTTTCTGGGCGCGCTAAAACTAGCGCGGCCGCGCATCTGGGCATTTTTCACCCTGTTCCCTTCTGAATTTGGAAAACCGTAAAAAATTAAAGTTGTAGCCCTTTGAGTTAGATTTCCAACCATGTATTGTGGAGCCAAAATGGAGTTCTGAGCGAAAAGTTATGTCCATTTTACTAGACAGTGCGCAATCTGCCTACTGGAGTCTTTGTTCGCTCTAACTATCATCCGTTGACCCCCAAACACGATCCCGGCTTAATTCCTTGAACTTTTACTCAAACTTTAAAGCTCCAAATCACTTGAATTCATTCCATAACATCTATATAGCTCGGAATCACACCTACAAGGCATAAAACACACAATTAATGCAAAACACTAGCGATTAAAGCGCAAACTCAACTAAAGTGCAGTAAATTAGAGTGTAATAATCGACTAAAATACGTAATTATAGCCTATCATCAACACCCCACACTTAAACGTTGCTCGTCCTCGATTCAACCAAAAATTTACTCTATCTATGAGCACTTAACATATTTGAAGCACACTGCACCAATGATTATGGTTGATAGCAACAATTAAACTCTAGCATATGCAATCATCATACACTTCCCTTTACTTATTTCATTCTTCAAAAATATTCAAACAAAGACAATATGCTCGCAACAATCCTAGCCTCAAAAACCGACTCAATGTCACAATGCACTCATGGCTTGAACACCCAACATCCTAGAGAAGTCTAATAATGTTACCTATCCTTCGTGAAACCATGTGCCCTCACAACCAAGGCAAGAGAGTAAGTTGAATCCACACATTCGAATCTCATGATCAAATATATTTTAAGGACTCATATATATCAAAGAAAATATCGCTCACCCTCACAAAAGAAGTCACATGCATGTAATTGGTACCATAGGCTTGCCCATAATGTAAATCTCTACTAATGTAGGCTCGCTCGATCTAAAATCAATTAGGACTTTTTCATGGTTGTAATGTGGGCTAAGAGACGGGTAGGATATATTTAGGAATAGTGACTAACCCTCCTAAGCACTTTAACACACCACATAATTAACTTTAAGCGCAAATTCTTCAATCCCAACTTCAATTTCACAACTAAAATCACTCCCAACAATGTTCCCTCTTTCTTTAAGCACTACATTAATTCATACCCACTAGCAGGAACAAGACAATAATGTATTCATCTCTATTTTTTTTTCTTCAGATTATTTTTTTTTTCAATTTCTGCTAATGGTGTATTATTTTACAAAACAAGTGCACCTTTCTTCCTTTTATTAGTTTCACTCAAAAGCCACCCCACACTTAGTTCCTTCTTACTTTTGTAAGCGCTCATCTCACAATTAAAGTGCTTTAAGAGGAAAAGGGATCAAAACAATGTCAATTAAGAATAAAAAGGGTATAGGCTTGTAATGTGGGTGCCAAATAAAAGTCTATAGGCTCAAAAGGGTTAACTAGGGATGAATTTTATTTGTGATAAGCAATTAAGCTCAAAAAGATCAAAGAAAGTCTAAAATCATTTTTCAAACCGAACATCACCTAAAATTTCGCTTCAACTCACATACCGGGCAAGTTCTAGACACAAGTACAATACATAGACTACACAAAAATCTCGCCACACATGGCACATGACTCACTAAGAACGGTCTCATTCCGACTCTCAAACAAATGCAAGTATTCACAAAGCCACGAGATATTAAGCATCAAGCACAAAGTGAACACAAGTCAAGATAACGAGACATAGGCATCACAAGACATGCTATCCAACTAAGCAAGGCATCATCAATAATTTCAAATCATAGGGAAGATACTACACATGCCAAAGCCTAAATATGCTACTATCAAACAAGTCAAGGGCGCCTAGGTTCATCATTCTTCCTCCATTTATTCCCTAAATTCTAATCTACTCTAAAAATATAAAAAAATACTATTACCCAGTTCAAACTACATCCCATGGAAAAGAACCGAGGCACAAAGAAAAATCACGGGGGATTATTACTACCTAAAGAAAATAAAAGACATATTTTTGGATTTTTGTTTAGACTTTAATCCCTCAAGAAAACTGTCTAGGAGATCCATCGTCGGGAAAAGTCCAAATCTTTCAAATTTTTCTTTTTTTAAAAAAATTACTATACTAAGAACGAGTACTATCACTAAGCTAACATAGCACAGAAAATCACCCAGACAATCTCCTCACCCCACACTTAAAATTGTGCAATGTCCTCAATGCACACTAAAAATAACAAGAGGGTAAAAGAGACTCCCTGGTAGGCCAAAGGCCGAAGCATTAGCAGTTCACGGGATACTCAGACTTCTCCCACGTATGATCCCTTGTGCGGGTACCTCACACTCAGTTTCAAACACATGCTCGCTTTTGCACTTTTCCAGTGGCTTTTCTTCTATGCTCATAATCCTACAAAACAAAACAACACTACAAAAATAATACAATAAGAAAAAAAATCAAAAATAAAAAGAAAGCAGTAAAGCTGGGTTGCCTCCCAACAAGCGCCTAATTTAAAGTCGCAGCACGACTTGAACCAATTTTTGTCTCCACCTTGAACTTATGAATTGTACCCCTAACATGGCATCCAGTCTATGGCTATGCTCCTTTGGTGGGGCTACAAAGATAACCAGGCCAAGCAATAAAATTTTCACTCTGCACCTCTCGGCCTTTAGATGGGGAATATAATTTTTGCTTTCTGGCACAACAAATTCAAGAATATAGGCACTGTCATCCTCACCTTTTGACTCCTTCATTGGCTCGGATGGCTCGATTACTATCTTACTATCTAAACACAACGTGGAAAAATGATTGGAATGAGGTCTAATGCGCTCTAACTCATGAGTTTTACTACTATTTGCATCCCCATATTTACACACACTCAAGTCTCCCAAAGTAATGTTATCTACTCCCTCACATGACTCTAGAGCACTCTTCTCAATATTGGCATCCTCAAGAAAAACATGGTCTAGTGATTGGTATTCTCGTTTTAGCTCCTCAATTTGGTCTAAAAGATTTTTTTCAGCTTCACACAACTCATTATTAAATTGTTGGGCGTTATACACATCAACCTTTGTGCTCAAATCTGCATCTAAGTTATGTAAATCCAAGCTAAAATTATCAATTTTATGTGAAAGTTAATCTCTCTCCTTAGACCAATCATTCACCAACGTTGTTAGAAGACAACGTCGTTCCTCATATTCCCTTAATCGTGAATATTCTTCCCAATACCAACCCTTACTCCCATATTCAAATTCAGACCTCCAAGAAGTCAGGCCATGACAAGACCAAAAATACGAGCCATAAAAGTCTTTTGTCAACCAAGAGTCTTCATCAATAGCTTTACCTCCGTATATTTCATCCCCAGATGTCATGCTGAGAGAACTAGGAACAGACTAAGAGAAAAATATCAAATATTTATAAAAATAAAAGTATATACAAAAAGACAAAGATAAAATTTAAAGTCTAATCTAGAAAAATAGTTAATTTCTAAGTCCCCGGCAACAGCGCCAAAAACTTGTTGCGGCCAAACGCACACGCAAGCGCACGCGGTCGTCAAGTAATAAAGTGACTAAAAGTCGGATGTCGATCCCACGAGGACTTGTGATTAACTATTAACTAAATTAGACGATCCTAATTATCTAAACAAGAATAAAACCCAGAAGTATTTGATTCTAAACTAATTAAAATAAATAAAAACAAATAATGAACTTTGGACAGAGAAAGAGCAGATTTTTATGATATCAATGTAATGAAAACGATCTAGGGTTATGGGCTATCTAACATTCCTATTCTATTCTTCAATTGAATTGACTAACCAATTTATCTAGTTTATTGGTTTACAGGGTTAATATTGCTCAAAAGAATCTGTCGAGTTCTTACTCGCCTATTCAAGTTAACCTAACGCCTATATGTCTATGGAATTAGAATCAACAAGAACGCATTTATAATTCCTGTAAATCAACCAAGCAAGGCAATTAGGTATATGTCTATCCTAACCGCGAATCCGTTCCCTGAGGCCCAGGTTCAAGAACTTGCTCTACTCAATCCTATATGCAATCTAGAATTCCCACTTTCGAGTTCAATTCTAGATTCGTAGATAGTATTCAATTGGTGATCAAGCAATCAAATAATTAAGTGCAGGATTGAATAAATAAACCAATATGATAAACTAAGAAGTCAAAATCAATATCCGAATAACAATAGTCATGAAAGAACCACAACCCTAGAACGTGAGTTTAGCTCCACATAGACATGGTAGCAAAACAACAAATCATACAAAGAAACATAAAAATTACTAAGTTGGGTGGAAGAAAAGATAAAACCCGGCCTCCACGGCGGCTCTGCGCTCTTCCTTCGTCAAAAATTCCTCTCAAAAACGTTCTCCTATGTATATATGCCAAGTAGGGTTAGGCCCAAACAATTATACCTTCTCCAATGTGAAAAAGGACACTTTTCCCGGGCTTAACTGCAGCGCATTTGACCAATCATCTGGGAATTTTTCACCCTGTTCCCTTCCGAATTAGGAAAAACGTAAAACATTAATGTTGTATCCCTCTGAGTTACATTTCCAACCATATATTGTGGAGCCAAAATGGGGTTCTGAGCGAAAAGTTATGTCCATTTTACTAGACAGTGCGCAATCTGCCTACTGGAGTCTTCGTTTGCTCTAACTATCATCCGTTGACCACCAAACACGATCCCGACTTAATTACTTGAACTTTTACTCAAACTTTAAAGCTCCAAATCACTTGAATAACATTCCATAACATCTATATAGCTCGGAATCACACCTACAAGGCATAAAACACACAATTAGTGCAAAACACTAGCGATTAAAGCGCAAACTCAACTAAAGTGCAGTAAATTAGAGTGTAATAATCGACTAAAATACGTAATTATATCCTATCATCAGTAGCTATTTTTAAAAGCAATTTTTAGCACTTAAGACATTTTCAGTATTTTGTTTTAGACGTATTTTGTTTTGAAATAATTGCTCGAGTCATCGAGTCGCACTTGTTCTAATGTTTTCAAGCTTTATCTAATGCATTGCTATTTTAGTATTTATTATTATCCTTTTCATTTTCTCTCTACGGCATTATTATTACTTATCCTGATGAATCGACGACTGTGACATGTAATGAGACAATGCAACATAAGGATAGTGACTTGGAAGAGATAGATGAAGAGGATATAATCCCTGAGGTAATTGTCCGAGAAGTTGAGAATTTTGAGAATAAGCCTAAGTCTAACCTGGACAAAACTGAGATAGTCAACTTGGGAGATTCTGAAACAGTCAAAGAAACCCACATAAGTATCCATTTGTCACCATCAGAAAAAGAAGAATACGCCCGTTTTCTGAAGGAGTATGAGGACATTTTCACATGGTCTTATGATGATATGAATGGTTTGAGCACATCCATAGTGGCTCATAAACTACCTACCGATCCGATGTGTCCGCCTGTAAAACAGAAACTCAGAAAGTTCAAGCCTGATATGAGTCTGAAAATCAAAGAAGAAGTCACCAAACAGATCAAAGCCAAAGTTCTCAGAGTGGTCGAATATCCTACTTGGTTAGCCATCATCGTGCCAGTTCTGAAGAAGGATGGGAAGGTCAGAGTATGTGTCGACTATCGAGATTTAAACAAAGCAAGTCCCAACGATGACTTCCCGTTACCTAACATACACATACTGATTGACAATTGTGCCAAGCATGAACTCCAAACCTTTGAGGGTTACTTCGCGGGATACCATCAGATCTGGATGGACGAGGAATATGCCGAGAAAACAACCTTTATCACGCTGTGGGGGATGTACTGTTATAAAATGATGCCATTTGGCTTGAAGAATGATGGAGCAACTTATATAGAGCCATGATGACCATTTTTCAAGACATAATTCACAAAGAAATAGAGGTGTACGTGGATGACATCATCATCAAATCTAGAAGAAGCGCAGATCATATAGCAGATTTAAGGAAATTCTTTAATCGGCTTCGAAGGTACAATCTGAAATTGAATCCTGCAAAGTGTGCTTTCGGAGTCCCTGCTAGAAAATTGCTGGGTTTCATCGTCAGTCGTCGGGGGATTGAATTGGACCCTTCAAAGGTCAAAGCCATACAAGATTTACCACCTCCTAAGAGCAAGAAAGATGTGATGAGCTTCTTGGGGCGTCTCAATTACATCAGCCGATTCATAGCACAATCGACCGTAATCTGCGAGCCAATTTTCAAAATGTTGAAGAAAGTCGCTGCAACAAAATGGACAAAAGAATGTCAGAAAGCCTTTGACAGAACCAAGGAATACCTATCCACACCACCAGTCTTGGTCCCGCCGGAATCTGGTAGACCTTTGTTACTCTATTTGTCCATACTAGATGGAGCTCTCAGTTGTGTTTTGGGATAACATAACGAGACAGAAAGAAAAGAGCAGGCTATATATTACTTGAGTAAGAAGTTCAAACCCTATGAAGCACAGTATTCTTTGTTGGAACATACCTGCTGCGCCTTTACGTGGATAGCTCAAAAATTGAGGCACTACTTTCGTGCCTACACTACATACCTCATGTCAAGGATGGATCCCCTATAATATATTTTTCACAAACCAATGCCTACAAGGAAACTAGCCAAATGGCAGATATTGTTGAGTGAGTTTGGTATCGTCTATGTGACTTAAAGGCGATAAAGGGACAGGCATTAGCAGATCATCTTGCTGAAATCCTGTGGGAGGGGAATACGAACCGTTGAAAATGTATTTTCCCCACGAAGTAGTGTTGTTTGTAGGAGAAGATATTACCGAAGCCTACGACGGTTGGAGAATGTTCTTCGATAGAGCTGCAAATTTTAAAGAAGTAGGTATTGGAGCAGTTTTAGCGTCAGAGACAGGTCAACATTATCCGGTATCCGCGAAGCTCAGGTTTCCATGCACCAACAATATGGCAGAATATGAGGCTTGCATCATGGGGCTCAATTTGGCCATCGACATGAATATACAAGAGTTGCTGGTAATTGGTGATTTAGATCTTCTGGTACATCAGATTCAAGGAGAATGGGCTACAAAGAATACTAAGATACTACCATATCTATATCATGTGCAAGAGTTGATGAAGAGGTTCACGAAGATAGAATTCAAACATGTTCCGAGAATCTAGAACACGTTCGTAGATGCATTGGCTACTTTGTCTTCCATGATACAACATCCGGATAAGAATTTCATCGATCCCATTCCAGTAAGGATCCATAGCCAGCCAGCTTATTGCGCTTATATTGAAGAAGAAATAGATGGAAATCTATGGTACCATGATATCAAGGAATACATGGCAAAAGGAGAATACCCGGAGCATGTAAATCATACTCAGAAACGCATGCTCCGTAGATTGTCCAATCATTTCATCCAAAGTGGAGGAATTTTGTATAGAAGGACTCAAGACCTAGGGTTATTACGGTGTGTTGACGCCAAAGAAGCTTCCAGACTGCTCGAGGAAATACACGTTGGAACTTACGGGCCACACATGAATGGTTTCGTTCTAGCCAAGAAGATATTAAGAGCAAGATACTTCTGGATGACTATGGGAACAGACTTTATCAGGTATGTCCAAAAGTGTCACCAGTGCCAGGTACATGCAGATATGATACGGGTACCACCAAATGAACTCAATGAAACAAGTGAACCTTGGCCTTTCGCCGCTTGGGGAATGGATGTCATCGGTCCGATCGAGTCCGCCGCTTTAAACTGGCACAGGTTCCTTTTGGTAGCCATAGACTACTTCCCAAAATGGGTCGAGGCTGCATCTTACACGGCTGTAACCAAGAAAGTCGTCGCATATTTTGTCAGGGATCATATTATTTGACGATTCGGGGTACCAGAATCCATCATTACCGATAATGCCGCCAACCTCAACAACAATTTAATGAAAGCTATGTGTGAAATTTTCAAGATCAAACATAAGAATTCCACAGCATACAGACCTTAAATGAATGGGGCAGTGAAAACCGCCAACAAAAACATCAAGAAAATTTTGAGGAAAATGGTAGACAACCACAAGCAATGGCACGAGGAATTACCATTTGCCTTATTGGGATATCGTACCACAGTTCGCACATCAACCGGAGCAACTCCCTACATGTTGGTTTACGGTACTGAAGCTGTCATTCCCACCGAAGTCGAATTTCCTTCTCTGAGAATTATACAAGAAGCAGAACTCAGTGATGCAGAATGGATACAAAGTTGTTATGAACAATTAGCTCTTATTGAAGGGAAAAGAATGAATGCGGTATGCCATGGTCAACTTTATCAGAACAGAATGTCCAGATCTTTCAACAATAGGGTCAGACCTAGACAGTTCGCATCGGGGCAGCTGGTGCTGAAGCGGATCTTCCCGCATCAAGATGAAGCAAAAGGAAAATTTTTACCTAATTGGCAAGGGCCCTACATGGTTCACAAGGTACTAACAGGAGGAGCACTCATACTTGCAAAAATGAACGGAGAAATTTGGCCAAAACCTATCAATTCAGACGCAGTCAAGAGATACTATGTTTAGGATTGTTTGCATTTCTTCATTTGATGTAACCGAACTACGCTTGACCTGATTCCCGTTTAAGAGGAGATACGTAGGTAGCCCTGTGGGTTCGGTCACATCTTAATAAAATCTTCATTTTCCCCATGGTCAGAAACTGGGGCAGAATTTTGAGGAGGACCCTCAAAATTCTGGAGCAAGTCCAACCAATTTCATAATATGCGGAACGGTCGAAGAATTGCTTATTAAACTGGGGCAGAATTTTGAGGAGGACCCTCAAAAGTCTAACGCAAAGAAGTCGCAATGTCTCTAAAGTGTCACAGTCATTGGTTCATCTAATTTACTCGATATCGTATACTACTATGTTTCTAAATAACTATATTTATCAAGTGCATGCATATTTTTCGAAAACTTTATTTCTGTGGCAGCCAGATGTTACCCAGGGTAACTCAAACAGGATCCCCAAAGCCAAGCAAAGCAAAGCAAGCAGGCGAAGGCACGAACCAACCTTCCCGCAAACTCACAATTTTTCTTTGGATGCAGGCACAATGAACATAACAGGAGTATTCGCAAATACACACATATCAAAATCCCTATCTTCATAACCACAAAATTGCCAAACGCAAACATGTCTCTAGATAGGAAATACTCTGCTATCACTCATTATCTTTTCTTTGCATGAGGCTAAGCACTGCCTCCCATTTTGCATGAGGCTAAGCCCTGCCTCCTCAATTGCATAAGGCTAAGCACTGCCTTCAATTGCATGATACTAAGCCCTGTCTCCTTTTCTTGCATGAGACTAAGCCCTGCCTCCTTAATTGCATAAGTCTAAGCACTGCCTTCCATTGCCTGAGACTAAGCATTGTCTCCTTTTCTTGCATGAGGCTAAGCATTGCCTCCTTAATTGCATAAGGCTAAGCATTGCCTTCCCTTGCCTGAGACTAAGCATTGTCTCCTTTTCTTGAATGAGGTTAAGCCCTGCCTCCTTAATTGCATAAGGCTAAGCACTGCCTTCCATTGCCTGAGACTAAGCATTGTCTCCTTTTCTTGCATGAGGCTAAGCCCTACCTCCCTAATTGCATAAGGGTAAGCATTGCCTTTCCTTGCATCGAGACTAAGCATTGTCTCCTCTTCTTGCATGAGGCTAAGCCCTGCCTCCCTAATTGCATAAGCTAAGCACTGCCTTCCGTTGCCTGAGACTAAGCATTGTCTCCTCTTCTTGCATGAGGCTAATCCTTATCTCCTCAATTTCATAAGGCTCAACATTGCCTTCCCTTGCATGAGACTAAGCATTGTCTCCCTTTCTTGCATGAGGCTAAGCTATGCCTCCCTAATTGTATAAGGCTAAGCACTGTCTTCCACTGCATGAGACTAAGCATTGTCTCCTCTCATTGTATGAGGCTAAGCCCTGCCTCCCCAATTGCATAAGGCTAAGATCTGTCTTGTTCTGCCTATATGATCCATCATCATGTCTCTGCATTTTATGGGCTCAAACATCGACGTCTATCCGAAGGCGCCATAGTCCGAAGGCATCATCCTCATAGCCTGAAGACACCATGTCATGGCCTGAGGATCTCTCAATATTGCACATCATTATTCAAAGGCGTCATGGTTCAGAGGCACCATTCTCATAGCCCGAAAACATCATTTCATGGCCTGCGAATCCATTATCTCATGATTCATGGCCCAGGACGTCATGGTCTAAGGACATCATTTCTCACCGTCCGAAGGCAATCTTCATGGTCCAAAGGAAATTTTCATCATGTTTTAACCCATGTATATTTTGCATGCATCGTGTTTAAGTTCTTCAGGTAATATAGGAGGTAACCGTTCTTCAAACAGGAGTAATCTTTGCTCCGGTTTTCGCTCATACCATTCACACCCTGCCATTATTAAAAACGTAACTGACTCCCATCAATTACTTTCTTTTACCCTATGACCGTTCAAACATCTGCCCTGTGATACATCCATAACATCTCAAATTCACATTTGTGACTTCGCATAAATTCATCCGATACTATCCTACTCAAAAGAATCCTGCCGAAACACACGACCGTTCTTATAACAATTCCATCGGTTTCATTCACTGTTGGATCAAGAACTACACATGGCTTGATTCCTGTAAAACCATGGATGTTTAGGCAGCTCAAAAACCAGAGTGCGGCCTATAATTTTCAAATCACTCCATTCGGTCAAAATCGGTCATTATTTCTTTACCCGACAACTCTTTCATCCTTTCTGTTAGTACCCAATATTTCCCTCATATATATATATATATATATATACCTTCAAAATAGTGCATATGCACCATCACCTAATTTATAAACATATAGAAGCATTTTTCATAATTTTCTATAATTTTTAAAGGCTTTAAATCAATTAATTCCCGAATTTTTATTATATAAATACTCATTAATTACCTCACAAATTATTTTATAATAATTTAATTTCATCATTTACATCCATATCAGGTTTTAAATATTTTTAGCGTATTTTTCATAATTATGTTTGTATTTTAAAGGCTAAAACTGCACATTTGCAATAATAGCATATATGTATTTGTAATTAATTTATTCATGCCAAAATAATCTTTTTATACTTTTATAGTGTTAAATAACTATTTTTATTGTTTTTATGCACATATAATATTTATATTATTTATTTATTATTTTTTACAAATTATTTACTAATTTAATTTGGATATTTAAAATTTAGCCTCAAATTGCAACTAATTCCGGACCCAAACCCACACCCTTACACCAACCCAATTACCACTGGCCCAATTACCCTTACCCAATTAAACTACCCGACCCAGAACCCTTTTTAATCAACGGTCCACATTACACCTGCTCGTTTTAACTAACCAAACCCCCTTAACCCTATTCATTCTCACCTACTAGCCGCCCCTAAATCCTCTCTTCTCTTCTCTGCCCTAAAACCTAGCTGTCTCCCCTAATCCCACCAGACATGGGATTCCCTAGTGGTTTCTTACCATATCTCACCTTTCTTTTGTACTGGGACTTTCTATATACCGCTTGCCTATACATGGCAAGCGGATCTCTTCAACCTCGAACCCAAATGGTTCAACTTCTGGACCTTTTTCCATCTTTGTTGCTCTGTTATGGTTTGGATTTCCATGAATCTATGAGTATCTTTGTGATTTTTCCTACTTGCCCTAAAACTAGGGTTTCAGATCTTTCTAGATCTAATCAAATCTGGTTTGATTCTTTAATTATTTTTTTAATATTTCCGTCTATATGTCTACATGCATCTTATTATGACCCTTTGCTTATTATTTCTGCCGATTTTCACTTGCCCTAAATTTGGGGTTTTTGATTCTTCAAAATCGAACCAAATCTGGTTCGATCCTTTAATTATTTTGTTAAAATCTCTGTCTATATGTCTATATGCATCTCTTTACTTGTTATTCCTGCCGATTTTGTATATTTTGCCTAAATTAGGGTTTTAAACTTTCTTTTCTTATTAACTGTTAACTGCTTTTCTTTCTAGTATTTTGACTAATTATTGCCATATTTGTGTGTTCCATTTCAGTATTATTTAAACCCCTCCCCCATTCCCCTTTAGGATTGACATGAAAATCATTATAATCTCACTAGCTCTCAACTTTACTCTTTCTTTCTCATTAGTGGTCTTAGCCGGCAAAGGCCATTAATTTTCTGGTTTTTGCTCTTCATTGACGATTTAGAACACTGCGATTTTTGTGCTTTTTTCTTGCATTTCTCATTTCACCGGTGAGTTACTTAAATTTCTGCACTTGCATTCTTACATATCCCTGATTTATATATGTTATTCTTCACGAATCCATAATCCAATGTGCATACGAGTAATGTTTAGGCATTATCTTTGTTAAGTTGTATATGTCTTGGTCTTTTGGACCTTTGTTCGCTCCTAATGCTGCTAGTTCTAAGATCGTTCACACCTGACCTAAACCCTCTTAAGTTTGTTTAGCTAATGCATTCTAGAGTGCTCCTGTATGCAACTTTGTTAGTATTGCACTTGCCTTAAATTTGTTAAGTTCATATTAGTCAACTGGTCAATACCTGAATGTCTAGATTACTGATCAACCTAAGTCTATTTTCCTACTCTACTTTGAGTTCATGCAATGACTGCTTCATTTTTGTAACAATTTGTGACTTGCTTCCCTGTTAATATGTCTCTCAGCATGTCTTTGACTCACCTGATTCCATGTTCCTTCAGTGATTACTTGACTCTAGGGTAGTTATCAAATTTGTGTTTTCCTATCATGTCTAAATGCTATTTTGCTAGCTTTCTTTTGACACCGGGATATATACTTAGCATGAATTAGACCATTTAGGTTCTAACTTGTTTTGTATTATTCATCTGTGCATCACAATCTTTGTAAACCCTACAAACTTGATTCTCCCTAACTGTTTCAACATGATTCTGCCTATGTATTGTTTTTGCTAAATGTTAAACCTGTTTCTAAGTCTTGCTGACCTTCTACTCAGCTGCTCTTTGTTTTTTAAACTTTGCTATGTCTTCTTCCTAAAATTAAGTACATCTTTTTAATTTATGTCCCTTAACCATTGCCCACTCTCTCTCATTTGCCACCTATGCTATTATGAATATTCATTCTTAGCCGGCTGAAAGCCAAGGCTATTTAGGTTCTGTCCTTGACCTCCCTAATATGAGCACTGCTCGGGGTCAATATGAGACCCTTGTGAACTATGACACACTAGGAATCGGCCCCTAGTCTTCCTTGAACTGTTTCTGATAAGTTTCTCTGGTGTAAGCACTTCCCTGGGTCCTCGAAGCCCTTGGGAACTCTGAGACACTAGAGATTTGGGTCCTGTATGCTTATCCTCGAAATATGGGTGAATCACTCACCACTGGTCATGTTGTACCTATGAACATGGGCTTTGGAGATGCTGTGAGTTGAAGGTCTGGTTTGTCTAGGTGTATTTGGGCTTGCTGTAGGCTCCCTATAATTGCTTATTTTGTAATTCATTCATTAAATTCTCGTCTGTAATAATTATTTGTAATACCAATTCTGGGGTATTAGTAAAAATGGGACAGTGTTCGTATTTTATTATTTGTTATAAAGTGTGGTAGAAATCCTGCCTATAGGGTTAATTCTATGTTGTTAAATTTTGTGTGTTAGAAATCATGCCTATAGGTATCCTATTATGTTTAGCCATTATATGATAGCAACCATGTCCATAGGCTGAATGTTAGGTTCAATTATGTTCTGTTACAGACCATGCCTATAGAAACAATATGATCCAATATGTGTATGAATTCCTGCTTACATAATGTTTCGTTCAGATTATAGAAATCATGCCTATAGGATTTTTAAAACTTGGAGAATGCATGCCTTAATCTGTTCAATCATTTATTATGCCGTTACCCTCACTAGAAATCATGCCTATAGGATCTAAAATCAAATCAAACCGTATAAAGCATGCCTATAGGTTTGAATCAGTTTAATTATCGTTTCTGCCCGTTTAATTCATAGGTTTTCCAAACACTGCGCTGTCACTCTCACTAGAAAACATGCCTATAGGATTAAATAAATAATTCTAGATATGTTTCTTTGACCTGCCACTGTCTACAATTGCATAAATCACCTAGATATCATGCCTATAGGTTTAACTACTCACAATGTATAATCAATAGGCAACGACGTAGTCTTTCAGAAATTGCATTAAGAAATTGGTTTCTATATATGATACTCCCTGCCCAGAATCACATAGAGATCATGCCTATAGGATTCAATAACTTTAATTAGTCCAAAGTCTGCAACTGTCAAAATCCTGAATGTGTTCGCGTGCATTCGTTGTCAATGTGTGGAGGCTAACTTGAGCCCTTAACTGCTTTTATATGAAGTCCAACTTGTTTTGCATGTCGATTAGTTTTTATCATTTTGAGCAGCCTAAGTTGAAGTCTAGTACTACCTAAATAGAGATCCAAAGCCTCCTGGACCATAGGCATGGGACGGGTAGTGCACGCATAAGGCACGGTTTAGAATCAACTAGTGCGCTTTAGGTAACAACTTAAAGATAGTAATCAGGTAGTAGGAGATGATAGTCTGTGCCCACTGAATAATATGAGTATCACCCCATCTTGAGGGAGTTACGAAGTATTACATATGTTGCACGGGGTGATCCTTTAGGCTAAAAAATTTAGGACCCCCCCCACCGTGACTTGCAATCAATTATCTGTGTTTAGTGATGAACTTCCCAGATTCCTTGTTTTTCTTATCTTTGATCACATAGACTAATTCATATAATTAAGTTCGGCCGGGACCCACAGTTGTGGACCTTGAAGAGTGCCTAACACCTTCTTTCGAGGTAATTCCGAGCCCTTACCCAATCTTTGGTGCAAATTGGTTAATCAGAGTTATCGGCAGATAGGTGCCCTACCGCACCTTAATCCGTTAGGTGGCAAATCTCTCTTTTAAAACCCTTCCTTAAAGAGTTGTCACATGTCGAAACCCGATATCGCGAGAAAAAGGGGCGCGACATGGATGACCTAGGAGCGTTTCGGCGCCTATTGTGGAAGTTAGCATTTTGGAAAAATTTCATAAATTTGGGTTGAAGTGCATTTCAATGTTATCGATGTCTGTTTGGAATTGTGAGTCTGAGAATAGCTCTGTATGGTGATTCTGGTATTGGGAGCGCGTCTGGAATTGGATTTCGAGGTCCGTAGGTCCTTTCGGAGTCATTTGGCGAAAGCTAGAAATTTGAAGGTTTTTAAGAAGTTTGACCGGGAATGGACTTTTTGATATCAGGGTCGAATTCTAATTTCGAAAGTTGGAGTAGTCCCGTAATATCGAATGTGACTTGTGTGCACAACTTGAGGTCAATCGGATGTGATTTGATAGGTTTTGGCATCGAATATAGAAGTTTGAAGTTCTAAAGTTCATTAAGCTTGGAATGGGGTGCAATTCATGAATTCGACGTTGTTTTATGTGATTTGAGGCCTTGAGTAAGTCCGAGTTATGTTTTTAGACTTGTGTGGGTGTTTGGTTTGGAGCCCCGGGGGCTCGGCTGAGTTTCAGAGTAGCTTCGGAGTGTTTTGTGAAGAAGTTGGATTGCTGGTTCTGGTGTGATCGCATTTGCGATGTATCGGTCGCAAATGAGAACATCGCATTTGCAAAGGGTGGGAATTTTCTGAGGGGTTCGCATTTGCGAACAATTTGTCGCTTTTGCGGATCTGTCCCCTTCGCATTTGCAAAGATCTTGGTCGCAAATGCGACCTTGTGCCACGACCCTAAATTCCCACCGCCAGGACCGTGATGGCACCTAACATTTCACTTGCTAGGCAAGCCAACGTTTGAATATATTATCCATTTTTAACAGTTGAATTGAATGATGAGAAATACTAAAATAACTGAAATCTGAATACGGAAGCTAAAACTGTCAAACACCTACTACAAAATCCCTGAACCTGGTGTCATAAGTGCACGAGCTACTAGAGTAATACATACAAGGGTCTGAAATAAATACAAAGTTATCTGAATGAAAACACACAGCTAAATATAAACAAAGAAGGGGACTCCAGGAGCTGCGGACGCTGAGCAGCCATACCTCAAGTCTCCACTAAGCTGATCAATCCATGCACGCTAATAACCACTGCTGGGACCAACTCCAAAATATGCACAGAAGTGCAGAGAGTAGCATCAGTACAACCGATCCCATGTACTGGTAAGTGTCGAGCCTAACCTCGACGAAGTAGTGACGAGGCTAAGGCAGGTCACCTACACTACAAGCTGTATGCAGTATATTATAATGACAGAAGATATAAATATGGAACAGAGTAAAATAGTCAACTGGAAACAATAACCACAACCTCAAGAATGAACCGGTGTCGTCCAGAATTACGTATCTTTAACAGTTGAAATAAAAATACCGAAAAACAACGCAGTTTAAAAAATGGAAACATATAGGTTGTTGCGGCGCGTAACCCGATCCCGCTAGACAACACAAAAATCCTCCCTTACTTCACCGTAATAATGTCAACCACAATAACTAATATATATAAATATGTTGCGGTGCACAACCCGATCCCACCATATAACAATATCAGTATCATAGTTTACCCTTATTTTGCCATATCAATCCATCCTTATTCCACCTGTTTCGGCGTGCAACCCGATCCCACCGTATAGTACATATGCACCCCTATTCCACCATATCAATCCACTATTATTACAACTGCTGCGGCGTGCAGCCCGGTCCCACCATATCAGTACCAAATACTCAATACACAGTCAAATCAACATTTCAACTGCAAAACCTTTACAATCAATAAATATCAAACAGAACAAAAAGGAGACCTTGTACAATATAGAAATCTACACGAGTAATACTACACAGCGAGACCGATCCAGTGATTGACAATCTGGAGGTGCAAGTAAGTCAACTTAAACAACTAGTAGGGAATCATGAAACTATAGAAGAGCTAACATCGTTAATAGGAGAATATATTGATTAGCAAGTAGCAGTTAAGCATGGAAAGCATTTAGGGCATATAACAGTTAAGACAGGGAAGGAAATAATTAAGGGAAAGCGGAAAATCAGGGAAAACAAATAATTTGGCGGCTTATAAGCACTCGTCACCTCGCATATACGCCGCTCACATGAGATTCACATAGCACATAGTCCGAGGGTTGCTAATTCCCTCAAGTCAAGGTTAGACACACCACTTACCTCGCTCCAAAGACCACTCAAAGCACAACCACAAATTTGCCTTTCAAACAAGCCTCCGAACCAACATTATCTAGCAAATTACCAACCAAGCGATTCAAAATAAGCCTTAGGAATCACCCACGATAGCAAAAGATTCAATTTAGGTCATTATTAAAAAAGTCAACAAAAGTCATTTCCCGGGCCCACTTGGTCCAAACCCAAAATTTAGAGCAAAACCCGATTACCCATTCACCCCGAGCCCGATTATGTAATTTGTCTTGGAATCCGACCCCAATTTGAGGTCTAAATCCCAATTTCTCAAAAATCCCTAATTCTACCCAAAACCCCAAATTTCCATCATGAAAATACTAGATTAGGATAAAAACTTGTGAAATGTGATGAAAGGTTGAAAGAAAGTGGGTTAGCATCACTTACCAATGATTAGGGGAAGAAAGAGTCTTGGAAAAATCGCCCCTAGGGTTTTCTTGTTTTGAAAATTTGAAGAATGAGTAAAACTCCCATTTTTTCTAACTATTTGATCAGTTGCAGGTATCGTATTTGCGACCTGGGGTTAGCAAATGCGAACCCCACAAATGCGAACAAGTCTTCGCAAATGCGAAGAATGGCTATGCCTGCTACCTTTGCAAATGCGAACCAGTGTTCGCAAATGCAAACTGCCGGGATCACAAATGCGATCAAAACTTCGCAAATGTGAAGCTCTCCCTCCCACTGCTCGCAAGTGCGATTGCCTCTTCGCAAATGCGAGGCTCGCATTTGCGAGCCAGACCTTGCAAATGCGAAGTCTGCAGATCAGTTGCAGCAGCTGCTATGTTTTCTATGTTCAAAACATTTCCTAGCCTATCTTAGACTCACCTGAGCCCTCGCGACTCCAAGCCAAACATGCACACAAGTCCTAAAACATCATACGAACTTGCTCGCGCGATCAAATCGCCAAAATAACACCTATAACTACGAATCGAATACCAAATCAAATGAAATTTTCAATAAAACTTTAAACTTCCATTTTCAACCCCTGAACGTCCGAATCACGTCAAACTAACTCCGTTACTCACCAAATTCACAAACAAGTCATAAATATAATAATGGACCTGTACCGGGTTCCAGAACCAAAATACGGACCCGGTATCAACAAGACCAAACATCAGTCAATTATTAAAATCATTAAACTTTCAAACTTTTAATTTTTCATCAAAATTCCATATCTCGAGCTAGGGACCTTGGAATTCGATTTCGGGCATACGCCTAGGTCCAATATTTTGCTACGGACGCACCGGGACCATTAAAACATGGAGGCGGGTCCGTTTACTCAAAACGTTGACCGAAGTAAACTCAAATTAATTTTTAAGGCAAAAATTCTTACTTTTATCAGTTTGTTTAACATATAAGCCTTCCTAAAAAAACACCCGGACCATGCACACAAGTCGATGAAGGCTAAAACGAGATATTTAAGGCTTCAGAACACAGAATTGAGTTTTAAAATACGAGATGACCTATCGGGTCATCACATTCTACACCTCTAAAATAATCGTTCGTCCTCGAACAGACATAAAAAAGTACCCGGGTTGGTAAAAAGGCGGTGATATCTACTCTTCATGTCTGACTCGGACTCCCAAGTAGCTGCCTCGATGGGCTGACCTCTCCACTGCACCCGAACTGAAGGATAACTTTTTGATCTCAACTGGCAAACATGTCGGGCTAGAATGGCCACCGACTCCTCCTCATAAGTCAAATCCTTGTCAAACTGGACAGATCTGAAATCTAGCACATAAGATGGATCACTGTGGTACTACCACAACATGGACACATGGAATACCGGATGAACCACTAGCAAACTAGGTGGCAATGCGAGCTTGTAAGCCACCAACTCTCTGAAGAATCTCAAAAGTGCCGATGTACTTAGGGATCAACTTGCCCTTCTTTCCAAACCTCATTACACCCTTCATGGGTGACACATGGAGCAACACTCTCTCTCCGACCATGAATGCATCTCACGAACCTTACGGTCGGCATAACTCTTCTGCCTGGACTGAGATGTGCAAAGTCTATCCTGAATAATCTTGACCTTATCCAAGGCATCTTAAACAAAATCTCTACCCAATAATTGAGCCTCTCCCGGCTCGAACCATCCAACTGGCTATTGGAACCGCCTACCGTATAATGCCTCATAGGGAGCCATCTAAATGCTCGGCTGATAGCTTTTGTTGTAGGCAAACTCCGCGAGTGGCAAGAACTGATCCCAAGAGCCTCCGAAATCTATAACACAAGCACGAAGCATACCCTCCAATATCTGAATAATATGCTCGGACTGTCCGTCCGTCTGAGGATAAAATGTTGTGCTCAACTCAACCTGTGTGCCCATCTCACGTTGAACTACGCTCCAGAAGTGCGAGGTGAATTACGTACCTCGAACAGAAATGATAGACACGGGCACACCATGAAGGCGGACGATCTCGCAGATATAAATCTCTGCCAACCACTCTGAAGAATAGGTAACTGCCACCGAAATGAAATGCGCTGACATGGTCAGCCTATCCACAATAACCCAAACTACATCGAGCTTCCTCTGAGTCTGTGGGAGTCCAACAACAAAATCCATAGTGATACGCTCCCACTTCCACTCAGGAATCTCTATCTTCTGAAGCAAACCACCAGGTCTCTGATGCTCGTACTTTACTTGCTAACAATTTAGACACTGAGCTACATATGCGACTATATCCTTCTTCATCCTCCTCCACCAATAATGATGTCGCAGGTCCTGATACATCTTGCAGGAACCCGATGAATAGAATACCAGGAACTATGGGCCTCCTCGAGAATCAATTCACGAAGTCCATCCATATTAGGTACACAAACACGACCCTGCATCCTCAAAACTCCATCTTCTCCAACCGTAACCTGCTTGTGATCACCGTGCCGCACTGTGTCCCTAGGGACGAGCAAATAAGGTTCATCATACTGCCGCTACCTAATACGCTCAAACAACAACGACCGAGCGATCGTACAAGCTGGAACCTGACTGGGCTTAGAAACATCCAACCTCACGAACTGATTGGCCAAAGCCTGAACACCTAATGCAAGTGGTCTCTCACCAACTGGAATGAACGCAAGGCTGCCCATACTCACTGACTTTCTACTCAATGCATTAGCCACCACATTGGCCTTCCAAGGGTTATACAAGATGGTGATATCATAGTCTTTCAATAGCTCCAACCACCTCCTTTGTCTCAAATTGAGCTCCTTTTGCTTGAACAAATACTGCAAGCTCTGATGATTCATGAATACCTCACACGACACGTCGTAAAGATAATGCTTCCAAATCTTCAGTGCATGAACAATGGCTGCCAACTCTAGGTCATGAACAGGGAAGTTCTTCTTGTGTACCTTCCGCTGCCGCAATGCATATGCAAGCACCTTGCCGCCATGCCTCAATACCGCACCAAGTTCAATACGAGATGCATCACAATATACCGTATAAGATCGTGAACCTGTGGGCAACACCAACACTGGCGCCGTAGTCAAAGCAGTCTTAAGCTTCTGAAAGCTCGCCTTACACTCATCTGATCATCTGAATGGGGCACCCTTATGGGTCAACTTGGTCAACGTGGCTGCTAGAGATGAAAACCCCTCCACAAACCGACGGTAATAGCCTACCAATCCCAAGAAACTCCGGATCTCCGCAGTTGATGTGGGTCTAGGCTAGTTCTGAACTGCCTCAATCTTCTTAGGATCCACCTGAATACCCTCTGCTGATACAACGTGCCCCAAGAAGCGACTAAGCTCATCCAAAACTCGCATTTCGAAAACTTAGCATATAACTGGCTGTCTCTCAAAGTCTGAAGAATGATCCGAAGATGCTGCTCATGCTCCTCTCGACTGCGGGAGTAGATCAAGATATCATCAATAAACACAATCACAAAGGATTCCAGATAAGGCTTGAACACCTAATTCGTCAAATTCATGAATGCGACTGCATTTGTCAGCCCAAATGACATCACTAGAAACTCATAATGCCGGTACAGAGTTCGAAAGTTGTCTTAGGGACATCAGATGCCCTAATCCTCAACTGATGGTAGCCAGACCTCAAATCAATCTTTGAAAAAAATTTGGCACCCTGAAGCTGATCAAATAAGTCATCAATCCTCGGCAATGGATACTTGTTCTTGATAGTGACTTTGTTCAACTGCCGATAATCTATGCACATTCTCAGTGATCCATCCTTCTTCTTCACAAACAACAGAGGCAAACCCCAAAGCGAGGCACTAGGTCTAATGAAGCCATTATCAAGCAAGTCTTGCAACATCTCCTTCAATTCTTTCAACTATGGCGGGGCCATACGGTATGGCATAATAGAAATGGGCTGAGTGCCCCGGTCCAAATCAATGCAGAAGTCGATATCTCTGTCGGGTGGCATCCCAGGCAGATCTGCAGGAAACACCTATGGAAACTCACGAACAACTAGTACTGAATACATAGAAGGAACTTCCGCACTAGAATCACGGACATAAGCCAAATAAGCTAGACACCCCTTCTCGACCATATGTCGAGCCTTCACATAAGAGATAACCCTGCTGGTAGAATGGCCAGGAGTCCCTTTCCACTCTAATCGAGGAAACCCCGACAAGGCTAAGGTCACCATCTTGGCGTGACAATCCAATATAGCATGATAAGGTTACAGCCAATCCATACCAAAAATGACATCAAAATCAACCATATCAAGAAGTAGAAGATCTAGCTAGTCTGAAGACCCCCAATGGTAACCACACACGAACTATAGACACGATCCACAACAATAGAATCTCTCACAGGTGTGGACACATACACAGGAGCACTCAATGAATCACGAGGCACAACCAGATATGAAGCAAAATAGGATGACACAAAGGAATAAGTAGAACTTGGAACAAATAGCACTAAGGCATCTCTACTATAAACTGAAACCACAACGCGGGTCTCGTACTGGGTGACGGTCATACTACCCTACTGGAGCACTCGAACTGCCTGTGGTAGCTCTCTCTCTGCGTGATAAGAAGGAACTTCTCAAGAAATATCTGAGAGAACTGGTCCCAAGCAAGAGCAGGCGAACCAGTTGGTCTGGTAGATACATAATCCTTCCACCATCTCTTGGCGGAACCCATCATCTGAAATACAGCAAAGTTGGCCCTATTAGTCTCCACTATGCCCATGTTCCGAAGCACCTCATGGCAGCGGTCAAGGTAATCCGGTGGGTCCTCAGAAGATGCTCCACTGAAGTGATCTTGAAAAAGCTTGGTAAACTTGTTAAATCTCACTAAGCCCTAAGAAGACATGCCATGACCATCACCGGCATGTGCCGCAACAGCTGGCTAAACTACGCCAACTGGCGTGGCTACTGGAGTCTGATACTGGGGAGACATATACTCCAGAGTGTGAGTAGCGGGAGTCTGTGCGCCTCCCCTAGCCTGAGAGACGGCTGGTGCCACAGGGAATGTGCCGGCCTGGGCCACATTCTCCATAAGTCCTACCAAACGGACCAATGCATCCTGAAGTACTGGGGTGATGATGAACCCTCCGGGACCTGAGCTTGTCGGACAGACACAGTCTGGGCTGGAACCTCCTCATCAAACTCTACTTGAGGTTCCACCGTTGGTGCTGCTGCTCGAGCTCTGGGCTGAGCTCTTCCCCTGCTTCGGCCTCTAGCACGACCTCGACCTCGACCTCTGCCCCTCGTAGGAGCTGCTGTTGGGGGCTCCAGCTGCTGTCCAACTAAAGATATGGTGCGTGTTTTGGACATCTGCGAGAAAATAGAATAGAAGAGTTCAATCAGCAATGATAGAATAAGATCGCACGATAGAGAATAATAGAAGTGAAACTGTTCCTAACTCCATAGCCTCTGGAAGATAAGTACAGACATCTCCGTACCGATCCTCTAGACTTTACTAAGTTTTCTCGTGACTCATGAGACCTATGTAACCTAGTGCTCTGATACCAACTTGTCACAACCTGGAATTCCCACCGTCGGGACCTTGATAGCGCCTAACATTTCACTTGCTAGGCAAGCTAATGTTAGAACATATTATCCATTTTTAGCAGTTGAATTGAATGACGAGAAATACTGAAATAACTAAAATCTAAATGCGGAAGCTAAAACTGTCGAAAAACCTACTACAAAATCCCTGAACCTGGTGTCACAAGTGCACGAGCTACTAGAGTAATTCCTATAAGGGTCTGAAATAAATACAAAGCTATCTGAATGAAAATACACAGCTAAATATAAACAAAGAAGGGGACTCCATGAACTGCGAACGTTGAGCAGCCGTACCTCAAGTCTCCACTAAGCTGATCAATCCAAGAATACTAATAACCACAACAGGGACCAAATCCAAAATCTGCACAGAAATGCAGAGTGTAGCATCAGTACAACCGACCCTATGTACTGGTATCTGTCGAGCCTAACCTCGACGAAGTAGTGACGAGGCTAAGGTGGGTCACCTACACTACAACCTGTACGCAGTATATAATAATGACAGAATATAAAAATACAGAACAGAGTGAAACAGTCAACTAGAAATAATAACCCAACCTCAAGAATGAATCGGTGTCGTCCAGAATTACCAATCTTTAACAGTTCAAATAAAATTATCGAAAAACAACGCAGCTCAAGAAATAGAAATATAGAGGTTGTTGCGGTATGCAACCCGATCCCACCAGTCAACACAAAAATACTCCCATATTTCACTGTAATAATATCAACAATAGTAACTAATATATATAAATATGTTGCAGTGCGCAACCCGATCCCACCATATAACAATATCAGTATCATAGTTCACCCTTATTTTGCCATATCAATCCACCATTATTCCACCTGTTGCAGCGTGCAACCCAATGCCATCGTATACTACATATTCACCCTTATTCCACCATATCAATCCACTCTTATTACACCTGCTGCGGCGTGCAGCCCGATCCTACCATATCAGTACCAAATACTCAATACACAGTCAAATCAATAGTTCAACCACAAAACTTCTACGATCAATAAATACCAAACTGAACCAAAAGGAAACCTTGTACAAAATAGAAATCTACACGAGTAATACTACACAGTGAGACCAGTCCAGTAATTGACAATCAGAAGGTGCAAGTAAGTCAACATAAACAACTAGCAGGGAAGCATGAAGCTATACAAGAGCTAACATCATTAATAGGAGAAGATATTGATTAACAAGTAGCAGTTAAGCATGGAAAGCATTTAGGGCATATAACAATTAAGACAGGGAAGGAAATAATTAAGGGAAAACAGATAATTCGACGGTTTATAAGCACTCGTCACCTCGCATATACGCCGCTCACATGAGAGTCACATAGAACATAATCCGAGGGTTCGTAATTCCCTCAGGTCAAGGTTAGACACAATACTTACCTCACTCCAAAGATCACTCAAAGCTCAACAAAAGCTTTGCCTTTCAAACAAGCCTCCGAACCAACAGTATCTAGCAAATTACCAACCAAACGATTCAAAATAAGCTTTAGGAATCACCCACGATTGCAAGATTCAATTTAGGTCATTATTGAAAAATTCAACTCCCGGGCCTGCTTGGTCCAAACCCGAAATTCGGAGCAAAACACGATCACCCATTCACCCTCGAGCCTGGTTATGTAATTTGTTTTGGAATCTGACCACAATTTGAGGTCTAAATCCCAATTTCTCAAAAATTCCTAATTTTACCCAAACCCCAAAATTTCGACCATGAAAACACTAGATTTTAGGTTAAAAACTGGTGAAATGTGATGAAAGATTGAAAGAAAATGGGTTAGGCTTACCAATGATTTGGGGAAGAAGGAGTCTTGGAAAATCGCCCCTAGGATTTTCTTGTTTTGAAAATTTGAAGAATGAGTGAAAATCCCATTTTTCTAACTATTTGATCAGTTGCAGGTATCGCATTTGCAACCTGGGGTTCGCATTTGCGAACCCCACAAATGCGAACAAGTCTTCGCAAATGCGAAGAATGGCTATGCTTGCTGCCTTCGCAAATGCGAACCAGTGTTCGCAAATGTGAAGTTCCAGGATCGCAAATGCGATCAAAACTTTGTAAATGCAAAGGTCTCCCTCCCAGCCCACTGCTCGTAAATGCGATGGCCTCTTCGCAAATGCGAGGCTCGCATTTGAGAGCAAGACCTCGCAAATGCAAAGTCTGCAGATCAGTTGCAGCAACTGCTATGTTTTCTAAGTTCAAAACACTTTGTAGCCTATCTGAAACTCACCCGAGCCATCGGGGCTCCGAACCAAACATGCACACAAGTCCTAAAACATCATATGAACTTGCTCACGCGATCAAATCGCCAAAATAACGCCTAGAACTACGAATTGAACACCAAATGAAATGAAATTTTCAATAAAACTTTAAAACTCCTATTTTCACAACCGAACGTCCGAATCACGTCAAACTAACTCCGTTTCTCACCAAATTTCACAGACAAGTCATAAATATAATAATGTATCTGTATCGAGCTCCGGAACCAAAATATGGACCCGGTATCAACAAGACCAAAAATCAGTCAATTCTTAATATTATTAAACTTTTAAACTTTTAATTTTTTATCAAAATTCCATATCTCGAGCTAGGGAACTCGGAATTCAATTCCGGGCGTACATCCAAGTCCCATATTTCGACGCGGATCCACCGGGACCGTCAAAATATGGACCCGGGTCCGCTTACTCAAAACGTTGGCCGAAGTCAACTCAAATTAATTTTTAAGGCAAAAATTCTTATTTTTATCAGTTTTTTAACATATAAGCCTTTCGAAAAAACTGTCGAACCACGTGAAAGAACAAGAGGGGGGGGGGGGTGAATTGTAGCCTTTATAAATTTCTAATCAACTACTCTTCAGACCTAGTCGACTTACCTTGGTACTTTATTCGATCGTTAGACTTACTAATTTTCTCCTTGCTTCGCATTATGTAAAGATGGAGGTTAATTCTCCATCATACTTATTTTCAAACCGATCATCTTCTAGAGGCTTAAAAATGCTTGACATGCTTTTAGTTAGTATTACCAAAAAAAATATGCTCTTGTAGATGCTTCTTTGGAAAGAATAATCGTCAGATGATAAACATAAATTTGTTCAAATGATAAATAGTCTTCGTCACGAGAATGTGATTAAAAAACCTTCAATTCTAGAGAGAGACTAGAGAAAAATGTTATGCAATTTTCAAACCATTTTAAAAATATTTCAACAACCATATAAAAATAGTTTACTAACTTTGTAATATGCACATGGTTCATGCAAGATATTCGTTCTTATTCAAATCTCTAAGTCAAGGATAAGATTAATACCAAACATAATAGAAATATGTTGCAGCTAGTTGACTCAAGCAATATGTAGTTGTACATATAAAAAAATATTACTAGATACGTATCACCTTATAAAGAATTCGAAGGAATTTGAATAACCTTTAGTGATACCAATCACTTAAACTTTACCATCACGTGCAATAGTTCCTTCATCATTTGTAGAGTACGTATGAACTTTGAAACATCTTTAAGCGTACCTTGACCAGCCATTATGCAAACGTCATTTATCCTTTTTATGGCTGGACTCAGAATTCCTGCAAAACAAATTAATTTATTTTTGGTACCCAAATCTTTTTGGGTCCTTCATGGTTTGTGGATTGTGTAATTAGAGATTCATGTAACTGTTTAGGTCTCCAAACATATTTTGATCTAACATAACTTTTGGCATAATTGCATGTAAGTACTTTATGTCCAGAATTGCCACAATAATAACATGTAATATGAGAAGAAGAGTGTTTACATGAAGCTGCCTTATTAGTTGACTTGGAGCTTTCCTCAGTCAACCTGTTCAAAGTAGGAAGTTTACTAGTAGATCCCTTTTCAGTCGACTTATAGTTGTTAAGCCAAGTAGACGACTTTGATCGATCAAAGTAGTTGCTGGGGGATTTTTGCAAGCTGCTTATTTGTTTGCGAAGCTCAAAATTTTCTTCTTGAAGTAAGTTGTTCTCCACCAGATATACTTTAAGCTGAATATACCACTCATTCTTTTCATTTCTCAACTTGTTATATTCTTCAAGTTGGATCTCCCAATCTTTCTTCTCATGTGTCAACTTCTTATATTCTTCAGGTTGGATCTCCCAATTCTTCTTCTCCTTCCTCAACTTATGATATTCATTTAGAATTTTCTTAAGGTCATTGAGAACCAATTCCATGTCATCTTGCAATTCATCACATTTATCGCAATATGTAATAGGAGTGGAACATTCCTTGTTAATTTCTCCCATTGCCATGAAACATTGATTCTCCATTCTTTCGTGATTGTTTTCTTCTTCAGATTCATCCTCGTTGCTCCAAGATTTGTGATTCTTTTTCTTGAGATCACAATCCAGAATAGCATTAAAACATGCCTCGTCAGTTTCTTCTCTTTTCTTGAGACATATGTTTGTCATTTCTTCTTGATCAACCTCGTCGCTCCAAGTTGAGATTCTATGATTTTTCTTCTTGAGGTTGGGACATTTTAATTCCATATGTCCAGGTTTACCATATTTGTAGCAGCATATGTTCGCTTGTTGTTGAACCTTATTCTTCCGATTCTTTTAACGATTCTGGATGGATTGAGATTTTCTATTCTGCTTCTTTCTACTCTTCCTTTTTCTCATCCTAGGTATCACGGCCATGTCTTTTCGATCTTCACCATTTTCGAATTCTTCAAAAGTTGACGTGGATTCAATTTCCTTAACTTTGTTGGCGTCCCCGTGGATATTTTTCAATCTGTCCCATATATCTTTAGCAGTCTCATGGGTGGATATTCTCTTATATTCTTCTTCACTAATCGCACAATAGAGCATGTTGATTGCTCTAGAATTTGTTTGCATAATATCCAGCTGTTCTTTTGTGTAGTCAAATATGGATTCCCTTTTTACAAGCTTCTTCTCATCACTGTTGTTCGGAATAGGTCTTGGTCCATTCTGAATAACTAGCAAGGCTCGATAATCTATTGATTGGACATAAACCTTCATTCTTTCTTTCCAATGGCTATAGTATTGACTATTGAAGTACGATAGCCTTCTTGTTGAGTATCCCTCTTGAAGTACGGTTCCAATAATTTGATGACCTGCCATGGATCTTTTCTCACTTGCTGTTAAGCAAAAAAATTAAAGATGTGAGACCTGCTCTGATACCAATTGAAAGAACAAGAGGGGGAGTGAATTGTAGCCTTTTTAAATTTCTAGTCGACTACTCGTCAGACCTAGTCGACTTATGCGGAGACAGCCTGCACAAAACTGTTAGTCCTTTCGATTTAAACAAGTGTTAATCACAATAAACGGTAAAGGAACATAATATAATATGAGAGAAATAAAATAAATGACACCAAGAATGTTATACTGGTTCGGAACCAATGTGGTATCCTAATCCAGTCCTCTTGGGTTGCAAGAGTGTTATCTTTTAGAGCTCTTTGTAAATGAATTGAGTACAGCCTTTGTGGTTTTCAGCGATCGCCCCCAATGTTGACAGGGTTGGTTTTCACTCGCTCACCAACAACGAACAGGAGTTGGTTTTCACTCGCTCACCAACAACGACCATTTGGTTTTCACTCGCTCACCAAAGAAACGAACAATGACACAACCTTTCGGACACACTGCCTCTCCAATATTTTTCTATCTCTCTTCTCTCTTTTGTGTACATAGTAAATCTACTAAAGTGAATTACAATGCTTGTTAAGGGTAGATAAAGAACTTGTAGTTGGATAGAAAATTGTGTAGAAGGCTGCGTGAATGTTTCTTCTTCAATTTCTCGTACTTATAGTGTTGGCTTCGAATTGACCTTTGCATAACATCCTTGAGTCTTGATTTCCTGTCTGTTGCTAAAATCACGGTGATAATTTCCTCGGATATCTCCTGATGGATTATATTGAATCTTCTTCTATTCAGCAGATGTCGACTTTCCTTTTGAAGCTTCGTTGTAGTGCTTGACTTTGTGATTGTAGAATCTCAATTAGCTACAGGCTTCTTGAATTTCAAACCTTTCTTCAGATATGAAGTGTGTGCATATTTCTCAATATATCCCTTCATATTGGTTTAATTGATTCTTCTAATTTCAATACCATCTTTGGAATTTTTTCCAATCCAATCCATCTATCAATCATATCTCACATTGTAAGGAACGGATTAATTCCTTTAATAGTCCATCATGAATATAGAATTCTTTGTGTATTGGATGATTCTCAACAGATCCTTCATTAGGGTATGGATCATGGAGTGATTATAGGATCTATCCTCCATCCATAGGCTAAAGTGATTCCACTCCACGTGAGATTCCAATATGTTAGGACACTTTTCATTTATTTCCTTGCACCAATCTTGTATACAACTGTGTATTCAATGATTATTTCTTGCTTATATCCTTTTCTTTTGCAGGTAACTCTTTCCATAATATAGATTGTATTATACCCATAATATATTTTCTTTCTATAGAAAATATATTCTTCTCCCATTATATTGAAAATATTTCTTTCTTGATCTTGAAAAATAATATCTTTCCATAATATAGATTGTACTACATCCATAATATATTTTCTTTTCACAGAAAATATATTCTTCCTTGGCCTTGTAGTATCTCTTCCATATAGTATCTTCCTTCCACAAAATAATAGATCTTCTCCATAATTTTAGCAACTTTCCTTCAAGATTTGAAAAGCTTTCCATCCATAATTTCCATAGATCCTTCTTCTGATATTGTAGTAAGCCATTCAATACTCCTCCTAGATTAAATCTCTAAAAATAATCTTCCTTGATAAATTCTTCACATGATATTCTCTTTCCCATATTTGACTGGATCTTTACCGGCATCTTCTTTCATGAATAAACCTGTGCAAAAATAAGATTACCACAAGTAAGTGTTCTTTGATTAATAATTATGTTGGATTGTTATCATCAAAATTAATACGTGAAACCTTGAAGATAACACCACGCACGCAAGTCGAGGAAGGCTAAAATAAGATATTTAAGGCTTCGTAACACAAAATTGGGTTTTTAAAATACGAGATAACCTATCGAGTCATCATACCTTGGCAGGGGGCAGCTTGACTTCGCATTTGCGATGCATTTGTCACAAATTCGACCATCGCATTTGCGATAAATGCGGCATCTGCGTCTGGAGTCAAATGTCGCAAATGCAACATCTGCGTCGGGAGCCAAGGGCTTTTTATTCCGAGACTTAGCCATTTCCCTCATTTTCCATTTGGACTTAGGCGATTTTTGAGAGCATTTTGAGAGGGGGCTCAATCATCATCAAGAGGTAAGTGATTTCTTCTAGTTGTGAGTTAAATACAAAGTTTATATATGGATTTAGACATGAAAATTTGTAGAAATTTTGGATTTGGAAGAAAAACCTAGAAGCTGGTATTTTTGGATTTTGACCACGAATTTGGGCATAGAATTGGAAATAAATTATACATTTGAGTTCGTGGGGTTATGGGTAAAGTTTCTCTTCGAAAATTTTCGGAATCCGGGCACGTGGGCCCGAGGGTGTTTTTTATCGATTTTAGCGGAGTTGGAAATTGTTGTAAATAGGATTATAATGAATATTTGAGTATATATTTGTGGAATTGATCAATTATTGCTAGTTTTGGAGGGTTGGGCATCGGTTTGAGTTGTCGGAAGGGATTGGGAGCGGATTATGGAATTTCAGAGCGAGGTAAGTCTCCTTTCTAACCTAATAAGAGGGAATTAACCCCATAGGTGAAATAACTCAATATTTGCTTCTATTTGTGGGGGCTACGTACGCACGCGGTGACGAGAGTCCGTGCGTAGCTACTATTATGCTTATGTCCTAGTAATTTAGGATCCAAATCATGCTATATTTGCGATGTTTGCAACCTTATTGTTAATCTAAATTGCTTAAATCATATCAAACTTGGTGAAGGAATATTTTTAAAAAAAGGGTTAAAGTTCGTTTTCTTGACCGTTAAATGAGAATTTGGCATTTCCTTGAATAATTTCTCCTTAATAAATTCTTATTTGGTTATTTGAATGTGTATTTCTTTTGTGGAGTGGACCGAACGCCTCGGCAGATTTTGAATAGATGCATCTATGGTTCGTGTCGTTTGACCCTCGGCAGTGCACAATTTATATTTATATGTTGGATCGGACCGTACGACCTCGGCATGATTTGCGCATGATTGAATTCACTGTTTCAAAATTTATATAAATGATATTGCCTCATTGGCCTGAGATAAATTGTTAAATGATGAGAAATAAATTTGGAGATTTCTTAATTATAAAAGAACTGCTTACTGCTTCATAATATTGAGCTTACAGCTGTTCTATATAATCCATGTTTAAATTATATCATTGGCATTTTATTTATAGCCCATGGTAAGTGTCGGAGTCGACCCCCCGTCACTACTTCTTCGAGGTTAGACTGGATACTTACTGGGTACGCGTTGTTTACGTACTCATACTACACTTGATGCACATTTTGTTGTGCAGGCTCGTATATATTTAGTGACCTTTTGGGTGTAGCGGCGTGGTTAAATTAGGGGACTTAGGTGAGTTGCATTCCATATTACGACCCGCAGCCAGCAGAGTCTCCTTCAGAGTATTTATATTTTCTTCCCTGTCCAAATTTGTATTCCGGACAGGTGTTGTATTTTATTTTATTTCCTAGTTGATGCTCATGCACTTGTGACACCGGGTTTTGGGGTGATTATGGATTGTTCAGTATTGAAATTGTTAAAAAAATTATTATCTACTCTGTAATTTATTTCTTATTATTTAATTGAAGGAAAAATTTTGATTTCAAAATACTAAAATGAGTAAATCTAGTTAATTATTTATTGTTGGCTTGCCTGGTAGTGGTGTTAGGCGCTATCATGACCTCTAATGGATTTTGGGTCGTGACAAAGGCCACTCCCGAGGTGCCGCCTCATAGTCCCAAAACTAAATAGCAATAAGGGCACTCCCGAGGTACCGCCTCGTAGTCCCAAAAGTAAATAGATCAGACTCTTTCATTATATCACTGCGGGAGCCTTTAAATTTAGTTTTGAAAATCATTTTTCCCGAAATAGCACCCCGCGTTTTACCCCACCCTATCAAGTCGTACGACTTCTAGTAGTTCCCCTACTAGCCACGCGTATCAAGATCACCTTATCTCACCACATGTGATTCAATAATCACAAGACACGGCAGAAACCTCGTGTAAACAATAACCACCAAACAATCACCTCAACAATAATCACGAAAACTAAGACATAACAATTAAAACAATGATATTCAATGCTAGCAATTTCAAGTAATGAATTCCACGGTTATATAATGAATACGGAATCAAGGAAGCAGATAATTAAACTAAGCATGTTGCACAAGTTGCAAATAAGAGATAAGACACGTAGACATGTGAAATTAGGCTAAACATGATGACTACACATGCTATAGTAACTCAATTAAGGCAATAAAAGAAAACTACTTAGCAAAAACCATATTTTCCAACAAATAGCCCGCATATGCACTTTTCACCTCGCGTAAACGGCCTTCACATAACGTAAATTACCATAACAATACCGAATCCTAAGGGAAATTTCTCCCACGCAAGGTTAGACAAGTCACTTACCAATTACGAAGTAAGGCCTATATTCCAAATAGCTTTCTTGCATGAAATGACCTACGGACTATTCAAATCTAGCCAAATAAATTATATAACTTCATTAAAATTCATCGGAAATAATTTCGGATGATAAAACGTCGACTTAAAATTTTCTTCTAAAAAGTCAACCCGAAAGTCAACGTGGGGCCCGCCTCTCGTAACCCGACAGAATTCTCATGAAATCTAAACACCCATTACGATACGAGTTCAACCATACCAATTTTATCAAATTCCAATAACAAATCGACCTCCAAATCTTCATTTTACATTTTTAAAATATTTCACAATTTTTTTCAATTTCTTCAATTAAATCCGAAATAAATGATGAATATAACCATGGATTCATAAAATATAATCACTTTAGGATATAGGACACTTACCCAAGTCAAAGTCGTGAAGAACACCTCCAAAATCGCCCCAAAATTGAGCTTCAATCTCCAAAACAAAAATGGCGAAATGACCAAATTTTCGATCGTTAAGTTTCTGTCCAGTTTCGCTCCTACGGACTGATTTGTCGCGCCTATGAGCTCGCTTCTGCGAAGCAAATAGGCCACTGCCCTCTCGCACCTGCGTAATACCCCTCCGCTTCTGTGCAAACGCAGGTGTGAGACTTCCTCACTTCTGCGCAACATGTCGCTTCTGCGATGAGTCTCACGCTTCTGCGATCATGCATGTGCGGGAATTTCTTCGCACCTGTGGCTTCTGCCCGGTCGCTTTCTAGTCACTTCCGCGAGGTCGCTTCTGCAATAAACCTCTGCAGAAGAGATCGCACCAGCAATCAAAATTCCAGCAGCTCCAACCAAGGTTCAAACGATCCGAACCCCGTCTGGAACTCATATGAGCCACCCGGGACCTCGTCCGAATATACCAATAAGTCCCGTAATATAACGAGGACCTACTAGGGGTTTCAAATTACATCAAACGACGCAGAAATTACAAGTCGCGCCTCGAATCAAATTATTAGTTTTCAAATTTCCAAATTCTATATCTTGTGCCGAAACGTATCAAATATATTCGGAATGACTTCAAATTTTGCAGACAAGTCATAAATGACGTAATGGAGCTGTTCAAATTTCCAGAATTGAAATTCGAACCCGTTATCAACAAAGTCAACCCTCGGTCAAACTTTTCAAAAATCTTCTATTTCCAACTATTACCAAAATACGCCGCATTGTCCTACAGACTTTCAAATCCAAATACGGACATATGCCTAAGTCTGAAATCACCATACAAAGCTATTGGAATCATTAAAATTTCATTCCGGAGTTGTTTGCTCAAAAGTCTAACTCCGGTCAACTCGTTTCTTTTAAGCTTCAAAAATAAGAATTGCTCTTTTAATTTAATCCCGAACCATCCGAAAACCAAACTCGACCACACACACAAGTCATAATACATATTACGAAATTGTTCGGTACCTTAAACCATTGAATGGGATGCCAATTCACAGAACGACCGGTCGGTTGTTACAACTACCCTAACCATTAACTAATCTTTATAAAAATACACTCCACCTAACAGAAAGTCGCCAAATTAAAAAAAAAGGATCTATTTTTTAAAAAAACCCATTAATAACTCGTAAACCCCTTTTATTTAGTGTACTTTCCCCTCACAAATTAGTTATCTCCTCCGGAGCCACTTGCTGCACTCAAAAAGTGAAAGACATATATTGAGTCCCAATTCTTTTAATACCGTTATCGTATGTTTATTTTATTCTACCTTTTTCAATTTCTCTTATTTTCATCTAGCTTCTCTCTTTGTTTTTCTCCACCATATCGAACTGTACCGAGAATTCACTATATTTTCTTTCCACCATGGCTCATTGACTTGAATGTGTATAGCATCTTATTAAGTTGACAGTTCTAAAGTCATAAGGTAGCTACCGAGGCATTTCTTCCTCCAACAGTGAGCCTTTTTTGATGAGTATTTACACACCATGATTTTCTTATTCTGCTTTAAGCATTTAGGAAACGAGTAATTATTACCAAACCACGCCTTAAGAACCAAAGTTAGATTCCAAGCTATGGGATCGGACACTCATAATTCTTCGTAACAACTGAACTTATAATGAACAAAAATTAAAAAAAGATTTGAGGGGATTTTAATATCAAGCAACAGTCTAAGGAATTCATCAAGAATGAAAGAAAGTACATCAACAAGTTGGAAAGTAAATTAATGTCACGACACGAATTTCTCACCGTCGGGATCGTGATTGCGCCTAAATTGAACCCGCTAGGCAAGCCAACGTTACTGATTATTTTACCTTTTTCCTTTATCTTTAACAATTTACCAGATGATATAAGAAAATCAGCGAAAATCAAAATGCGGAAGAACAGAATTTAACAGTTTAACTTAATACTAATACGAAATCCATAATAAAACTCCACCTAGAACTGGTGTCACAATTTTACGGATTGTCTACGAATACTACAAATAGTGGTCTAAACAAGAAAATTCAAATCTGTCTCAGAAATAGATAAAACAGAAAAGAAGCAAGATAGAAGCGGACGCCAAGGCCTGCGGACGCCTGCAGGACTACCTCGGGTCTCCACTAGACTGAAGGCAACAACCTCGATCTACGGTCCGTATGGTCCAGTACAGGGATCTGCACAAAAAGTGCAGAGTGTAATGTCAGTACAACCGACCCCATGTACTGGTAAGTGTCGAGCCTAACCTCAGCGAAGTAGTAACGAGGCTAGGACACGACCAAACATCATAACCTGTGCAGTTAAACAATATCTAACAGAATACAATTAATAGACGCTATCAACAATTTACGGGAAGGGGCAACATGCTATGTGGAATACCAGAATAAGGAAACACAGAAATAACATAAACGAAACAATTAAGGCACTTGAACTGATAATAGCAAACAATCCCAGCAACATAAAACAAATGCACGGCATCACTCTTCGTGCTTTTACTCTCAATCCTCACCGTGCAATCAATAATGAAAATGTGCACGGCATCACCCTTCGTGCTTTATCACTCTTCCTCACCATATGAATAATAGGAATGTGCACGGCATCACCCTTCGTGCTTTATTTCTCTTCCTCACCATATGTAAATATAAATGTGTACGACATCACCCTTCGTGCTTTATCACTCTTTCCTCACCATATGCATAAGTATGAATGTGCACGGTATCACCCTTCGTGCTTTATCACTCTTTTCTCACCCAAACAGTAGAAACAGTAACATCCCAGCAAGGGAATCAACAATAAAAACAATTACATCCCGGTAAGGGAATCAACAATAGAAATAAATACATCCCAGCATGGGAATCAGCTATAACCCATCTCGTTCCAACAGTTAACTTCGCAAAACAAATCTCAACTTGAGCCAATACTCAACAATAGTCAATTACCAAGAAAATACCATCAACATGGATAATCATCAAGTTAAGCATGAATAGTACATAATAAGAATCTCAACGGCCATAGTTTAAGACTCACGGGCATGCTCGACACCAACGTATAGATACTCGTCACCACACCTATACGTCGTACACAATACTAACATGTAGCAAATAAGCCACAACACCTATTCCCTCAAGCTAAGGTTAGGCCAAACACTTACCTCGAATTCCACGGCCAAACCCAAGCCTCAAATACCGCTTTCCCCTTAGATTTTTGTCTCCAATTCACTTGTATCTAGCCATAATTAACTTAACAAAATCAATAAGTGCTAAAGAATTCCACTCCAATGCGTAATTATAGGTTTTCTATCATTTTCCCCAAAAAAAAGTCAAAATCGACCTTGGGCCCGCTTGGTCAAAACTCGAGGTTCGGACCCAAACCCGATTACCCATTCACACCCGAGCCCAGATATGCAATTGATTTTGGAATCCGACCTCAATTTGAGGTCTAAATCCCCAAATATCGAAATTCCCAAATTTTATCCAAAAACACCCAATTTTCCATGAAAATCCCTAGATTTTGTGATGAAATATTGTAAAAAGATGAAGTATACTGAAAGAAATGAGTTGAAAGTTGTTTACCCATGATTTGGGGAAGAACTTTTCTTTGAAAAATCGCCTAAGGGAGCTTAGAGTTTGAAAATTTGAAAGAATGAGTTGAATCCCATCTAAGTTATAATTTACACAGTCGCAGTTATGGCATTTTCAATAACAGGTTCGCAAATGCGAACTCGCAAATGCGGCCAATGCATCGCAAATACGAAGCTTGGCCTGGGCTACTAACTTCGCAAATGCGGTGACTGCTGGGGTCGCAATTGTGACATTGAACTTCGCAAATGCGAAGGTCCCCCTCCCTGCCCTCTGATCGCAATTGCGATGGATCTTCGCAAATGCGATGCTCGCATTTCGGAGCCAGACTTCGCAAATGCGAAGTCTGCAGATCTGCAACACAACAGCTATTTCCTTTAAGTCTCAAAACACTCCGTGGCCTATCCAAAACTCACCCGAGCACTCGGGGCTCCAAACCAAACATGCACGCAAGTCCAAAAATATCATACGGACTTGCTCGTGCGATCAAATCGTCAAAATAACATCAACAACTATGAATTTAGCATCAAAATCAATAAAATTCTCAAGAACACCTAAAGTTACTATTTTCACAACCGAGGGTCTGATTTATATCAAATCAACTCCGATCCTCACCAAATTTCACAGACTCGACTTAAACATTATTTCAAACCTTTACCAGGCTCCGGAACCAAAATACGGGCCCGATACCATCAAGAACACACACCATTTCATTTCCAAAAGTCTTTATATTTTCCAGCAAACAATTTTCTTTAAAAATTCTTTTCTCGGGCTAGGGACCTCAGAATTCGATTCCGGGCATACGCCCGAGGTCCATATTTTCCTACGGACCCTCCAGGACCGTCAAATCACGGTTCCGGGTTCGTTTATCCAAAATATTGACCGAAGCCAACTTAATTCAATTTTAAAGGCAAAGTTTAGCATTTTCTCAATTTTTCACATATAGGCTTTCCGGAAGCACATCCTGACTGCGCACGCAAATCAAGAAAAAAATGAGGTCTTGAAGGCCTCGGAACCCCGGATTGGATTCTAAAACACGAGATGACCTTTTGGGTCATCAGAATTAACAGCCTAAGTACACTAACTTCATATAGTACCCAAACAAAAGTATTCTAAAAGAGTATATCAGTTGTTACCAACATATAAATCAACTATCAAGTGTGCATTACATTAGACAAAGGGATGTCATATTATACCCACAAAAAAAATACAACCGAACGTGATAACATGACATCCTAATGCCACTGTGAACAACTAAGAACAAAAAATATAAGTTCTTACTAATCATATTGCCACCATCATTCTCGGTCTCTCTCTAAATAAATAAAATGTGCTAAGATATCTCAAAAATCTAGGTTCCGTATTTTATATGATGGGTTTAACGGGTTATGGGTGAATGATTTTTTTGAAAAATAATTATTTTATTAATCTGGAGCATTTCCGTTGGATTTAAAAAGTTTTATTAACTATAAGGGTAGATATGTCCCGATAGTATAACGGAAGATAGATGTGAATAATAGACCAAAGTAGAGGGGTATATTTGACACTTTGCCCTATTATAAATGCTTTGGTTTAGGTTTCTAATTTTTTGTCCACATGTGTATCACGAATAAAGTGGATCTGAAATCAAGTCAACCAATTAATTAGGAAGCACATTTCACTAGAGTACTAAAATAGCGTAGCCTAAGCATCTCAAGTTCACATAGGGTCCAAAAAAAGGTCGCACCTTAAAGGTTGTAATGTAGACTGTTTACCCTAATAAAAATATAAGTATCTACCACGAAATTTGTCAAAAAAAATTATTTACACATCTTAACTTTACAGATATTATAACCCCGATCCTTATTTATGACTAATATCCAATGTGATTTTAGATTTATCGATCCAATCACGACTTTCGAATATCCAATGATAAGAAGAAGAAAAAAAGAATAATGTTAAGAGCTCAATATATTGCCCAAGAGAGAAAGTCACATAAGTAACTAATGTGTAGTTTAAGTAGAAAATTTTAGCAGCCACATGCGTACGTAGTAAATGCTCTAGATTGGTTTCATTTCCTTTTTCTTTTTGACATGCATCTACGAGTAAAGTGGATCTGAAATAAGTCAACTTATTACTTTTAATAGGGGAAATTAGGAAACACATCTCACTGCATAGTTTACTTAGCTCCAAAATGTTGAAACTAAATATTTTATGCATTTTCCTTCCTTTTTTTTTGTGAGATGTGATAGTAAGTGGAACTCTTACTTGAACATAAAAGCAAGTTAAGAAATAATACATAAATAATTATATAGTACATGCATGCTAGAGTGGCAATTTTTCAGGGATCTATAAATTACGACAAACGAAGAGCAATAGATGCTCACACACAAACTTTCATAAAGCGTGGAATACTATTTATAGCATGGCATCACTTAAGCTTAATTTTGTTATCGCTATATGTTGCGACCAAAAACACTCACGCAAGTGCACGTGATCGTCAAGTAATAGAGTAGTGAGTAGAGTATCGTTCCCACGAAGACTTATGATTAACTGTTGACTGATTCAACTCAATTACTTTATTTATCCAAGAGGTTTTTCACAAAATCGAGATGTAATTGTTTTACTACCTAACTATCAAGAAATAATCTAACTAGAGCAATTAACCAAACGAGTAGCAAGTTCACGTAACAAACAGTAGGAGAGGATATTCCAGGGTCACAGGCTAGTTAACAATCGTATTGTGTTCTTGGCTTAAAACGACTAATTGATTTATCTGGATTGTTGATTGACAGGGTTTATATTACTCATAAGAATCTGTCGAGTTCTTACTCGCCTATTCAAGCTAACTCAATGCCTATATGTCTATGGAATTAAGATTTACAAGAACGCATTTATAATTCCTGTATTCCAACCAAGCAAGGCAATTGGGTATATGTCTATCCCAATTGCGAATCCATTCCCCGAGGCCCGGGTTCAAGAACCTGCTCTATTTAATTCTATATGCAATCTAAAGTTCCCACTTTCGAGTTCAACTCTAGATTCGTAGATAGTATTTCACTGTTAGCTACTCAGAAAAATAATTAAAATCAGAATTAAATAAACAATCCAATATGACAAACCAACTTCGTCGAATTAAACGTCAAATAACAACTTTCATGTTTCACCCATGACCCCAGAATAATGGGTTTTAGCTACTCATACTAATGTTTAACACAATAGGGTTCAATTTCATCACAAATAGCAAAAACAAAGAAAAGAAAACAAGAACCTGATGGTCAAATCTCCTCCTTGCCTCTTGCCTCTTGATACCTTGCTCTAGCCTATGAAAAACTTGATAAATTAACCTTGGGCGAGCTTGAGTTTATATAGGTCAAGTGGGGTTTCCTCCAGATTTCCAATTTTGCCCCTAAATAATCCTTCCCAGAAATTGGACTAGCGCGGTCGCGCATCTGGCTGCGCTAGTTGGTAAACATTCTGTCTTTGGGTGCGCTACTTTTAGCGCGGGCGCGCACCTGGGCGCGCTAGCCCAGGCCTTCCAGCTTTTGATTTTCTTCCTCGTCTTCGTGCGTACTCAGCTCCGAGGGGTCGTTTTTGCTCTAAAATCGTTCCAGTCACATTCCTAATGCGTCACATAGGCTCCTTGTCCTGCAATATTTAAAAATCACAATTAGAGCCCATTTTTTATCAATTAACCACATTATAACATCGGAACATAATAAAGTGGAAGCATAAACAATCGCTAAATCACCTATATTCAGCCTACTATCAACACCCCACACTTAATTCATTGCTAGTCCTCGAGCAATCACACTATTCTTTATAGAGGTCCTTTCACTCAACCTTTTCCCCCAACGCATTACACCTAGAACAATTAACATACATTGCACCTAGCAGTGAACAATCCTAGCCTCATAAGTCGACTCTCACATGCCATGCGATATTCATACTTCCTCAAAATACTCTACACAGAGATCAAGACTTGTCTTTCCTTCACGAACCACATGCCCTCACATTCACAGCAAAATTATATAGATCAATCCACACAAATGAATTTCATGATTATATATATCAAAGAAAAATCACTCACACTCACAAAAGAAATCACATGCATGCAACTGGTACCATAAGCTTTCCCCTAATGTAAATCTCTACTAATGCAGGCTCACTCGATCTAAAATCAATTAGGACTTTTCATGGTTGTAATATGGGCTAAGGGACGGGTAGGATATATTTAGGAATAGTGGTTCACCCTCCTAAGCACTTTAACACATCACATAATCACTTTGAGCGCAAATTCTTCAATCCCCACTTCAATTTCACAAACAATATCACCCCAGAATTTCTCCCTCTTTCTTTAAGCACTACTTTAGTTTATACCCCACTAGCAAGAACAAGACAACAATTTATTCACCTATATTTTCCTTCTTCTTTTTTTCCTTTCAATTTCCGCTAGTGGTGTATTATTTTACAAAACAAGAGCACCTTTCTTCCTTTTATTGGTTCCACTCAAAAGCCACCCCTCACTTAGTTCCTTCCTATTTCTTTTAGCGCTCATTTTTCAATTAAAGTGCTTTAAGAGGAAAAAAGATCAAAGATATCGAATAAGAACAAAAAGGATACAGGCTTGTAATGTGGGTGCCAAAGAAAAGTCTATAGGCTCAAAAGGGTTAACTAGGGATGAATTTTATTTGTGATAAGCAATTACACTCAAAAGATCAAAGAGAGCCTAAAATCATCTTTCAAACCGAGCATAACTTTGAATTTCGCTTCAACTCACATACCGGGCAAGTTCTAGACACAAGTACACAACATGGACTACACAAAACCTCACCACACATGGCACATGACTCGTTTCAGATCAGCTCATCAAGATACTCCATTACGGGCATTCAATTCAGTCAAACATACAGATTAAGGCACTTTAGTGAGATTCAACAAACAAGACTAAGCGTTACACTCTAGGGTCTATTGTGTTCAGGTGTGTCAACGCTATGGGTTCTCTTTTGAATTTTCTAGCTCGTAGCCCTTTAACCCAATCTACAAATAAAAAGAAAACAAAATAAAAACTACCTACACCGGGTTCAAGTTAAACCCTTGGAAAAGAACTGTGGTATAAAGAAAAAGGGGGAGTTGCTACACTACCTAAAAAAATCTCTTTTTTTTTGTCGACTTAGTCCCTCAAGAACCCCGTCGAAAAGGATCCGTCGTCGGGACGAGCCATTTATCTATTTTAACTAATGATTCCTACTTAATGCTAAACTAGCAAAATCAAACTAAACAAAATAAAAACATCATTCAAATAATACATCTACAAACATACAACGAAGTACCCCTCACCCCACACTTAAAAATGAAGACATGTCCCCATGGCTTTAAAATACAAAATAGCAGCGAGGTAAAGGGACTTCCCTGAGGGGTCATTCCTAGTCGGAGACGGTGTCTGGGTTGACGTGGTACGCCCGCCCCAACGCTCTCAACCAGCCCATGATTTTCGTTTCCGACTTCTTTTGTCGGTCATCCATCGCATCTACCCGAGTGCGCAAACCCGCCATCTCCTGCTCCAAAGCAGTAAGACGGGACACCCGGACGGCTCCTGAAGATGTTGCAGTCCCAGATGGACCTGCAACAGGCATATTTTGTTCTTGAGCTTGTGGTGCAACTTCCACATTTTCTTCAGCAGCTTCCTCATCCTCAGCCTCATCAGAACTACTCCTCTCCGCCACTACTTCCGGCTCCTTACCCGTTGTCACCTTATCAACACGGAACCTGCCTTCCTTTCTTACTAATCCATCCACAGGGAGTTTTTCGGGCACCTGAGCAGCCCTGCACAGTTGAGTCACTAAGGAAGGGAAAAAGAACCCATACCTTTTGATTTGGCTGCGAATGAATATCTCATCATATATCACCTGGGCCACATCGAAGTCATAAACATTGACAAAACACCAGATCAAGGCCGCACGGGGCCCATTCACCTCTGTCGTATTGTGCGACGGGAGCAAGCCGTTGTTGATTAGGTGCAACCAGCACTTCCCTTCAAAGGTGAGTGCGGAGGAGTGGAATTTATCCCCATAGTCCATCCAGTTCACTGCTTTACCGGGCACACAGATTGTCTCAACAAATCGTGCCCATTTTCCGTCGTTCATTGGGTGGCACCCGTACTCATGGAAGTAATCACCAGCATCCGGAGGAGGAGGCAGTTGGTAGGCCGCCCGTATTGCCTCAACAGAAGCAGTCACCGCCCTTCGGCGCACCGTGACTACCCCATTTACATGTTCTGGTACATTTGCATAAAATTCACGCACAATCATAGCATTACCTTCACCGGGCTCATTAATAATAGTTTGTAGCCCCCGCCTCAATAACTTATCGTAATATGCGGGCAGTGGCGCTGGAGCTGTGCAATGTGAATACCCCTTTCCGGAATTGGCTTTTTACGAGCCTTTTCCGCAAAGCGATCTTGTGCCTTTGCCGAAACAAATTTTGTCGCATCGAAGGTACGTGCAGGTGCACCCCCTCTTGACCTAGACGGACCAGCCTGACTGCTCGAGGAGGCCCCTGTGGCGCATCGTTTCCTAGATGGAGTCATGATATCTGCAAAACAGGACACATTAGCTCAGCCCAATAAAAAATTTGTGATGCAATGCGGTTACTCAGACTTCCCACGCATATGCCATCACAAACTACACAATCACGTTCAATGGGGCCTTTCCACAAACACCTTGTGGGCATTAGACATTCACAACTCCTTTTATCTTGTTAGAACAATAATCTACCACATAATTTCACTTAACAACACCACAACGTCACTTACCACCCCACACTTATCACTTACCAACACTACAACATGTATCACTAATATCTCTACACAAACCCAAAGAACATCTACAACAATGGCATACAAATATACAAAAATCTGAAAAATAAGAAAAGGATAAAAAAAAAGATGAAAAGAACCTAAGGACCATACCTGTGGTGGGAGATGAGTGCGAGTAGAGAAATTAGTTGGAGAAGAAGAGGGGAAGCTTGGGGATGGGGAACTCGTGAGATTGGAAGGGGAATTTGGGAGGAATGTAGATGAAGGGTTTGTTGTGTTTGTTTGGGGGGTTATGTGCGGTAGGTGAGTAATAAGAAAGGGGGGGGGGAATTAGATTAAAATGTATGCAAAAGAAAAAAAAATAAAATAAAAACTTAACTAATAATAAAAAATGACGGGCGACAATTTGACGGGACTAGCGCGCCCAGATGCGCGGGCGCGCTAGTTTTAGCGCGGCCAACTACAGAATCTGGGAAAGTTAGCGTGCCACATGCGCGGTCATGCTAGTAGCGCGCCCACATGCGCGGCCGCGCTATTTTTAGCTCGCTCAAAAACAGAAATGGAACAATTTAGTGCGCCCAGATACGCGTCCAGTAGCGCGGGCGCGCACCTGGGGAGTTTTTCTCTTCAACTTTTCACCTGTTCTCACCTCGTTCGATGGCCTTAGCACTTGCCCATTATCACCTGCATTGGTTAGCACTTCCTAAAACACAAAATCAACAACTAATACTATCGTTGGGTTGCCTCCCAACCAGCGCCTTATTTAACGTCGTGGCACGACGGTTACAACAATTCAATGGGTTACCTCCCATCTAGCGCCTGATTTAACATCGCGGCACGACTCAACACGTTCTCAAGCATCCGTCAAGTTCACCGAGGTCTTGTGACGTGCAAAGTCACCACCCCAGTAAAGTTTTATCCTTTGACCATTCACCAAGATAGTACCAGTTGAACTCATATCCCGCAATTCTACAGCTCCATGAGGCTTCACACTTACCACAACAAAAGGGCCTGACCAACGAGATTTAAGCTTTCCGGGAAAAAACTTCAACCTCGAATTGAACAACAGAACTTCTTGCCCTGGCTCGAACTCACGATGTTCAATGTGCTTGTCATGCCACTTCTTAGTCTTTTCTTTATACAATTTGGCATTCTCATATGCGTGCAATCTAAACTTATCCAACTCGTTGAGTTGCAGCAACCTCTTCTCTCCAGCTAGGTCCCCATCCATATTCAGCTTTTTAATTGCCCAATAGGCCTTGTGTTCAAGTTCGACGGGCAAGTGACATGCCTTCCCATAAACCAATTTATACGGAGAAGCACCTATGGGAGTTTTGTACGCAGTTAGATATGCCCACAATGCGTCGTCTAATTTCCCGGCCCAGTCTTTTCTATTTGCACTCACTGTTTTCTCAAGAATCTGCTTTACCTCTCTGTTTGACACCTCCACTTGACCACTCGTCTGGGGGTGATAGGCAGTGGACACCTTATGCTTGACTCCATACTTTGCAAGGACATTATTCAGCAATTTGTTGCAGAAATGCGTTCCTCCATCGCTGATCAATACTCTTGGAGTTCCAAAACGTGTAAAGATGTGCTTCTTGACAAAGCTCACCACCACCTTTTCATCATTAGTGGGTAGAGCAATGGCCTCCACCCACTTGGTAACATAGTCGACTGCCACCAAGATGTACCTATGACCATTAGATTGTGGAAACGGTCCCATGAAATCTATTCCCCACACATCAAAGAGCTCCACTACCAGAATGTTTTGCAGCGGCATCTCGTGCCTCTTTGTGATCGTTCCGGTTGTTTGGCACCTGTCACACATTTTAACAAAGGCGTGTGCATCCCTAAACAATTTTGGCCAATAGAAACCGGATTGTAACACTTTTTGGGCGGTCCGGTCTCCCCCGTAATGACCTCCGTAACGTGATTGTAACACTTTTTGGGCGGTCCGGTCTCCCCCGTAATGACCTCCGTATGGTGAGGCGTGACAGCTATGAAGTATGGCACTCATTTGCTCCTCAGGAACACATCTCCGCACCAACTGATCTACACAGAGCCTGTATAAGAATGGCTCATCCCACATGTAAAGCCTCACATCATGCAGGAACCTTCGTCTATTATCTGGTGTCAACTCTGGTGGTGTCACCCCACTTGCAATAAAATTCACATAGTCTGCATACCACGGGGCTGTGCTTGAGGCAATCACCAGTAACTGCTCATCAAGGAATGTTTCTTTGATTACACCCCCTTCAGCTACATGATTCCGATTTTCTAATCTAGACAAGTGATCAACCACTTGATTCTCTGTTCCTTTGCGATCTCGGATCTCTAAATCAAACTCTTGCAAGAGTAGGACCCACCGAATCAGTCTCGACTTGGCGTCCTTCTTCTCAAACAGGTATCTGATAGCTGAATGATCTGTGTAGACAATGACTTTGGTCCCCACAAGATATGACCTGAACTTGTCAAACGCCCACACCACTGCAAGTAACTCTTTTTCAGTGACTGTGTAGTTCATCTGAGCTGGATTCAGAGTTTTTCTCGCATAGTAGATGGGGTGGAAGATTTTATTTCTCCTTTGCCCCAAGACAGCTCCAACAGCCAAGTCGCTCGCATCGCACATCAATTCAAATGGCTTCCCAATCCGGAGCAATTATGATTGGTGCAGTCACCAACCTTCCCTTCAGCTCCTCGAATGCCTTCAGACAGGCATCATCAAATTTAAAGGCAACATCCTTCTCAAGCAACCTGCACAAGGGAGAGGAAATTTTCGAGAAATCTTTAATGAAACGACGATAAAAACCTGCATGGCCCAAGAAACTGCGAATGCCTTTGACAGATATCGGTGGAGACAATTTTTCAATCGCTTCCACCTTTGCCTTGTCCACCTGCAAACCATCTTTTGACACCTTGTGCCCCAAACCATGAAATGGCACTTTTCCCAGTTTAGCACCAAGTTAGTCTCTTCACACCTAGCGAGCACTTTAGCAAGATTCATCAAGCAGTTATCAAAAGAACATCCAAACACAGAAAAATCATCCATGAATACTTCCACAAACCTCTCGACCATGTCAGTAAAAATGGCCATCATACACCTTTGAAAAGTCGCGGGTGCATTACAAAGACCAAAGGGCATTCTCTTGAACGCATACGTGCCATAAGGACATGTAAAAGTGGTCTTCTCTTGGTCCTCTGGGGCTATAGAAATCTGATTATACCCAAAGTAACCATCCAAGAAGCAGTAGTACTCCTGGCCA
>NC_031999.1:26497480-26553083 GCF_001879085.1 Nicotiana attenuata
TTTTTTTTTTTCCGACTTAGTCCCTCAAGAACCCCATCGAAAGGGATCCGTCGTCGGGACGAGCCATTTATCTAGTTTAACTAATGATTCCTACTTAATGCTAAACTAACAAAATCAAACTAAACAAAACAAAAACAACATTCAGATAATACATCTACAAACATACAAACATACAACGAAGTACCCCCCACCCCACACTTAAAGAACATGTCCCCATGGCTTAAAATGGAAAAACAGTGAAGTAAGGGGACTTCCTTGAGGGGTCATTCCTGGTCGGAGACGGTGTCTGGGTTGACGTGGCACGCCCGCCCCAATGCTCTCAACTAGCCCATGATTTTCGTTTCCGACTTCTTTTGTCGTTCATCCATCGCATCTACCCGAGTGCGCAAACCCGCCATCTCCTGCTCCAAAGCAGTAAGACGGGACACCCGGGCGGCTCCTGAGGATGTTGCAGTCCCAGATGGCCCTGCAACTTGCACATTGTGCTCTTGAGCCTGTGGTGCAGCTTCCACATTTTCTTCAGCAGCCTCCTCATCATCAGCTTCATCAGAACTACTCCTCTCCGCCACTACCTCCGGCTCCTTACCTGTTGTTACCTTATCAGCACGGAACCTACCCTCCTTTCTTACCAATACATCCACAGCAAGGTTTTCGGGCACCTGAGCAGCCCTGCGCAGTTGAGTCACTAAGGAAGGGAAAAAGAACCCATACCTTTTGATTTGGCTGCGGATGAATATCTCGTCATGTATCACCTGGGCCACATCAAAGTCATAACCATTGACAAAACACCAGATCAAGGTCGCACGGGGCCCATTCACCTCTGTCGTATTATGCGACGGGAGCAAGCGGTTGTTGATTAGGTGCAACCAGCACTTCCCTTCAAAGGTGAGTGCGGAGGAGTGGAATTTATCCCCATAGTCCATCCAGTTCACTGCTTTCCCGAGCACACAGATTATCTTAAAAAATTGTACCCATTTTCCGTCGTTCATTGGGTGGCGCCCGTACTCATGGAAGTAATCACCAGCATCTGGAGGAGGAGGAAGTTGGTAGGCCGCCCGTATTGCCTCAACAGAAGCAGTCACCGCCCTTCGGCGCACCGTGACTACCCCATTTACATGTTCCGGTACATTTGCATAAAATTCACGCACAAGCATAGCATTACCCTCACCGGGCTCATTTATGAAAGTTTGTAGCCCCCGCCTTAATAGCCCATCGTACATACGCGGGCAGTGATTCTGGAGTTGTGCAATGTGAATACCCCTTTCCGAAATTGGCTTTTTGCGAGCCTTTTCCGCAAAGCGGTCTTGTGCCTTTGCCGAGACAAATTTTGTCGCATCAAAGGTGCGTGCCTGTGCACCCCCTCTTGATCTAGATGGACCAACCTGACTACTCGAGGAGGCCCGTGTGGCGCGTCGTTTCCTAGATGGAGTCATGATATCTGCAAAACAGGACATATTAGCTCAGCCCAATCAAAAATTTGTGATGCAATGCGGTTACTCAGACTTCGCGCGCATATGCCATCACAAACTACACAATCATGTTCAATGAGGCCTTTCCACAAACACCTTGTGGGCATTAGACCTTCACAACTCCTTTTAACTTGTTAGAACACTAATCTACCACATAATTGCACTTGACAACCCCATAACTTCACTTACCACCCCACACTTATCACTTATCAACACTACACATGTTTCACTAACATCTCCACACAACCTAGAGAACATCTACAACAATGACATACAAGTAAACAAAAAAATCTGAAAAAATAAGAAAAAGACAAAATTGAAAAGAACCTAAGGACCATACCTGTGGTGGCCGATGAGTGTGAGTAGAGAAATTAGTTGGAGAAGAAGATGGGTGAGATTGGGGATGGGGGAATTCGTGAGATTTGAAGGGGAATTTGGGAGGAATATAGATGAAGGGTTTGTGTGTTTGTTTGGGGGGTTATGTGCGGTAGGTAAGTAATAAGAAGAGGGGGGGGGGGGGGAAATTAGATTAAAAGGTATACAAAAGAAAAAAAAAGAAAAACTTAACGAACAAAAATGACGGGTGACAATTTGACGGAACTAGCGCGCCCAGATGCGCGGGCGCGCTAGTTTTAGCGCGGCCAGATACAAAACCTAGAAAATTTAGCGCGCCCAGATGAGCGTCCACATGCGCGATCGCGCTAGTATCGCGCCCACATGCACGGCCGCGCCATTTTTAGCGCGTCCAAGATCAGAAGTGTATCAATTTAGCGCGCCCAGATGCGCGTCCAGTAGCGCGGGCGCGCACCTGGGGAATTTTTTTCTTCAACTTTTCACCTGTTCTCACCTCGTTCGATGGCCTTAGCACTTGCCCATTGTCATGTGCATTGGTTAGCACTTCCAAAACACAAAATCAACAACTAATACTATCGTTGGGTTGCCTCCCAACCAGCGCCTTATTTAACGTCGTGGCACGACGGTTACAACAATTCAATGGGTTACCTCCCATCTAGCGCCTGATTTAACGTCGCGGCACGACTCAACCTGTTCTCAAGCATCCGTCAAATCCACCGAGGTCTTGTGACGTGCAAAGTCACCACCCCAGTAATGTTTTATCCTTTGACCATTCACCAAGAAGGTACCAGTTGAACTCATATCCCTCAACTCCACAGCTCCATGAGGCTTCACACTTACCACAACAAAAGTGCCTGACCAATGAGATTTTAGCTTTCCGGGAAAAAGCTTCAACCTCGAATTGAACAAAAGAACTTCTTGCCCTGGCTCGAACTCTCGATGTTGAATGTGCTTGTCATGCCACCTCTTAGTCTTCTCTTTATACAATTTGGCATTCTCATATGCGTGCAATCGAAACTCATCAAGCTCATCGAGTTGCAGCAACCTCTTCTCTCCAGCTAAGTCCCCATCCATATTCAGCTTTTTAATTGCCCAATAGGCTTTATGTTCAAGCTCGACGGGCAAGTGACAAGCCTTTTCATAAACCAATTTATACGGAGAAGCACCTATGGGAGTTTTGTACGCAGTTCGATATGCTCACAATGCGTCGTCTAGCTTCCCTCCCCAATCTTTTCTATTTGCACTCACTGTTTTCTCAAGAATCTGCTTTACCTCTCTGTTTGACACCTCCACTTGACCACTCGTCTGGGTGTGATAGGTAGTGGACACCTTGTGCTTGACTCCATACTTTGCAAGGACATTATTCAGCAATTTGTTGCAGAAATGCGTTCCTCCATCGCTGATCAATACTCTAGGAGTTCCAAAGCGTGTAAAGATGTGCTTCTTGACAAAGCTCACCACCACCTTTGCATCATTAGTGGGAAGAGCAATGGCCTCCACCCACTTGGAAACATAGTCAACTGCCACCAAGATGTACCTATGACCATTAGATTGTGGAAACGATCCCATGAAATCTATTCCCCACACATCAAAGAGCTCCACTACCAGAATATTTTGCATCGGCATCTCGTGCCTCTTTGTGATCGTTCCGGTTCTTTGGCACTTGTCACACATTTTAACAAAGGCGTGTGCATCCCTAAACAATTTTGGCCAATAGAAACCTGATTGTAACACTTTCTGGGCGGTCCGGTCTCCCCCGTGATGACCTCCGTATGGTGAGGCATGACAGCTATGAAGTATGGCACTCATTTCCTCATCAGGAACACATCTCCGCACCAACTGATCTGTACAGAGCCTGTATAAGAATGGCTCACCCCACAAGTAGAGCCTCACGTCATGCAAGAACCTTCTTCTATTGTCTGGTGTCAACTCTGGTGGTGTCACCCCACTTGCAATAAAATTCACATAGTCTGCATACCATGGGGCTGTGCTTGAGGCAATCACCAATAACTGCTCATTAGGGAATGTTTCTTTGATTACACCCCCTTCAGCTACATGATTCCGACTTTCTAATCTGGACAAGTGATCAGCCACATGATTCTCTGTTCCTTTGCAATCTCGGATCTCTAAATCAAACTCTTGCAGGAGTAGGACCCACCGAATCAGTCTCGGCTTGGCGTCCTTCTTCTCAAACAGGTATCTGATAGCTGAATGATCTGTGTAGACGATGACTTTGGTCCCCACAATATATGACCTGAACTTGTCAAACGCCCACACCACTGCAAGTAACTCTTTTTCAGTGACTGTGTAGTTCATCTGAGCTGGATTCAAAGTTTTGCTTGCATAGTAGATGGAGTGGAAGACTTTGTTTCTCCTTTGCCCCAAAATAGCTCCAATAGCCAAGTCACTCGCGTCGCACATCAACTCAAATGGCTGCTCCCAATCCGGAGCAATGATGATTGGTGCAGTCACCAACCTTCCCTTCAGCTCCACGAATGCCTTCAGACAGGCATCATCAAATTTAAAGGCGAAATCCTTCTCCAACAACCTGCACAAGGGAGAGGAAATTTTCCAGAAATCTTTAATGAAACGACGATAAAAACCTGTATGGCCCAAGAAACTGCGAATGCCTTTGACAGATATCGGTGGAGGCAATTTTTCAATCACTTCCACCTTTGCCTTGTCCACCTGCAAACCATATTTGGACACCTTGTGCCCCAAAACTATACATTCGCGTACCATGAAGTGGCACTTTTCCCAGTTTAGCACCAAGTTAGTCTCTTCACACCTAGCAAGCACTTTATCAAGATTCATCAAGCAGTTATCAAAAGAACGTCCAAACACAGAAAAATCATCCATGAATACTTCCACAAACCTCTCGACCATGTCAGTAAAAATGGCCATCATACACCTTTGAAAAGTCGCAGGTGCATTACAAAGACCAAAGGGCATTCTCATGAACGCATACGTGCCATAAAGACACGTAAAAGTGGTATTCTCTTGGTCCTCTGGGGCTATAGAAATCTGATTATACCCAGAGTAACCATCCAAGAAGCAGTAGTACTCCTGGCCAGCTAATCTATCAAGCATTTGGTCAATAAAGGGGAGGGGAAAGTGGTCCTTCCGGTTGGCATTGTTCAATTTTCTATAGTCAATGCAAATTCTCCACCCGGTGACAGTTCTTGTAGGGATTAAATCATTATTCTCATTAACTACTACAGTCATCCCCCCTTTCTTGGGTACACATTGGACGGGGCTTACCCATTTGCTGTCTGAGATAGGAAATACAATACCTGCATCAAGCCACTTAATCACTTCTTTTCTTACCACCTCTTTCATGATTGGATGGAGTCGTCGTTGTTGCTCTACACTGGGCTTGTGTCCGTCCTCCATGAGGATTTTGTGCATGCAAAAGGCTGGACTAATGCCCTTTATGTCAGACATAGTCCACCCAATTGCTCGCTTGTGCTCACGTAGCACTCTCAACAGCTTTTCTTCCTACAATTTAGACAAGTCAGAGGAAACAATAACAGGTAGGGTGTCAGAGTCACTCAAATAAGCATATTGCAGGTGAGATGGGAGAGGTTTAAGCTCCAACTTTGGGGCTTCCTCAATTGACGGCTTTGGAGGAGGTCCCTCTGGCCTGTTCAAAGGTTCAAAGGGGTGTATCCCCCTTATGTACGCACAAGATGTATCTAAGATTTGCATAATCTCCTCAACCTCATCATCACTCTCCAAACCATTAAACAACATAAGTGCTTTCTCTAGAGAATCGTCTAGATAAACACTTGCATCATGAATCTGCTCATCAATCTCAACGACAGATATCATTGAGAGCTCCTCATAGTGGCGGGGAAGTTGGATTGCTTTGTAAACATTGAAAACTGCTTCTTCATTATCTACCCTCAAGATCATCTTTCCCTCTCTCACTTTGATAATTGCATCACCAGTAGCCAAGAGAGGTCGCCCCAATATGATTGGGACCAGTTCATCAGCCTCATAATCGAGGATAATGAAATCAGCAGGGAAGATAAATTTCCCAATTTGCAGCAACACGTCTTCAATCACCCCTCGGGGTGCACTATCGACCTATCAGCCAGCTGAAACATCACAGTAGTTGGCCTTGGAGCTCCCAGACCCAATTGCCTGAACAACGATAGGGGCATCAGATTTATGCTTGCCCCCAAATCACAAAGAGCACGACCCACATCAATATTACCAATGCGCACATGAATCGTAAAGCTGCCAGGATCCTTAAGCTTTTGAGGGAGCTTATTTTGGACCCTAGAAGCGCACTCCTCAGTAAGTGCAACTGTCTCAAATTCAGTTAATCTTCTCTTGTGAGCCACTATATCTTTTATGTACTTAGCATACTTTGGAATTTCACGAAGCACATCAACAAGTGGGATATTCAATTGAACCTGGCTCAACATGGAGAGAAATTTGCTGAACATGCGATCATCATTCTTTTTCTGCAATCTCTAGGGAAAAGGTGGTGGTGGCCTTGGGGCCCCCACTGGCTCTAGAATTTCAGCAGTCTTCTTTGGCTCGTTTGTCACTTTAGGGATCAACTCCCCCTCAGGTACGGGCTTATCTTTCCTTTTCTTTGGCACTTCCTCAAGCTCCCTCCCGTTTTAAAGTGTAACTGCATTCACTTGCGGATTCTTTTCTATATCACTGGGGAGAGAGCCTGCAGGTCTAGTGTTTTGATTTGTTGCTAACTGCCCCATCTGCCTCTCAAGATTTCTGAAGTCGGTCCTGAGCTGCTGATTGTCAATCAACAACTTCTTTAGTAAATCATTTGTGCTCTCTTCCATTTGTTGGGGTGGTCTCTGAGGCTGATTGAAACCCCCTTGGAGTCTATACTGATTCTGACTCTGCTGATTTCCACCCCATGAGAAGTTGGGATGATTCCTCCAATTTGGATTGTAAGAATTCCCGTATTGTGCATGCTGGTTCGGTGGACCCCTGTTTTGTTGCCCCACATAATAGACGGATTCTGGATTCGCGGGGCACATATCACTCATATGACTGTCACTACACAGTTCGCAGCAAATAGTCATATGTTGTACCTGTTGCATTGGCTGCGGCTGCTGCATTGTTATCCTAGTCATCTGATTGGCCAGCTTTGCAATTTCGGCTCTCATTGCTGACACCTCGTCGAGCTCAAGTAACCCAGCTGATTTTTGCTTAACTGCCTTTCGTGAGTCACCATCACCTTGCCAGTTATTATCATTAGCAGTGAAGTTATTCAGCAAGAGTTGGATTTCACTGTACGGTTTGGCCATGCAACTACCCCCACAAGCTGAATCGAGATTCATCTTTGAAGCATCATCTAGCCCATCTACAAAAGTGTGACCCAATACCTCGTCCGTCTGGCAATGGTGAGGACAGTCTCTGAGCAACTTCTTGTACCTTTCCCATGCTTGACGAAGTGTCTCGCCAGCTCGTTGTTCGAACCTAAGAATTTGACTCCTCAACACGTTTGTTTTCATGGTGGGGAAAAACTTGATTAAGAATTTCCTTACCAGATCATCCCAAGTGCGGATTGAATTAGCCGGCTCCTTATTCAACCACTCCTTAGCTTCCCCGATCAGAGAAAAGGGGAAAAGTGTCAGCCTGACATAGTCCTTGGAAACGTTCGGATAGTTGTAAGTATCCGTAATTTCCAGAAAATTCTGAATATGCCTCTGCGGGTCTTCATGAGGTAGACCCACAAATTGCCCTATGGACTGGATCAGCTGCACCATGTATTGTTTCAGCTCAAAGTGCCTAGTGATATCAGGCTTCACGATAGCCTGAGTCATATTACCCAGACTGGGCCTTGCGGCTTCAATCACCGCGCGTTCCTCATTACCTGCCATCTCAATTGGCTGTGGTTGAACTACGATGTCCAACTCTCTTTCAATTCTGGTTCTGGCGTCTACCTCCCTCCTCAATCAGTGAAGTGTTCGTTCAATTTCGGGATCGAGAGGAAGGAGATTGTTTGCACTTCTACTTCTTCGCATTCAATAGAAAATCCTGTATTAGCACAAACAAAGTGAACTGAAAGTTAAAACTCGAATAAATAAATAATAAAAGCTCAATTCAGTCAAGTAGCTAATTTCTAATTCCCCGGCAACGGCGCCAAAAACTTGTTGCAACCAAAAAACACTCACGCAAGTGCACGTGGTCGTCAAGTAATAGAGTAGTGAGTAGAGTATCGTTCCCACGAAGACTTATGATTAACTGTTGACTGATTCAACTCAATTACTTTATTTATCCAAGAGGTTTTTCACAAAATCGAGATGTAATTGTTTTACTACCTAACTATCAAGAAATAATCTAACCAGAGCAATTAACCAAACGAGTAGCAATTTCACGTAACAAACAGTAGGAGAGGATATTCCAGGGTCACAGGCTTGTTAACAATCGTGTTGTGTTCTTGGCTTAAAACGACTAATTGATTTATCTGGATTGTTGATTGACAGGGTTTATATTACTCATAAGAATCTGTCGAGTTCTTACTCGCCTATTCAAGCTAACTCAATGCTTATATGTCTATGGAATTAAGATTAACAAGAACGCATTTACAATTCCTGTATTCCAACCAAGCAAGGCGATTGGGTATATGTCTATCCCAATTGCGAATCCGTTCCCCGAGGCCCGGGTTCAAGAACTTGCTTTATTTAATTCTATATGCAATCTAAAGTTCCCACTTTCGAGTTCAACTCTAGATTCGTAGATAGTATTTCACTGTTAGCTACTCAGCAAAATAATTAAAATCGAAATTAAATAAACAATCCAATATGACAAACCAACTTCGTCGAATTAAACGTCAAACAACAACTTTCATGTTTCACCCATAACCCCAGAATAATGGGTTTTAGCTACTCATACTAATGTTTAACACAATAGGGTTCAATTTCATCACAAATAGCAAAAACAAAGAGAAGAAAACAAGAACTTGATGATCAAATCTCCTCCTTGCCTCTTGCCTCTTGATACCTTGCACTAGCCTATGAAAAACTTGATAAATTAACCTTGGGCGAGCTTGAGTTTATATAGGTTAAGTGGGTTTCTCTCCAGATTTCCAATTTTGCCCCTGAACAATTCTTTTCCGGACTGGGAAACGCGCGAGCTCGCGCATAACTTCGCGCGTTTTCTCTAACATTCTGCCTCAGCCCCTAACACGCGCGAGCTCGCGCATGAGTTCGCGCGTCTGCTCGCGCACCTGGGCCATCATTTCTTCCATTTCTCTGTCTCGTCCTTGCGCGCACTCAGCTCTGAGGGGTCGTTCTTGCTCATAAATCATTCCAATAGCCTCTTGAAAGCATCACATAAGCTCCTCATCCTGGAATGTATACAATTCACAATTAGAGCCTATTTTTTATCAACTAACCATATTATGACATTGCAATATAATCAAGCGGAAGCATAAACAATAGCTAAATCACCTAGATTTAGCCTATTATCAGTAAAAAGGGTAAACTGTGAAATTAATTGACTTGCCTAGCTCGTACTAGTAGGCGCCATCACGACTCCCGAGGGTGGGAATCCGGATCGTGACTAGTTGGTATCAGAGCTCTAGGTTACATGGGTCTCACAGTTCACAGACAAGCTTAGTAGAGTTTGAGGGATCGGTACGGAGACGTCTGTATTTATCCCCCAGGGGCTACAGAGTTAGGAAAAACTTCACATTCATTCTTTCCTGTCGTGCGATTTTGTTCTCTCAATGCTAAATTGAAACCTCTACTCTTGTCCTTTCGCGAATGGAGAGGTCATGTACCGCTTTTTCAGCCGAGCAGCAGCACAGACCAGTGATAGATCAACTACGTCTTCGGAGGCTTTGTGGAGGTTGGATAAGTTTCACCAAGCTCCTCACTACTACTTTCAGCGGTGCATCTACTGAGAATCCCTAGGATTGTCTAGGCAGTTGTCACGAGGTTCTCAGAAACATGGGCATAGTTGAGTCCAATGGGGTCGATTTTGCTACTTTTCGCTTGTCTGGATCCGCCAAGACTTGGTGGAGAGATTATTGCTTGGCTAGACCAGCCGGATCGCCAGCTTCGACTTGGGAGCATTTCACGTAGCTATTTCTGGAGAAGTTTCTCCACATCGCTCAGAGAGAGGTATTAGAGGGGGAGGTAGAGGTATTAGAGGTGGAAGTAGCTAGAGGTGGAGGTAAAGGTATTAGAGGTGGAGGTGCAGGTATTGTTCTGGTTTGTGGTAGAGAAGCTTCGATTTTATTTTGCGCCGTATCTGATCATGCCTAGTGATTCTTTGAGTGCCCCTGTTTATGTGTCTACACCGGCGGGTGATTCTATTGTGGTGGATCGCGTCCATTGTTCATGTATAGTGGTTATTGGAGGTCTTGAGACTCATGTAGATTTGCTTCTTCTGGACATGGATGATTTCAATGTTATATTGGGGATGGACTGGTTATCACCTTACCATGCTATCTTGGACCTTCATGCCAAGACTGTGACCTTAGTTTTACCGGGTATGCCTCGTTTAGAGTGGAGAGGGACTCCTGGTCATTCTACCCAGAGTGTTATCTCTTATGTGAAGGCTCGATGTATGGTGGAGAAGGTGTGTTTGGCCTATTTGGCATATGTTCGTGATTCTAGTGCTGAGGTTCCTTCCATAAATTCTGTGCCCGTTGTTCGTGAGTTTCCTGAGGTTTTCCCTTCAGACCTGCTGGGTATGCCACCCGACAGGGATATTGACTTTTGCATTGATTTGGCTCCGGGCACTAAGCTCATTTCTATCCCTCCGTATCGTATGGCCCCGCCTTAGTTGAAAGAGTTAAAGAAGCAGTTGCAAGACTTGTTTGAGAAGGGTTCCATTAGACCCAGTGTTTCGCCTTGGGGTGCGCCGGTGTTATTTGTTAAGAAGAAGGATGGGTCAATGAGAATGTATATTGATTACCAGCAATTGAACAAGGTTACAATCAAGAATAAGTATCCGCTGCCGAGGATTGATGATTTGTTCGATCAGCTTCAGGGTGCCAAGGTATTTTCCAAGATTGACTTGAGATCTGGCTACCATCAGTTGAGGATTAGGGCATCCGATGTCCCTAAGACAGCTTTCCACACTCGGTACGGGCATTATGAGTTCTTGGTGATGTCATTCGGGTTGACAAATGCCCCAGCAGCTCTTATGGATTTGATGAACCGAGTGTTCTGGCCTTATTTGGATTCGTTCGTGATAGTCTTCATGATGATATTTTGATATATTCCCGCGGCTGAGAGGAGCACGAGCAGCATCTTAGAGTGGTTCTTCAGACTTTGAGGGATAGTCTATTGTACGCCAAGTTTTCGAAGTGTGAGTTCTGGTTGAGTTCAGTTGCATTCCTGGGTCATGTTGTGTCAGCAGAGGGTATTCAGGTTGATCCGAAGGAGATTGAGGCAGTCAAGAACTGGCCTAGACCAGCATCAGCTACAGAGATTCGGAGTTTCTTGGGATTGGCAGGCTACTATCGTCGGTTCGTGGAGGGGTTTTCATCTATTGCAGCCCCGATGACCAGGTTGACCCAGAAGGGTGCCCAATTCAGATGGTCGGACGAGTGTGAGGCGAGCTTTCAGAAGCTCAAGATAGCTCTGACTACGGCACCGGTGTTGGTTTTGCCCACAGGTTCCGAGCCTTATACAGTTTATTGTTATGCATCTCGTATTGGACTTGGTGCAGTGTTGATGCAGGATGGCAAAGTCATTGCCTACGCTTCGCGGCAGTTAAAGATCCATGAGAAGAACTATCCGGTTCATGATATTGGAGTTAGCAGCCATTGTCCACGCGTTGAAGATCTGGAGGCATTATCTTTATGGCGTGACATGTGAGGTGTTCACGGATCACAAGAGTTTTCAGTATTTGTTCGAGCAAAAGGATTTGAATTTGAAGCAGAGGAGGTGGTTGGAGTTGTTGAAAGATTATGATATCACTATCTTATATCATCCGGGAAAGGCAAATGTGGTGGCCGATGCTTAGAGTAGGAAGTCAGCCGGTATAGGCAGTCTTGCTTATCTTCCGGTCGGTGAGAGACCGCTTGCTTTGGATGTTCAGTCTTTGGCCAATCAGTTGTGAGGTTGGATGTTTCTGAGCCCAGCCGTGTGTTAGCTTGCACAGTCGCTCGTTCATCATTGTTGGAGCGTATCCGAGATCGGCAGTATGATGATCCTCATTTGTGTGTCCTTAGAGACACGGTGCAGCACGGAGGTGCCAAGCAGATTACCTTGGGTGATGATGGAGTTTTGAGATTGCAGGGCCGAGTTTGTATGCCTAATGTGGATGGACTCCGAGAGTTGATTTTATCGGGATTTGCGGTACCATTATTGATGGAGGAGAATGAAGAAGGATATTATTGCATATGTGGCTCGGTGTTTGAATTGTCAGCAGGTTAAGTACGAGCATCAGAGGCCCGGTGGTTCATTTCAGAGGATTGAGCTTCCCGAGTGGAAGTGGGAGCGGATCACTATGGATTTCGTTGTTGGACTCCCACAGACTCGCAGAAAGTTCGACGCAGTATGGGTCATTGTTGATAGGCTGACCAAGTCAGCACATTTCATTCCTGTGGCAGTCTCCTATTCTTCAGAGAGGTTAGCTGAGATCTACATCCGGGAGATTGTTCGCCCTCATGGTGTTCCCGTGTCTATCATTTCGGACCGAGGTACGCAGTTTACCTCGCGTTTTTGGAGAGCAGTTCAGCGAGAGTTGGGCACACGGGTTGAGCTGAGCACGGCATTTCATCCCCAGGCGGACGGGCAGTCCCAGCGGACTATTCAGATTTTGGAGGATATGCTCCGAGCTTGTGTCATTGACTTTGGAGGCTCGTGGGATCAGTTTTTGCCTTTAGCAAAGTTTGCCTACAACAACAGCTACTAGTCGAGTATCCAGATGGCTCCTTATGAGGCTTTATATGGTAGGCGGTGTCGGTCTCCGGTTGGATGGTTTGATCCGGGAGAGGCTCGGTTGTTGGGCACGGATCTGGTTCAGGATGCCTTGGACAAGGTCAGGATTATTCAGGATAGGCTTCGTGCAGCTCAGTACAGGCAAAAGAGTTATGCAGACCGCAAGGTTCGAGATGTGGCTTTTATGGTCGGTGAGCGGGTATTTCTTCGAGTGTCGCCTATGAAGGGCGTGATGAGATTTGGGAAGAAGGGCAAGCTCAGCCCTAGGTTCATTGGCCCGTTTGAGACTCTTGATCGAGTGGGAGAGGTGGCTTATAGACTTGCATTGCCGCCGAGCTTATCAGCCGTGCATCCAGTATTTCATGTGTCCATGCTTCGGAAATATCACGGCGATCCATCCCACGTGTTAGATTTCAGCACTGTCCAATTGGACAAGGACTTGTCTTATGAGGAGGAGCCGGTAGCTATTCTAGACCGGCAGATTCATCAGTTGAGATCGAAGAGTTTTCCTTCTGTTCGTGTTCAGTGGAGAGGTCAGCATCCTGAGGCATCGACCTGGGAGTCCGAGTCTGATATTCATAGCCGTTATACCCATCTTTTCCCCGACTCAGGTACTTCCTTCTTTCTTCTGTCCGTTCGAGGACGAATGGTTCTTTTAGAGGTGGAGAATGTGATGACCCAAAAGGTCATCACTTGCTTTAAATTAAAATCTGTGTTTCCGAGGCCTTGAAAACCTCGTTTAGAGTCACCTCGATTTGCGTGCGCAGCCGGGCGCATAGCCGAAAAGCTTAAATATGAAAATCTGTGAAAAATGGTAAAATTTGGCTATAAAATGAGTTAATTTGACTTCGGTCAACTTTTTGGGTAAACGGACCCGGACTCGTGATTTGACGGTCCCGAAGGGTCCGTAGGAAAATATGGGACTTGGGCGTATGCTCGGAATCGAATTCCGAGGTCCCGAGCCCGAGAAATGAATTTTTAAAGGAAATTGTTTTCTGAAATTGTTTAAGGAAATTTGAAATGAAATTTGATTAGAACATGATGGTATCGGGCCTGTATTTTGGTTCCGGCGTCCGATACAGGTCTTATACATGATTTAAGACGTTTCTGTGAAATTTGATGAAAAACGGATATCATTTGAGAAATTTCATTGATCTTGAGGTTTAATTCGATGTTCATGATGTTATTTTGGTGATTTGAGTACACGAATAAGTTCGTAGGATGTTTTTGAGGTTGTGTGTATATTTGGTTTGGAGCCCCGAGGGCTCGGGTGAGTTTTGGATAGGCCACGGGGTGAAATTTTGGACTTAAGTAATTGTAGGCCTGCATACTTCGCATTTCCCAAACTTCTTCGCAATTCCCAGGTTCGCATTTCCCAAATATTTTTCGCAATTACCAGGCTTGTTCGCATTTCCCAAACTTTCTTCGCAATTCCTTGGTTCGCATTTCCCAAACATTTTTTGCAATTACCAGGCTTGTTCGCATTTCCCAAACTTTTTTCGCAATTCCCAGGTCCGCATTTCCCAAACATTTTTCGCAATTCCCAAGCTTGTTCGCATTTCCCAAACTTTTTTCGCAATTCCCAGATTCGCATTTCCCAAACTTTTTCGCAATTCCCAAGCCAGCAGAGGTTGGTTCGCAATTGCGAACCCCTGTTCGCAATTCCCACATCTGAGACCTGCAATTTTATACTTAGCCGATTTTAAACCCCATTTTTCATATTCTCTCAAACACAAACACACTTAGGCGATTTTTCAAGAATTCCTTCTTCTCCAAATCAATTGTAAGTCGTTTTTAACTAATTTTCTTCAATTCTTAGCATCTTTTAACGTGACTTCAACTTAAAATCAAGGATTTTCATGGGGGAAATTGGGTGTTTTGGGTAGAACCTAGGTTTTTCAAAAATTGGGGATTTGGACCTCGATTTGAGGTCTGATTTCAAAACAAATTATATATTTGGGTTCGTAGAGGAATGGGTAATCGGGTTTTGGTTCGAACCACGGGTTTTGACCATGTGGGCCCGGGGGTGATTTTTGACTTTTTGGGTAAAACTTTGGAAAATTCATTTTCATGCATTCAAATTGATTCATTTAGCGTTTATTGATGTAATTAAGTAACTTGTGACTAGATACGAGCGAATTGGTGGTGGAATCAAGGGGTAAAGCTATAATTGAAGCGTGAATTATGTTCGAGGCATCGAGGTAAGTGTTTGGTCTAACCTTAGCTTGAGGGATTAGGAGTTGAGTCTTATTTGCTATGTGGTAATTGTTGACTACGACGTATAGGCATGGTGACGAGTATCTATATGTTGGTGTCTAGCATGTCCGTGAGCCTTTATATTGTGATTATCATGACTTCGTTGTATCTTTCATGCCTTGGTGATGGTTTCTAATTGTTGTATAAAGTTTGTGGAAAGAATTGTGACGTATGAACATTGAGGAGCGTTGGCTCAAGTTGTATAACGAATTGTGAAAGTATAAGTGACAATTGAACTTTTAGAGCATTGGCTCGAGTTGTGAAATGAGCTGTGAAGGTAAAAGTGATAATTGAACCTCTCGAGCATTGGCTCGAGTTGTGAAGTGAATTATGAAGTAAAAGTGAGAAAGAGAAGAGTTCATTATGTTGTCACCCTTGCCGGGCTATTGTTGGTTTATTTGTTATCTCCCTTGCCGGGATGTGGATATTATTGATGTTGTTCCCTTGTCGGGATTTAATTGTTGACTTGTTGCTCCCTTGTCGGGATTCTTATTGCAAATTTCCTTTATTTCCTTGCCCTATTGTTTGTGATTGTTGTTTGGGTGAGGAAGAGCGTAAAGCACGAAGGGTGATGTCGTGCATTGTTTGTTTCATGAGGAAAGAGTATAAAGCACGAAGGGTGATGCCGTGCCGCACGATGTACCATTCCGTGCCTATTATATTGATTTCATGGTGAGGAAAGAGTGTAAAGCTCGAAGGGTGATGCCGTGCCGCACGATGTACCATTCCGTGCCTATTATATTGATTCTTATGGTGAGGACGAGAGTAAAAGCACGAAGGGTGATGCCGTGCACTTGTCCTTGATTTCCCTGACCCTTGCTGATAATTGAGTTACGTTGTCCTTTACGTTTATTTACTGATTTTCTGTTTTTACTTGACTTTATTTCGAGGTTATAGATTCCCTTACCCTATTTGCCTTGTGATTGTTGTTTGGGTGAGGAAGAGCGTAAAGCACGAAGGGTGATACCATGTATTGTTTTGGTGAGAGAGTGTTAAAGCACGAAGGGTGATGCCGTGTATTGTTTTGGTGAGAGAGAGTAAAAGCACGAAGGGTGATGTCGTGCACTTGTCCTTGATTTCCTAATTTTTTTATTGATAACTGTGTTACGGTTTCTCTACACTAAATTGCTGGCTTCCTGTTGATACTTGTTGTACCCCGCAACATGATTTTCCCTTCCTATTTTCAATTAAACTGTGGTGATCCTCATATTTATTTGTTGCTCTTCTGTTACTATTCGGTGTTTCCCCGCAGCATGTTTTTCCCCTCCCATACTTGACTGTATATGACTATTTCTTTCTGTACTTCTTTTCTGCTGTATATAGTTAAATTGCACAGGTTTATTTGGTAGTCTGGTCCTAGCCTCGTCACTACTTCGCCGAGGTTAGGCTAGGCACTTACCAGCACATGGGGTCGGTTGTGATGATACTACACTCTGCACTCTTTTGTGCAGACCCCAGTGTTGTAGACTTCAGACCGCAGTGGGATTGCTGATTCTTGCTCATCAGGCGACCCGAGGTAGTCCTGCAGGCGTCCGCAGGCCTTGGCGTCTCCTTCTATCTACTATTACTGTTTCTTTCATGCATTTCCAGAGACAGTGTTGTATTTATTTCTTTCAGACCTTTAATTGTAGTATTCTTAGACCGTCTGTGAAACTGTGACACCAGTTCTGGGTAGTCGAGACTCAAACAGTTGTACTAGGTATTTATATTCAGATAGTTTGTTGTTTTCTTCCGCTTATGTTAAATTCCGTTGTTTAAATATTATTATTATTATTAAAATTGCTAATGAATATAAAATGAGTAAAAAGGGTATACTGTGAAATTAATTGGCTTGCCTAGCTCGTACTAGTAGGCCCCATCACGACTCTCGAGGGTGGAAATCCGGGTCGTGACAGTCGAAAATTATATTGTGCAAATTTGGAAAACAAAAAAGGTTTAGGTTATATATGAGCTGTTGGACACTCTTGACAAGAAAAAAAATTCAAAATATTATAGTGAATGGGGTTCAAAAGTTGTTTTAGTCATAGGTTTAAATCTCTAACTCTAACATCGTAATTTTTTTATTTTTTTTGAAATTCTTATATAAATTTCTGGTTTCGCCAATGATAGGGGATAGAAAAAAAATTTCTGCAAAAAGTATAGGAGTCCTTTAAATTTCCAATGGATGGCATGTACGTGTATCAAATGGGCAGATTGAGCCGATTTTGGGCAAGTCAAAATGGGTTGAGTTAATGACCCACTCAAAAGTTACTTGGCTGAGATGAATTGGGTCAAGATGACTAAAATTTGGGTCATAGGTCAACCCGTTCAACTCTCGCCAAGCTTTAATTAATGTGTGTTATTTTCTTATAATTATTTAATTATCAAATAAGACTTTTTTTCTTCTGTTATGGTCATATATAACACCAAGCTAGATGCAAGGACATCAATTGCCGATCTCTATTCTTTAAACCTATTTTGAATAACCAGTTGATACTATCAAATACTATTATATAATTATTGATCGAGTTAAGCACCTGATATAAATTCACAAGAAAGAACCATTAAACATTGTCCTAGGCCACAAGGCTCTCAAGTTTTATCTTTCACTCTGTCTCAAGCGAGTTATTCTTATTCAATGTCTTGTGAAGGACAACAGAAACCGAACAAAAATTATAATGATAGTTTCGATTCTTGATTTTTTGTTATTTTTCAAATGATGAGTTATCCGTCGAGTATACATAGGAAGATGGTTCGTGAAATATAATTATACAATTAAGTAAATGTAAAGTTTCAAGGCACTCCTATCTTAATTAAGACTTCTAATTTAAAGAGTTATGATCCATAACAAGTTCATATAGTTGTAAAAAGAAAAATTTATGTTGCTGGAATGTAATATTATACGTGAATAAACACAAGTTTCTTTTGAATAAAAATATTAATGACTTCAAATTCTTAATTATTAGTTATATTATATAGTTTAAATAAGGAAAAATTTATATGAGATAAATTTTAATCGATTTTAAAGTACTAACTATTTATCTCCTACGTAACTCAAATACTAAAAAATTTAATAATGAAAAATTTAGTAGATTGCAAAGTCCTAAATGTTAGGAAACTAATTAATTTACAACTGTCCAATGTGAAAATTATTTTTAAAGGGTAAAAGAAGCGAACGACATTTCGCTAAAAGGTTTCGTGTTTTTAATATAGTATAGAATAGATATAGATATAGATAATTTATATAAGATAAAATTTTAATTGATTTTGATTAAGTTTTAATTGATATCACAATCCTAAATATAAGGACTTAGTTCAAATAAAGAGGATAAATTTAATAAACAAATCTTACTTGATCTAAAAATACTAAATATTAGGAAAAACAATATAAATTTTTTTTACTTAATTTTCAAAAACTTTATGCCCAAGAACTCCTATTACGTGTCTTTTGACAAGTAGTGGTAGTTAATGTTTGCCTATAAAAATTCTCTAATTTTGGCAATAATAATCATAAATATGTTACGTATTTTAAGTAGAAAAATAATTTATGTAAGGTAAATCTTAATTGATTTTAAAGCCTAAATATTAGGACATCATAAATGTTTAAAAAAAGAAAAGATTTTATAACTAAAATTTTAATTGATCTTAAGGTCCTAAATATTAGGAAATAATTTAAATTACAATTTTGTCCATTATGAAATCTATTTTTAAAGGGTAAAAAAAGCGAACAACATTACGCTAAGGGCCTTCGTGCTTTTAAAATAGTATAGATTATTATTAGGTTCACTTCTGCAAGTGAAATTGGCGGTTCAAATCCCATTCTGAACGGTCTTATTTTCGGCATGAGGTATAAATATATGTGAAAGTTACTAAAATTTCAAAAAGGAAATAATTTTGAACCTATAGTTTCAAAAGTATAGTGGGTTTATGGTAAGAGACTAAAGTTAAACCCGTCAAATGTAAATTCTAGATGCACCTCTTTACAACAGTGCACCCAACCTCTTGAAATTCTGGATCCGCCTCTGAATGAAAAGGGAACTGCAGGCAGTAACTTCTAGCAAATTAAAGGGAAAATACCACAAGTTCTTACATTATTGTAAATATCACATAAAATACAACCATGATCAGAACATAACTTTTATATATAAGAATGCAAGTTTGCTAAAACAAATCAATATTATTGATAGCCCATTTTTTCTTCTAATACACTTATACAAATAAGAGTTGCTGCTCATGACCAATCACGGTGTTTTTTGTAAATAGTCTGACCAGTAAATGGATCTTCAAAACCTATATAAATACCGTCATCCTTCACATTATATATGCATCTTTGAGTTCCTCTTGGAATGAAATTACTCTCATCTGCTACGCAATGATCTAGATTATTAAATACGTCGAATACAGTATTTTTATTACCCCACCAAAAGTGACAAAAGTATAAAGTATTACTTATCGCGCAAAACTCCCATTTGAAATCTGTTCTCAGAGCAGGGTAATTGTACCCAAGGTCATCGTCTCCAGATGCACAATGAAGTTTTAGTTGTGGAGTATTTTTAGGAAGATTATTGAGAATGTGCACCTGACGAGTTATAATTCGATAACTACAATGATAACCATAACCTCCCTTAATGTTGTAGGGCATGATGATAAATAACAAGAAAACAATCTTCACTAAGGAGTGAACCATGTTGAGAAAACAATTAGGATGCTTTTGATTATGAAATTTCTTTAGTTTGCTTCCTCCAAGTATTTTTTAATGGTGTATATATAGGAGAAATGTGTACTTGAGACTTGTTATGTTATGGAAAGAAAACCAGTTAGAAGGAAAAAAAATTAATTTTTAGTCATAATTAATCTTATGACCCCAAAAGATTTTGTTTAAGGTAATTACAAATCTGAATGGGATATCCTTATAGAATATTTGTTATTGAACCATATATGTTCTACCAAATATTTTCTACATAAGATGAAAACAAAATCAACCAGATTAAGCAAAACATTTATTAATTTAATTTGGAAAGTTGTTCAACATATTACTCTTTATAGCTCTTATTGTAGGATCAAACTTCAGAAAATGAGATGCTCATCATAGGAAAGCTATTTAACACATTACTCTTTATACCTCTTATAAAGACAAATTAATTATTGAGATACTGGTATAAGAAATCAGTGGGGAGAATTCTTGTCCAAATTGGAACTCATCTCAGCGAAAAAAAATGACCGTTTAAAAGTTTTTGTCGAAGAGTTAACCCGAATAGTTGTTCACCAAATCGCTTAAGTTAAAAATAAGGGTATTATCGCTTTTAACACGCACCAGAAATTATTTACATCTAGTAGCCGAAAAAATGTATAAAATTTGCATAATTTTTGTACATAACATACATAATGTATATACATAAAAAAAATTATATATTTTTTCGGCTATTATTTTACAGTGGCTATACAGTGTCAATTTTCCTTAAAAATAGTCAGCGAATGTATAATATTCATATAATTCATGCATCATATGGGTATAACTATATATAATCAATGTATAATTTATGTATACTAATTAGAAAAAGTAAATAGTGAATCAGAAATTCTGAATGATAAATAAATTATATTACGAATATTTCAATGGAAAATTGAGCCTTTTCCTTCTGTTTTTTTTGTTTTTTTAATAACAAAGAGGTAGCAAGTTTTATTAATAAACCAAACAACTAAGAAATCCATAAAGCGAAAGGTGACTGGTTAGACCTTTGACAGAAATAGGATATAGGAGAAAGAGAGAATGTCCCAAATTTCTCTACTTTTAATAAAAATTAGGGGTGTAAGTGGGCGGGTAGAACTGATTTTGGATGGGTCAAAATGGGCTGAATCAATAAATGAAGGGAGGGTGGGGAAGTGCACAAATAGTCATTCTTATGGATGCAATTTAGGGATTTGTCAGTATTTAATTTGTCTGAAATTTAAACTTAAAATCTTAACTTCAGGACAATGGATACCTTTGACCTGGAAAACTGAACTAAAAAACTGACTACCTAGTCCCATTTCTATATAAATGGGCAGGCCAATGACCCGTCCAAAAGTTAATAGGCTGAGATGGGATAAAGCTTGAGTCATAACCCAATTCGCGCAACTTTTACCAAGCTTTAATTTATGTGTGTTGTTTTCTTAGGAATTGTATCATTGTCTGTGTCACATAAGATCTTTTTTTTTTTTTTGTTATGGTCACATATAACATATCAAACAAAAAAGAATTATTTTTAAAATATTTTAATAAAGTTATTCATGGATCAATTTGGACTAAAAATTACCTAACTTTAAATGGATTGAGTTAAGATGTGCCAAGTTCAACAAATAGGGATATCAATAATCTGTCCAACCTTAGGCGATTTAAATGAGTTGTCTTCCTAATAGTAGTTTTAAATATTGTAATCTTATGTCTTCACTATATGTAACTGAGGTAAAAGACTTGGATGATTCACATACTTCCCGAATGTGCATTTAAATAAAAACTAATATAATTTTGTATAATACACTTAGTACACATTCTCGTTTTAAATTTTCACTAACCATAACAAACTAATAAATTTGTGCAAGTATCGGGAGCAGTGGCAAAACTAAGTGGAGCAAAGGGGTTTAAATCGAATCCACTTCGTCGAAAATTATATTGTGTAAATTTGAAAAAAAAAAAAAGGGTTTAGGTTATATATGAGCTGTTGGATACTCTTGACAAGAAAAAAAATTCAAATATTATAGTGAATGGGGTTCAAAAGTTGTTTTAGTCATAGGTTTAAATCTCTAACTCTAACATCGCAATTTTTTTCTTCTTTTGAAATTCACTTATATAAATTTCTAATTTCGCCGATGATGGGGGATAGAAAAAAGTTTTCTGCAAAAAGTATAGGGGTCCTTTAAATTTCCAATGGATTGCATGTACATGTATCAAATGGGCAGATTGAACCGATTTTGGGCGGGTCAAAATAGGCTGAGTTAATGACCCGCTTAAAAGTTACTTGGCTGAGATGAGTTGGGTCAAGATGGCTAAAATTTGGGTCATAGGCTAACCCGTCCAACTCTCACCAAACTTTAATTAATGTGTTATTTTCTTATAATTATTTAATTAACAAATAAGACTTTTTTTCTTTTGTTATGGCCATATATAACATATCAAACAAAAAAGAATTATTTTACAATATTTAAACAAAGTTACTCATAAATTAATTTGAACGAAAATTTATCTTACTTTTAGATGGGCAGAGTTAGGTTGGATCAAGATGGACTGAGTTCAACAAATGAACCGATCGAATATATCCTTAAAGATTGGATGCATATTTTTCGGAAAAGAGTTGCATCTTACTAAAAGACACATTAAATTTTGAATGGTTCAAAATAAATCCAACACATACGAGTGGATGCAAGACTAAAACAATTTCCCTTTCCATAATTACAAACTGATACTCATTCTAATCAAGTGAATGCAGGAATTTCAAAGACACGAAAAGAAAAGGCTTACTACAGTAATTAAAATAAAGTAGAACGCATGAGTAATTATATTGAATAATTGCAAAATTTCCTAAGCTAAATGAAGTTATTAACCAAGATTTTATTTTCATGCATTATCAAAGGCAGGGGCGGATTTAGAGGGGCGGGTCGCCAAAAAATTACACTGTACATATAAGGTAAAATTCATTTTGTATTTTTATATATTATATTTTGAATCCCCTTGAAATAGTCCAAAAACATATCTTAAACTATGTTGGATCATTGTTACCCATCGTTTTATAATGTATTGTATTATAAAGTACGTATTGTATTGTATCGTTTTATGAATACAATATTTGAATAGATTGTATCGTTTGCTGTTGTTAAATAGCATTTTTGTTGTTCTAACTGATAAATTCACTAAAATACCCCCAATTGTTTTAAATAAAATTTATTAAGAATTATACATAAAAACAATTTAAAAAACATCTTTCTACTAATTTATCATTAATTAGTAGCTTGGAAACAACCAAAAACACTGGAAAAAGGTTAACTAATATTAGCAACAAAAAAAATTAAAATGATGGAAAGAGACAAAAAATAGAATAAAAAGAAAGGGGCAAACCAACTCTAGAAAAGATCGAAGAAGACAAAGCATGTCAAATAGGTTGGAGATTTGGAGTTAAAATAAATAAAAAATGATAAAATAGAATTATGGAGTAATAAGTAAAGGCATAATTGAAAAAGAAAAATAGGAAACAATCCCGCCACATCAAATCGGTTGTTTCATAAAATGAGACTTTGGTTATTCCGGTACAATGCATTTAACAATAAGATACAATCAATTTTAAATAAACAATCAAAACAAACATTATTTTGGGATAAAAATACAATATAATGGGTAACAACCATCCAAACAAGTTGCTAGTGGTCAAGGGGGCTCAAAACCTTTGTAAGGTCATTGATTTAATTCTCCTATTGGCCAGAATCTCTTTTATTTTGAATTCCTTAGCGTTAATTCTGCCTCCGCCACATATCAAAGACATATATTATTAGAGAGTATATTACTACTATTAGCAGAAGGCTGACCACATATAGAAAGAGGACCACATAACTAAGCACTTTGCAGAAAACCTTATGTTTCTTGTGATCTTGATTCCCATAATCATTATTACTACTACTACTACTCTCATATTGTTTATTAGAATTAGGAGCAATATTAATATTGTCAAGTTGTTGTTTTGGAGGAGGAGATGCTGATATTGATTGGAGTATTTTTTTGGTTGATGAGGGGGTGGTAGAAGGGAAAGTTATTAGTAGCATAAATATGACAAATAATACTCTAAAAAGAGAAGAGGGAAATAGTAATGATTTAGCCATATAATGATGGTTGATTGCACAAGAAAGCTAGGAATGAGAAATATTCATGTATAGACTCGTATATATAGAGGAGGCAACAATATATAGGTTTTCTCCCTTTCCCTAGGGTACATAGTGATATTAAATTGTACTATATGGTAAAAGTGTAAAATTTAGAATTTTGCTTATACTAGGATTTTGAGATGAATCAAAATTTTATCCACATAGAGTTTTAGTAAATCGCCACCACTAGAGACGGCTAACTATTGCCTTATTTATAGCAACTTATTTTGATTAAGTGATGACTCTAATTCTCTATAAATTAATTAAAAACATTTTGATTTCTTGAAAAAGAAAAAAAGGTTTTTGCTAACAGAGTCTCAAAGATTTTGCTAATAGGGTTGGACATATATCGGTTAAAACCACGAGCAAAATTCATTTGTAGCCACTCGGCCAAAACTTATATCACCTGATAGTCAAAAAATGACACATACAAGTCATAGCCTAAAACAATAATAAGGGCAAATCCACAATAATAAGGGAATATGCTAATGTTTTGTACATTCTTTTATTTATTTCTCTTCTTCGTTTTGTATAGTTGTCAAAAACTAGAACGCCTCAAAAGCTTCAAGCTTGAAAGCTGATTCCATTCAATTGTACATTACTTCAAGTGCTTATTTGTTACAATAGACTTCAAATTCTCAAAAGATTGAGGATCATAGAACTATATAACAAGAAGAGTTGTGATAGATTATATGTCATAGTAAGATTAATACACAACTATGATTGATCATACAAATGTATATATAAAAAAAATATACAAAATAGACTGCCACTATACAAAAACTATAATAAATAGATTGTCACTATACAATCTATATACAATATACTGTCACTATATAAAATATATACAAAATAGATTGTCACTATACAAAAATATACAAAATAGACTATAACGACCCGACTGGTCGTTTCGCTTTCTAGAACCCCGTTCCCCTAAATAAGACTTCCGTACTTGCTTTTACTGATTTATGACTTGCGGGGATGGTTGATTCGGAATTTGAAAGAGTTTGGGTTGAAATCAGAACACTTGGTTCCTTAAGGTTGGTTAAAAGGCCAAGTTTGACTTCGGTCAACATTTTGAGTAAATGACCTCATCGGGATTTGCAGGTTTCAACTGGTTCGTATGATGATTTCAGACTTGGGCGCATGTCCGGATCGGGTTTTGGATGACCCGGGGGCGTTTTGGCGCGTAATAGTGAAAGTTGGTTCTTTAAGAATTTTGAAGTTCTTGAAATTTGGTTTGGAGCGGGCTTTTGTGATATCGAGGTCCGAACAGAATTCCGAGACCGGGAATAGTTCCGTAGTGTCACTTAAGACTTGCACGCAAAATTTGGTGTCAATCCGAGTAGTATAAGTACGTTTCAGCGCGTTAGAAGTAAATTGAAGAACTTGAAGTTCATAAGTTTGAATCAATTGGTTTTAGGGTGTGATTCCTAGTTTTAATATTGTTTCCGGTGTTCCGAGGGTTCGTGTGAGTCCATTTTATCATTTCAAACTTGTGGGTATGTTCGGGCGGGGCCTCGAGAGCCCCGAGCGTCAATTGGACAAGGCTCGAGTTGAGTTAGAATTTTTGGAAGGAGCTGAAGCTCCAGGCATCTGTCATAACCGCACCTGCGGTTGACCAGCCGCATATGCGAGACCGCAGAAGCGGTCGGTCCCTCGCAGGTGCGGCCCCAGGGGAGGAGCCCAGGAACCGCAGATGCGGCTCCTTTTCCGCAAAAGCGGACCCGCAAAAGCGGCCCCAGACCGCAGGTGCGGCCCCCAGCCAGCCCAAGCAAAGTCCGCAGATGTGGACACTTCCTTGCAGAAGCGAGACCGCAGATGCGGTCCCCTAACTGCAGGTGCGGAAATCGCAGAAGGCAGTGCCTTCATTTAATACAGGAAATGTGTCATTTTTGACACATTTCATTCAATTGTTGGGCAACTTAGGAGCTTCCAAATAGGGTATTCCGGCCTAGCATTGTGAGGTAAGTTATTTCTACATAATGTGAGTTTAATACATAGTTTAGGGGTTGATTATACCTTGTAAATTAGTAAAAATTGTAGGTTTAGAGTAAAACCTAGGGTTTTGATAGAAATAAGATTTTACCACAAAATTTGTTATGGAATGGAGTAAAAATCATATATTATTGATCCTTAGGTTATGGGTAACAACTTCCCTCAAGAATTTCCGGAATCCACGCACATGGGCCCGAGGATGGATTTTAGGAAACTTGTATTTAGGGTTGGGAAATTTCTTTAATAGTTAGAATATGAACTCTTGAGCTTGTATTGACTAGTTCTTACCCCGTTTGATTAGTTTTGGATCGTTCGGCTTCAAATTGAGGGTTTGAGCGCGTTCTTGATATTGGAAGTAAGATTTTGAGCAAGGTGAGTCTCCTTTCTAACCTCGTAAGAGGGAAATAAATCCCTAGGTGAATTAAATAAATGTATGTGATTGTCTGTGGGGGCTACGTACGTACGTAGTGACGAGAGTCCGTGCGTAGCTACTATTATGCTAATTGTCCGGTAGTTTAGGACCCGTATCATACCATACTTGCAAATGCTTACATTCTTGCTTGCTACTAAGATCACTTAGGACATGTTGGGGAATGAAAATAAATATAAACGAATGTACGCACTTACTTGAGAACTTGTATGAATTTATTTGACTATAAATGCTCCTTTATGTGCCTTGTTGATAATAATTGCTATTTGTAGATCGGCCCGATCGCCTCGGTAGAAATATATGCATCTATGGTTCGCGCGCATTCGACCCTCTCGCAGTGCACAGTTACTATTATGTTGGACAAAGCCGTACGACCTCGGCATAATGTGCACATGTTATTTATATGGAATTCACCCATGATTTACTCTGTTTAAACGCCTTGAAATGTAGGTTATTATATGACATGACTGAATCCGTTATATATTGTTGCTCCTTGTTCTGACAATGTCATTATATACATGCCATCCATGCTTAGTGTAAACCTTATATATTATTGATATTGACCTTAGTAAGTGTCAAGTCCACCCCTCGTCACTACTTCTTCGAGGTTAGACTGGATACTTGCTGGGTACATATTGTTTATATACTCATACTACGCTTCTGTACTTAACTATACAGGATCTGAGGCAGGTGCATCTAGTTACCCCTCCGTCGCGCGTTCCTGATTCCTGGTCAAGATCTCACGGTGAGCTGCCCCTTATGAGCCGGCTAGCAGCATACCGGAGTTTCTCTTCTTTGTTTTTATTATGTACTGTCTATTATGTTTCAGTAAGTAGGATAGTAGTATTCTTTTTGTACATTCTACTAGTTGCCCTAGTACTTGTGACACTAGTTCCTGGCACACACATTAGTAGACTATCATTTTTGGGTTATATTTCTATTGCTAAGAAATTGTTAATTAACGACTATTTTAAATATAAGTTAAGTGAATGTCGGGAATGTCTAATACAACAATTAAGAACTCACTAGTTGTTAGGGTTGGCTTGCCTAACCACGGTGTTGGGCACCATCACGACCTAAAATGGAATTTGGGTCGTGACAACATGGTATCAGAGCACTAGGTTCACGTAGGTCTCACAAGTCATGGGCAAACCTAATAGAGTCTTGCGAATCGGTACGGAGACGTCTGTATTTATCTTCGAGAGGCTATAAGAAACTACTCTTTATTCATCTTCTATCGTGCAGTTGATGATATACTAAATTTCCTTCTTCTATTCTCTCATAGATGGTGAGGACGCGGACGACAGACGTTCTAGACCCGGGAGGAGCTGCTCCCCCATTGCAAGAGGCCGAGGCAGAGGCCGGGGGAGGACACCGACCCGAAGTAGGGGACGAGGGCATCCCAGAGCTGTCCAGTTGCACCACTGACGGATCCTGTGTGAGATCCTATCACCGAGGAGCAGGGCGAGGTGCCCGCATCTGAGCCTACCTCAGCGGACATTATGACAGCACCGGGTTTCCAGGAGGTCATGGGCCGTATGTTGCGGTTCATGGATACCATGACTCAGGCTGGTTTATTTCCGGCAGACGCAGCCACTTCTCAGGCGGGAGGGGGAGCCCAGACACCTACTGCTCAGGCTCCTGGTCATGCAGCTGCAGTGTATCAGACTCCGGGTGCACTACCCGCGGATGGGGCTCAGCCAGTTGTCGCAGTGGTACCCGAGCCCAGACCGGCTGCGAATGGCGATCCGCAGAAGTTATTGGACAGATGGACTAGGCTACTACCTCCTATCTTTGGGGGTGAGCGTCATGAGGATGCCCAGGATTTCATTGATAGGTGCAGGGACAGACTGCACAACATGAGGATAGTAGAGTCTCATGGTGTTGACTTCACTACTTTCCAGCTGGAGGGCAAGGCCCGTAGATGGTGGCAGTCTTATGTTCTTGGCAGGACAGCGGGTTCTCCTCCCATTACTTGGGGTTAGTTCACACAGCTTTTCCTGGATAGGTATATACCACCCTCTGAGAGGGAAGAGCTGCGGTATCAGTTTGAGCAGCTTGAGCAGTGTCAGATGTCGGTGACCGACTATGAGGCGAGGTTTTCTGAGTTGTCCCGCCATGCACTGATGATACTTCCTACTGACGTAGAGAGGGTACGGAGGTTTATTGCATTCTGGCATTAGGGCCAACATGGCCTGAGAGGTTGAGATAGGGACTCCTTATCAGCTGGTAGTGGAGATTGCTCGGAGGATTGAGGGCTACCGTCTGAGAGGTAGAAAACAGATGCAGCAGGACAAGAGGGCTCAATTCTCTAGAGAGTTTAGAGGTGCCCCGGCTAGGGGCAGAGGTCAGTTTGGGAGGGGTCAGCCCAGCATGCCCCCATATTCAGCACCACCACCTCCTCGAGGTGCTCCAGCGCGCCCCTATTTCAGCACCATTCTAGAGAGTTTCTCACCGCCCGCTAGCTATCCAAGGTTCTTCCAGTGGGTATTCAGGTCCCCAGGGTTCTTTTGGTTCCTACTTCAGTTCTATGCCGGAGAGTTTATACCGCCCACCGACTATTCAGGCTTCTTCCAGTGGGTCTACAGGCCATCAGGGTCATGCATCAGGGCAGCAGGTCGCCGCACCGAGGGGTTGTTTTGAGTGTGGAGACCTTAGTCACATGAGGAGATATTTCCCCAGGCTTCGGGGCAAGGCAGTGCAGCAGGGTCAGCAGCCTATGATTACAGCACCGGTTGCCCAGCCGCCCAGGGGCGGAGGACAGACTGGTAGGCGTCATCCTAGAGGTGGAGGCTAGGTAGGGAGAGGTCAGCCAGCTACTGCTCAGTCAGGTGGAGGCCAGCCAGCCGGCGCTCCAGCCAGATTCTATGCAATTCCGGCTAGATCAGATGTATTGGCCTCAAATGTCGTTATCACATGTATTATTTCCGTCTGCCCTAGGGATGCTTCAGTGCTATTTGATCCAGGGTCTACCTATTCATATGTGTCATCTCTGTTTGCTCATTTCCTGGATATTCCTCGTGAGTCCTTGGGTACTCCTGTTCATGTGTCCACTCCTGTGGGCGATTCTATGGTTGTGGATCGGATCTACCAATCCTGTGTGGTCACATTCCATGGTTTCGAAACTAGATCAGACCTCTTGTTGCTTGATACGACCGACTTTGAGGTCATCCTAGGCATGGATTGGTTATCCCCTTACCACGCCATCCTAGATTGCCATGCCAAGACTGTTACTTTAGTGATGCCAGAGTTACCAAGGTTGAAGTGGAAGGGTTCCTCGGTTAGTACATCTAGTCGGGTTATCTCTTTTCTGAAGGCTCGGCATATGGTCGAGAAGGGTTGTTTGTCTTATCTAGCTTATGTTCGGGACACCACCACAGAGTCTCCGACAATTGATTCAGTTCCAGTAGTCCAGGAGTTCGCCGATGTATTTCTTTCTGACCTTCCTGGCATGCCACCAGATCGTGATATTGATTTCTGCATTGATTTGGCTCCAGGTACCCAGCCTATATCTATCCCACCGTATCGTATGGCTCCGAAGGAGTTGAAGGAGTTGAAGAAGCAGCTTGAGTAGTTGATAGCAAAGGGGTTTGTTAGACCCAGTGTATCACCTTGGGGTGCACTAGTGTTTTTTGTGAAGAAGAAGGATGGAACCATGCGGATGTGCATTGATTACCACCGGTTGAACAAGGTTACCATCAAGAACAAGTACCCGTTGCCGCGCATTGATGATTTGTTCGACCTGTTGCAGGATGCTAGGGTGTTTTCTAGATCGACTTGAGGTCAAGGTATCATCAGCTAAAGATTCGGGACTTAGATATCCCGAAGACTGCTTTTCGTACTAGATATGGCCATCAGTCAAATACGCGGTAAAAATATCAATCGGGACGGACCAAGTCACAATCCCCAGTAGTAAACAACCCCGCGCTCGTCATTAGGCGCGTGTTTCACCTCAATATAGCACTAAGTTGTGCAAATCCGGGGTTTCAAACCCTCAGGACATCATTTACTATCATTACTCACCTCAAGCCAGCCAATTCTCTAGCTCGCGACGCCTTTGCCCCTCAAATCAGCCTCCACGTGCGTCGAATCTATCCAAAACCACAATGAATACATCACAATATGCTAAGGGAACAAAACTCAATCGAAAACAATCAATAACGGGCACAAATCCCGAAATTACCAAAACCCGAGCCCTGGGACCACTTCTCGAAACTCAGAAATTTTCACATCAATGGATTCCTTATCTCGCCACGAGTCTTTACATATCAAAAACTCTCAAATCCGACCTCAAATGGCCCTTCAATTTCCAATTTAAAAACCTCAAAAGTCAAGCCCCGGTTCTTCCATTTTTAGTTAAATTCCCATGAATTTCTAGGTGGATTTCACAATAAAAATGAGTATTGAGATCAAGATTCTTACCTCAAGTCGATTCCTCTTGAATCCCTCTTTCATTTCCTCCAAAAATCTCCAAAAACGAGCAGCCATGGGTGAAAATAGACCCAAAATCCCGAACAAGATGACTTTAAAACATTCTGCCCAGCTACAGGATTTTCTTCTTCGCGAACGCGGTCCAACTCTCGCAAATGCATAGCACAAAATTACATTGACCAACTTTTACCTTACGCGAACGCGACACGCCCGTCGCGAACGCGATGCTTCCACAGCCTTGACCTTCGCGAACGCGCCACTTCCATCGCGAACGCGATGACTAACTGACCATCAGACCCAATCTCTCCTACGCGATCGCGTATAAACACTCGCGAACGCGATGCTGCCTCTCACAACCCTTCGCGAACGCGGCATGGACCCTCGCGGATGCGTAGCTCACAGAACTCAGCTCTTCGCGAACGCGAAGGCCAAAATACCTGCAACACCAGAACTGAAAATCTGCAATCTCTCAAACACAAAAATGGTCCGATTGACCACCCGAAACTCACTCGAGGCCCCCGGGACCTCAACCAAAAGCACCAACACATCCTAAAACCTCATTCTAACTTGTTCCAATCACCAAAACACCTCAAACAACACCAAAACCATCAATTCACATCGAATTCAAGCCTAAGTTTTTTTTCCAAAAACTTCCGAAACACGCATTTGATCAAAAACCCAATCAAACGTCGTCCGAAGGACCTGAAATTTTACACACACATCCCAAATCACATAACGAAGCTACAACAACTCTCGGAATTCCATTCCGACCCTCGGATCAAAATCTCACCTATCAACCAGAAATTGCCAAAATTCTAACTTCGCCAATTCAAGCCTAATTCTACACCGGACCTCCAAAACCAATTCCGATCACGCTCCTAAGTCATAAATCACCCAACAAAGCTAACCAAATCATAAAAACTCCGATCCGAGCTCTTATACAAATAGGTCAACTCTTGGTCAAACCTTTCAAATTCAAAACTTTCAACTGAGACTCTTCTTTCCAATTCATTCCGATTTTCCTGAAACCAAAACCAACGATCTACATCAGTCATAACACATCATACGGGGCAACTCATGCCCGAGAACCGGCGATCAAAGTGCAAAAGCTCAAAACGACCGGTCGGGTTGTTACATCCTCCCCCACTTAAACACACCTTCATCCTCGAACGTTCCCAGAGTTGTTCTAAAAGCCAAACACTCGCTGAATAACCTTACCATGTATATACCCGGGGGTGATCCCACGTCACCCTATGTCATATAGGTCCGATAACACGACGTAGCTGAAATTTTCACAATCCATCCTAATCCACAAACCCTAGAACCACACTTTCACTTCTGAAACCATCAATACGATCAGAACCTCACACCTATACTCTAAATAGTCCCGAACCAGCTGTAATAGCCCATGCCTGTAACCTCAGGTGCAATTATATGATACACCACATAACTCAAACACATGCAGCGATAACTTCCATTCACAACAGCTGCCTACAACAACCAAATACCGATAGAAAACCTCTTATTAGCTAAAGCCTCATTTCCAACACTTTCATATACTGCCAACGATAAATGAAACACGCAATAAACCATTACCATTTCCCAGATCAACCATTCATGAAGCCATTTCTCCTCTGGCAATTACCATAACAAATTTTCGAGCCGAACCTCGACATTAACCTTCCAACATGCTGAAATCGAATTCGTTCGTATTCATTGATGATCCCCACGATCTCTTCTAATCCAACATACCAATCTGGTGACATGACACGTCAATAGAGGCCTAAGCCACAACTAGCATAATACGCGCTCCAATATGCAACGGTCCGAACACACTCGAATCATGAAAATGGTTCAAATGAAAGAGCTGTACCACAAGCTCACCAGTACCACCACAACACAAGGTTGAGAACCCGTCTCACATCATAGAATAGAACACACGAATCTAACCAGCAAGGTCATATCTCCACATAGCCTCGCTGCAATGCACGATCCTATCCAAACACTGCTCCACATGAGACATCTCAAGTCACTATGCCCAAAATTGACAACCACGCACAATTTGATGCCTGAAACCAAAGCAAATCATTACACCCTCGGTGAAACAAGTAAGCTATACCACGCAAGCCCGATAGGACATAACCGATACGCCATTCACTGAGCAACACCCAATTATTCTCCCTGCTCGACTACCACTATGAAACCCCCAATAGAACCCACACCATATGTGCCCATAACCAACAAATCGTAACGTCTCACAACACAGAAAAGCAACCCATAGATCTCCCCAGATCACTAACAAGCTCAATAACGATCGAATCAACCTATCCCTCACAATACCATTCGGGGCCAACCAAGCCCACTCAAGCTAGAACACGCATCCACATTGGCCTGCCAACGAACTCATTATCAAGGAAGCCTGAAGCTGCTCCTTCCACTACTACAACTCCTACCGGAGCCATACGATACGGTGCCCGGCACCAAATCAATACCGAAATCCACAACCTTGCCCGGCGACATGCCCGGCCACAAGAAACGCATCCGAAAAGTCCCTCAACACCGGAACTGAGTCGATGGTAAAAACCCCTGCACTGACGTCCATCACGAAGGCCCAATTAAGAAAAATAGTCCTTCCAAGCCGTCCGCTGGGACTTTGAAATTAAACCACTCTGCTAGAACATAATCCGACGCACCTCACCACTCAACCAGTGGCGTTTCTAGCATAGCCCAGAGCGCAATAGTCCAGAATAACCCAACACTGAGACAACCAGTCTGAACTCCAACATCACATCCAATATCTAACATACCAGCAAAGAAAGATCCACTCGAGCCTCCAAATCCCGATAGCCGCTAAACGGTGCCGATACACACAATCCACAACCATAACATAGCCTGCGCATGAGAACTCCCAGTCCCCAACTCCATATAGCACACCAATCATCGTACCCGATCCCAATTTGCCGTCCGAAAGCATATCACACCTTAAATACCCCATCAAATCACTTTCAATTAGAAATATCATTCCCTTAACTATCTGAGGCTACCCGCTGCATAAGAGTTTTATGGACTCCCCTTCCAGAACTGAACTGTAACTTATCTAGCCAAGAAGTTCCATTGATCCGATCTAGAAGAAAAATCATTACACATCCCATGCCTCTCACATCCGTAGAAAATGCACCCTTCCAACCACGATAGAAATCAACCAGAACTCTCCCAATTCCATTTGCACAAACTAAACTGCCAGAACTGAATCCTTCTAACTAGACCAAGCTAAGCAAGCCATCGAAACCCCAAAGCATTGCTGCGAAAATACTTGTACGAACTCATTACACCGAACACACATAAAGAATTAATCATATCCTTACCATGCCGATCCGATCTACTATCAAGCTACTTTGTCTATCCAAATTTCTTCTGATTCGTCTTCAACTGGATATTTCCCCTTGCTGTAGTACCACAATTCCTCAACCCAGGCTTACCACACGAGAACCAAGCATAAAACCACACTGTCTGAAACCCATAAACTGCTGAATACTCTCTGAAATATTCCTAGAAACACCACATCCCAGAATACCTTACTCTGAAGAACTTCCTGCGAATCTAACTTTGTTTTCTTTACTTTCCTGATACTGATAACATAGAATCCCATAATTAACATAGAAATACCACAAGTCTTGACATCTTCCAATGAAACTCAGTTTCTAACCACATATGCAACTTTAGAACACTCAATTGATGTACGCAGACTCTTGGACACATTAGAACCATTCTCGCAAGTCGTTAACTCTTATTCAAACTGCAATTTACCTAACCCAACGAACAGAACCACCCATGCCTTATTGGCACTCCGACACCACATAATGAAATCCTCATCCCAGTACAACCAAGCAACTCCCTGCTCTACGCACTGAGCATTCTTTACCAACAACAACTTAAGACATCCTGTGATTTCCTTACCCTATGAAGCATAATATAACCTTTGTCAAAATTTTCCTTTACTCGAGCCATCCTCGGTCTCAATTTCCGCAAGCCATAACTGATTTATCCGCACGCCTCAAACTGGAACCAGCATAGCACCTAACCGTGCAATAAACTACTCACAGCAGACTCCCCCACTTGGCTCGAAGCCATAGATCAAAATACCCTCAATAACTCATAACACTTTTACTCTGTTGATGCCACAGTAACATAATGAGATTAAACTCAAATCATCTATAAGGTTGTGAAAACACAGATCATCTCATACTGTATATCTTCTGCAAATCTCGCATTCATCCCCGCAATAGATAAACCCACTCTCATAAGCGACCCGAAATTCCAAATTTCAACACGTACTTTTCCCTTGCACATGAGATCTCCTAATATACACATAAGGATCACACCACTTCAGAACACTCCGCAGGAGATAACCCACCTGCTTCGCCTCAATATAACATTCATGTATACCTTCCACCGTCATACACATTACACCGTCACTTAGTCTTCCCGAGTCTGAACTCATTCCGCAGCATAAAATTTACTTCACCATCAACTGGGAAACATGAAAAGATCCTTCATACGCCCATCACTCGGGGCTATACCTCAAATCAAGATGGAATTCCAGCACCTAATAGTTCCTTTATACTTCATCAGGCCTTTCTCGTCACTCTCACGTTACATAGATACATCTCGCAGTACTAAGATACTCATCACCTAGCCACGGTCGTCACTTCCACTAACGGGGACACTACCGAACATAAAAGTTCAAAATACTTGCTCACTTAATCAGCACCTCGGTGCTCAACCCATAGGCAAAGATCCGGCCTCAAGTCCTCCAGATTGGCCCAACATCAACTCACAGAGATCACATCTCGCCCCTCGATAGGGAATCACAGCCATCCAGGCACATCAGATACTGAGCGCTCATGCACGCATACGAATGCGTGGAAAGAAATTTCAAGAGTTACTTTTCAAGCTGAATCAAGGACGCACGATAAGAATTCTAAGAATATGAAGTTTTCCTAAAGGTTCTGCAGCCTCTCGAGGATAAATACAGACGTCTCCGTACCGATCCGCGAGACTCTACTAAACCTGCTCATGACTCGTGAGACCTAGTAACCTAGGCTCTGTAACCAACTTGTCACGACCCAATTCCCGAACCCGATCGTGATGGCGCCTCTCGTGAAGACAAGGCCATCCAAACAATCGAAACACCTCTTTTAAATAATTCAATTAACATAAGCAAATCTAAAACATGTTTAAGATAGACCATAATTGCGGAAACAGCGATAATAACAGGGGGAAACCATCCTGACACAGCCCAAACCAGGGTGTCACAAGTCACGAGCATCTATCAAAGTATAATTACAACTACAAGGCCTAAAATATACAAAAGAGAACTGATAAACAAAAGGAAGAAATGTGGTGCTGCGAACGCTAGCAGTTACCTCGCTAGACTCCGATAAACTTAGCCTCCGATCAGCTCAAACCCGCTACCGGGTGAACAAATACCTGCATCTGCACACGAGGTGCAGGGAGTAAAGTGAGTACTCCAACTCAGTGAGTAATGTCACGACCCGGATTTCCCACCATCGGGAGTCGTGATGGCGCCTACTAATGGAGCTAGGCAAGCCAACTTAATTAACAAATTCATTAAACACCTGTTCCCTTTTGATAATTAACGGCATTAAATAAAGGCGACGGAATTAAAATCATAAGCGGAATACTTAAATGTAGATAGATGATCAATAATACAGAAGTTCCACACATATATCTCTACCCCGGGACTGGAGTCACATACTCACGAACATCTAAGGAGTTCTACATACAAGGTCTGAAAGAAACATAATCTGTTTATCTCGGGTACAATGAGATGACAGTCAAAATGTAGAGATAGAAGGGAGACGCCAGGCCTGCGGACGCCTGCAAGCTACCTCAGGTCTCTCTCTAGACTGAAGGTGCGCCCCCGTGCTAATGCTGCTGCTGCTGCTCAAAACCTGGACCTGTGCAAAAATGCACAGAGTGTAGCATCAGCACAACCGACCCCATGTGCTGGTAAGTGTCTAGCCTAACCCCGACGAGGTAGTGACGAGGCTAGATTGGACACCACATAAACCTGTGCAGTTATAAATATACAACGGAAACAAGATACCAAACAACTAGAAACATGGGAGGGGGAAACATGCTGTGGGGGGGATAACAACAGTAACAGTAAATCCGAAGTAATCAATCTAGGTGCAACTTACAATTTAAAGCGAACAAGAAACTAATACCGACTTTATATACTGTGCTGAAGGCTGGCGCGGACCGCACAAAAATGCACCGCGGCCGCGCCGAGGGAGGGAAGAAAAATGACTCTCTGAACCTACCCAGCGCGGAACGCACTGATTTGGTGCGCGGCCGCGCTGGTTGACCTAAAACTCACTGGCCCTCTGAACCTAGCCACGCGGACCGTGCAAGGATGCACTGCGGCCGCGTTGGGGGCCTGCAACCCCTGAACCTGCAACCATCTGTTATTTTTTCTAGCCTAAGACCTCCCGGGACCTACTCAAAACTCACCCGAGCCCTCGGGGCTCCCAACCGAACATACATATAAACTCAAAAACATCCTACGGACTCATCCATGCGATCAAATCGCCCAAAACAACATCATAAGCATCAAATTAGGCCTCAAGACCCAGGATTTCCTTCCAATTTTCATAAAACATCAAGTTTACTGCATCAAGATCAAAACACGTCAAATGACGTCCAAATCTTACCAAACTTTACAGCAATTGCTTAAATCATATTTAAGACTTGTGCCGGGCGTCGGAACCAAAATACGAGCCCGACAGCACAGTCTTCAAAACAAGTAACACTTTTAAATTCTTTAATTATTTTCAGAAAACAATTTCACTCAAAAATTCATTTCCCGGACTTGGGACCTCGGAATTTGATTACGAGCACACACCCAAGTCCCAAAATTTCCTACGGACCCTCCGGGACTGTCGAATCACGAGTCCGGGTCCGTTTGCCCAAAACGTTGACCGAAGTCAAACTCAATCAATTAAATACCAAGATATAACAATTTTTCTCACAAATTTCATATTTAAACTTTTCCGGCTACGCGCCCGACTGCGCACACAACTCGAGGCAACCCCACATGAGGTTTCCAGGGCCTCAGAAGTACAGAGGGAGTAGGAATACAGGTGATGACCCTTTGGGTCGTCACAAGTAATTACAATAAATAATGGCTGAAAGCATGAAAACACATAAATGCACAAGGCAATTCTATATCAGGCAGTAAATTACTTAAAGCAGTAAAACCGAAAAGAATCAAATGAAATCTCCTTTTAAAAACAGGTAAATCAGGTAAAACAACAAGTAAATAGTGAGTAGTAATTTGCCCCTCGGGCCCAGTATCAATCGCTCAGAACAGTATCAGCCCCCCGGGCTCAGTATCAATCACTCAGCACAGTATCAGCCCCTCGGGCTCACTCTCAGTCACTTAGCATAGTATCAGCCCCTCGGGCTCACTCTCAGATCATATGGGTACCCGCGCTCACTGTGGGTGTGCAGACTCGGGAGGGTCCCCTTACGGCCCAAGCGCTATATCAACATAAGGCCTGAAAGCCTTCTCACATCACTCGTAAGGCCTGAAAGCCTCCTCACATCACTCACAAGGCCTGAAAGCCTCCTCACATCACTCACAAGGCCTGTAAGCCTCCTCACATCACTCACAAGGCCTGAAAGCCTCCTCACGACACTCAAGCCACCACGTGGCATATAAATGTATCTCAGGCCCTCGGCCTCACTCAGCATATCCTCACATATGGCCCTCGGCCTCACTCAGTCCAGATATCATCACAAGCCTCTCAGGCATCGGTAAAACAGTAGTGCTCTGCCCAAACAACATTGGAAATATCATTTAAATCTCAAAATTTAATTAAAAGTGGCTGAGTTTGTAAAATAGTATTAATCAACAGGACTGAGTTCAAGTAATATATCAAAATAGTGAGGAAAAGGTGATAAAAGTCCACGAAGGATCCAAGTAGTCGGCATGAAGCTCAAAATAAGGAAATAAGCCCAAGTCATATTGATAACAAACACATTTCAGTCAAATACGCGGTAAAAATATCAATCGGGACGGACCAAGTCACAATTCCCAGTAGTAAACAACCCCGCGCTCGTCATTAAGCGCGTGTTTCACCTCAATATAGCACTACGTTGTGCAAATCCGGGGTTTCAAACCCTCAGGACATCATTTACTATCATTACTCTTCTCAAGCCAGCCAATTCTCTAGCTCGCGATGCCTTTGCCCCTCAAATCAGCCTCCACGCGCGTCGAATCTATCCAAAACCACAACGAATACATCACACTATGCTAAGGGAACAAAACCCAATCGAAAACAATCAATAACGGGCACAAATCCCGAAATTACCAAAACCCGAGCCCCGGGCCCACTTCTCGAAACTCAGAAATTTTCACATCAACGAATTCCTTATCTCGCCACGAGTCTTTACATATCAAAAACTCTCAAATCCGACCTCAAATGGCCCTTTAAATTCCAATTTAAAAACCTCAAAAGTCATGCCCTAGTTCTTCCATTTTTAGTTAAATTCCCATGAATTTCTAGGTGGATTTCACAATAAAAATGAGTATTGAGACCAAGATTCTTACCTCAAGTCGATTCCTCTTGAATCCGTCTTTCATTTCCTCCAAAAATCTCCAAAAACGAGCGGCCATGGGTGAAAATAGACCCAAAATCCCGAACAAGATGACTTTAAAACATTCTGCCCAGCTACAGGATTTTCTTCTTCGCGAACGCGGTCCAACTCTCGCGAACGCGTAGCACAAAATTACATTGACCAACTTTTACCTTACACGAACGCGACACGCCCATCACGAACGCGATGCTTCCACAGCCTTGACCTTCTCGAACACGCCACTTCCATCGCGAACGCGATGCTGCCTCTCACAACCCTTCGCGAACGCGGCATGGACCCTCGCGGACGCGTAGCTCACAGAACTCAGCCCTTTGTGAACGCGAGCTCCCCTTCGCGAACGCGAAGGCCAAAATACCTGCAACACCAGAACTGAAAATCTACAATCTCTCAAACACAAAAATGGTCCGATTGACCACCCGAAACTCACCCGAGCCCCGGGACCTCAACCAAAAGCACCAACACATCCTAAACCTCATTCAAACTTGTTCCAATCTCCAAAACACCTCAAACAACACCAAAACCATCAATCACATCGAATTCAAGCCTAAGTTTTTTTTCCAAAAACTTCCGAAACACGCATTTGATCAAAAATCCAATCAAACGTCGTCCGAATGACCTGAAATTTTACACACACATCCCAAATCACATAACGAAGCTACAGCAACTCTTGGAATTCCATTCCGACCCTCGGATCAAAATCTCACCTTTCAACCGGAAATCGCCAAAATTCTAACTTCGCCAATTCAAGCCTAATTCTACACCGGACCTCCAAAACCAATTCCGATCACGCTCCTAAGTCATAAATCACCCAACGAAGCTAACCAAATCATAAAAACTCCGATCCGAGCTCATATACAAATAGGTCAACTCTTGGTCAAAACTTTCAACTGAGACTCTTCTTTCCAAATCATTCCGATTTTCCTGAAAACCAAAATCAACGATCTACATCAGTCATAACACATCATACGGGGCAAGTCATGCCCGAGAACCGGCGATCAAAGTGCAAAAGCTCACAACGACCGGTCGGATCGTTACACACGGATGGCTGTGATCTATGTGGATGTGACATGGATCGATGCGATCCATGAGATGCTGATGGATGCGATCCACGTGGTAGTGAGACAGGTGGACTATATGTCGGACGTACAGTCCTATGGCCCTGTGAAGAAAGACCTGGCGTCTGCACGAAGGTGTAGGGCTGGTGATGTTGTGGCAGCTCAGAATAGCCCTGGGGTGGAGGCCAAGACATAGGCATAGGCACAGGCATCTGTGAAGAGGCAGGAAAAGATTGAGTAGTATCTTCTACCCTCCTCTTTGGTTTCCTAGCCTTTTCTCGACCCCGAGAACCAGTAGGATCATTGTTACCTCGACCCTTGCCTGTCATCTGCATAATATAATACATATTTAGATTGAAACATATAAATAAACTAGCTATAAACGAGAGTTATTAAAGAAACCAACTTTTTAAAGCTCATCGACGTATAGTTCCTCGTCCGAGAATTCTTCTTCCTCACTAGTTTGAGCTTCATCAGTTGATTCTTCTTCCTCATATTCTATAATTCTTACTTCATTTATATCAACTTCTTCCAATATGTGTTCAGGATGTTCCAAATCATTTTCTATAACTTCGTCCACTATTTGGTGAACACTGGAGATATCGTTTTGATATGCAACATCTAACACATTCTCGACTTCTACCCTACCCACAGGCTTAGTTTTTATTACAACCCACCAATCAGACTTATTCCGCCGCAATGGATAAGGAGCATAATACACTTGCCTAACATTATGTGCAATTATGAAAGGATCATAGCGATCATACTCCCTCGTATGATTAACCTCAATTATGTTGTATTGATTGTGTACTCTTGTACCTCTTGTTGGATGTGGGTCAAACCACTTGCATCTAAAGAGTATCAATTTCTTAAATGGCCAACCTGTATATTCTAGTTCTATTATTTCTTTGAGCACACCATAATAATCAATATCTCCATCTTGGTTGCCATCACCACCTTGAACCCACACCCCACTGTTGTTGCTATTTTTATTTTTAGAGCAATCCTCTGTATGAAACTTATAACCATTCACAACGTACTTAGACATTGTTGTGACCTCAACCCCAGGTCCCCAAGATACATCTTTCAAAAATTGATTTACACCATTATTTGGATCATTTACCTACATATCGTTAAAAAAATTCATAAGTTAGCATAGCTTCCAAACATTGTTTACCTACATAGTGTTAGAATATTTACGGAGAAACTTTACAAAATTGTTTGAANGGTACAATGAGATGACAGTCAAAATGTAGAGATAGAAGGGAGACGCCAGGCCTGCGGACGCCTGCAAGCTACCTCGGGTCTCTCTCTGGACTGAAGGTGTGCCCCCGTGCTAATGCTGCTGCTGCTGCTCAAAACCTGGACCTGTGCAAAAATGCACAAAGTGTAGCATCAGCACAACCGACCCCACGTGCTGGTAAGTGTCTAGCCTAACCCGGCGAGGTAGTGACGAGGCTAGACTGGACACCACATAAACCTGTGCAGTTATAAATATACAACGGAAACAAGATACCAAACAACTAGAAACATGGGAGGGGGAAACATGCTGTGGGGGGGATAACAACAGTAACAGTAAATCCGAAGTAATCAATCTAGGTGCAATTTACAATTTAAAGCGAACAAGAAACTGATACCGACACTAAACACATTTGCATCAATAACTGTTGCGGCGCGCAACCCGATCCACAATTATCACTGTTGCGGCGTGCAACCCGATCCACAATTATCACTGTTGCGGTGTGCAACCTGATCCACAATTATGACACTGTTGCGGCGTGCAACCCGATCCACAATTATAACACTGTTGCGGCGTGCAACCCGATCCACAATTATAACACCGTTGCGGCGTGCAACCCGATCCACAATTATAACACTGTTGCGGCGTGCAACCCGATCCACAATTATATCAATAACTGTTGCGGCGCGCAACCCGATCCACAATTATAACTCTCAACCTTGCCCAAGCAACAATCACAAATAAAGGGCAAGGGAGTAAACAAGTATTTGGAAAGAAATCCCAACAAGGGTACACAAACAACCTATGACAACCATGCAAGAGTAAATCGTTATTTCTCTTTTTCTCTCATTTTTATATCCTAACTCTCCTTAGCACTCGTGTCAAGCTCTAAGGCATTTCTCATTTCACATGCTCTCACCATTTGTATTTCAGACCGAGCCAATGCTCCACCAAGTTCTACAATCACAATATCATTCCCAATATGTTTACCACGTATAGAAGCCATCAATGACATGGAAGGAATAACATTATCCAAACAACTCACATATAAGGACTCACGGTCATGCTAGACCCTAATGTATAGGAACTCGTCACCATGCCTATACACCGTACCCGATCATTTAGCAATTAGCAAACAAGACTCGACTCCTATTCCCTCAAGCTAGGGTTAAACCAAACACTTACCTCAACTTCCGCGGCCAATACAATCCTCCACAACCGCTTTCCCTCTCGAATTCGGCTCCAACTCGACCAAATCTATGCAATAAGGACTTCATGATATCAATATATGCTAAACAAATCCAACCCAATGACTAATTGTAGCCTTTTCATCAATTTACCCCAAAAGGTCAAAAATGCCCCCGGGCCCACATGGTCAAAACCCGAGGTTCGAACCAAAACCCGTTTATCCATTCCCCCGAGAACTCAAATATGTAAGTTATTTTGGAATCGGACCCCGAATTGAGGTCCAAAACCCCTAATTTTAGAAAACCTAGGTTCTACCCTAAATTCCCAAGTTCCCCATTAAAATCTTTGTTTTGAAGTTGAAATTATGTTTAAGGATGTTAAGGAGTAAAGAAAAATCAGTTAGAAAACACTTACCAATCGTTTTGAAGAAGTAGAATCGTTTGGAAAATCGCCTCTTATGTTTTGGGTTTTGAAAAAGTGAAGAAATGACTGAAGAACCCGACTTTATATACTGTGCTGAAGGCTGGCACGGACCGCACAAAAATGCACTGCGGCCGCGCCGAGGGAGGGAAGAAAATTGACTCTCTGAACCTACCCAGCGCGGACCGCACTGATTTGGTGCGCGGCCGCGCTGGTTGACCTAGAACTCACCGGCCCTCTGAACCTAGCCACGCGGACCGCGAAAGGACGCACCGCGGCCGCGCGGAAATGACCGCGGCCGCGCTGGGGGCCTGCAACCCCTGAACCTGCAACCATCTGTTATTATTTTTTTTTCTTTCTAGCCTAAGACCTCCCGGGACCTACTCAAAACTCCCCTGAGCCCTCGGGCTCCCATCTGAACATACATATAAACTCAAAAACATCCTACGGACTCATCCGTGCGATCAAATCGCCCAAACAACATCATAAGCATCAAATTAGGCCTCAAGAACCAGGATTCCCTTCCAATTTTCATAAAACATCAAGTTTACTGCTTCAAGCTCAAAACACGTCAAATGACGTCCAAATCTTACCAAACTTTACAACAATTGCTTAAATCATATTTAAGACTTGTGCTGGGCGTCGGAACCAAAATGCGAGCCCGACAACACAGTTTTTAAAACAAGTAACACTTTCAAATTCTTTAATTATTTTCAGAAAACAATTTCACTCAAAAATTCGTTTCTCGGACTTGGGACCTCGGAATTTGATTCCGGGCACACACTCAAGTCCCTAAATTTCCTACGGACCCTCCGGGACTGTCGAATCACGAGTCCGGGTCCGTTTGCCCAAAACGTTGACCGAAGTCAAACTCAATCAATTAAATACCAAGATTTAACAATTTTTCTCGCAAATTTCATATTTAAACTTTTCCGGCTACGCACCCGGACTGCGCACACAACTCGAGGCAACCCCACATGAGGTTTGCAGGGCCTCAGAAGTACAGAGGGAGTACGAATACAGGTGATGACCCTTTGGGTCGTCACATTCTCCACCTCTAAAACAACCGTTCGTCCTCGAACGGACAAAAGAAAGGAGTACCTGAGTCGGGGAAAAGATGGGGATAACGGCTCCGTATATCGGACTCGGACTCCCAGGTCGATGCCTCGGGAGGCTGGCCTCTCCACTGAACACGAACAGAAGGAAAACTCTTGGATCTCAACTGACGAATCTGCCGGTCCAGAATAGCTACCGGCTCCTCCTCATAGGACAAGTCCCTGTCCAACTGGACAGAACTGAAATCTGACACGTGGGCAGGATCGCCGTGATACCTCCGAAGCATGGATACATGCAAAACTGGATGCACGGCTGATAAGCTGGGCGGCAACGCAAGTCTATAAGCCACGTCTCCCACTCGATCAAGAATCTCAAACGGGCCAATGTACCTTGGGCTAAGCTTGCCCTTCTTCCCAAATCTCATTCCGCCCTTCATAGGTGACACTCGGAGCAATACCCGCTCACCAACCATGAAAGCTACATCTCGAACCTTACGTTCTGCATAACTCTTCTGCCTAGACTGAGCTGAACGAAGCCTCTCCTGAATGATCTTGACCTTGTCCAAGGCCTCCTGAACCAAATCCGTACCTATCAACCGAGCCTCTCCCAGCTCAAACCATCCAACCGGAGACCGACATTGCCTACCATATAAAGCCTCATAAGGAGCCATCTGGATGCTCGACTGGTAGCTGTTGTTGTAAGCAAACTCCGCCAAAGGCAAGGACTGATCCCACGAACCTCCAAATCAATAACACAGGCTCGGAGCATATCCTCCAAAATCTGAATAGTCCGCTCGGACTGACCGTCCGTCTGGGGATGAAATGCTGTGCTCAAGTCTACCCTTGTGCCCAACTCTCGCTGAACTGCTCTCCAGAAGCGTGAGGTAAACTGCGTACCCCGATCCGAAATGATAGACACGGGCACGCCATGAAGGCGAACAATCTCCCGAATATAGATCTCAGCTAACCTCTCAGAAGAATAGGAGACTGCCACAGGAATGAAATGCGCTGACTTGGTCAGCCTATCAACAATAACCCATATCGCATCACTTCTTCCGGGTCAACGGAAGTCCAGTAACAAAGTCCATAGTAATCCGCTCCCATTTCCACTCGAGAAGCTCAATCCTCTGATGTAAACCACCAGGCCTCTGATGCTCGTACTTAACCTGCTGACAATTCAAACAACGAGCCACGTATGCTACGATATCCTTCTTCATCCTACGCTACCAATAATGCTGCCGCAAGTCCTGGTACATCTTCGCGGCGCTCGGGTGAATAGAGTACCTGGAGCTATGGGCCTCCGCTAAGATCAACTCTCGAAGCCCATCCACATTGGGCACACAAACTCGCCCCTGCATTCTCAAAACTCCACCCGCATCTAAGGTAACCTGCTTGGCACCTCCTCGCTGCACCGTGTCTCCCAGGACACACAAATGGGGATCATCAAACTGCCGATCACGGATATGCTCCAATAATGAAGAACGAGCAACCGTGCAAGCTAACACTCTGCTGGGCTCAGAAATATCCAACCTCACAAATCGACTGGCCAAGGCCTGAATATCCAAAGCAAGCGGCCTCTGGCTGGCCGGAACATAAGCAAGACTACCCATGCTGGCAGACTTCCTACTCAAAGCATCGGCCACCACATTGGCCTTCCCCGGGTGATATAAGATAGTGACATCATAATCCTTCAACAACTCCAACCACCTCCTCTGCCTCAAATTCAACTCCTTTTGCTTGAACAAGTATTGAAGACTCTTGTGGTCAGTGAACACCTCACATGCCACGCCATACAAATAATGCCTCCAAATCTTCAAGGCATGGACAATAGCTGCCAACTCTAAATCATGCACTGGATAGTTTTTCTTATGAATCTTCAACTGCCTCGAAGCATAGGCTATAACCTTGCCATCCTGCATCAATACTGCACCAAGTCCAATACGAGAAGCATCACAATAGACGGTATAAGGCCCAGATCCTGTGGGCAAGACCAACACCGGTGCCGTAGTCAGAGCTGTCTTGAGCTTCTGAAAGCTCGCCTCACACTCATCCGACCATCTGAACTGGGCACCCTTCTGGGTCAATCTGGTCATCGGGGCTGCAATAGATGAAAACCCCTCCACAAACCGACGGTAGTAGCCTGCTAACCCAAGAAACTCCGAATCTCCGTCGCTGATGCTGGTCTAGGCCAGTTCTTGACTGCCTCTATCTTCTTCGGGTCCACCTGAATACCCTCAGCTGATACAATGTGACCCAGAAATGCCACTGAACTCAGCCAGAACTCACACTTGGAGAAATTGGCATATAACTGACTATCCCTCAGAGTCTGAAGAACCACTCTAAGGTGCTGCTCGTGCTCCTCCTGGCTGCGGGAGTACACCAAAATATCATCAATAAAGACTATCACGAACATGTCCAAATATGGCCTGAACACTCGGTTCATCAACTCCATGAATGCTGCTGGGGCATTGGTCAACCCAAACGACATGACCAAGAACTCGTAATGCCCTACCCAGTACGGAAAGCTGTCTTAGGGACATCGGATGCCCTAATCCTCAACTGGTGGTAGCCAGATCTCAAGTCAATCTTGGAAAATACCCTGGCACCCTGAAGCTGGTCGAACAAATCATCAATCCTCGGCAGTGGATACTTATTCTTAATTGCTACCTTGTTCAATTGCCGGTAATCTATACACATCCGCATCGAACCATCCTTCTTCTTGACGAATAACACTGGCGCGCCCCAAGGCGAAACACTGGGTCTAATGAAACCCTTATCTAACAGATCCTGCAATTGGTCCTTTAACTCATTCAGCTCCGGCGGGGCCGTACGATATGGCGGGATAGAAATGGGCTGGGTGCCTGGAGCCAAATCAATATAGAAATCGATATCTCTATCGGGCGGCATACCCGGTAGGTCCGAAGGAAAACAATCGGGAAACTCCCGGACAATAGGCACAGAATCTATGGGAGGGACCGCAGCACTGGAATCACGAACATAGTCCAAATAGGCTAGACATCCTTTCTCGACCATACGTCGAGCCTTCACGTACGATATGACACTACGGGTAGAATGACCTGGAGTCCCCCTCCACTCTAAGCGAGGCATACCTGGTAGGGCTATAGTCACGGTCTTGGCGTGGCAGTCCAAGATAGCGTGATAGGGTGATAACCAATCCATACCCAGAATGATATCAAAGTCAACCATATCTAAGAGCAACAAGTCTACACGAGTCTCAAGACCCCCAATCACTACAACACACGAACGATGGACTCGGTCGACCACGATAGAGTCACCCACCGGTGTAGACACATATACAGGAATACCCAAAGCATCACTAGGCATGACCAAGCATGGTGCGAAATAAGATGATACATATGAATACGTAGATCCTGGATCAAATAGTACTGAATCATCTCGATCACAAACCAGAACTGTACCTGTAATCACTGCATCTGAGGCCTCTACCTCGGGCCTAGCCTGGAGTGCATAGCAACGGGGCTAAGCCCCACCACCCTGAACTGTATCCCTAGGTCGATCTGCTGCTAGCTGACCTCTGCCCCTGGCGGTTTGAGCTCCACCTCTATGGCCTCTACCTCCACCTCTAGCTGGCTGTGGGGCATCCGGTGCCTGAATCATAGGACGGGGACCCTGCTGCTGCGACTGAGTAGCCCTCAATCTCGGGCAAGCTCTCCTGATGTGAGCATACTCACCACACTCATAACACCCCTCCGAACGTTGTGAATGGCCCTGCGACCTGAATGACCTCCATAGAAACTCTAAAGTGGCGGTGCACTAATGGGAGCTGACGGTACACTGAGGGTCTGCTGATCAGGATAATACCCACGGTAACCACGATCACCTGGGACACCCTGAGAAACCTGGAGGGCTGACTGGAAAGGCCTGGAGGGCTGACCCCTCTCATAAGAATCCCCGCCTCCAGATGAGGCACCACTGAAACGACCTGAGTGACAGGGTCTCTTGTCCACTCTATGGCCAAACCCCTGTGCCAGAACCATCTCAACTCGGCGGGCCACATTGGCCGCCTCCTGAAAGCTGATCTCACTACCAGTCTCCCTAGCCATCTGGAGACGAATCGGCTGAATCAAACCATCAATAAATCTCCTCACCCTCTCCCTCTCAGTAGGGAGTATAACAATAGCATGGCGAGCTAGGTCGATAAACCGGGTCTCATACTAAGTGACTGTCATAGAGCCCTGCTGGAGACGCTCGAACTGCCTGGGAAGAGCCTATCGCTGAGTAACTGGGAGAAACTTCTCCAAAAACAACTCTGCAAACTGATCCCATGTCAATGCTGGCGACCCCGCTGGTCTGGCAAAATAGAAATCCCTCCACCAAGTCTTGGCGGATCCTGCTAGACGAAAAGTGGCGAAGTCGACCCCATTGGTCTCCACAATACCCATAGCCCGAAGAACCTCAAGGCAGCTATACAAGAAATCATGGGGGTCCTCTGAAGAAGCACCGCTGAATGTGGTGGTGAAGATCTTGGTGAACCTATCCAGTCTCCACAAAGCATCTCCGGACATAGCCGCTCCATCGCCGGTCTGAGTCACAATACCCGGCTGAGCTGTCACAGTTGGCTGAACCACTAGAACCTGAGCCTGGGGAGCTACCTGCTCTAGAGTACGTGTAGCAGGAGTCTGAACTCCTCCTCCAGCCTGAGAAGTAGCTGGTGCTACTGGAAGCAAACCCGCTCTAGTGACGCTCTCCACAAAGCCCACCAATCTGACCAAAGCATCCTGAAGAACTGGTGTGGCTATAAACCCCTCTGGGACCTGAGCTGGGCCCACTGGCGCTGTTGGGGCTGGGTCCGGAACCTCCTCGTCAAAACCGACCTAGGGCTCCGCCACTGGTGCTGCTGCTCGGGGCTGAGCTCTACCCCTACCTAGGCCTCTAGCACGGCCTCGTCCTCTGCCCCTAGCGGGAGCTGCCTGGGGCTCGGACTGCTGGTCTGAAGATGAGAAAGCGCGTGTTCTCGCCATTCTGCGAGGAAATAGAGTAGAAGTTCAATTAGCATTGAGACACCAAACCGCACGACAAGGAAGAACAAAGGGGAGATCTTTCCTAACTTGGCAGCCTCTGGGGGATAAGTACAGACGTCTCCGTACCGATCCCTCAGACTCTACTAAGCTTGTTCGTGAACTTGTGAGACCTATGTAACATAGAGCTCTGATACCAACTTTTCACGACCCGGATTTCCCACCATCGGGAGTCGTGATGGCGCCTACTAACGGAGCTAGGCAAGCCAACTTAATTAACAAATTCATTAAACACCTGTTCCCTTTTGACAATTAACGGCATTAAATAAAGACGACGGAACTAAAATCATAAGCGGAAGACTTAAATGTAGATAGATGATCAATAATATAGAAGTTCCACACATATATCTCTACCCCGGGACTGGAGTCACATACTCACAAACATCTAAGGAGTTCTACATACAAGGTCTGAAAGAAACATAATCTGTTTATCTCGGGTACAATGAGATGACAGCCAAAATGTAAAGATAGAAGGGAGACGCCAGGCCTGCGGACGCCTGCAAGCTACTTTGGGTCTCTCTCTGGACTGAAGGTGCGCCCCCGTGCTAATGCTACTGCTGCTGCTCAAAACGTGGACCTACGCAAAAATGCACAGAGTATAGTATCAGCACAACCGACCCCATGTGCTGGTAAGTGTCTAGCCTAACCCCGGCGAAGTAGTGACAAGGCTAGACTGGACATCACATAAACCTGTGCAGTTATAAATATACAACGGAAATAAGATACCAAACAACTAGAAACATGGAAGGGGGAAACATGTTGTGGAGGGGTAACAACAGTAACAGTAAATCCGAATTAATCAATCTAGGTGCAACTTACAATTTAAAGCGAACAAGAAACTAATACCGACACTAAACACATTTGCATCAATAACTGTTGCGGCGCGCAACCCGATCCACAATTATCACTGTTGCGGCATGCAACCCGATCCACAATTATAACACTGTTGCGGCGTGCAACCCGATCCACATATAACACTGTTGCGGCGTGCAACCCAATCCACATATAACACTGTTGCGGTGTGCAACCCGATCCACAATTATAACACTATTGCGGCATGCAACCCGATCCACATATAACACTGTTGCGGCGTGCAACCCGATCCACAATTATAACACTGTTGCGGCGTGCAACCCGATCCACATATAACGCTGTTGCGGCGTGCAACCCGATCCACAATTATATCAATAACTGTTGCGGCGCGCAACCCGATCCACAATTATAACTCTCAACCTTGCCCAAGCAACAGTCACAAATAAAGGGCAAGGGAGTAAACAAGTATTTGGAAAGAAATCCCAACAAGGGTACACAAACAACCAATGACGACCATGCAAGAGTAAATCATTATTTCTCTTTTTCTCTCATTTTTATATCCTAACTCTCCTTAGCACTCGTGTCAAGATCTAAGGAATTTCTCATTTCATATGCTCTCACCATTTGTATTTCAGACCGAGCCAATGCTCCACGAAGTTCTACAATCACAATATCATTCCCAATATGTTTACGACGTATAGAAGCCATCAATGACATGGAAGGCATAACAATATCCAAACAACTCACATATAAGGACTCACGGTCATGCTAGACCCCAATGTATAGGAACTCGTCACCATGCCTATACACCGTACTCGATCATTTAGCAATTAGCAAACAAGACTCGACTCCTATTCCCTCAAGCTAGGGTTAAACCAAACACTTACCTCACTTCCGCGGCCAATACAATCCTCCACAACCGCTTTCCCTATCGAATTCGGCTCCAACTCGACCAAGTCTATGCAATAAGGACTTCATGATATCAATATATGCTAAACAAATCCAACACAATGACTAATTGTAGCTTTTTCATCAATTTACCCCAAAAGGTCAAAAATGCCCCTGGGCCCACATGGTCAAAACCCGGGGTTCGAACTAAAACCCGTTTACCCATTCCCCCAAGAACTCAAATATGTAAGTTATTTTGGAATCAGACCCCGAATTGAGGTCCAAAACCCCCAATTTTAAAAAACCTAGGTTCTACCCTAAATTCCCAAAACCCCATTAAAATCTTTGTTTTGAAGTTGAAATTACATTTAAGGATGTTAAGGAGTAAAGAAAATCAGTTAGAAAACACTTACCAATCGTTTTGAAGAAGAAGAATCGTTTGGAAAATCGCCTCTTATGTTTTGGGTTTTGAAAAAGTGAAAAATGACTGAAAATCCCGACTTTATATACTGTACTGAAGACCCGGCGCGGACCGCACAAAAATGCCCCGCGGCCGCGCCGAGGAAGGGTGGGGAAACCCCTCTCTGAACCTTCCAGCGCGGACCGCACTGTTTTGGAGCGCGACCGCGCTGGAGGAATGAACCCAAATCCCACTCTCTGAATCTCCCAGCGCGGACCGCGCTGATATGGCACGCGGCCGCGCTGGTCGAACTGGAATTCACTGGCCCTCTGAACTTAGCCACGCGGACCGCTCAGAAATGCACCGCGGCCGCGCGGCTTCCAGCGCGGACCGCGCGGAAATGACTGTGGCCGCGCTGGGGGCCTGCAACACCTGGACCTGCAAATTTCTGATACTTTTAAGTCTAAGACCCTCCCGGGACCCACTCAAAACTCACCCGAGCCCTCGGGGCTCCAAACCAAACATGCACATAACTCCAAAAACATCCTACAGACTCATCCGTGCGATCAAATCACCAAAACAACATCGAATTAGGCCTCAAGACTCATGATTTCCTTCCAACTTCCATGAAACATCAAATTTGGAGTTTTTAGTCCAAAACACGTCAAACGACGTCCAAATCTAACCAAACTTTACAGCAATTGCTTAAATCATATTAAAGACTTGTGCCGGGCGTCGGAACCAATATACGAGCCCAACAGCACAGTCTTCTAAACAAATAACACTTTCAAATTCTTTAATTATTTTCAGAAAACAATTTCACACAACAATTCATTTCTCGGACTTGGGACCTCGAATTTGATTCCGGGCACACACCCAAGTCCCAAAATTTCCTACGGACCCTCCGGGACTGCCGAATCACGAGTCCGGGTCCGTTTGCCCAAAACGTTGACCAAAGTCAAACTCAATCGATTTAAAATATCAAATTTATTATTTTTCTCACAAATTCACATTTAAACTTTCCGGTTACGCGCCCGGACTGCGCACACAAGTCGAGGCAACCCCCAAGTGAGGTTTTCACGGCCTTGGAAGTACAAGGTGAGTGGGAAATACGGTGATGACCCTTTGGGTCGTCACATCCACCACCTCTAAAACAACTGTTCGTCCTCGAACGGACAAAAGAAAGGAGTACCTGGGTCGGGGAAAAGATGGGGATAACGGCTCCGCATATCAGACTCGGACTCCCAGGTCGATGCCTCAGGAGGCTGACCTCTCCACTGAACACGAACAGAAGGAAAACTCTTNATTATTTTTTCATAATTTTTGAAGGGTTTTAAATCAATTTATTTCCCTTTTTTTATCCATAAAATCCCAATAATTATGTCCAAAATTATTATTTTTGATGATTCACTTATTGGATCTTCATATTTATGCTAAAATATAGCTAAGGTAATTATTGCATATCTTTACAAATTTATTTAGTATTTCTAAGCTAAATTGCATATAATTGCAATATTAGCCTCTTTTAAAATTTAATTGTGTTTATATTCATAAAATCAGGTCCTATATTTTATAACTGTTAATTATATATTATAAATTATATTGGTGCTTTTAATTTGTTTTCAGAAATTAATTTATTATTTTTTTTTTATAAAATATATAGGGAAAAAAGGCTATTTAAAATCTAGCCCAATTACATTTCAATTTTAGCCTAATTGTAACCCCAAATTAAACCCAATTTCCCCAGCCCAATTCCCATTCAAACCCGACCCCTAACCCAATTAAACGACCCAACCCGGATTCCCACATACCCTCTTTAATCCAGGTCGTTGATCATTCAGATCAACGGCCAATATTCGCCCTTACCATTTTTAACCCTGAAAGACCCCTAAACCTACCTCATTCTTCACCAAACGCCGCCCTTGAATCCCTCTTCTCTCAAATTCTCTCTGAAACCCTTACGAACCCTAGCCGCCGCCATCTAATCGCACCATAATCTACCTCAACCCCTGCCTAATCCATGGCCTCTCATGGCCATTGGAGATGTGTATTGGACTCCTATGGCTCCTGGGTGTTTGTTTCTGTGGTTTCATGGCCAGACCTCGAAGGGTCTGCTCCAGTCCTTGCTCGACTTCTGTTGGCCTTTCTCCTGCCATCCATGGTCTTTCTCCGGCCATTCATGGCCTTTTAAGGCAGATCCTTGACTTTCCTGGTTAGATCGGTAACTTTCAAAGTCTTTCTCACTTCTTCTGGGTTTTCTGAAACCCTAGCTCTAAGATCTCTCAATTTTCTTTCAAATCTCTCTTAGATCTGTACTTACTATGAATTTTCTTAAGTGTTTTCTTTCAAAACTGTTACAACCCATATTTACACACGTTAGTTCATGCCATAGGGTCGTCGACGTAAATCCATGAAGAGATTATCTTTGAGATGATAAGAGATTAATCTTATTGGTCTTAAATGATACAAAGGTGTATAAGGGTGGTTAACAAGTATTAGAAGTTAAACGAATCAAGGATGTTGTCAGCCGTATTTTTGGGTAAACCTAGGGGTGCTTAATACTCTCAAGAGGTCGTATTTTAAGGTATATGAATCATAAAATATCCGTATCATAGTCTTGAAGTCAAACGAGTTATGAAACAAAAGTTGACAAGAGTTGTTGCAACTTAAGTTCATAGTTTTACTTAAACATTAGGTCAAATATTATTAAGCTTTTCTCCCAATATACTTGGAATTACGGGGTGATCTACCCACCAAATTGAAGATCTATGAGTCTAGTTTCCAACGCATTAAACCTTTTATCAATACGACATTGGAGTAGAGAGATATTTGCGTTTTCGCGAGACTGCGCCAAGCACCTCTCTATGGGACCCACTTAGGCGGTTTAAGACATTTGGATCTATATAGGACGCCTCCAACCCGTTTTAAGTCATTTATTTTCACTATTTTCAGACCTTAGAACCCTAGGAACACCCTCTCAAGGTTCTCTCAAGATTCAAGACCCAAACAAAGGGCAAACAACACAAATCAAGTGTCGGGAATCCCGTGGCGCTAGTAAGTCTCTTGTTCTTCTTGTTGTTGCTCATTTTTGTGTTGTTCCAGCTCGTGTGGGAGGTTGTTTTAAAGGGTTTATGTTCTGTAAATACTCCCTCAAGTTCTTAATATCAACCCTAGGTGATTTCAAGCCTTCTAAAGTGATTCTAGTGCCAAAAAGAAACACTAATTGATTGCTAGTTTCGCTTCCTTGTTGTTGTGGCAGAATTGGAGGGATATATCGTGGAGAATTAAGGTCATATTGGAGTTGTTCTTTCTGTATAAAGGTAAGGAACCTCTTAATCTATATGTATTTAAGATTATCCAAGTTACGGCTAAGTCATTGAAGCTAGAACTTGTGAAATATATATCGAAAGGCTTGGTAGTAATGTTATCGGTTGGTGGACTGTTTTGGGATGCTCAATATGATTATTATTGATGTTGTTGGGCTGTTTGGTGATTGTTTGGAATTGTGTGAAGTCATATATATAGGGGAGGTGTTGTCCGTTTCATCGTAAAATAGGTTGTGGTCGATACATAATAGTTATGACGCTTGAATGGTAACTATAGTACCGTTTCTCTTATTGTAGACTAAGGAGTCGTGAAAATTGCATAGCTTGAGATTGGGGCAGTATATACAAGGTATGTGAGGCTATCCCTTTCCTTCTTTTGCACGACTCCGATTGTACATAATGTAATGAACGAGCTTCCAAAGATACTCTACTCTTAGAAGCTAGCAGTACTTACATTGTTTCCCCTCTTATGGAACGATTGATGTTGATGTTGCTTCTCTTATTCTTATGTTGTCAATGTTATTGGTACTTCCTGATTCTTATAAGGTTCATGGTGAAGAGTTAGTCCTAATAACGTGTACAGAGGATACCGACCTTACGTCACTCCGAAAGGTTTAGAACGTGAGTTCATGAGTCGAGCATGCATTATATATATGTATCTATTTTACTCTACCGAGTCCGCGCTATAGTCGGCCGGGTATGGCACCTATTGTGCAACCACTGATCAGTTGGGTTTTACCGAGCTCCACGTGGCCGGGTACGTTTTTATCGTAGCTTATTA
>NC_031999.1:26555253-26658054 GCF_001879085.1 Nicotiana attenuata
AATTGTTGAAGGCAAGATTATTGATTTTCTAATAAAAATATTCTCACGAAGTTTTTACTACACTTGAGCACAAAATATTAGAGTTAAAATAATTTTTAGTAAGATTATTGTTTCAAACCTGTAATCTTGCTTTCCTCAGTTTTAATTCTCACGGAGAAATTGTTGAAGGCAAGATTATTGATTTTCTAGTAAAAATATTCTCACGAAGTTTTTACTACGCTTGAGCACAATTCAGGCAAGATATTTCAGTTTAATCGTCACTAGTTTTAAATCAATTAATTGACATAACCTCGCGGAGTGTTAATTATTTATTTATTTCTTAGTGTAAAAATATAATTGTATTAGCAATAAGCAATTATTCTTTAGAGAAATACGTATGAACCTAAGATTTTATTGTAATGATATATCAAGTGAATTCAACGATTCCCAACTCTTTTTAAATATAAACTTTTCAGAAGAAATTTGTCTTAATTTATAATTTCAAACACACCTTTCATCAATTTGGTTCTCTCAAATAGTAGTCAAAATATTACAAGTCTGTAGCTTAGATTGTCCAATCTCTGTGGGACGATATCATAAACTATACTAGAATTTGACAGAGTACGAGCAAAAAATCCTATACACATAAGCTTCGTCATAACTACACAGAATCAAGGAAGAGAATGCACCACGAAAGAAAGCAAGGAAATGTTAAGGTAAGGAAACAAACAACCAAAGACAAATGCATCCACGGAGAAATACCAACAAGAATCAGTACCGAGGTACCGCCTCGTAGTATCAATTACAAGAATAAATCACAATCTTTCCTTATATCACCGTGGGAGCCTTGCATTTTAGTTTTTGAAAATCATTTTTCCAAAATAGCATCCCGCATTTTAGCCACCTTATCACACCGCATGGCTTCTAGTAGTTCCCCTACTAGCCATGCGCATCGAGCTCATCTTATCTCACCGCATGCATTTCAACCCCAAAACCTTATACCACCGCATCAACAACAACAACAACCTAGTAAAATCCCACTAGTAGGGTCTGGGGAGGATAGTGTGTACGCAGACCTTACCCCTACCCCGAGGGAGTAGAGAGGTTGTTTCCAACAGACTCTCGGCTCAAGAAGAAACCATAGGAAAAATAAACATCGTGAAAATCAGAAAATAGATGCAAAGCAAAAGCGATAGCCAGCACATAGACCTGGCACTATGAAAAATGAAAGAGTAGTAAGACACAATATTGCCACTAGCTGACTTCGATAAAAACCCTACCAGACTAGCCTCACAAAGGTACGGAGTAAAGAAAGATTCAACTACCTCTTAACCTACAACCCTAATACTCGACCTCCACAACTTCCTATCAAGGGCCATGTCCTCGGAAATCTGAAGCCTCGCCATGTCCTGTCTGATCACCTCTCCCCAATACTTCTTAGGATGTCCTCTACCTCTTCTCGTGCCCTCCAAAGCCAGCCGCTCACACCTCCTTACCGGAGCATCTGGGCTTCTCCTCTGTCCCGGACCATCTAAGCCTCGCTTCCCGCATCTTGTCATCAATGAGAGCCACGCTCACCTTCTTCCGAATATCATCATTCCTAATCTTATCCATCATAGTGTGCCCACACATCTACCTCAATATCCTCATTTCTGCTACTTTCATCTTCTGGATATGTGAGTTCTTAACAGGCCAACACTTAGCCCCATACATTATGGCCGGTCTAACCACCGCTTTGTAAATCTTACCTTTGAGTATCAGTGGCACTCTCTTGTCACACAAGACTCTAGAACTAACCTCTACTTCATCCACCTCACCCCAATACGGTGTATGACATCCTCGTCGATCTCCTCTCCCCTGATAACTGACCCAAGGTACTTGAAACTGCCACTACTTGGGATGACCTGTGATTCAAGCCTTACTTCCATGCCCACTTCCCTCGGCTCAACGCTGAACTTACACTCCAGATATTCCGTCTTTGTCTTGCTCAGCTTGAAACCCTCCTTATACCACTTATGCGTATCAATATCACAACATACCACAAATCGTACCTCAAGTACCCAATATGACGACTTGCCAAAAGAAGTCAACAATAACAGTATTTTCACAATAAGGAGCCCACAGCTCAACCACAATTTATACAAAATATCAACAATAACAACCAGAAGTGAATAACTCAACAGAATGATATGTCACAACTTAACACTTTGCCTCAATAGGAATCACGGCCTTTGTAACTCAATACCAATTTCAACAACAAGATATTCCAAGAATGACAACTTCAAGTAAAGAGTTCAACAGTTAAATAATGAATACGGAATAAAGGAAACAAGAACTACAACTAAACATGTAGAGCAATTAGCAAGTACTCTTTCGGTTCCAATTTATGTGAACCTGTTTGACTGGATACGGAGTTTAAGAAAAAATGAAGACTTTTGGAATTTGTGGTCCTAAACTAGTCAAAAAGGGGCCCAGAGTATTTGTGCGGTTATAAAAGCTTCTCATTAAGGGTAGAATTCTAAGTTTAAGCTAAATTATTACCAAATTTAGAAAGAGGCCATTCTTTTTGGAACGAACCAAAAAGGAAATAGGTTCACATAAACTGGAACAGAGGGGGTAAGAGATAAGACAAGTAGAACATGTGAAAGTAGACTAATGAAGACAAATATAACATGATAGGATAACTCAATTAAGGCATGAAAGGAATCTACATAGCTAAAACCGGTAATTTTCACATTTAGCCCGTGTACACACTTGTCACCTTGCGTACACGGCTTTCGCACATCATACTTAACTTCTAGAATCAGGATCCGACCCCAATAACAATAAAGTTAACTCCCGACCAAACTTTTCAATCTTCCAAAACTTCAATTTTCTAACTCTCACCAATTCACGTCGAAACGACCTACGGACCTCCAAATAAACATCCGGACACGCTCCTAAGTCTAAGATAACCATACAGAGCTATTGAAACCGTCAAAACTCCATTCCGGAGTCGTCTACCCTAAAGTCAAACTACGGTCAACTCTTTCAACTTAAACCTCCAACTTAGGGACTATGTGTCCCATTTCACTTCGAAACTCACCCGAAACCAAAACCAAACACCCGGCAAGTCACGTAACCACAATATAACACAGAGGAGACAATAAATAGGGGATCAGAGCTAAAATACTCGAAAAGACCAACCGAGTCGTTACATCCCCCATCCCCTCTTAAAACAAATGTTCATCCTCGAACAAGTATAGAACATACCTAAAGTGGTGAAAAGATGAAGATAACGGCTACGCATATACTACCCGGTCTCCCACGTCGTTTCATCGACTGGTTGACACCTCCAGTGAACCTTCACTGAAGCAATGTTCTTCGACCTCAACTTTTGAACCTGCCTGTCCAAAATGGCCACCGACTCCTCAACGTAAGACAAATCCTTGTCCAACTGGACTGAGCTGAAATCCAACACATGAGACGGATCACCGTACTTCCGGAGCATAGAAACATGGAATACTGGATGAACTGTAGCTAGATTAGGTGGTAGTGAAAGCTTGTAAGCCACCTCTCTAATCCTCTCAAAAATCTCAAAAGGCCCGATGTACCTGGGGCTCAACACTCCCTTCTTCCCGAACCTCACAACAACCTTCAAGGGTGAAACCCCGAGCAAGAACCGCTCCCCAACCATGAATGCAACGTCATGAACCTTTCGATCTGCATAACTATTCTGTCTTGATTGGGCTGTACGAAGTCGATCTTGAATCAATTTAACCTTTTCCAAAGCATCCTGCACCAAGTCTGTACCCAATAGCCTAGCCTCGCCCGGCTCAAACCAACCCACTGGAGACCGACATCGCCTCCCATAAGCCTCATACAGAGCCATCTGAATGCTCGACTGGTAGCTGTTGTTGTAGGCAAACTCCGCAAGCGGCAAAAACTGATCCCAAGAACCCCCAAACTCCAACACACATGCAAAGATCATATCCTCCAATATCTGAATAGTGTGCTCAGACTGTCCTTCCATATGGAGGCTCTCTGATACGATCATATAGAAAAGAACGAGAAACCACACAAGTCAAAACTCAACTCCGCTCCGAAATATCCAATCTAACAAACTGGTTGGCCAAGGCCTGGACATCCAATGCTAATGGCCTTTCTAATGCCGGTAGATATGCTAAACTTCTCAAGCTCTACGACTTGCGACTCAAGGCATCAGCCATAAATCAATACCAAAATCGATATCCCTATCGGGTGTCATGCCCGGAAGATCCTTCAAAAATACATCTGGACATCTCTCACAATGTCTAGATAAGCATTACACCCCTTCTCAACCATCTGCTAAGCCTTTAGAAATGAGATAACCCTACTAGGAACGTAATCTAAAGTACCCCTCCACTCCAACCGCGACAAACCTCACATTACCAACGTTATCGTCTTAGCATGACAATCAAGAATAGCATGATAGGGCGACAACCAGTACCCAAAATAATATCAAAATCTACCATACTGAGCAACAATATATCGGCTCTACTCTCAACACCACCAAGAACAACTAAACACGACCAATACACACAGCAATAACAATGGAATCTTCCACATGCGTGGACACATAGACGGGAGAACTCAAAGAATCATGGGAGATACACGAATATGGAGCAAAGTAAGATGATACTTAGGAATAAGTGGAGCCTGGATCAAATAAGACTGATGCATCTCTGTGACAAACCAGAATAATACCTGTGATGATTGAGTCGGATGCAACTGCCGCCGTCCTAGCAAGAAGAGCATAATATCTAGCCTGGCCTCCCCTCTAGGGTGACCTTTACATGTCCGACCCTCACCTCGAGCTGGCTATGTAGGTGGAGTGGCAATTGGTGCGGTAACCACGGCCTAAGAAGCCTGAGGACCCTGTGGAATATGTGGGGCCTGAGTAGTTTGTGGAGGTGCACCCCTCCTGAGTCTAGGGCAATCCCTCACCATATGAAGAGCATCACCACACTCAAAATAATCTTTCAGAGGACATGGTTGCTGGAACTGGCTCGGGCTTGGTCGGATGGCCTGAACGCTGAAAGCACCCCGTGTAGGAGGTGCACTAGACAATTGCGATGCATAATGCGGAACCTGAGGCCTGGGAGTGGTCGAAATTCCGCTGGAAGCTGGAAGTGCTGAATGAACAAGGCGGCTCACATAGCCCCTATCATGACGGGCTGCAACTGGGGCACGAGCACCACTAAATGTGCCAGAATCTTGAGGCCTCTTGGCCTCCCTCTCCTCTCTCTCCCGGGCTCACATACCCTCCAATCTCCTAGCGATCTCCACTAACCTACCGGTATGGGATGTCCAGCTCCAGCTCTCGGTCCATGCTGAATCTGATACCAGAGTTGACCCCCTCGATAAATCGACAAACCCGCTCTCTAACAGTAGCAACCAAAGCTGGTGCATGCTGGACAAATCACTAAACCAAACTTCATACTCCGATAAAGTCATAGCACCCTGATGCAACTGCTCAAACTCGCGCACCATACATCCCTAAGACTCTGGGGGAACAAACTCCCTCATGATCATATATGAGAACTAAGCCCAAGTGAGTGAAGCTACCTCGGCCAGGCTACCCAACTCATATGCTCGCCACCACTAATAAGCCGCTCCCTTAAGCTGGAATGTAATGAAAGCAACTGTACTAGACTCCACAATACCCATAGTATGGAGTATACGGTGGCACTCCTCAAGAAATCCATGGGCGTCCTCTGAAGCCAAACCGCTGAAAGTAGGAGGGTGGTACTTCTTGTACCTCTCCAGTCTGAGCTGCTCCCCCTCATAAGTTGCTGCCCTGACCTCGAGCTGAACTGGGGCGACCGGCTGCACTGGTATGACCTCTGGGACCTGGTCGACCTGGACCTGTTGTTCTAGGGAGTCTGTTTTCCTCCCTCGGTCTTAGATGTGGCAGGACCAAGTGGAATCAACCTTTGCTGATCCAGAGTGCCAAATATGCCCAAAAACTAAGCGAGGGTCTCCTTAAGTGCTGGAGTATTAACAGGCACATCAGTTGCCTGTCCTCCAATTGGAGCTACTGGTGGATCCTTTGTAGCAGCTTGGATCGGTGCTCTGGCTGCACCACGTGCCCATCCTCGGCCTTGACCTGACCTCGCCACTACTCTACCAAGGTTAGACTTAGCACTTAGTATCGTTGTGGTGTACTCATGCTATGCTTCTGCATGTGGTGTCCTCGGCCTTTGGTGTCCGAAGATGCGCATTCTCAGAGCTTAAGTCACGGATGCACCTGCTATGGAATTTCCACAGGTGCAGAGCCGTAAATGCGGCTGTGGGTTCACAGGTGCGAATTCCCTAGGCGGAAAAAGACCTAAGTCGGTGGTTTGATTTCATAATCCATTTATGGACCTAGAGATCTCGGTTTGTGGCGATTTTTCAGGAGATTTTCAAGGAAAATTTTGGGGTAAGATATCCTAACTCAATTTCGGTTAAATTACACGAATCTATTGTTAATTTCGTTATTTAATAAATTGTTTCAGTTGGAAATTTGAGGAAAAATTGTGAAAACTTCTTAGGTTAAAATTTGGGAATTTGAAAGACGATTTGGGATCGTATTTGAGTAATTCTTGTATGGTTGAACTCGTTATCAAATGAGAGTTCGTATTTTGTAATTTTTGTTGGGTTCCGAGATGCGGGACCGAGTTGACTTTTTATTTCTTTGCAAAAATCGTAATTTTATTGTTCGAAATAGTTTCCTATAGTTATATTTATATTATGAAATTGTTTTGGCTAGATTCGAGCTGTCCGGAGTTGGATAATCAAGGGAAATGCCTACTAGTGGATTGAGTTAGCGTGATTTGAGGTAAGTGTCTTGCCTAACTTTGTGTGGGGGAATTACCTCTTAGAATTGGTGTTGTTTGTGATGACTGTGATGTGTGAAAGCCGTGTACGCAAAGTGACGAGTGTGTGCACGAGCTAAATGTGAAAATTTTCTGATTTTAGCTATATAGATTCCTTGTGTACATTGTGGTTGATCCATAGGCTCTTTATCGTGAAAACATTGGTATTGTTGATTTCTTTGGCAAGCTGTGATATTAGGCACTTGAGGTGCAATTTGTGATACATTGTGATATTGATACACATGCGGTGGTATAAGGTTTTGGGGTTGAAACGCATGTGGTGAGATAAGGTGGGCTTGATACATGTTACACCCCATGTTTTCGTACGTAAAAGTACGGCATAAGTAAATCGATGAAAGCTCAGAAATGAGATATTACATCCCGCATTTTCGTACGTTAAAGTTTCGTCGTAAGTTAATCAACGTAAGTTCGGGAATGGGATTATTTTGAGATTATATGCATTATGCGGCCTGAGCTAAAATACTCGGTATTTATGGGCTAGTGCCATACAAGGTACCACATGACCATGATAGTAAGGTGTATAAGGTATGTTAAAAGTGGGTAGTATTTTAAGTAATTTGAGATAGTCCTTAATTATGTGGATAATTAATTAGTGATGGAGATAATTATGGTATTTAGTGGATAAAAGTCTTTTTGGGATTGCCACATGGCATAAGCTTAGCCAAGGTGGCAAATTATACAAAATGAGTCACTAGACAAAGTGCTTACTTGTTTACACGTAAAGACTTCTTGGTCTCTATATTGGAAAAGTATAGGACTTTGCAAAGTTAAGCAAAATAACATTTCTATACCATTAAAAGAGAAGTAACAATGATCCAACGTGAAAATTTCTCTGAAACCTTACAAGATCCAAAATGGAGTATCAGCCTACCTTGCACATCTAGACTTAACTATCAATCATTTATGATCCCTTCTACCAAACGGATTCCAAAAGTGAAAGTCAAAATCAATAGTTAAAGTACTTAGTTTTAGAGGAATTTCCTTTTCGTTTTGTGAGTATATGCGTATGTCCAGAATATTACATTATAACACTTTTTGCCACATCTTTTTCTTGTATCGTCTTTGTTGCTTATAATGTGTTCCATATGCTAATTCAAAAAAAGCCCGGTACAATCTTTCTCAAGAATATCATACGGATTTTTTTCTACTGCGATCCGACGTTACGTATTTCCGCAAAAGAGAATCGGTTCAGGTATGTTAAGGCTATCCCTTCTTTCTTTTTGGCATGATCTATACGACACGAACGAAACGAGCAAATGCACAACATCCATAAATGACCATATTCATAGAAATATTAGAGATGCTTATTTTTTTGATTCCCCATGCATCATATTATTTTATCATCTGTTCATGGGTCTCAAAAATACGTAAGTTAGTAAAGTTTACTTCATGATATAATCAGAGGCATACTGGTCTTATGACGTGCCGAGGGATTTTATTAACGTATTTCATATGCATTTCAGGCATTTATACATGCACATTGACCTATGACCAGATGGCGTTATATACGTATATATATATATATATATACACACGCATATGGGATATGGGAAAGGTTATGGCGTTATATACGTACCACCACCTGATCAGCTGGTATACGTTGATGATTTTGCCCACAGTGGCCGAGATGATATGATGGGATGCCCTCAGAGGCTTGATGATGTTATGAACACATGTACCTATGCACGACATGACATTCATACGCATATGCATGACACTATAAGTATTTCATGATTTACAGAGTTATCCAGACTTACAGGTTGAGTCATTTACTATATATTTCTTCCATGTCTTTTATGTACTTATTTATGTGCCTTACATACTCAGTACATTATTCGTACTGACGTTCCTTTTGCCTGGGGACGTTGCGTTTCATGCCCGCAGGTCCCGATAGACAGGTCGAGATTCCTTTAAGTAGGCTATCAGCTCAGCGGAAGATGTTGGTGCGCTCCATTTGCTCCGGACTCTCTTGTTTCGTCAGTATAATTTAGATGCGTATTCTTTGGTATGGCGGGCCCTGGCCCGACCTTTATGTTAAGTGTGTACTTTTAGAGGCTTGTAGACAGATGTCATGTATACAAATGCTTGTATGGCCTTGCCGGCCTATATTTTAAGTTTATAAATGATCATGTTGGCCTTATAGGCCCGTATATCACATGTATACATTTTATATCAGGTTAGGTCGTCCTATATTGAGTATTCCCCTATGTTTATTTCGGTTAGCCCATGACGGCCTGTTTGGCCCATTTTCCAATGAAAGTACAATGAGAAAGATATGTTATATTGGTACTTGATTGAGTAAGGTACCGGGTGCTCGTTGCGGCCTGAGCTAAAATACTCGGTATTTATGGTCTAGTGCCATACAAGGTACCACATGACCATGATGGTAAGGTGTATAAGGTATGTTAAAAGTGGGTAGTATTTTAAGTCATTTGAGATAGTCCTTAATTATGTGGATAATTGATTAATAATGGAGATACTTATGGTATTAAGTGGATAATAGTCTTTTTGGAATTGCCACATGGCATAAGCTTAGCCAAGGTGGCAAATTATACAAAATGAGTCACTAAACAAAGTGCTAACTTGTTTACACGTAAAGATTACTTGGTCTCTTTATTGGAAAAATAGCCTACCTTGCACATCTAGACTTAACTATCAACCATTTATGATCCCTTCTACCAAACGGATTTTCCAAAAATGAAAGTCAAAATCAGGAATTAAAGTACTTAGTTTTGGAGGAATTTTCTTTTCGTTTTGTGAGTATATGCGTATGTCCAGAACCTTACATTATAACATTTTTTGCCACATCTTTTTCTTGTATCTCTTTGTTGCTTATAATGTGTTCCAACGTGTTATGCTAATTCAAAAAAGCGCGGTACAATTTTTCTCAAGAATATCATATGGATTTTTTCCTACTGCGATCCGCCGTTACGTGAAAAGAGAATCGATTCAGGTATGTTAAGGCTATCCCTTCTTTCTTTTTGGCATGATCTATATGACACGAACGGAACGAGCAAATGCACAACTTCCATAAATGACCCTATTCATAGAAATACTAGAGATGCTTATGTTCTTGATTCCCCATATGTCATATTATTCTATCATCTGTTCATGGGTCTTAAAAATATGTAAGTTGGTAAATTTTACTTCATGATATTAATCAGAGGCATAATGGTCTTATGACGTATCGAGAGATTTTATTAACGTATTTCATATGCATTTCATGAATTTATACATGCACATTGACCCATGACTAGATGGCGTTATATAAGCATATATATATGTATATGGGACATTGGAAAGGTTATGGCGTTATATACGCACCACCACCTGATCAGCTGGTATACGTTGATGATTTTGCCCACAGTGGCCGAGATGATATGATGCGATGCCCTCAGAGGCTTGATGATGTTATGAACACATGTACCTATGCACGACATGACATTCATACGTATATGCATGACACTATAAGTATTTCATGATTTACAGAGTTATCCAGACTTACAAGTTGAGTCATCTACTCTATATTTCTTCCATGTCTTTTATGTACTTACTTATGTGCTTTACATACTTGGTAAATTATTCGTACTAATGTTCCTTTTGCCTGGGGATGTTGCGTTTCATGCCCGCAGGTCCCGATAGACAGGTCGTGATTCCTCCTAGTAGGCTATCAGCTCAGCGGAAGATGTTGGTGCACTCCATTTGCTCCGGAGTTGCTTGTTTGGTCAGTTTGATTTGTACGCGTATTGTTTGGTATGGCGGGCCCTCTACCGACCTTTATGTTAAGTGTGTACTCTTAGAGGCTTGTAGACAGATGTCATGTATACGAATGCTTGTATGGCCTTGCCGGCCTATGTTTTAAGTTTACAAATGATCATATTGGCCTTATAGGCCCGTATATCACATGTATAAATTTTTATATCAGGTTAAGTCATCCTATATTGAGTATTCCCCTATGTTTATTCTAGTTAGCCCATGACGGCCCGTTTGGCCCATTTGCCAATAAAAGTACAATAAGAAAGATATGTTATGTTGGTACTCGATTGAGTAAGGTACCGGGTGCTCGTTGCGGCCGATAGGTTTGGGTCGTGATAATACGCTTGGCTAGTAGGGGAACTACTAGAAGCCATGTGGTTGATAAGGTGAGCTAAAGGAAGGATTGTGATTTATTCTTGTGATTTGAGACTACGAGGCGATACCTCAGTAGTGACTCTTGTTGGTATTTCTCTATGGATGCATTTGTCTTTGGTTGTTTTGTTTTCTTTAATATATCATTCCTTGTTTTCACCGTATTGCATTATTTGACCTTGATATGTTATTTGTTGTTTCAATCTCACTACTATCATTTCTACACTGCCATACACTTGTACAACTTTTCTTATTACTTAATCCAGTAAGCCTTGACATGGCCTCGTCACTAATCTACCGAGGTTAGACTTGGCACTTACTGAGTACCGTTGTAGTGTACTCATGCTACGCTTCTACACTTCTTTTTGTGCAGATTTAGGTACCTCCTACCAACCCAGGTTTTAGCGAGATCTCATATACGAAGATTTCAAGGTATACCTGCCGGCGTCTGCAGGCCTTGGAGTCCCCCTCTACCTAAATTTCTTTATTTCATTGTCCTTTTTATAAATATTGATGAATAGGATTATTCAGTACTATTACTTAGAGCTTGTGACTTGTATTAGCCGAATTTTGGGAGTTGTATATGTTGAGTTGCATAGTTTATTTTATATAGTTGCTGAGTTGCAGAGTTTATTTATATAGTTTCTAAGTATTGAGACTTTAATTATTATTTCAGTTATGTCTGCATGAATGTTAGGCTTACCTAGTCTTAGAGACTAGGTGCCATCACGACATCCTACGCAGGGAAATTAGGGTCGTGATATTTTTAAAAAAATATATGATAACTATTTTGAATAGTTCTTCAAAATAACTTAAATATATTTTACTAAATTATTATTGACCACGAAGCATAGCAAATTAATTAAAATAGGAGAGGGCCAAAATTGGTCGTCAACAGCAAGTACATAACTTTTTTCTACAAATGTCTTTAATTTAATATGAAAAGAGAAAAATACCTTAATTTAAATCTCTAACGGTAAATAATAAACCATTTTTATTTTTGAATAATATTAAATAAAAAGTAATGTACATATTTCTTTTCATTGTTTGACGCTTAAAAGTTTGAAAAAGTTGATCAAGTACAAACTACCTTTAATATTAACGAATGCGTTGTTTAAATGATTTGATGAATAGCTGTTACAATTAGAGGTGGAGACAAGCTCTTGGGTATAAGGGTTTCAAGCTGAGTAAGACGAAGACGGAATACCTGGAGTATAAGTTCAGCACTGAACAGAGGGAAGTGGGTGTAGAAGTGAGGCTTGAATCACAGGTCATCCCAAGTAATGGCAATTTCAAGCACTTTGGGTCGGTTATCCAGAAGGGAGGGGAGATCGACGAGGATGTCACATACCGTATTGGGATGGGGTGGATGAAGTGGAGGTTGACATCTGGATTCTTATGTGACAAGAGAGTGCCACCGGTACTCAAAGGTAAGTTTTACAAAGTGGTGGTTAGACCGGCCATGATGTATGGGGCTGAGTGTGGACCTGTTAAGAACTTACATATCCAGAAGATGAAAGTATTGGAAATAAGGATGTTGAGGTGGATACGCGGGCATACTAGGATGGATAAGATTAGGGATGAAGATATTCGGGAGAAGGTGGGCGTGACTCCCATTGATGACAAGATGCGGGAAGCGAGGCTCAGATGGTTCGGACACGTACAAAAGAGAAGTCTAGATGCTCCGGTAAGGAGGTATGAGCGGCTGGTTTTGGAGGGAACGAGAAAAAGTAGAGGACGACCTAAGAAGTATTTGGGGAGAGGTGATCAGGCAGGACATGGGGAGACTTCAGATTTTCGAGGACATGGCCCTTGATAGGAAGCTGTGGAGGTCGAGTATTAGGGTTGTAGGTTAGGAGGTAGTTGAGTCTTTCCTTACTTCGTACCTTTGTGAGGCTAGTCTGGTAGGGTTTTTGTCGAAGTCAATTAGTGGCAATGTTGCGTCTTACTACTCTTTCGTTTTCCATATTGCCGGCTCTATATACTGTCTATCGCTTTTGCTTTGCATCTACTTTCTCATTTTCATGATGTTATTTTTCTTATGGTTTCTATTGGCGGTACTGATATTGTCTCTTTTCGTCTTCTTTAGCCGAGGGTCTTTCAGAAACAACCTCTCTACTCCCTCGAGGGTAGGGGTAAGGTCCGCATACACACTACCCTCCCTAGACCCCACTAGTGAGATTTTACTGGGTCGTTGTTGTTGTTAACTTCAAGTGTTAATATTGGGTTCTAAATTTATTATTTGTACATATTCAATGAATTTGTTAACACAACTATATAATTGAGAAAAGGCTAAGCTACTGATTTCGGCTGAACTTGTAGCCGGGCTTCTAGCTTCGCCCTTGACTACAGTTTCAAAATACTTTTAATAAAAAATACATTTCAAAATAGTTAGATTTTGAAAGTTTAACTAAACTAGCAATCTTGCGTCCATACCTAAGAAAACAAGAAAAATATAAAATTCAAGAAACCATATCTTCTATTCGTTGTTTTCCGTTATGTTTTGGTTCGTCTGAACTGAAAAACAGCATATAAAAAGGTGGAAGATTTGTTAGTGACAACTTTTTACGTTACATTATATTACTCAATTATTTCTATAAAGAAAATGAGAACGACAATAATTTTAGAGCTGAAAATATATAGTATTAGCCCATACTTGGCAAAGAAACTTAAGAAAACATAATCTAGATATTAATTACATAAATTTAATTAATACTTAAAAATTTTAATAGATCAGTTCTGGATAAATAAATCTGGATACTCATTAAATAATCTTCCATCACATTCTTTTTTCTTTCCTTTTTCCCCACCTATTCAAATCTCAAAACATTCTCCGAGATTCCACAATCCCCAAAAATACCAAAAACATAAATAAATAATAAATATAAATACAATAAAAGAAAATACCTTTATATCATTACATGTTCCGGTCAGGTCACGATTCTGGTACTACTCAAATCCCCATCCCCATCAGGTAACTAACAGCAAACAGCATTCTCACCGTTTCTTCCGGTCACCCGTCTTCCTTTTCTTTTCTCCCAGATCTCTCTCTCTCTCGCTATATATTCAAACCATTCTCAACTTCACACAATTTCTTCTTCTATTTTGCTTTTACAGTCGATTACTACAATCCTCTAAAGCATCGGCGACGGCAAAATGACATCGACGGCGGGTGAATTCTCGAAGCTTAACATTAATGGCGATTGGGCTTCCTCTGCTCCAAATCTCCAGAAAAACCTCTCTCTTCTCTCCCCTGAACAGGTTCTTATATATTTTTGTTAAAAAGGATTACTGTCTGATTATCACTGCGAATAAACACATTGTAAACATGCTAATTTACGGTATTTTTCTTGTCAGTGTGTAAAGAGTTAAACTCGTTTGTGTAGTTGAATTGATATTTATTTTTTGTGTGTGGAGTTGAATTGAGATTGATGTGTGTGTGGTGATATTAGGTAGAGTTAGCGAAGGTGTTGTTAGAGAAGGAGCAAAGCCACTTGTTTCAGCATTGGTCGGAGCCCGGAGTTGATGATGATGAGAAGCGTGCCTTTTTTGATCAGGTGTGTTCAGCTTTTTTATTTATCTTTTTTTATAATTGTTTTTCCGGATATATTTGTTTGTTTTAAATAAACTCGATTTTGATGTCACCATGGTATAACTTATGCATATTTAAGCTGGCTTAGACTATGATCAAGTTTTACAGGTTGTTTGGATGGTTGTTCCACATTGTATTGTATTGTATTGTTATCCCAAAACAATGTTTGTTTTGATTGTTTCATTAAAATTGATTGTATTGTATTGTTAAACCCATTGTTCCGGAACAATACAAAGTCCCCTTTTTTGAAACAACCGATTTGGTGTGGTGGGATTGTTTCCTATTTTTTTTTCCAATTATGCCCTAACTTATTACTCCACAATTCTATTTTACCCTTTAATTTTTTTTTTTGCTATTTTAACTCCAAATCTCCAACCTATGACCTATTTTGTTTTTTTCCAGAACTTCTGCGGCCAACGTTAAAGGTGTTTTGTTGCCTTCTGTTTTATTTTTTTTCCTAATTTTCTTTTAACTCAATTTTACTTAGTTGTGCTCCTTTGTTTTGCCTTCTTCTGTCTCGCTCCTTTGTTCTGCTTTCTTAAGGTGTTTTGTCTTCTTCTGTTATATTTTTAAAAATTATTTTATGCATACTTTTTGATAAATGTAATATTTAAATAATTGAGGGTATTTTAGTAAACTTGTCAGTTATAGTATAGTATGATACAGTCAAACCAAATAGCAAAATATTATTTAACAATAACAAACAATACAATATATCCAAACATTGTATTCATAAAACGATACGATACAATACGATACAATACGATACAATACAAAACAATACATTATAAAACGATGGAGAACAATGATCCAAACAGAGTGTTAGTTTTGAAGTGTTTTTTCCTTTAAAGCTCCGTTCTTGACTATCACTTTCATATTGTTGAATATGAAATGTCATCCACAAAGAAAGAAATCGTAATAAGGGATTTCATCCTCAGTAATTTGAGTGGGAATATAAATACTGAAGAACCAATAAACGCCAAAGCGGAGTGTATGGTTAGTGGTCAGTATTACTGGTGGATTTCAGATTACAGGCAACATGTAAACCAAGCTTCTTTTTGGCCAAAAGTGCTTTTTTGGGGCCGTAAGTGCCTATTATTTTCCTTCCTAAAGTTAAGGTGTTTGGCCAACCTTTTGGAAGGGAAAAAATGCTTTTGAGTAGAAGCAGAAACAATTTTTGATAAGCAGAAAAAAGTAGCTTCTCTCCAAAAACACTTTTGAGAAAAATACACTTAAAAACACTTTAAAGAAAAGCACTTCTCAAAATAAGCTGATTTTATAAGCTTGCCAAACATGCTATTAAACAGAGTGGTCGATTTTGGCTTACAGGCAACATGTAAATCAAAGGTGAAAAAAAGAACAAATTGATCCTCTCCCGAACATCCAATTAGCACCTTCAATATAGCTTTGTTCAAAAGAATGCTTACTGAGAATAGTGAATGCTCAAACCAATTCCCCGATCAATGATCTCCACTCCCTCCGGTTAAGACCAGGGGATAAATAGATTAAGACGACAGCGAGGAAAAATGAAACATATTGAACCACACTAAATCTATAAATGGGGTTAACGGAATGTACGCTCTTTATGCTAGAATTTTCTGACCAATGAATACTGCACAGAGTAGCTTTGGCTTCAAGACTCTGGAGTCATCAACTTATATGTAATTTACTTTTATATGGTAAAAAACTAGATCTGAGAAGTCGACTCAACCTTGGCACCTAACACAGAGAGAATTCTTTTGTCCAGTTGTGCGGTGTCTCTATATTAATAAGGGAAATGTACCTTGGCTGTCTTTGCAGCGCCCCGCATTTCTCCCCACAACACAGCTTCATCAGGACAGGCGCCAGAATCACTCCCCATCAAACTCTTGTTTTTTGATGTACACAGCAAAATCTGCACCATTGCATATCATATTGGCATCACAATTATGGTGCTTAGGCAACCCTCCACCTAGGATAATAATAATAATAATAATAATAATAATAATAATAATAATAATAATAATAATAATAATTCTGGTCTTCCTGGAACCAACACGGACGACTTCACCATTTATGGCCCTGATGTCTCCTATGATGTCAATGACTAGACCAGGATTGGGATCTGGCAGTCTGGATTTTCCTTTTAAAAGAATGGAAGTATAGCATGTCACACGGTGAACCACTGGTCAAGCCTGGAAAGAAGACAGGCTATGAATTGTGTTTCTTTCTTTTGAACAATTCAAGCTGACCAACTAGCTTTCAATTGCAACTGAATTTTAACAATGCAAGCAATTTGAACTCCTATTACCAGTTTTGGTTACTTACATGCTGAAATTCGGGATGTGATAAGGTTGTGGTTTGCAGTTCGCAAAATTTAAAACTTGATCTTGTTTCTGTTTTGCAGTTTAAAACTTATATGACAATTTATATGAAGCATTTGCTCGTGCTTAATTACTCAAATGATACAGTAGCCAAAATTTGGAGTTTGTTGTCATTGTTGAATATTGTACAGCTGGTGGCTGTGGCAATCTTGTGATGCCAGAAATGTTATCATTTCCTGTTGGGCTTGTTTCCAATGTCTTCTACGCTTGTATTCACTTCTTACTTTAATTGTAATAATTATGAAGACGTAAGTGTTATTATTATGGTTTCTTTCAGATTGCCAAACTTAATTCTAGTTATCCTGGGGGTTTGGCAGCATACGTTAACACTGCTAGGGAGCTTTTAGCTGATTCAAAGGCTGGAAAAAACCCGTATGATGGTTTTACACCTTCCGTAAGTCGCTGAATCCTGTGTTACTGCTTTAGCAAAACTTATTTTGCTAGTTTTCTCTCTATAGAAGGTAACTTCAACTCTAACTTTTTTCATCAAGCAGCACACAGTAACTCAACTTGTGTTTTTATGTGATTTATTGGATTCAGTGCATGTCTTAAAGTTTCGATTTGTTCATATATTTTGTTTTATGTCTGTCAGAAATTAGTGAAGATGCTGCTTATAAAAGAAAATGTCTATATTTCACAAATCTGGTGAATATTGTTTATGCAGCTACTTTTCTCCTGGTACTATGCAGCTACAATAATTTATTGTTTAAACAGAGTGTTGAGAAAAGTGTGCCACTTAAAATACTTCTAAGCTACAACTGCGGTAGATAGTAGTGGTGTATGTTGCATTAGTAGAAGATCCTAAAAATACCTTATTAGCTTTGGTTAGGTTTTCATGCCTACTGGTCGGCATATTGAAATGCGAAGTTTAGCAGGTTTTTGGCTATTTTTAGGTGCTTCAAGCCTTTGCTAAAGGTCAAAGTAATGAGTTTATGTTTTTCAATCCCAAACTGATCATTTATTTTTCCTTCACAGGATATTATGATAGTCTCCAAATTCATACCGGATTCTTTTTATTGAGAAATTATTCTTTGCTGTCAATAGTCTTTCATGGGATTTGTCACACTTCCTTTTCTTGTGAAAAATGATATCTGATGGTTTATGTTGTCAGATTTGATTATATTTCCTTGATCACTCCTCTTACCTTGAAAAATTCGGAAAATAATTGATCACCTTACTAATACTTATGTAACAAGCACTTAAAAGTTAGATAATATACTGATGTCTGCGCTAGATTAATGATGCATTCAAAAATGTAAGTGAACTTGTGCAGGTTCCTTCTGGGGAGGTTCTGACATATGGTGATGATAACTTTGTTCAATTTGAGGAAGCTGGCGTCAAAGAAGCACGGAAGGCTGCATTTGTTCTTGTTGCTGGAGGCCTCGGAGAACGTCTTGGGTACAACGGAATAAAGGTAGAACACGTAAAAATTTCATGGAGCATCATTTAATCCTCACAAGATACATTTCTGCTGTTCAAACAATTCTTTTGGTTGGTTGGTCTAAAACTTGTTCTGATTTTTGTCTTCATGGGTAAAAATATGCAGAAGCTTTTGCAACTTGATTAATAGTTGTATTCTGTCATTTCACCATGCAACTACTAATCTAATGTCTGGCTGCATAAGATCTAATTCTGTGACAATTCCTTCTAATTACTTGCAGGTGGCCCTTCCTAGAGAAACAACTACAGGGACATGCTTCTTACAGCATTACATTGAAACTATTCTTGCTTTACAAGAAGCTAGTTGCAGCCTCGCCGAAGGTTGGTAGTAGTGCATGTTATGATTTTGTAAATATTTTCTGTCAGGGACAAAATTACAGTTAAAATGCTTCTTGTTCAGTCCCAATTTTTCATCGCACCGTTAGCATAGTAAACCAACTAATTATAGAAGTTGGCAATTTGGTGTAACCCAAGCTCTGGAAGGTACTTCTCCCTGGACTGTTATGTTAGGGACTCAATTTTAAGGAGGTTGGGAGGGGTTGTTGTGCTAGGGGATCCAGTCGCAAGCTTAAGATTCATGAAGCTGCTTCCAAGATTTGTTGACCAGTGATTCTATTTGTGGAGTTGCCAAAATTTTGATTCTTTAGAAACCTTTTAGAAAGTTCAGAAAACAATTTAAACCTTATATTCTGTGCACAAAGTTGTTGGATAGCGATGGTTCATATAGACGACCCTAACTGGCTTGGGATTGAGGCGTAGTAGTAGTAGTAGTAGTAGTAGTAGTAGTAGTAGTAGTAGAAGAAGCAAAAGAAATGGTCCTTATGGATAAAAACGGTGTTAAGAATTCTCTTCCTTGGTGTAGCAAACAATACATACAAGCTATAAAGGATTGGCTAAAAAGAATATCTTTATGCATAGAGATACCTGCTAACATATTATGTTTGGGCCACCTAAAATTATGATGCATATCCTTAATAGAATAAACATGTAGGAGCTTCCTGGCAACTAACAGCTTCCTTGTAATCAGGCAACTGCCAAGCGGAGATTCCTTTGGCTATTATGACGTCAGATGACACACATTTACGTACCATGGAGCTCTTAGAAAAAAACTCCTTTTTTGGGATGAAACCCACACAAGTGAAACTGCTTAAGCAGGTGAGCCACTGATCTTAAGAAGCCTATGAAGAATTAAGTCATAGTATTAAAACTCATATATTTCTTGATCTTTTTGCAGGAAAAAGTTGCTTGTTTAGATGATAATGAAGCACACCTTGCTCTGGACCCCCATAATAAATATAGAATTCAGGTGGATAATTGTATGCTGAATACTCTTCCTATATTTAAAGATATGAATATTCTTCTATTTAATTGATGTCATTAACTTTTTTTGATGTAAGTGCCTGAGTTTTTGCCTATGCCTCTGCTTTATCAGACAAAACCTCATGGCCATGGAGACGTCCACTCACTTCTTTACTCAAGTGGTCTTCTTAAAGTTTGGTATGTTCTCCCCTCTTTTCGTTTAAACCTTTGCTTTCTTTCTGCCATTCTCATACACTTTAATGTGATTTTGGATGAACTAATGAACTAAGCCCTTTTAGACTATATAAAAGTAATCAGTTAGAGAAAGATAGATGAAGGGGAGCCTTGGAGCAACAATAAAGTTGTCTCTGTGTGACCTATAGGTCACGGGTTCGAGCCGTGGAAGCAGCCACTACTTGTATTAGGTTAAGCTGTCTACATCACATCCTTTGTGGTTCGACCCTTCCCTGGACCCTACATGAATGCGAGATGCTTTGTCCACCGGGCTGCCCAGTTAGAGAAAGATGGATACTTTTTTCTTTTGTAATTTCTTGTCTCAGTCCATTGCTTTTTAACTTCAACTATAATCTTTAACCATGATCTTTATTTTTCTGGACCCTACCTTATACAGTGTATCCATCTTTGAAGTGAAGAAATGGAATTCATATTTTCAAGGCTTTTTTCCTTCGTGTTCTGGAAATAAAAGCTGATGTACAACCTTTTAATTATAGCCTGTATCTCGTCACTATTGCACCCATTTTGTATTGATTTTTTAAGAGGTGCATGTTTCACTTAAAAAGAGAAAGAGAGTTAACATATTTCTGTGATTGATGGTCCAAATTCTGTGCAATCTAGGCATGATGCAGGCTTAAGATGGGTTCTTTTTTTCCAAGACACCAATGGTCTACTTTTCAAGGTTAGTTGGATGCCTTCTCTTTTTTGTTTCTTTTTGTTTTTGAATTGTTTCATATTCTGCTCATGTATGTTAGGCCAATTTTATCAATCTGTACGTTTCTTTATGTTCCAGGCAATTCCAGCAGCGCTAGGTGTCAGCGCGATAAAACAATACCATGTCAATTCTCTTGCTGTTCCTCGGAAAGCGAAAGAAGCCATTGGTGGCATTACCAAGCTTACTCATAAAGATGGTACGTAGATGAGTAACTTACATCTAGCTTTGTATCTTGTAGTGGCCCAGGGAAAAAGTAGTAATAAATGTTGAAAGAAAGAAAGCATGGGTTGTGATATGAGTTTCTTTGTTGTTCAGTAGTTGTTTATAACTGCTAAATTTTAGTGGCAGAAAATATTTCATCTAAAGAGTGTTATAAGCTGTGGGCAATTCCTGCTTTCATAAACTGAATTCGCAATGTTGGTGGCTTAATCTTTAGCCAAAATTTTAATAGGTCTCGAAAGTACTAGGATACTATCTGTCCGATCAGTTGATGATGATCCTATTAGTTGGTTGTCTATGAACTTCCAACAGCACTTAAGCTGGTCTTTTTAAAAGGTAACTTGTGACGAGGAATAGCAGGATCCGTTTCATGCCTGATTTCCTCTGTACCTGATGCTCCATATGGGGCATGAGTGGTAGAACATATACATACTTTAGATGTACTATGAGCAAACATTGATTATAGAGATTCTTCAAAAACATTGGACCTCTCAAAGGTATGTAACAAGGAGAAGATGAGAGAACTCTTAGTTATTTAAGATAAAATAGCCCTGAGAAATTTGTGGACTACGTGTCAGAAGAAAGATTCCTGGTTGCTGATATCACTTTTTACATACAGTTATGGGTTGCAAGTGGGCTACTTGGGATCATGTTCCCCCCTGTAGCTGAACTTACCAAGCTTCTCTGAGTGGAAATGTCTGTTGAGTCGGTTAATAAATATGTTAAGCCTTACAGTTTTTTCTATCGAAAATTATTATCGCACTGACTCTTCAACTTTTTTTTTGATAAGGTAATGAAAATTTCATTAAAAATGTACCAAGAAGGTACAAAAAGCATACAAAACTTCAGCACTGCTTAAAACATTACTACAATCTCAAAACTTCTATAAAATCCATGTACTGATCTACTAAGTTGCATGGCTCTTCGATTTTGGTGCCGTCCCCGTCCCGATACGAGACGGGGACGGGAGCGGGAGCGGGATACGTCCCAGATTCGGTCAATTGACTTCGGACACTTTGACCGGAGTCCATCGACAAATTTGGGAGAAAAGTTGAGATTTTGATTTCTCAAAATAAAAAATAAAACAAATTTAGGAGAATGAAAGAATAATGTCCATCTTGGAGAATGAAAGATTGAATTCTACAATATTCATGTAAGTTTTTCACAGAATATCTCTCAAAATTTACAATATTTTTATAGCTCTATTTTTTATTAGCCGAATCCCCGCACCCGTATCCATATCCGGATCTGCACCCCCGAATCTTAAATTTTAGATTTTGCCGAACCCGATACTCGGATCCGTCCCCGTATCGGATACCTGCACCCGAGTCCGAGCAACTTAGCTGATCTAAGTCTTCTGCCAAACTTCTTCTACCCCAAAAATATAGGTTATGAAGACAACTATTTTTAACACTAGCTACAGATTCTGCTTATTTTCAAAACATCTCTTATTTCTTTCCAACCAGATGGTCCAAAAGATGCAAAAAGAGGTATGGTCCTCCAGATTTGCTTTAGATTTTTCCTGACTCTTTGATTCTGCCAACAAACCAATAGATCTTTCACCTTCTTTGGCATCACCCATTGCACACCAGTCAGAGCGAGAAATAGATCTCATCCCATATCTGGCTTGTATAACTGCAATGCAAAAAAAGATGTTCTGCAGATTCCTGGGAATTTTCACACGAAAAGCATCTACTGCACAAAGGAGTTCCCTTTCTCTGCAACATATCTTGAGTTAAACTTAAACATGCATTTCTAGCTACGGTCCAGCCAAAACGAGCTACTTTAGGAGGTGCTTATGATTCCACAACATGTTCCATGGCCAAGTCAAATCCCAGTGGTCTATTTGTTTTTGCAAAAGAGTATAACAGCTCTTTACTGAGAATTTGCCTTCTTTCCCAGCTGCCCAAATGTGAGAATCCAACGTACTAGCATCAAGGGTCAAAGATTCCAGCCAATGTAAAAGTTGACCAATTTCATCAAACTCCAATCATTAAAGTTTCTCCTAAAATTTAATCTCCATTCTTCCCCTGTATGACACTCTGCTACTGTGCCCTGTGTATTCCTGGTTAAACTATATATTGTAGGAAATTTGTTCATCAGTTTATCATCTCCTAGCCAGACATCTGTCCAGAACCTGATTCTGCTTCCATTTCCCAGCTTTAATGAGATGAATTTCTGAAATTATAAATAAGATGATTCCATGTGGACTTGTGATACCATCCTTTGTTGAATTATTAATTTTGAGATAGCTCCTCATATCATTGAACTATTATGAAAATAAACATTTTGTTGATCTGGTTGCAAGGTACAGAGTGTGCAGTGGCTGCATGCTGATAAGAATGGACATTGGGCCTAACTCAACCCCAAAAGCTAGCTTTTAAGGTGAGGATTGCCCAAGCCATATAAGGAGACCAAGGACCTCAAATCCCTCCGATGTGGGACAACTCAACACTCCCCCCTCACGCCCAGGCCTCTGGAGCGTGGACAACATAAATGGGGGCCCAACATCGGTAACAATAATTGGGATGGGCCTGGCTCTGATACCATGATAAGAATGGACATTGGGCCTAACTCAACCCCAAAAGCTAGCTTTTAAGGTGAGGATTGCCCAAGCCATATAAGGAGACCAAGGACCTCAAATCCCTCCGATGTGGGACAACTCAACACATGCAAATGAGCTCTACTTCACTACAATTTTGAGTATTGAAACTCAGAGATGTGGATAATGTGATGACTAAATGTTAGAAATGAAGTGTTATGTGAGGGGAGGAAGTCCCAAACCAACTAAGGAAAGATAATAGTTAAAAAAATTTAATTAAAAAGTTGTACTTCACAAAAATAGGAAGGGATAAATTACTAACTGACCCCATGAGCTTTATCTTTCGACTTAACTTTTTCTTCTGAGCCTTCTCTGTATACATGAAGAATAAATTAACAGTTGAGTTATCGAAGAAATTAAGCAATTTAGACAGGTTGAAATTGAGTTCTAAAGTTGCAAAAAGGGTAGTGAAATCAAAAATCAAATAGGTAAAACAGACATAATAAAAGGATTGACCCTTCTTGTATTCTTTCTACATCCATCATCAGCTGTATCAAGAACAAATTCTGAGCTGTTGGGAGCTTGAAGCCGCGTTTACCCATCTAACTAACTGTTATTTGCCAATTCAGACCTATTTTACTCTGCACTCAGATTTGGACCTCCGTGTATAATTTCTGCTATGCTTAATCGAATAAACTGGCATGCTCCTGAAATCAATTTAAATCAAAGTGGGAGGGTCTCAAAATAGTTTCATCCGCTGAATCATCAAAAAGTAGAAACAAAACAATTAGTTGCTTATAAGCAATGCCACTATATGCCATAGCTTGGCCAAGTCACGACAAGTTCGGCTCCTGCCTATCAAATATAACTCATGAGCACATAAATTATGTTGTCTTCTATAAAGGGTAACATTTGAGCTCTTTTAATGTATACGTTAACATTAACTTCGTAGTCTTTTCTGTTTCATTTGTGATATCCTCCATCTGCAATAATTGTCTGGGATTCAGATTCTAATGTACTTTTGCTCTTAGGATAGTACTGCGAAAAGATTGATGTTGAACATGGTAGGGGTACTATGTGAAAACTCATGTGGGTCTATCTGACATTAAAAAAATCCTTTCTAGGGCGGACAATGGTGATTAATGTGGAATACAACCAGCTCGATCCGTTGCTTAGAGCTTCTGGATATCCTGATGGTGATGTCAATTCTGTAACAGGCTATTCACCTTTTCCTGGAAATATAAATCAGGTATGTCTTGTAGTCTATATGCTGAAGTGTCTTTTTCTTTTCTTTTTTGCCAATTTTTCCCTGTAGTGACTCAAGTTATTTGCCATATTATTTTACATATAAATTATTTTGGGAAACTTACACAAATGTCCCAAATAAATCTCAACTTACCAACCTCTAGCCATTAGTCATAGACTTACCAAAACTAGCCAACAAAAATTGAAAAACCAAATAATAGGGTTCTTTCTCTCAAAGAATCACATGCAAAAATCACCTTCCATATTTTTAAGTGTGATTAGCAACATTAGATACAAGACGGAAAGGAAATTTCATGGACGGGGTAGCAAATAAGGTGATGAAATACAAAAATCTATACAATATTCCAAAAATCTAAACAAAAAAGGAACTTTTTCAATGGGTATACTTGAAATTCATTGAAAATATGTAGATAAGTCAATATACAAAATTTGAGGAAGATTGGAGGTGATTTGGACTGGTTTTGTATCAAAATTCGTAATTAAATCGAGTTCAAAAAAGTCTTCTGCGACACATGTATCACGCATGTATCTCACACACAGGTATACATGGATATACATGTGATACATAATTGATACAAATATGATACATATGTGATACACAAATGATACACAGTGTGATACACATATCATTTTTTTTTTCATGTTCAGCTTTTACTTCGAATTTTCAATTCAAACAACCTCAAAACTTCACCAAATCATCCCAAAACTGAGATTCAAGCTCCTTAAGTTGTGCCCAATCTATTCTAATAACACCCACTCAAAACAAAGCAAAAATTTGATATTCTTTTGCTACAAATAGCTAATTGGCTAATTTGGCTAATATTAGTAATATTTTATCAATTGGCCAATTTTTGTAATGAGCTACTTATAAATGGACATAGCTGGTAATTTCCCAATTATTTTACCACTTTGTATAATAACCCGGATATTCCCAAAGTTCTTGGTAATTTTGGCCTATAATGCATGGATCCCCAATGGTTACAACTATCATGGAAACCTCCGTTCTTTGATGTTTTTTCGGTAATAAAACTCCATAATCACCTATACGTGGGGACCAATTCGCTTTGCAACGTTAGCGGACTTGATTTTAACGTGCAAACTGATTTCTGTAAAGTAACTAAGGATAACATGCTAATATGTTACTAGATTATATGAATGCAAATTTTAAAAAGAAAATTTCATTTTTCCTTAAAGTATATGTAAGGAAACACCGGATAAATTATAGATGTCAATGCAATTAAGGAAGATCACTGTCTTCGTTAAATGTGAGGATCTCATAAGAAACAGAGAGGTGAAGTGCCCCTTCTTTATGACAGTAGTTTATAATTTTTCGAGCATGTAATCAGCGGGAATAGTCATGCAAATTATGCTGTAGCGGCCAAGTTCCTCTGTAGGATAGCTTTCCTTTTTTTGGTTACTTTCGAATAGAAAAGTAATTGCTTACCTAAGCTGTCTTCATTTGCAATGCAGCTGATCTTTGAAATTGGCCCTTACATTGAAGAGCTCACTAAAACAGGAGGTGCAATAAAGGAGTTTGTTAACCCTAAGTAAACATCTACTCTTATATCTCTATATAAGACTTGTATGTTCAATGTCGTGGTGTCATGTTACTTGATATTCCTTTGAAAACATATGTTGGTTATCTTTTTATTGATTTTTTGCTGTAAGTCCAGGAAATTTTTCCACGACAAAAATTTGTAGAGAAAACCACTGAATTTAATATGTTGCTAGGAATGAAAAAAGCAAAATGCAAATGAGCTGAACTTGATTCTCATAAAGTAGAAATACGGAACAGCTCAGATGCTTTATGTCCAATATGTTTGCTCGCTTTTAAGACATTACCATAGACAGAAGATAGGAGTTTATGCTGATCTAATCACCTGAGTTATATTCCAGGGCTTTCATTTTGCTTAGATGAACACTGGTATTGCAGTTTGTTCACGAGGGATGGGATATTCTGCACACACCCTTCCCGTATCCCATTTGCTGGGAAGGTTGATATTTGTACTTTTGGCAAGACTGGAACATTAACATCCAATGACATGTAGTTCTCAGAGGTTGGTGGGTTGACTGACAGTGAGGACTTAGAAAGAGAAATGATTCCAACTCGTAGTCTGGATATTTTTGCATCTTGACATTCTCTGGTTATTCGGGACAATCTGGCGATGATCCTATGGGTGCGGTTAAAGGAATTGATTAGGCATCTAAATCAGTTTGAAAAAATGCCAAAAAAAGTGGAGGTGATGCACCCGAGGGTGTAGCTTAATGGTCATGAAGTAGGTGCGAACCTTGTAGACCAGGTCTCAAATCCCAGTGTGAATAACAGTAGGTGATTTCCTTCAATCTGTCTAAGCCTTGGTGGTAGAGTTATTCGGTATCTTTGTTGGTGGGAGGTAGCAGGTACCCGATGGAATGGTCGAGGTGCACGCAAGCTAGCTTGGACACTACCTCTGTCACAAAAAGAAAAAAAGGTGGAGGTGATACTGTTTAGACTGTGCGCTTAAAGGATTGATTAGAAGCTCGTACATTATAATTCATTTGCTTATTTGTTGTCATTTTATATTTGTTTCTTCTAAGCTCAACATTTTAGGGCACGTGTTGTTAAAATCCTCTCTCTTGTGATTTTAGTAGCTGCTTTACCTCTTTTTGACTAATTTATGGCATCCCTTGCTGTAGGTATAAAGATGCTACCAAAACTGCTTTCAAGTCCTCAACTCGACTTGAATGCATGATGCAAGATTATCCTAAAACGCTGCCTCCATCAGCTAGGGTTGGATTCACTGTAAGTTCATACTGCTTTTGGCTTCTGATTCTGTTACTTATGTTGTGAGTCATCTACGGTCAAGTTATCCAAGTGTGGAGATCACAATGCTTCTTACAATGACTCAGGTGATGGATGCTTGGCTTGCTTATGCACCTGTGAAAAACAACCCAGAAGATGCTGCCAAGGTATGATGAGCGGTTATTGAAATAATTTTAGCTGTCATATGTGGAGAAATAATTTCAGTAAATTGGCAAATTTCTTTAAATTGGGGCTGGCATAACATTTTGATCCTCATGACAAAAGCCATCTTCCCTACTTCTAGTTCTTGCTTCTCATCGAAAGCTCTGATGATCTAGTGCTGGCTATGTATAATAAATGTGTTTGTCTCTGCTGGTTGGGTGTGGACCCTACCTGAGGTCCATTCTGAAAATTTTCAGTACAGAGGCCATAGGACTGAAGAATTGATGCTTCTGGCTTTTTCTTTCTTTGAATTCGATGTTCAATTTTGTATCAAATAGTTACCAGAAAATTTTCCAATTTGGAATGTTATCAAGTGTTTTCGCAAATGATTTCTGCTTCAAGCTCTTTTACTGAGTTATTTAGATCTTATGCGTACTCGTCAGATATTGTAATTTGGTTGTGTAGGTATTTTGAAGCACAACCCAAGCATGTTTCTGGAGGCAGCATTTCCCTGTGGGATCCGATATAACATTGTTGAATCTCTTTCTTACATATGCAATCATAAGCTTATAATTAATTGACATGCTTTGCTAAAATTTACCCTCAAAGTGAAAAATGCAGGGGCACATTCCTTCCATTTTACTTTTTCCTTTGTCGTTCATAGCAACTATCCTAAGCCCGCTTTCACCATCTAAGAAAGTTGAAACAGCTTACTGACATTCTTAAGTTTTATGTTTTGACTTGTATTTCTTTGGCTTGGCATCTGTTGAAGTCTTTCTCAACAGTTGTTACTAACAATAACTCATAGGTAGTTATTGCTCTTGACATAATCTGCTGTGGTTCAATTTCTAACTATTTTTTAATTGTCTCCTTTACAATGATAGGTGCCGAAAGGAAATCCATATCACAGTGCCACTTCAGGAGAAATGGCCATATATCGCTCTCATAGCCTCATTCTAAGAAAGGTATTTCTTTCCTTCTGGGAATTCAAGTGAAAAGTTGAACTTTTCAGAGTACTTCTTTCTTGACCTATGGGTATTGATACATTATGCACCAATTGTAGTGCAAACATCTACAGGATATAATATAAAGGAAAAGATTGCTGGAATCTGAAAGAGGCCTTTTAGGCTTTTACCATGTCCTTATAGTTTTTAAGTAACATTTAAACCAGCGGAATGACAATAGAAAAAAAAAAAAAAGACAAAGCAGAAGTTAAAAAGAAGAGTTGCTGCTCATCACTGGTTAGAGAACAGTATATCAGAACATTTGATTTATAGTCATGTGCTGAACGAGTGGTTAGCAAGTCCAAACATAAGGTTACAGTTACGTAAATTAACTCGGGTTATTACTGAAGATCCTTTTATTGGCCTCATAATAAGCAATTTTTGGTCCTGCAACCTTCTGTTTTCAGACGTTCACCTTTGGCGTGTTCCTTGACAAAAAGATAGGAGAAATTATGATACTGAAATTTCTAATTGTGATAATATGAAGATAACTATCAACTCTTGAAACACTTCCCTAACTTTTCCCTTCCGTAATAGCCACTGCCACAGATGAGTTCAGTTGGTAAACCTGTGTCGATCTAGTTGTGTGCATCAGTTACACTACATCTCTTTTTATTACAGGCTGGTGTCAAGATAGATGATCCGGTTATTCAAGTCTTTAACGGACAGGAGGTGGAAGTATGGTCTCGAGTTGTGTGGAAGCCGAAATGGGCGCTTACTTTCTCGGAAGTAAAAAGCAAAGTGAGTGGAAACTGCTCCATTTCACAAAGATCTACAATGGCAATCAAGGGGCGAGATATTGCCCTTGAGGATCTTTCCCTGGATGGAGCTCTCATTACTGAGGCTGTCGATGGTGCTGAGGTATGTCTCAAGTCCTTGATCAAGTTCTGATCTGGATGGCATTATAGGGGTGTATCAGAACCCCTGATATGTCTTTTAGTTGATATATGAGTGCCTATATGCTTGTAATTCGTCCTCCCCCCCTCGTTCAACTTTTGTAATGAACATATCAGTTTGATGTTTGATACACTTACTGAGAATCATTTGTACAGGTGAAAGTGGGAGGTTCTGTGCAGAACAAGGGTTGGACAATTGAAAATGTCGACTATAAGGATACTTCAATACCAGAAGAAATAAGAATCAGGGGTTTCAGATTCAACAAGGTTGAGCAGTTGGAGAAAACATATACCGAGCCCGGAAAATATTTTTTGAAGCCTTAAGGTTGACACATCTGTACTCAGTGGGAAGATTTTGTGATTCAAAATTCTTTAGGAGCTCTGAGGTTAAGCTTGGTAAACTGTGGATATTTATTGCAGATTCTGTTGCTTACGTTATGTTTCAAAGTTTTTTTTATAACATTGTGACATAGGTGCTAGCTGTTATTTTGCCCTCAATCATTTGTAACTTAGTAAACTGGTGAAACATTTAGAAAACAATTCTTGATTTTTTTAGCTTGGAAAGAGAATAAGGTTGATTAATTAGTAATAAGTCCTTTTGAAAATTGTGTTGATTGCTTTTGAAGAAGTTTTCTTGCATTCATGGCATGCTTGCCGCTTATTATAAGCACTATTAGCAGATGTCAGTCTATGCTTTGGATATACTTCCTCTGTCTCGGTAAATTACACTAAATTGACTTGAACGATTATCATGGGTGTTCCATCGTTCAGTCTTGGCTGTTGAAAACAAGATATTTGGAAAAGCTACTAAAAAGGGAGTCGGAATTTAAATATGGTGCACTTTTATCACAATTTAATGGAAAGACAGGGATGACAGCGTGACACCAAGGAGATTGAAACTAAGCTATCTACTTCTGTCATAGCTTGTCATTCAGAAAGGACAAGTTCGATTCTGTGCAAGGCATAGAGTATAAAAAGTAAAGATAGCTTCAATTGTGAATTAGAAGCTACTACATTCAAATACTGATAGTGCTAGTGCTCTAGTCAATGAAAGCGAAATGCATATGCATGTGATGTAAATCAAGCAATGGCGATGAAAACTAGATTACAAGAAGAGAAGGCAACACTAGAGATTAAACCCTTCAATGCATCATGGAAGAGGAAGGTGAATGTGACAGTGAGGCATTACAGAAAGCAAATCATCTGCATACTGAGAAGAGAAAGTAACTCAAGGCCAAAAATTGTAGGGGTAGAGGCTGCTACAAGAATAAAATATCCGAAGTATTTGCTTTTGAAAGAATTTTAACTAATTTTTTTTGCAATTGAGAGTTTCCTTCCATTTATAGACGCAATACAATGTCTCACTCTCATAGATGACCCTGGTGTTAGACGCTGAACTTGAACTTCAAAACAGAATTTTTCGGGTGTAAATATCATGTAGGATCGAGGATGTAACTAGGCCAAGTTACTGATGGATTCTTATATGCAGCGGAAGCAATTCCAATATCAAAATCACATGTAATCTAGACAACTAGCATAAACGGGATTTCACGGGTTACCTCTTGAAGCGTGAATAAATCTCTTCTATCACGTGAGTCTTCAATTCCATAACTTTTCAGTGGAATCTCCATCGCCCGTGCAATCGTGATCCTCGAACGTTCCACGGTCTTCTACTGTGTTACCCAAATAATACCCGAAAATAGTAATTTCGTGTAGGCGAAATTTTCTAAGGAAAAGGCTGAAAATTTCGGCCACTATGTCCACCTCCTCTAGGTGGAAAACCTTATGTATTTATAACACAAGTTTTAAGGGTTAAAACCCTTTTCCAAAACCTGTTAGGTTTTCCTTTCCACCCGAAAAAGGATTCCTTTATTTCCTATTATTTAGGCACAGTAGGGACCACAGAATTTAATTAACAAAGCTCCAATTATGGAATTAATTTCTAATTTTCGAAATTAATATCTACCATAATTAATTACGAATTATTCCACTAAAAATTCGTAATTGCACTCCTTATTCAATTTCGAAATTCATCCATTAAATCTTATTTAACTCCCCATGTTAAGATTCAGATACTAATCAATTAAATTAAATTACTGACGATTTTATTTATTGATTCTTTCCTTTAGACTTTCGCTTAACTTATTTCATGTGTCGGATACAAAATCCACTGGCCGGGTTTACACATGAAAACTTATAAGCTTTCATAAAGGTGTATCATCAATCTCTAAACCGAGGCATGGATTCCATCAACTAACTATTACTTCGCCAATATACATTATTATTATCCAATTTACCAGGCATATTGACCCACAAAAGAATCTCGCCTTTTAATAAATCAAAACAATAATAATATACACAGCTAATAATAATTATATCAAGATTAAGAGTATAAGTACATTTAATGGCTAGAGAGTTTATTTTATTAAGTCAGTATAAAATACTTATCTCTACTTGGTCCGTTTAATACATACAAAATGTACTAGCACAAGAAGTTAGAATTAAACCATTCCCATAATCAAGATAAATTATATTTAATCTTGTGCTACAATCATTCCTGATGGTTTGTCCAATTCCATCATTAGATTGTGAGCTCAAACTTTATACTTATAAGAACCGGTGATTTAATCTTCCGTGTATAAGCTAAACTCTATACACTAAATCATCTACTATATAAGTGATCACGCCCAACTATGCCTTATAAAAAGGACTCTGCGGACGTTGCAAATATAACCCGAGTATTACGCCCAGGGTCGAATCCACAGAGAGTTAACCTATCAACCGCTATCTTCAGACCCACCAAGTCTTCAGAACCAGCTTCTCAAATATTCAAATTCTCAGTTGAGTGTTCTTTAACAACTAGCTTGCAAGTAACTAAATGGCTGTAACTAAATTAATAAGGTTGTAAACAATTATGAGAAAAAGCTAAGGCAATGATTTCCCCTATTGATGGAATCCCTTCTGTTTATGCTCATACAAATTTACCCACACATCTCCATCAATCATGAACGTTAATCTTACCGCAAATCTCTCCCGAGTAATCACAGTAATCTACTATTGCACTCTCCTGAGATATACTAGCTTACTTTATTTAGCACAATTCACTTAGATTACACCCAAGGCTTCGTTATCCCTAATCCCGCCTTTAAACCCGCAATTATAGATTCCTCTAATAATCTAGGAATGGTGTTGTTCAACAATACCCTAAATATGCACTCTTTTCCAAGTTATGCACACTAAATAGGCACAGCTAATTGAGGATCCTGTCAATTAACTACAACGAACACGAAGTTGAACAAATAAAGATTAAACTAGCAATTTGTATTCACATAAACAAGAAGTTCATCACCCAATAGGTTCCATCAAAGCCTTAGACAAGGAATTTAGCTACTCATGGCTATGGGAAAATAAACTAAGATTGAATTCATCATAAAATCAAAAGAAAAGAAGAAAGATGTTTAGAGTATTTTCTCACAATGGTTTTCCTTGCTAAGAAACCTAAAAAAAATCAATACATGCCTCTCTTGGGCGAAGTCTAGTGTTTTAAATAGGTTTTAGGTCTAAAAATCCCGTAATTGACACTTTGGTCCCTGAAGTTTCTACGCCTGCCGCGGTTCTGACGCGGGCGCGGTAGAACCGCGGCCAAACACCCTCGCGGATTCTCAATCTTCTGCAGCTGCTTCCCACCGCGGTTCTGCCGCGGTCGCGGTGGAACCGCGGTGGATCCAGTACTCTGATTCTTCGGCCTGTTTTGCATGGGTCACTTGGGAAATTTCACGGTTGGCCTCTTTTTCATCACTTTTAACTCCAAAACTGCTCCTTAGCCTTCCTTATATATATATCACCTACAAATCATGAAAAGCACTAATAAGAGCATTTTGTCATCACTTTTAGCATTAAAACTACACAAGAAGGTGATTATTTAAGGTGTGATTATAGTCAAATTCACCTATTATCAATAAGCAAAGGACACCGACTAATATATGATCTATTAAAGCTTTATTAAAATTGAATGAACAATATTATCATCATAAATACTATATCTAAACCAAATCCATGGCTAATAGTATATATCCCAACAGTTACGAGTCGCCTAGAGAACAAGAGCTGACCAAGTAGAAGCAATATGCAAAAAAAGAAGTCTAATAAATGTTCCTATCAACATATAGAAATTAGAAATCGAATACAACCGGTGAATTAACCACATAACTCGAATCTTTGCCTGCTCTAATATTAATAGGTTAAATTGTATGACCATCTCATAATATTCAAAATTTTTAAATATTAGGTCGTACATATGTTAGGATTGATGATAGGCTATAATTGCATATTTTAGTCGCTTATTACACTCGAATTTACTGCACTTTAATTGAGTTTGCGCTTTAATCGCTAGTGTTTTGCACTAATTGTGTGTTTTATGCCTTGTAGGTGTGATTCCGAGCTATATATATGTTATGGAATGAATTTAAGTGATTTGAAGATTTGAAGTCTGAGTAAAAGCTCAAGGAATTAAGCCAGGATCGTGTTCGGAGGTCAAATTTGATAATTAAGTACGAACGAAGACTTGAGGAGGCTTATTGTGCACTGTCTAGTAAAATAAACATAACTTTTTGCTCACAACTCCATTTGGGCTCCACAATATATGGTTGGAAATCTAACTCAAAGGGCTACAACTTTCATGTTTTACGTTTTTCCAAATTCCAAACGGAACAGGGTGAAAAACCGCGGCAGGAAGCGAAAATTTTAGGGACTAAAGTGCAAAACATGGGATTTTAAGTCCTAAACCCTATATTAAACAAAGGAGGCCGGCCAAGAACAAGAAGGGGACATATTTTGGACACAAATTAGACCTAAGGAGGCGGAGAGACACTACTTTAGGGTTAGACAACACCCTTGGAGACATGAACACATTGGGAGCAAGGCGGAGAATTCTTCTACGAGTTTTTTCCTTCCTCTTCCTATTTTTTTCATTGTTGGTTATGACTTTTAGTATTGTAGTTTTACATACTATTATGAATAGCTAATTTGTTATCTAGAGTTTTGATAGAACCTTTTGTAGGATAAATTCTTGTTATGTTTTTATATAATTGAGCCATAGCTTTTCTCTATTTGTTCAACTACGTTTATATTGTGGTTGGTTGAAGAGCTCTCAATTAGCTGTGCCTATTTAGTATGCATAACTCGGGAGAGAGTGCATATTTAGGTAATTGTTGAACAACACCACTCCCATAGTATATGAGGGATCAATAACCGAGGGTTTAAAGGTGGGATTAGGGATAACGAAGCCTTGGGTGCGATCTGAAGTGAGCTGTATTAAAAGCCAGCTAGCGTAGCTCGGGAGAGTGCGTCTAGTAAATTGTCGTAATTACTCGGGAGAGATTTACGGTAATAAGAGTGCTCATGATCGGTAGAGAATACTTAGGCGAAATTATAGAAGACATAGCGGGAAGGATTCCGACAATAGGGGAAATCATAACTCTAGACCTCCTTAATCTTTTCTATAACCCTCAGTATCGTAGTTGTTAATTTACTATTTTAATTTGTTAGTTAATTAGTTAAACAGAAGAATCTTAATATCTATAAGTTAGGAATTGTTCGAGCTTGTCTTCTTGGTGATAGTGAACAGTTGTAGCTAAACCTTAGTTCTCTGTGGGATTCGACTCCGGACTTATAAACCGGATTATATTTGCAACGACCGCATTGTCCTTTTTATAAGGCATAGTTGGGCGTGATCAAGGATCATGAGATTTATGAACATTTCTGGGGCATCTTGAACGTTGTCTCCGAGACATGTTGTCCTGTTATATGCCCACATAAATTGGGACAATGTCATGTACTTAACTGAGTAAGTAGCAAACCTGTAAATCTAAGAAGCTTCAAGTGGAAGAAGAGCTTCTGAACATTTATATCAATACGAAAATAGCAGAGAATTAAAGAGGGATAGGGAGATGTATTATTTCATCTTCAATGTAAGGAGCAAATAGCAATGCAGGAATTCCTCAAACTTACCCACTAACTGCGTAACTAATCTTTCTCCAAATAATGACTAAACAGAAAAAGTTTGAAAAGGGTACAAGTAAACCAAATTTGGGATTGATACATGAAATTTGAGTTTTTTGAGAATTGAGATGATTAATTTGCTATTCATGGGAAGCTATGACTTCCTTTTGTAAGCTATAAAGCTTGTCTATTTGCTTAACTTTGTAGCACAATTTTCTAAGTATTAATTTAATTTCTTTGTAGTACCCTAAAGTTACGGAGTAATTCAATAACACAAGAGATGAGAAGTGAAAATTTTTGTTGGTCATAAGAATTGCAAAATTTCAAAAAAAAAAAAAAGTAAAAAAAATTTTCAAGTGAAAATGATATTTGAAAATAAGGAGCCCGTTTGGACATAAGAAATTTTCCCTTTTTTCCAAAAATTTTCATTTTTTTTCGAAATCAGCGTTTGTTCATAAAATTTTCAATTTTTACTTGAAGATGCATTTTGGAAAGTTTTGAAAATTTGAAAAACTCCAAAAAGCTATTTTTCAAAATTTTCACTCAAATCACTCACAAAACTTCAAAAACAACCCAAAATTATATTCATGTCCAAACACAACTCTAAATTTCAAATTCCATTTTCACCTGAAAAAATAATTTCCCCCTATTTTGGAATTTTGACAATTCTTACGTCCAAACGCCCACTAGAGTTGTATTTGGACATGAATATAATTTTGGGTTATTTTTGAAGTTTTGTGAGTGATCAGAATGAAAAATTTGAAAAACAGCTTTTTAGAGTTTTTTAAATTTTCGAAATATTTCAAAATTCATATCCAAGTGAAAATTGATAATTTCGAAAAAAAGTGAATTTTTTTTTTAAAAAAGTTAAAAAATTCTTATGTCCAAACGGGCTTTGAGATGTCTACTCAAGTTTAAAATTATATATAGTAGTACTAGTATTATTTTATAAGGTTTGAGTTGTCAGTGTATTTATTTTTCTTTTAAGGAAGGATATTTAAGTCCTTTAGAACAAACCAAACATAAAACAATGTAGACTGTAATTTATGAAAATCAGAAAAGAAAAATATCTAGCATTCCATCTTCTATCATTTTTTAATTTCTCACTGAAACTTTGAATAAGTATCAAAAATTTCACCTCAAAAAGAATACCCATTTGCCTAATTACGAACCAGAATAATTTCACTGGTGCAACATCGAAGTGCCGGCGTCGAAGGACTTTTCCGATTCCGTTCAAGCTTCGGTGACATTGTAAGAACTAAGAAGCACATTTCAAATCCAAAACTGAAAATGACATAATTTTTTTCACCCTTCAACAGTTTTGCAGGACCCCACCCAGTAAGCCTTGACCGGCCCCACAAATTTTTTCCACCATGTCGTTGGTGTTGAGTTTTTTGCCGGAGCTTATATCGGCGGATTGTAGCTCAACTAGTTTCGCCATCGATCAGAGTTTGCTGAATTCGGCGGAGTTGGCGGTGGAACCCTTTGTTCTGACAGAGTAACCATCCGGTTAAATTCCTCTTTTTGTTCCGGCTGAGTTTCTTCGACACCCCGACGTGTTTCTGTTCTCTTCTTTTTTTCGCTGTCATGTTGCACGTGGTTCAGGTGTTAAAGTTAACGATTATTTTTGATAAATTTGTTAGTTTTAGGATTGAAGACCAAAAGTGTTCACTTTTTCTAAACATTAAGGACTATACCTGTTAAGGGGTATATATCAAGTACCAAGACAAACCAGCCCAATACATTAAGGACCATTTTGATCATTTTCTCAGTAGTTTATGTTAATGAACATATTTTCTTTTTAATCTGTGCCAAAAAGAATGAACCATTTCTATATTTGAAAATAATATAACTTAAACTTTCTACTCTAACTTTAATGAGACGCTTTTAGAGTCACACAAATACTATGACATGTTTAAAGCCACAAGTTTTAAAAGAATTATATCCATACAAAAGTTATGACGATCACATATTTCAAAATTCTTCATTTTTTTTTGTTAAACTTCATGCTCAGTCAAATATGTTCACATAAATTGAAATGGCATGAATAATAATTCTTTGCAAATTTTCACTCCATCACTTTGTAATTCCTATAGGGTCGAAACCTAAAAAAAAAAAAGACGAAATACATAAAGCGTCCCTTTTCAGTTGTCCTCAACGATCAACTGATGCCATTTCCAGCTAGACACTTTATTTATTCATAAAAGAAGATCAATTAAATACCCGACCATGTCAACCCCCATCGCGTAAAATGCACTCTCTGGGACGTGAGTTGCCTACCTAAAATTCGTTTTTTCTTTTTCTAAAATAATGTGGACCCCACCTTATTTTCACACCTCCTTCTTCTCCAATTTTCTCTTCCGCCATTTGACATCCTCTTATACTCTAAATTACCTCTGCCTCCATTTTCTCGTGCTTAATTTCTGGTTGAACAGGAATACAAAAAAAATAGAATTTAATTATTAGTGACAATCCACCTCCAACCTTAACCCCCAAACATAAAAAACACAGCTCTGAAAATTTAGACTCACAATTCAACCATCATCCATAGATTTGGTGAAAAATTTGCCACCAAATATATCATCATATCAATTCAACAAATTTCTTATACCAAACCCATTCTTCTCTGTCACCTGCTCTGAATCTCAATATCAAATTTGGTTTCGGAGTTCTCTCGCATTAGCTGCTATTGTTTCTAAAAATTGCGTTCTTCTCTGACTTTCTCTCTGCTTCCGTTTTGCTTTGCCTCTGGAGGCGGCGATGCGTCGGCAGAAATGGAGGGAGGGAGGAGCCGATAGTTGCTCTGTCAAAATGAGAGAGGAAATTGTAAAGAAGGTTTCTTTAAATGTATTTTTTTTGGTTAATTACATGTGTCAAATTTTTTATGGCAAAATTACACGTGTCATTTTTTGATTGGTGCATTTGACATGTCATTAGCAAGTGCAACTCACGCATATGGTCTGTGTAATCGGGTGTTTACTTGACCTATTTAATAGTCACTTGAAGTGTTAAAATGAAAAATGAGTCGGTTGAGATGTTCAGTTGATCGTTGAGGACAACTTAAAGCGACGCTTTATGTATTTCGCCAAAAAAAAAAAATATACGTGCATCTACAAATTCAAGTAGAAACTTTTTATTTTGGTTACGATATATTCCCAAATGGATTACATTTATGAAAAAGAGAAACTTTGAAATTGATTTGCAGTATTCAGAAGTCCTATCATTTGAACTCATAAAAGAACAAAAGCAAGAAAGTGGACAAGAAAACCCGTGCGTAAAAGCGAAAGGCTGGCCTGTTCTGTGCCATCACTTTGATGACATGCAGAAAAACACTGCCCGAGAAACATAAGATTTGACAAACAACAAATACTCAGCAAAGTGTAAAACAGATAGGATGAAAGGGACAAAAGTAGATTATGAATTGGATCCCAAAACCCAACACTGAATTCATTCAGCTTTCAATTTTTTCCATCCATGTCACATCTTTTTCACAACAGGAAAAAATTGAATTGAAAAAAAGATTTAGCTTGCAAGTGTTATTCTCTTTATTTTATTTGACAATATCTTTTTATTAATTTGTTCCAAAAAAAATATTAATTTTATATTTTTTTAATAAAAAATTTCTATAACCACATAAATATTATAGGCATAAATTTGTTTTGGCTTTTTTCTTAAACTATTAAATACCCTTTTCTAACTATTATGGGTACAATTGTCATATCCTAACTTTTTACATTAATAATAAATAAATAAAAAAGAATTGTTACAGAGATATCAAAATTAGGGAAATAGGCGTAATATCGTAAACCACAAAAGTCAATGTGTTATACAAATATTAATCACCCACAACATATGATATATGTAGTAAAAATTACACGGGGCGCCCTATTTGGTCGCCCACATTTAACCTATACTCTTTTTTTTTTAAGTTTTAACTAGTACCCACTTTTTAAGCAATTTCAGCCCCCCTTTCTCCTCCTCCTTCTCCTCCTTCGTTTTCTTAAGATATTTTCAGTATGATAACACATGCTAGCATCTGGTCTTCATTGGGAGTTGGAACAATTAAATTTAAGTCCCAATAAATTGATTACGACTTATCAATAACAATGAATCAACTAACATAAGCTGCACGATTTCTTTCTATTTTTTTCGCATTTTTGATGTAATGTTTTTTTCTTTGAATCAAATGAATTGATCTGTGGGGTTAAAGTAATAGTTTCACTTTATATCACTTTAACTTTATGATTATTTGATTTATTTCCACTGAAGGCACCTTTTTCTATTGTAATTACTGATCTGCTCCATAAAAACGTTCAGAAAGAAGAAAAAAATCGAAGATCCAATATAGTGATTGTATGGGTCAAAAAACTATATAAGCTTTTTAAAAAACTTCAGCTTATATAGTGCTGAAGTTTTTACAAATGAACTAAATAACTTCAGCATCTCCTGCTGAAGTTTTTGAAAAAGCTTATCCAGGACAAAAAAACTTCAGCTTATTTAGTGCTGAAGTTTTTACAAATGAACTAAATAACTTCAGCATCTTCTGCTGAAGTTTTTGAAAAAGCTTATCCATGACAAAAAAACTTCAGCGTATTTCGTGCTGAAGTTTTTACAAATGAACTAAATAACTTCAGCATCACAAAACTCAGCTACTAGAATGCTTAAGTTCAGCAATTACAAATAAAAACTTCAGCAAATAGAGAACAAAACTTCAGCACTAGAATGCTTAAGTTCAGCAATTACAAACAAAAACTTCAGCACTTGGTTCAGCAATTTTTGCTACTTCAGGCCCGTCTACTAGAATGCTGAAGTTTTGCGTGATTGCCTTTGCTACTTCAACCCCGTATGCTGAAGTTACGCGAAAAAGTGGATACGCTTGCAATTTTTTTTGCAAAGCATGCACAAGTTAAAACGTGACCCAAAAAGTAGGTATAGATGCAAATCCCCCATATATGTAAGATCACAAGTAATAAAAAATTTCTTTTCTTTCGTGAATTCGAGCCAAATGAACTATAGCCGAACAATTTTTTTTTTTTGCTAATATAGCCTTGATAAAAAAATACTCCCTCTGTTCCAAAAAATTGGCACTATTTTTTTATTGGTTTGTTTAAAAATCATTGGCACCTTTCAATATTTTCGTAATAAGAAGTATTTGTAGTCACACAAACACAAATGGTATGACATGTTCCATTCAAACGTTTTACATTCACATAAAGGATATGGTTTATTTAAGACCAAATATCTCAAAAGTTTTCTTTTTTTTTTAATTATATTTGTACCAAGTCAAACTAAGATATTTTTTTTTTTTTAACGGGGAAGTATGCTTTATCAATCTCTTGTAAAGCAGGAGGAACAAGAGGAATAATATAACCACTTTTCGGAGAACTCACTTCCCCTCAGCATCTGTAATATTAAAGTCATCAATAATTTTACAAAATCTGCATTGAATTTTCTGTCTTTTTAAAAAGACAAGATTTCTTCTTAATGGCTAAGATGCTTAACTTAATACAACAAGAAAGGAAGGAATATACTTAAGAAATTAAACCACTCTAAGAATTAATGTCCCAGAGCTGTACATATATATCTTAATTAATTAGAGTATCTCTTCTTCATTATGCTCTACTTTTTCAGACAAAAGTTGGTCATTTTTAGCTCATAGCAAAATGCACATCTCAGCTTCCCAAGTACAAGAGAAGAAGAATAGTAGCAATTTTCCACCACATAATGCTTAAGCTATTTTTCGGAAATGGAGGTGCTGTAGACTTCATACTACCAATCCTATTTTAAAAAAAAAAAACAAGAAAGAGGAAGCAAGTCAATAAATATGCTTAAGTAATTTCATGAATGGAGAAACTTCATATAATATAATAGTAATAAATACTACCTGGGTCCAGATGTAGCATAAATACATTTCTCATGACCTACAACATAAAAAAACAATGTAAATTTTTTAGAAAGGAATAACATTATGTTTTCCATGCCTTAAAAAATTCCCAAAAAACTTTCTTTTCAAACAACAAGCCATAAAAAATCTGAAAATGACATAAATTTTCTTCCTTAGTCATTTAGAGTATTAACTAACCTTGGATATTCAAGGACTTGTGAGAAATGGAGAATTTAGAAACTTGCCCTAAGCAACACTCACACCATGTGGCATGTGTTAACAGAAATAAAGTTTCACTTGTATGTGCCAAAGGGTCGTTTGGTTTGAAAATAAGTTATGCTGGGATTAGTTATGTTGATATTAGTTATCTTGATATAATTTTTTATTGACTGTCTGATATGTTGTATTAATCCTGGAATTGTCAATTTTACCACTTTATCCTAGGATAACTTATTTTCGGATTACTATTTCACCCTCTAGCATGTATAAGTTATCCCTGTACTATTTTTAATTATGGGATAATTTATCCTAAAATTAGTAACCAAATAAGGAATAAGGCAGTACTAAATTTTTATGCCAGAATTATATTTGCTTATTTATCATAACAAACGACCTCTGACCGTGTAAAATTTTACACACATTAAGTCACCTACGTAACAGTTCATAAAAAAGTGAAACTTGTAACATGAAGAATAAAATACACGGAATCTTTTACTCTGTTTTAGTGTATAATTTTACCAAAAAAAGTGTTATTTGGTGATATTTACAGAGGGATCGCTTGGTATGAGGTATAAGTAGATATAGTGCTGGTATAAAAATTTAATATCACCTTATACTTTGTTTGGTTAGCAAACCTGATATAAGTTATCTCGGGATTAAAATTAGTACCGGGATAACTTATACCTTGTAGGAGGTGGGATAATTAGTGCCGGGATAACTAATACCTTCTTCTTAAAAATTATACAATTGTTATTTTTAATATAACACACCAAACGGTGAATAGAAAACAATACCAAAATAACTAATCTCAACATAACTAATCTCAGCAGCCATATTCAAACAAAACGGCCCCATAAGGTCCATCTTGAAGTGGACATATTGGCCAGTGGCACAAGAATGCAGCAACTACAGTTATAACCACGTTCTCTTGTTGAGCAACAAATCAAGCATTTTTTAACAACTAGGTTTTATTTATATTCATATATTTGAGAAGAATACAACTATTAGAGCAAAAGATAATGGACCCAGGAAAAAAAAAAGGAAAGGCCAAATATATGCTTACTTGGGTTGCTTTTAGTTAACATAGCAGTTCCTCCAAAATTGCAAGCAATATCAGAATTACCATTCTGTTGGTAATAGTCATTGAAAGCAAATGAAGCATGAGATAAAAGCGTATTGGGCTCAAAGCACGGGCCACCGGCTTGGATCGGCCTGCAATCCGCCATTCCCAATCCACAAGCCCAGTCCAATGCATTCTGCAAATCAAATTGCGGAGCCCCGGCCCGTGCCACGCACCAAGTTGTCCCACCAAGGAATGTAGTGTTGCCTTCTGGAGGTGAAAGAGTTGTAACTGGAATAGCTGATTCCTCCTTCTCTTGCACCATGCCCTCTACTTCAACAACTATATATATGTTTTAATAGTAATGTAATAAATTAGAACAACTATAGTGAATAAGAAACAGTATCTTGCAGAAATGCAGGTAAGCCTACGTACTATAGACCCTTGTAGTCCAGTCCTTTCCTGGACCCCGAGCATATCGAAAGCTTAATGCATCGGGGTGCTTTTTTTTTTTTTTTTTTTTTTTTTTTTTTTTATAGTGAATAAGAAACACATAACTTTTGCCACCCCCAAGTAAAGAAGTTCATATTTTGCTTTGGGTGTTCTAGCCCAAAATAAAATCTTTATCTCATATCCTTAACCACTATAATGACTTTGTTTCAAAAAAGAAAAAAATTCAATTACAAACTTGTATATATCTTATTTGACTATTTGGGATGATCTAAAAAACAAGTAATAAACAAAGAGTGTTGGTGTTTCTAGTCATAAATATATCTTTCAAATAGGAGAAGTTTTCCTCTTCTTTTGATCTACATAAAGTTAATACACCATTTTGTTGTGGCAACAAGAAAATCCTTTTTCACTTTATTTTGACCTTTACTCATATTCTTTTCTTCCTTTGTAGAGCTAGCATTGATCACAAACTATTCCATTCATATGTACATTTACCTACACACTTAATAGTTCTATTCAATGTTCATTGACACCAAGCCAAGAAATCCCCTATAAAATCAGTATGAAACTTAAGAAAAACATTGAAAAGTTTAAAACCTTAGTATAATCAGTCACTCACCACAAATAAAGTTGGCACATTCTCCTAGACATTATGGTAAAACAACAATGAAACAGAAGAAAAAAGTCTAATGGAGAGAATAATAAAAACAGCATAAAAAACACAAAAAAGAGTTACACTATAACCAATAATCAAGAAAGTAGTAGAAACTAGAACAAAATTAATCACATAGACATATAAGATAGCAAGACTTGAAGGGGAAAAAGAAACATTACCCACATAACATTTCATGACCAAAAAACTTAGAAAGATCCAAGCTTTAATTTCCATTGGTGTAAAAATGGCTAAACCAACTTCTACTGAAACTCTAGACTAACTCTTTCCTTTTGCTCTCTCCCTCTTTGTGTTTAGTTAAGTAAGAAAAGTGAAGTGTTATAATGCCATTTTTAAATGCAGAGTACCTGAAGAATCAAACCATTTCTTGAAGAGAAATTTTCTTCTTTCTATTTTATGTGTGTTTTCTTTTTCTTTTTTCCTCTTTAGTGTGGAGTAATGAACACTGAGGAAGCTAAGTACTTGTGCTGACAAGAGCTACTTTAAATTTCAATATTTTTATTTTTGTGTGGGTCCTATATAAAGGTCATTGGAAGATCTTATTGGATGTGACTTGCCATTATTTCGTCAGATATAATTTGTGGTTTAACTCTCTCAAATACTTACTGCAAATTATAGCTAAGTAGGAACAAATTGTTCAGCATTGATTTCTTTTGGTAAAGTAGTTAAATAGATATGGCAGAAAATTAACGAGAATTTTAAAACATTGTGAGTATCCTTCACTCTTAACTAGAGATTAAAAAAAAAAACATAAAAACTATTGAGTACGAATTGTTTTCCTTTTTAATGGATCTTATGCGATACAAATTGAGACTTGATCACGCCCAACTATGCCTTATAAAAAGGACTTTGCGGACGTTGCAAATATAACCCGAGTATTACGCCCAGGGTCGAATCCACAGAGAGTTAACCTATCAACCACTATCTTCAGACCCACTAATTCTTCAGAACCAGCTTCCCAAATATTCAAATCTCAGTTGAGTGTTCTTTAATAACTAGCTTGCAAATAACTAAATGGCTGTAACTAAGTAAAAAATAAGGATTGTAAACAATTATGAGAAAAAGCTAAGGCAATGATTTCCCCTATTGATGGAATCCCTTCTGTTTATGCTCATACAAATTTACCCACACATCTCTATCAATCATGAACGCTAATCTTACCGTAAATCTCTCCCGAGTAATCATAGTAATTTACTATTGCACTCTCCCGAGATACACTAGCTTACTTTATTTAGCACTATTCAATTTAGATTGCACCCAAGGCTTCGTTATTCCTAATCCCGCCTTTAAACCCGCAATTATAGATTCCTCTAATAATCTAGGAGTGGTGTTGTTCAACAATACCCTAAATATGCACTCTTTTCCAAGTTATGCACACTAAATAGGAACAGCTAATTGAGGATCCTGTCAATTAACTACAACGAATACGAAGTTGAACAAATAAAGATTAAACTAGCAATTTGTATTCACATAAACAAGAAGTTCATCACCCAATAGGTTCCATCAATACCTTAGACAAGGAATTTAGCTACTCATGACTATGGGAAAATAAACTAAGCTTGAATTCATCATAAAATCAAAAGAAAAGAGGAAAGATGTTTAGAGTACTTTCTCCCAATTGTTTTCCTTGCTAAGAAACCTAAAAAATCAATACATGCCTCTCTTGGGCGAAGTCTAATGTTTTAAATAGGGTTTAGGTCTAAAAATCCCGTAATTGACACTTTGGTCCCTGAAGTTTCTGCGCCTGCCGCGGTTCTGCCGCGGTCGCGGTAGAACCGCGGCCAAACACCCTCGCGGAATCTCTGAACTTCTGCAGCTGCTTCCCACCGCGGTTCTGCCGCGGTCGCGGTGGAAACGCGGTGGATCCAGTTCTCTGAATCTTCGGCCTGTTTTTGCACGGGTCACTTAGGAAATTTCACAGTTGGCCTCTTTTTCATCACTTTTGACTCCAAAACTGCTCCTTAGCCGTCTTTATACATATATCACCTACAAATCATGAAAAGCACTAATAAGAGCATTTTGTCATCACTTTTAGCATTAAAACTACACAAGAAGGTGATTATTTAAGGTGTGATTATAGACAAATTCACCTATTATCAACACCCCACACTTAAANTTATTTTGAGATTATATGCATTATGCGGCCTGAGCTAAAATACTCGGTATTTATGGGCTAGTGCCATACAAGGTACCACATGACCATGATAGTAAGGTGTATAAGGTATGTTAAAAGTGGGTAGTATTTTAAGTAATTTGAGATAGTCCTTAATTATGTGGATAATTAATTAGTGATGGAGATAATTATGGTATTTAGTGGATAAAAGTCTTTTTGGGATTGCCACATGGCATAAGCTTAGCCAAGGTGGCAAATTATACAAAATGAGTCACTAGACAAAGTGCTTACTTGTTTACACGTAAAGACTTCTTGGTCTCTATATTGGAAAAGTATAGGACTTTGCAAAGTTAAGCAAAATAACATTTCTATACCATTAAAAGAGAAGTAACAATGATCCAACGTGAAAATTTCTCTGAAACCTTACAAGATCCAAAATGGAGTATCAGCCTACCTTGCACATCTAGACTTAACTATCAATCATTTATGATCCCTTCTACCAAACGGATTCCAAAAGTGAAAGTCAAAATCAATAGTTAAAGTACTTAGTTTTAGAGGAATTTCCTTTTCGTTTTGTGAGTATATGCGTATGTCCAGAATATTACATTATAACACTTTTTGAGCGGTCTTGTTAGGAGGATGGAACTTGTTATGAAATTGCTTGACCAACTCATCCCAAGTTGCTATAGAGTTTATGGGAAGCGAGTTTAGCCAAACCTGAGCAGCTCCTGTCACCGAGAATGGAAACAATAATAATCTGATTGCTTCCGGAGTCACGTTCGGTTGCCTTTGAGTTTTGCAAATAGACAGGAAGTTCTTTAAGTGTTGCTGCGGGTCTTCTGTTTGTGTCCCAGAAAAAAGTCCCTTGTTCTGCAACAAGTGTAGCATGTTATTTGTGATCTAGAACGATTCAGCTTGTATTGCAGGCACAATAATGGCAGTGGCCAGATTGTCAGCTGTGGGTAGTGCCCAGTCATAAAGTGCACCCTCAGGCACAGGAGGTGCCAATTGCTCATTCCTGACGTTCACGTTGGGGTCGTTTATGTCGCCCATGTCAATTTCGAGTTGGTGTATTTGTTGTGATTGTTGAAGTCTTTTGTTTGCACGATTCAATGCCCGGAATGTCTTCTCGGGGTCCGAGAGTCCTTCAAGCAGTTCTCCAGTCTTCGTAGAATTTCTAGGCATGCACCTGTGCACCCAGATCAACAACCGTCAAATTTTCAATGAAAAAGTTGGTAGAGAGAAAACTGACTACAACAAGAATCTTTGTATTTCTGTCAATGGCAATTGATACTTCCGTTAACTCCCCGACAACGACGCCAAAATTTGATCACGCCCAACTATGCCTTATAAAAAGGACTTTGCGGACGTTGCAAATATAACCCGAGTATTACGCCCAGGGTCGAATCCACAGAGAGTTAACCTATCAACCACTATCTTCAGACCCACTAATTCTTCAGAACCAGCTTCCCAAATATTCAAATCTCAGTTGAGTGTTCTTTAATAACTAGCTTGCAAATAACTAAATGGCTGTAACTAAGTAAAAAATAAGGATTGTAAACAATTATGAGAAAAAGCTAAGGCAATGATTTCCCCTATTGATGGAATCCCTTCTGTTTATGCTCATTCAAATTTACCCACACATCTCTATCAATCATGAACGCTAATCTTACCGTAAATCTCTCCCGAGTAATCATAGTAATTTACTATTGCACTCTCCCGAGATACACTAGCTTACTTTATTTAGCACAATTCAATTTAGATTGCACCCAAGGCTTCGTTATTCCTAATCCCGCCTTTAAACCCGCAATTATAGATTCCTCTAATAATCTAGGAGTGGTGTTGTTCAACAATACCCTAAATATGCACTCTTTTCCAAGTTATGCACACTAAATAGGCACAGCTAATTGAGGATCCTATCAATTAACTACAACGAACACGAAGTTGAACAAATAAAGATTAAACTAGCAATTTGTATTCACATAAACAAGAAGTTCATCACCCAATAGGTTCCATCAAAACCTTAGATAAGGAATTTAGCTACTCATGGCTATGGGAACATAAACTAAGCTTGAATTCATCATAAAATCAAAAGAAAAGAGGAAAGATGTTTAGAGTACTTTCTCCCAATTGTTTTCCTTGCTAAGAAACCTAAAAAATCAATACATGCCTCTCTTGGGCAAAGTCTAATGTTTTAAATAGGGTTTAGGTCTAAAAATCCCGTAATTGACACTTTGGTCCCTGAAGTTTCTGCGCCTGCCGCGGTCGCGGTAGAACCGCGGCCAAACACCCTCGCGGAATCTCTGAACTTCTGCAGCTGCTTCCCACCGCGGTTCTGCCGCGGTCGCGGTGGAACCGCGGTGGATCCAGTTCTCTGAATCTTCGGCCTGTTTTTGCACGGGTCACTTAGAAAATTTCACAGTTGGCCTCTTTTTCATCACTTTGGACTCCAAAACTGCTCCTTAGCCGTCTTTATACATATATCACCTACAAATCATGAAAAGCACTAATAAGAGCATTTTGTCATCACTTTTAGCATTAAAACTATACAAGAAGGTGATTATTTAAGGTGTGATTATAGTCAAATTCACCTATTATCAAGACTCCAATGCGATCATCGAATAACCGGTGAAAAAGGAAAAAATGAAGATGAGAGAAATAACCTCTACGCTAACTCCTACTTTACCCCCATAATCTTAGTGGGCGTTTGGACATAAGAATTGTAAAATTTCAAAGTATTTGAAAATTAGAGTTGTATTTGGACATTAGTATAACTTTGGGTTGTTTTTGAAGTTTTGTGAGTGATCTGAGTGAAAATTTTGAAAAACAGCTTTTTGGAGGTTCTCAAATTTTCGAAAAATTCCAAAATGCATCTTCAAATGAAAATTGGAAATTTTATGACCAAACGCTGATTTCGAAAAAAAAAGTGAAAAATTGAAAAAAGTGAAATATTTCTTATGTCCAAACGGGCTCTTAATTACGAGCCATGCTAACTCCTACTTTACCCCTTAATTTTGAAAAAAATGAGTACTACAACAACAACAACAATAACAATCCAGTGTAATCTCATATGTGGGGTTTGGGGAGGGTAAAATGTACGTAGGTCTTACCTCTACCTTCAAGAAGGCAGAGAGGATGTTTTCAGTAGACCTCGACTCAGTAAAGAAAAAGGAAGGGCAACATAAGCACACCAATCAGAAACCCGAAGCAGAAATACAAAACTAACAATAGGAACTATAATCAGAAAGCCGAAACAAAAACAAGTAATAACAACAGTCAAGGAATACGAGAATACACATAGGACACTAAGTCATGTAATAGAGCTATTGTTACAGATAGGAGAACGCTCGCCTACCTATCATATCACTTTACCTTTATTATCAGCCTCCATACCTTCCTATCATGGTCATGTCCTTAGTAAGCTGGAGCAACGCCATGTCCTGTCTAATCACCTCTCCCCAGTACTTCTTCGGCCTGCCTCTACTTCTTCTTAGGCCCTCCAGGGCCGACCTCTCACACCTCCTCACCGGAGCATTTGTCCCTCTCCTCTTAACATGCACAAACCATCTAAGTTGCGCCTCTCACATCTTGTCCTCCACAGGGGCCACGCCCACCTTGTCCCGAATAACTTCATTTCTAATTCTATCGAACCTGGTATGCCCGCACATCCATCTCAACATCCTCATTTCAACCACCTTCATCTTTTGGACGTGGGAGTTCTTAACTGGCCAATACTCCGCTCTATACAACATAGTCGGTCTGACCAGCGCTCTATAGAACTTACCTTTAAGTTTTGGTGGCAAATTCTTATCACACAAAACACCAGAAGTGAGCCTTCATTTCATCCACCCCGCCCCAATATGATGTGTAATATCCTTATCGATCTTTACATTCCCTTGTATAATTGACCCAAGGTATTTAAAACTCTCTCTTCTAGGGATGACCTGAGAATCAAACCTCACATCTTTATCCACTAACTGAGTCGCACCACTAAACTTGTACTCCAAGTATTCTATCTTGGTCCCACTCAACTTGAAACCTTTAGACTTCAGGGCCTGCCTCCAGACCACTAACCTCTCGTTAACACTGACTCACGTCTCGTCAATCAATACAATGTCATCTGCAAATAACATACACCACGACACATCCCCTTGAATGTGGCGCGTCAATGCATCGATCCCCAAGGCAAATAAAAATGAGCTGAGGGGTGACCCTTGGTGCAACCCCATCATAACCGGGAAGTATGTGTTCTGAGTCCCCTCCCACGGTCCTCACTTGAGTCTTAGCTCTATCATACATGTCCTTAATAGCCCTAATGTATGCTACAGGAACACCTCTAACCTCCAAACATCTCCACCGTAGGGTTGTGCATCGATCGGATTAGATTTAGCACAATTTGGATTCTAAATTCGGATTTCGAATTTTATAAATGCCATTTGAATCCAATCCGAATTAAATTGGATTGGATCGGATTTTAAAGTTTGGATCGGGTAAATATTATGAATTTTCATATCGGATTGTACGTCTTATTAAGGCTACAAACAATCTAATCGGCTACCAAACCCAAGTATATACTTGCCAAGAAAAGAATAAGTTTCCAGTTTTTCTAAAGATGAACTACGATGGCTCTCGCTAACTGCACCAAATTCTTTAAAAAAAAAATATTCTAATATGAATTGGATATAAGGATCAAGAAGATCTCAAAACTGTGGATAGGATCTTTTCGTATTTTTTCTTTAATCTTAACTTTTACCTGAAAGTGAAGAAATGTCTCACTAGTCATAGCTAAACATTCAATTATGCAATCGGTATTCACTGCTAAAAGAAAAGGAAATATAAAAGAATACTTGACAGTCCAACAAAAATAAAAAAATAAAAAGTTAGTAATATTTGCAATCATGTAATGATATTAGTATTAGATGTCTCATTGGAATTATGATAAATCAAACTTCTATGTTGCCCTTTATTAATCCGCATGGGATGCCAATATTCATATTTTTAATGACTAAAATGAGATACGTCCCAATAATGTTCGCAGTTGGGGTTTAAGATGAATTCCACTCTTTAAAAAAAACTGCATTCTTGAAAGGAGTATAAAATATTACTCCTTATGTGTATAATATATTATCATTATTTGTAGAATAATCTAATCATTTTGACAGACCCATAATGAAACGATATATTATAACAAGAATTTTTTTATCCAAATGGAATTTAACGAAAAATTATCTCCTAAAATACATGCAAAACCATTTCAAGACCTCTTAAAGTTGTCTACGTCCTCATTGTGCAACAGAAGTTATTGATGGCACATAACAGAACACATCTATAAGAGCTTATACATTTGTTGTTAGACGATACAAAGAACCTTACACAGGATGCGAAAGGCTCCAAAATTTTGAACTCTTAATCGAAGTAAGGTTGATGAACATAGAGATCATCCGACCATTTTCACAGCTTTTAGCTATAGCTTACTCCATCACCTTTTACAACTTCACCAATGCGGTATGCTATGCCCGTTTTCTGCACTTCCCCAAGTATCCGGTCAGCTGCTTCTGGACTAACTACAAGGACCATCCCAATTCCCATATTGAAAGTCCGCATCATCTCACCATCTTCTATTCTTCCCGCCTTCATTTCAACCACCATATTGTAAAAATTAAAGGCAGAAAAGAAAAAAAATTGCAGCTCAACGATATGGTATCTAATAGAAGTGTAACTAATCAGTATCCCCACCTGCAAGTAATTAGCGGAAGAACATTCAAGCAAGTGTTAAAGATTCTCACCTTCTGAATCCATTTAAATACAGGAGGAACTGCCCAAGAGTCCTCGTAAATAATGGCTCCAAGGCCTTTAGGAAATACTCGAGGGATATTGTCAGTGAAGCCGCCTCCAGTAATGTGGGCTATTCCTTTAACCCCTCCTTTGCTAATAATATCAAGGACCTTCATTTTCCAAATCCGTAAAACACATTACTGCATACCCAATATTAAAAATGAAATTTAACAATAAAGCAGAAGAGAAGGAAACCAAGATGAAACCTGTTTAACATATATAACAGTTGGGGCTATCAGAGCTTCGCCAAGTGTAATAGTTTCACCTGGAAGCTGGTCTTTCAAAGAAAGACCACTTTGCTTCAGAACCCTACACAGATAAGCATATCATTATCATTCAGAGAAATGAAATAAAAGTACATAAAGTCAAAAAAAAAAAAATCAAAATGTTCGAAAATAATTTTACAAGACAAACCTCCTAACAAGAGAAAAACCATTTGAATGAACTCCACTAGATGGTAAGCCAATAAGAACATCTCCAACCTTGATGCTTTTCCCGTCAATAACTGAATCCTTTTTCACAATGCCCACAGCAAATCCACTGAGATCATACTCGCCTTCGGCATAGAAATCTGGCATCTCTGCAGTCTGAAACGCACATCAAATCAGTTGAGTGCAACAACAGAAGATTGCTTCTAATTCCAAAACATGTTTTACCAAGTCTAACATACAATGAACAAAAGCATGTTTCTGTCTGTTCTCACTCAACAAATTCAGTTCTTATACACTGGGTCACATAACCAATTGCTTAGCCAATTCAAAAGCAAAAAAACACATCTTATGAAACAAAACCAATATTTGGGACCTTCATGAGGGTGTGAGAGAGAAGCTATGTATGCAGTAGTATACTGAACTCTTCCCTCTGCCCTCCCTCCCCCCGCCCACCCACCCAAAATAAAAAGAAAAACATAGCACAAGACAAGTTTATATAAGTGATATCCATAATGTCTCGACGACTCTATGCACACACCACAAAAAAAATGTAGCACAAATCATTTACTTTACACTGAAATTCCTTTGTTTTGAAAGAAAAAAAAAAGATCAGAATTTGTCATTCATATCGCGCTTCTGCTGCAGGATACAAGTGATGCAACAATTTTATTACTAGGAGTGACTTTTAGTGAAAAAATGGAGTGACAGGTACCTCTCCCCCTAGAAGAGCACAGTCAGATTGCTGGCAACCATCCACAATACCTTTTATGACCTGCATGCATGCAAGAAGCCAACTCTGTTTTACTGGAAAACCAAACATCATGCCAGTGTGAATAAGGCTCTACAAATGTCATGAACTGAGATATTTGTGTCTAGACGTACCTTCTCTGCAAGGTCAACATCAAGACGGCTAGTGGCGAAATAATCAAGGAAAAATAAAGGTTTTGCTCCAGAAGTGACAATGTCATTAACACTCATCGCAACCTGGGAAGAAAGGCACCATTAGTTCTTAAATATCTGTCAAATACATAAAAAGATGAATCAAACTTACCAGATCAATCCCAATGGTATCATGAATTCCTGTTTCAAATGCCAACTTAAGTTTTGTCCCCACACCATCAGTACCAGCCACAAGGTATGAATCCCCTGTTCAGTACAACAGAAAAACCAAGAAGAATGTACCAAATTAATACATGCAGCAACATAAAAAAGACAACAGAAAGGAAAAAAAAACATATACTTTGACTATTGGCTACACAAGCATGAAAAAGATAGAAAGAGATAGATAAGGGGGAATTTTGAGCAGGAAAAAGCTAAAGATCAGTAGTAGTAAAGTTTCTAGAACTCCATAATCTACAACTCATAACAACTATACTGCATTAATTCAGTTGGACAAACTCTATTTGTGCTCAGGTTGCACTGTGACTCCGTTATTTATGACACTTGATATCAGCAAAAAGAGGTTTGGAATTGATATAACCTATGATTCGGGCTGCTGTTATATGATGTTAGTTTTCAGATTTCCAAACCAATATTAAATAAACTCTGAGAAGGAACAGGTTATGTCATTTTATGCTTAAGGGTTAGATGAGAAATATGGGTAAAAGGGAAAGGACTTGTCCACTTTGCTGGTAGTAAAGAAAAAATAATTATTACACAGTGCTCGTTTGGCAGGTACTACCGCTACAATAGTGAGTAGTTGCAGACACCAAGAAATTGACATCGGATCCTCGCTGAAGGAGATGAAGGTTGCATAGTGAAACAGTGAGTGCTCAAGGATACCTGACCTTACAAAGGAGAAAGTAGCCTAAATTCAAGAACGACTAGTTTCACAAGCCAAATTTGCTATCATTATAATTGTTACACTGGCAGGCCAAGTTACAACCAGCAAGCTTCCTGGTGGATTAGTCAAGATGCATGAAGACTTGCCAGACACTACCGTCATCACAAAAGAAGAATACAAGCTTGATCTAAGACCTCCCACCCAATTTCCAGCATAGTCTACAAAACCAAATCCAAGCTAACTCAAGAACATGTTTTCTAAAGTATTTCCTTTTAACCATGTCACCAGCTTATTGGTCGAACGGTCATTTGATTTTTGTAACAAGAAAACCTTGATTATGTCAGTGTTTCAATTGAAGATGCCATGTAAAATGATTAACCCACATAAAGAAGGCTAATGGAAAACATTACCTAATGGAAAGAGACCTCCGAATCCCCCAATTCCAGGTGCCATTTTGGCTATTCTCCTCACAAGCTCCGACCCTGCATCAATGTCCACACCAGCATCCTTATATGTAAGACTGCTGGGCTCATCTGCAGCAGTATCAACTTGACTTGCACTAGCACTAACCGAGAACGTAATGCTTCTCTCCCTGTTACTTTTAGCATGAAGATCTTTGCATAAAGGCACTACCTTCGTTGAGAAGCCTTGGAGCTTGGGTACACATGATCTTGGTTCAAAGATAGATGATTTTGGACGACAAATAGGGGATGCAGCAATGCACTGTGATATCTCTAAATTTGCTCCATAAGACGGATTCATTGCAACCCAAGGAAAAGGTTGCTCGAAACTAAATAACCTAAGAAAAAGAACATAGTTAGAGGCGTATCCAGAATTTAAATTTGATTGGTTCATTCTGTAGGTTCTTACCATTGATCCCATTACACTTTTGAAATTATGGGTTAAAAATCAGTATTTTTTTTTTTTTTATCTTTTAGTGAATTTTTCCACATACACACACAGTATAAAAAATACCTCTACAAGTTGACATTCAGCAGCTTATCATGTTAAAAGCAGCTAAACATGACCAATTTTTTGTAGAATAACAATAAGCTCTTCAAACAAATAGGCTCACAAATTAACACATGGAATTGTTCTTGCTCCAAATAACAGACACAACACAGCAGGACTGAAAAAGGTGATAACGAATACCACATTAATCAATTTCGAACCTCAACTTAACAACTAGTACTGGTAAAAACAGAAAAAAAACTTAATCAGATAATGGGTGCGGAGCAGAAATAATAGCAATTGAAAGTAACGCACACAGATTATAGAGAACGAGAACAAAAAAGAAAAAAGAAGGGAGAAGAAGCAGCAGCAAGAGGAAAGGGAAGAAAAAGAAAAAGAACAGAGAGGAAATCAACACCTGCTAACGAAGATAGGAAGAGTTAGAGACAGTATTGGCCGGGAACCAGACAGTTTGAGTAGTTCAGGAGAATTCGAGTACAGCGGGTTGGAACTTGCCCTAAATTCTTTCACTTCTTTTTCAATATTGCGATTGGACCCTTATATTAGTTAACTTGTGAATTTGTTCGCACGAAGATCATGAAAAACCTAAATAACTTTTTTCTGTTATCTAAATTATTAGATAACAGAAAATTAATATATTCGATTTTAAGTTTTATTTATTTTTATTGCTGTTATTATTATTATCATAAGAGTGTAACTTTATATCATTGACGTTTTGTTGTCTTCCAAATATAGTTAATCCTTTTTTTAATAACATATATAGGTGAAATTATACCTTTTTCTTGTTTATTACCTTTTCTATAACTCCAAAATTTGCAAAAGTCATCAATGGAATCAATTAGACATGTTCCATGTTATATAAAACAGTACAGTTGAATTTATACGTGGTTTATAGGCAAGTGAATTAATTGATCCTGAAATAATAGGTGAATTAGACGAAAATGTAATACTTAGCCTTAAGATAAAGATAAAATAACAGGAATAGCAATTCGAGGAGCAAGGCTTCCGGGTACAACAACAATGATATCAATAAACAAGAAGATAAAATTATATTGAGCTTTGAATAGAGTGTAGCGTATGTTTTCCAGAAAAGTTGTCCTGCTTACAATGATAATAGAGCTCACTATTTATAGTTGCACCTAGGGAATAAGGTCCTAGGACCAAGCCCCTCTTTCATGTCAATTATGAGGGCCATTGAAGAATGTGTAACGGCAGGCAGTGAATGCCATATTCCTTATAACGAGCCGCGTACTTAATGCTATAGAATATTACTTATTAAATGCTACAGGGTGGCAGGCATTCATTTCGCCTTTATGAGTATAATTTTCCCCGGTAACAGATGTGATTGTTGCCTTCGGATACAACTATCTTCTGTCTTTGACTCCAAGAGTCACTTCCTTATGTGGTCATTTAATATAAACATATTTTAGCCTATACAGATAGTCCCCCTGCTTTCCGGTGGCATAATTTTGTGTCACCGGGAAGTTGGTAGAAACATCTTCTTTGGGGGGAAATTCACTGACCTCCTCTGAAAAGTTTTCTGACGGTTGATTAGACGCACGTCTCTCTGTATTTAATGTTCTGAACACGCGCCATCCCATAATTTAGCGCCACTTTTGCCGGTTATCGAGGTAATTATGGCCACGACTTTGGCCGCCTATTCCTTCGCTTATACGTATCAAACTTCTTCATTTATACTTCATAATTCTTCAAACTTCCTCAACTCTCTTCATTCAACTCGTACTTTATCTTCAACTTTTCTTTAACCTTCTTCCTAAGAGAAAAGCTTTTCCTTCTTTTCTAATACAGAATGGCTTCTTCTTTTAAAAAGTCTAGTTCCTCAAAGAACAAAGGCAAAGCCGATGGGGCTGCTCCTCCTACGATGAGCACCATCAGCCCTAGAAGTCTTGTCACAACTAAAGACTTCAAAGAGAAATTTCCTTCTACTAACCCTCATACATGGACCGTTGGCAGATACCCTTCTTCCATCCGTCCTTCCAGTATTCCTTCTGTGAAGGAAGATTGTCGTTGCTAGGATTTAGACATTATCGCTCCTGATCTGGCGGAGCGGGTAACCTTACCCAAGAAGGAGTTTACATACTTTTATACGTATCCCTTCACTTTGGGAGCTTTTTCTTTGAATGGAGAGCTTGACTCCGTCATCGTGGAGTTTTGCCTCCGCTACCAGGTGTGCTTGGCACAGGTAAGCCCTTCCGTGTGGAGGACAAACGCTTGTCTTCGACGCCTGTGCAAGGAGACGGGAGAAGAGCTATCCCTAGATCACGTGATGAACCTCTATTCCCCCAAGATCTTCCGCGGGGGAATGGTAAATTTCAGCAAATGTGGCCACCATGCTCTGCTATCTAGCATGGATGATGACAACGACCGTAGGTGGATGGAACAATTCGTTGTAGTTGTCACTAATAATATCATTCCGGCAACGGCTTCATCCTTTCAGGAATCATGGAACCGCACTCGTAAGTTCCTCGTTTAACCTTTCTTTCATTAAAGATCATCTCATATTATTATTGACCCTTCTTTTTTCGCCTGTTTCAACAACTCGATGGATACCACCTAAGGTTGAAGGCTTGGACCAATGAGTCCAGAAAATCTTGGACATCACCGAGCCCGAGACCCGCACGTGGAAAGAACTGGCACTTAAATACGGGTGGACGGCCAAAAATCATGGTAAATTGGACTCATCTCGTCTTTGATTTTCGTGTGAGGAAGTTGATTAATCCTTTCTCCTTTTGCTGAATTCAAGTCTACCCTAAGGCTCGGTTATCGTCCCTGAGGAGGATGTTTTGGCTAATCCTGTTGATGCGGTGAGGCTGCTTCAGGAGGCGTTTACTCGAACAGGCGTCTCCAAGCCTTCTTGGGTGCAAGTGTTTCTTTTCGGAGTCCCCGGGTGGAGAGAAAGCAAGAAAAAAAGAGATGCTCCTTCGCGGCCGGGGAAAAAAATAAAAGGGCAAGGAGTGTCGTGCACGAACCGTCTTCAGATGTTGTGGTGTCGAGCGTCACGCCCGAGCCGGCCATGGATACTGTAGTTATAGATGATGATGGAGAATCTAGTGATGATGGAGCTTTTCTACATGACAACGACCTTCATCAACTTAACAGAATACTCAATCTATTGAGTTAGTTACACCAACCGAGGACGAGGCGCTCTGGGGGGAGTTTGAGATGGTAGAAAATGCCAACTTCCGTTGCCCGATCCCAGTCGATATGCCCGGTACCGTGAGGCAGAGTACCGAGCCCCTGGCGTCTTTGATTGACGAGCAACCAACAACCAGCACTGCATTTGGCACAACTACTTCTCACCCTTCAATGCCATCAGCTTCATCTCCTTCTTCACCAACTCATCCACCGGCAACTGCTACATCATCTCCACCGGCCGCATCTTTCCGAAAAGAGGATGTTCCCCTCCCCCACTCCCCAGTTTATGGGAATTTGGGGCAAAATTATGCCATCCCCTTAGAAGACCTGTAAAAAAGGAGGAGTTTTACTCTCTCGGTCTCTACCGGATACAATCTGTTGTCCCGGCCGGTGGAACTTGCAAAAAGATTGGGAAAAGATACAAGCTTTCTCGGGAGAATGCTTGTTAAACAATGCTATGCACAACGATCTTTTTTCTCTTTGATATAGTAGTATTTTGAGTTTTTCTTTCTTGCTTCGCAGGCCAATTTCCTTGCTTCCGAGGGCCTCCAAAGGTTGATTCGAGATAAGGACGAACTTACCTCCGAGCGGGATCAACTTTTAGCCGAGCGGGACCTAACTATCGCTCACCTCTCAAAACTGGAAGCGAAAGCTACTGAGGTTGTTGTGTTGGAGGCTCGTTTGCAGCAAAGCGAGCAAGAAGTATAGACCCTTAGCCAACAGATCTCCCCGCTGAGGGTTCAATTTGAAGCGGCTAGGGCCAAATGGGCTGAAGTTAATAGTGCCTATCTTGCTGCATCCGATCGCGAGGTTGCCTCCGCTAAAAGGTTAAACAATTTGGAGGCGGCCTTGAACTCCAAAAATGAAGAGCTTGCTGCTGCCGGGGTGAAATATACCCAATTGGAGGAGAAATATAAGAGGACCATTGAGCATAATAGACTTTTCAGCTCCAAGGTCCGTGATCTTGATGTTATTCTTCGGGCCGTTACATCAGCGCGGGAAAATATTTCTACCGAGGTTGACCAACTTAAAGATGAACTTTAGCGCCGAGCGGCTTCCCTCATTGTTGAGAAAACGAATTTTATGTATAGCATGAGGACAAAACCCTTGGAATATCCCAAAGCGGGTGTCATTGATTTTGACGCCAAAATTGCTAAGGCCCCTGAGCTGGAGTTAGCTGAAAAAAGAAGTCTTCCGGCCAGGCCTGATGCTACCGATTCTTCTGGTCCCGGTTTTGAGTTCTTGGGGAACTGAAGAGGAACCAGAAGGTGATGATGCTGAGGGCGAAAATGATGAAGGCCAAGATATCGAACCGGCGGTGGATCTACCCCCTTCTCCCGGGGGCGCAGATGTTTCTCTTCTTCCGGATTCGGGAGATGCAACAACTTAGCTTTTGATTTCTTTTTCCAACTTTTGTACGCGTGCTGTTTGGCACATTCCTTGTAAATAAAAATAGCTTTTTGCTTAATTATTGCATGAGTTTTCCTTTCTGTGTGTTTTCGTTTAAACATTATGCAAGTTTAATCTTCGCATCTTTTTTCGTTTATGTATTTCCGCAAATTTGCTTTTTGCATTTTTTTTCGTTTAAGTATTTGTGCAAGTTTCTTTTTGCCTCTTTTTATGCAAGGCTGGTTTATTTTTCCAGAAAGCATTTGGATTCCGGGAATAAGTCTTTCCGAAATCAACTCTTTAACTTGAGGGTTTTCATAAGAGAGGGCCCTCTTATGTTCACGATGCTCTTGAAGAGGACTCTCCTATTTATTACAGCACTAGCAATTGAAGTACTTGTTTAACTTTCAAATGACAAAATCAATTCATCGTTCAAACAAGAAAAAAGATTAAAATAAAAGGACTTTACTTTATTCCTTCTATTTTCAAATAGTACATAAGCATCCGTTGTGCTAAAGAGAAATTGCCATTTCTTTTGGCTAATTTGTACAACTTGTTTCTACGGGTTTGGCTGTACAGTCCCCCGTCCAGATGATACAATTACATTTCCAGGTCTCGTATTCGGGTCGAAGCGGCAGTCATTTGCGATGTATTATCATATCATCCCCCTGGGTGTTTGAATGCGAAGAATGTGAATTGGAACACTAGAAGTTTAACATCTTCGAGGATTCCATCAATGAATTGCTAAACAATCTTCAGTTCGGTAACAAATTTCACTTCCCCTTAGGAATTTATGCTATCGAGCCAAAGACTATCTAATAATCCCCTAGTGGCTCGCACTTGTGAATGGTCGGGTAACCTTTGCTCTATAGCAAACTTAGCTTCCCAGTAGGAACTTTGCTACCGAGCAAAAGATTATCTAACCGTCCAATTGATTCTTCGCTTATGTGCCTTGTTTTTAAAAGGTCTTATTGCTGTTGTTGAAACTTTCTTTGCAGTATGCTTTCTGTTGCTGCCTCGTTAAAAACCTCGCCGGAAAAACCCAGTTGGGACAAAAACTGGACGAAGGAAAAATGAGTGCAACATATACTTTCATTATAGGTGATGTTCATCAGCAATAGTATCTTTTGAGATGTGCCATATTCAATTTGCTTGGTAACTTTTCTCCATCTTGATTCTCCAGCTCGTATGATCCTTTCCCGGTGGTAGCTGAAACCCGGTATGGGCCTTCCCATGTTGGACCTAGCTTCCCTGCGTTTGAGTTCCCGGGTGTTTTGAGTTACTTTCCTTAAACCAAGTCTCCCACTTTGAAATAATGGAGGTTGGCTCTTCGATTGTAATATCTTTCTATTCTCTACTTTTGAGATACCATCCTTATATGCGCCAAGTCCCTGCACTCATCGAGCAACTCCAAATTGACCAACATTGCTTCATTGTTCGCTTCTTCATTTGTCTGGAAGTATCTCAAGGTAGGCTCGCCTACTTACACCAGGATTAGGGCCTCTGCTCTGTACACAAGGGAGAAAAAAGTCTCTCCTACGCTCGATTTGGCCGTTGTTCGGTACGCCATAATACTCCAGGGAGTTTCTCGGGCCATTTTCCTTTAGCTGCTTCTAATCTCTTTTTGAGATTTTGTATAATTACTTTGTTCGTTGATTCTGCTTGACCATTTGCGCTCGGATGATATGGCAAAGATGTGATCCTTTTGATTTTCAAGTCTTCAAGGAACTTCGTGACCTTTGCGCCTATAAATTGTGGCTCGTTGTTGCAGGCTATCTCTTTTGGTATCCCAAACTTGCAAATTATGTTCTCTTACAAGAAATCCACCACTTCACGCTCGCCAATCTTCTGATAAGGACATGCTTCAACCCGCTTAGAAAACTAGACAGTTAAAATCAAAAGGAACCTTACCTTACCAGGGGCCGGTGGCAGCGGTCCAACGAAATCCATTCCCTACTTCATGAACAACCATGGAGACAAAACTGAGTGCAATGGTTCTACTGATTGATGTACAATCGGTGCGTAGCATTGACACTTATCGCATTTTTGAACAAAATTTTTGGCATCTTGTTCCATCCCGGGCCAATAATATCCTGCCCTTACCAATTTTAGTACTAAGGAATCTGCGCCCGAATGGTTTCCACAGACCCTTTTGTGGACTTCTCGCATAACGTAATTAGCTTCAGAGGCTCCCAAACATCAAGAAACGAGCCTTGGAAAGGTTTTCTGTACAATTGACCTCATTTGAAACTATACCAGCTGCTTTAGCACGTAGCGCCCAGGATGCTCTTGGATCCTCAGGCAACTTTCCATGCTCAAGATAATCAATGATCTCATTCTTCCAGTCCCAGACCATATTAGTCGCGTTTACATCATAGTAGCTATTTGCGTCCATAACCGAGTGCATAAGCTGTACAATCTTATCGGTGTTCGATACCTTCATCTCCGTTGACGAGCCAAGGTTAGCTAATGCGTCTGCTTCTGCATTTTCTTCCCTCGAGATATGCGTGATTGACCACTCTCAAAACCGGGCGAGCAAATCCTGAAACTTCACTACATATTGGTGCATGTGTTTCTCTTTGGATTTGAATATCCCGTAGACCTAATTACCACCAACTGGGAGTCGCATTTGATTTCTTTGACCTCAGAATCCAGTCCCCGGGCTAGTTAGAACCCTGCAACCAAAACTTCATACTCCGCTTCATTTTTAGTCAGTGAAACCGTTCTTATGGCTTGACTCAAGGTTTATCCCGAAGGAGTGGTTAATACTCTTCCAGGCCCGGACCCTTTTTGCATTGGAGGCTTCGTCCGTAAATAGGGTCCAAACTCTTGATATCGATTCTAACATCATCACTGCTTCTTTAGTAGCCAACGGTAGCAAACCCATACTAAAATCGACCACAAAGTCGGCCAAACTTGGGACTTAATTGTCGTCCTAGGTTTATATTCTATGTCAAATTTACTCATTTTGACGGCCCATTTGGCCAACCTTCCCGAAAGTTTGAGTTTAGGAAGGACATTTCGTAGGGGAAAGGTGGTCACGCAGCTATCGGGTGACACTGGAAATAAGGCCTTAGCTTCCGAGCGGCGACTACGAGGGCTAAGGCCAACTTTTCCAAATGTGTGTAGCGAGTTCTACTCCCATTAAAATTCTAATAACGTAATAAATGGAAGATTACGTTCCTTCATCATCACGGACTAAAGCAGCACTTACCGCTACCTCCGAGACTACTAGATAGATTAACAGTTTTTCGCCTTCCTCCGGCTTTCATAACAGCGGAGGACTTGACAAGTATCTTTTCAAATCCCCTCGAAGCCTGTTGACATTCCGGGTTCCACTCGAAGTTCTTCTTCTTCTTGAGTAACGAGAAGAAGTGATATTAGTTTTTCTGAAGACCGGGAAATGAACCTGCTCAAAGCGGCCAATCTCCCTGTGAGCCTTTGAACCTCTTTTACGCTTGATAGCTAATCCGGGATGTCTTCGATGGCTTTGATTTTATCGGGGTTAACCTCAATCCCCCTTTGTGACACTAGGAATCCCAGGAACTTACCAGAGGTGACCACGAACGCACACTTCTCCGGGTTAAGCTTCATGTTATGCTTCCTTAGAATGTCAAAAGTCTCTTGTAGGTGTTTAAGATGATCGCTTGCGTTCAAAGACTTAACAAGCATATTGTCTATATAAACTTGCATGGTTTTCCCTATTTGTTTTTCAAGCATTTTGTTTACTGGCCGCTGATAAGTGGATCTGGCGTTCTTTAGACCGAAGGGCACCGAAGGGCATCACATTATAGTAATATGTGCCGAAGTTCGTTATGAATAAAGTTTCTTCCTAGTCATCCAGGTTCATCTTAATTTGGTTGTACCCGGAGTAAGTATCAAGGAAACTCATTAGCTCATGCCCGGCCGTTGCATCAATTATTTGATCAATGTTCGGCAGTGGGAACGAGTCCTTTGGGCACGCCTTATTCAAGTCCTTATAGTCTACGCACATGCAAAATTTATTCTTCTTCTTTGGAACTACTACTACGTTAGCTAGCTAGTCTGGATATTTTACCTCTCGGATTGAACCGATATCAAGTAGGCGAGTTACCTCTTCTTTGACGAATATTTTTTTAGGCCCTCCTTGGCAATAGGACATTTTTTCTATCTTACCGGAGGAATGTTGGGATCCAAGTTTAACTTGTGTATGGCCCCTTCCGGCGAGATACCTGTCATATCCGCATGCGACCACGCAAAATAATCGTCATTAAATTTAAGAAATTCAATAAATGTAGACCTTAGTTCGGGGTGTAATCTTGTACCCAAGTGGAATTTCCTTTCCAGGAACTTCTCGAATAATGCAACTTTCTCAAGCTCTTCCGTTGTGGACTTTGTTGCGTCCGTCTCTTCTGGTACCTGGAAAAACCTTGGCACTTGATACGATTTTGGCGACTCTTCCCTCTGGTTGACCTCGCTTGGCTCAGGAGCAGGCGCCAGTTCCTGTAATTGCAATGCCGCATGCTCTTTCCCTTTGCTACTGGAGACCGAAATTGGTTTCATCTCCCTTGCCGCCGGTTGGTCACCTTTTATTTGTTTCATTCCCTCGAGAGTTGGGAAATTCAGCAACTGGTGATATGTTGACGGCACAACCTTCATTTCGTGCAACTATGGTTTTCCCAGGATAATTTTGTAGCCCATATCACCATCCACCACCTCGAAAAGGGTCGCCTTTATCACCCCTTCGGCATTCGTGGACAGCAAGATCTCTCCTCGGGTTGTCACACTTGCTAGGTGGAACCCGATGGGAGTTTTGTGGTTGGAATGATGCTTCCGGTAAGTTTAGCTTGCTCCAATACCCTCCGTTGTATAATATTGGCCGAACTCCGTGGATCCACCAGAACACGTTTGCTTTTAAAATCTAACACATTTGAAGAAATTACCAGTGTGTCGTGTGCGGCAGCGACAATCCATCTGTGTCTTCCTTCGTGAAGGTAATGCCATTTTTAGCGACTTCCCAGAGTCTCTTGCGGTAGGTTACTGATACCTTTGTCTTTTTCGCCATCGAGAAGGTAACCCTGTTAATCTCGTTCCCCCCCCCCCCCCCAAAAATCATGTTGATCGTCAGGCGTGGGGGATCTTCTCCTACTTTTGAAGGTTCTATGTTGTCACGATTGCGATCGTAATTATTTTTAGCCCTGTCACTTAAGAATTCCCTGAGATGGACATTCTTTAGTAGTGTCACAACCTCTTCGCACAGATGCCGGCAGTCCCCAGTCCGGTGACCATTCGTCCTGTGATATTCGCACCACAAATTAGAATCCCTATGGCTGGGATCAGATCTTATCAGCTTTGGGAATCGTGCTTATTTAATGTTCCTCATAACCGATAACAATTTGTCACTACCCAAAATCCACTAGTCGTGATGACCCCTAATCCAACCCGCTAGGTAAGCCAACAAATAACTATCCAATTCCAATAATATTAATAAGAAAATTAAACAAAAGGAATATTCTGAATCTTATACATTTCCCAAGGACTGGTAGTACAAATCATGAGCTTCTAAGAATAGACTTTACAAAGCTGGTATGAAGTAAATACATCATCTGTTTGAAAAGTACATAAATAGAGTTTATAAATCTAAGGCTACCATGAACAAGAGGTAGCTACAACCGGAACGCAGGTACATCTTCGATCCCAGCTCCCGTCGGTCACATCAACATCATCAGTCAACATCTGCACGCAAGGTGCAGAAGTGTAGTATGAGTACAACCGACCCCATGTACTCAATAAGTAACTAACCTAACCTTAGGTTGAAAGTAGTGACGAGCTGGAACATAGGTCGGGTCCAACACCAAAAATCCAACAGCAGTTCATAACAATGCAAAGCAAATAATATAAGAAGTAACTCGGAATTTAAACTACTAAGCTTTTCGATAATTCCCGAAAATAGTTTCGGTTTGCAAGTATATCAGTGAAAACCCAAATCCTTTATCGAAATCGTCGAAAAATATGAGATAGTTTGAAAATATTAATTTTTCTAAAAATTCTTTCCACAATAAATGAGATGTTTCATTTTTTTCCAGATAACAACAACAGCAACATACCCAGTTATATGGGGAGGGTAGTGTGTACGCAGACCTTACCCCTACCTTGTGAGGATATAGAGGATGTTTCCAATAGACCCTCGGCTCAGGATAGTATAAGTACCACATTAATGAAAATATAGGCAAGAAGGGACAATATCAAAAATCCATATAAAAGCAGAATAGGACAACAACACAGTAAAGTGATCAACAATGAAAGAAAACAACGGTTAGTCATAAAGACCTACTACCAACAGAAAACGAGATTGCATGCCAATACTAATGTTATGAACACTCTACACTACCTGGTCTACTACCCTAATTCTCGACTTCCATACCTTCCTATCAAGGGTCATGTCCTTGGTCAGCTAAAGCTGCTCCATGTCTTGCCTAATCACATCTCCCCACCTCTTCTTTGTCGTACCTCTACCTCTCCGTAGGCCTTCCAATGTCAACCTCTCACACCTCCTCATTGGGGTGTCTATGTTCCTCCTCCTCACATGACCAAACCACCTAGCCACGCTTCACGCATCTTGTCCTCAGTAGAGGCCACCCCCACCTTATCGCGAATAACCTCATTTCTGATCCTATCTAACCTGGTGTGCCCGCACATCTATCTCAATATCCTCATCTCTGCTACCTTCATCTTTTGGACATGAGCAATCTTGATTGGCCAACACTCAGCCCCATACAACATGATTGGTCTGACCACCTTTTTGTAGAACTTACCCTTAAGTTTCGGTGGAACCTTCTTGTCATACAAAACAAGGGAAGCGAGTCTCTATTTCATCCATCCCGCTCCATCTCTTTCCAGATAGCAAGTGGGAAATACCTCTCTACACCCACATATCCATATGTGTGAAAAGTCATGAATGACATGATACCGTACGACATGAGAAAAATGCATCTATATGCCTGTATGTCATGTGTGCATGCCAATGCCATGTATCTAGGAGATGAATCATGTACTCACACTTTCAGAGTACTCAACCTTACTGTCTCACACTTTCTGCTCATCATGCCCAATCACGTAGTACTGTATATGGCCAATCCGGTCAAGGGAAGACCAATCCCGAAATATATACATCCACTGACCAACAGTCACTCAGTACTGAGTAGGGCCAATCTAGCCCGTGGAGAAGATCCATCTCCAAGTATATAATGCTTCGAACAAGATCCATGTCCAGGGAAGATCCATCCCTCAACATAATCAACCGCGCTCATTAGGGGTGTGTACAGACTCTGGAGGGGCTTATACAACCCAATTGCTATCATAAAATCAGTATAACCGCTGCGGCGTGCAACCCGTTACCATAACTGTCGCTCATAATCAGGCTCTCGGCCTCACTCAGTCATCAATCTCTCTAGTCTCACTCACTCACGGGCTCACAATGTCATGAAACTAGTCCGATAACAATGATATGATGCATCAATAAATAACAACTGAGGATGAGATATGATATGATTGCATGAATATTACTGAGTACAAAATATCAATAAAATTAGTGAGATGACAGCAAAAAATGGCCACTATAGGTCCCAGCAGTATCGACATAAATCCTAGACATGATATCTAGCATGGATCACATAGCAATCTCACGTACGTAGAAATTTCATGGTTACAGGTAAGATCAAGTAACTACATAGTACCATAGAAATAACGGAGTCACAATTCACTCGGTCCGTGCCCACACACGCCCATCATCTAGCATGTGCGTCACCTCAACATCAATCACATAGCACGTAATTCGGGGTTCATACCCTCAACACCAAGTTTAGAAGTGTTACTTACCTCGAACAAGCCAATTCCAATACCGAGCAAGCCAAACGATGCTCCAAAAATGCCATCACGCGCGTAGCAACCTCCGAACGGCTCAAAACTAGCCAAAAGAAACTCCAATACATCAAATAAAGCCCAAGGAAACAATTCCAAAATGATAAAGATCGAATCCTTAATCAAAATCCAAAACCGACCAAAAATCACACCCGGGCCCGCACCTCGAAACTCGACAAAACTCGCAAAATCCGACAACTCATTCAATTACGAGTCCAACCATACTAGTTTCACTTAATGCGACTCCGAATCGATGTTCAAAACTCAAAATTTCATATTATGAAACTTTAGGCCAAAACCCCCAATTTTCTCTTTAAAATTCATCAACAAAAAGCTAAAATCGAAGATAGATTCATGAAATATGACCAAAACTGAGTAGAGAACACTTACCCCAATTCATATAGTGAAAATTGCTTCAAGAATTGCCTCCATCCGAGCTCCATAGCTCCCAAAATGTAAAAATGGCTAAAACCTTCGAAATAGAATACTTTATAATCTGCCCAGGCATCCTCTAATGCGAACGCGGAAAAATCATCGCTTTCGCAATGAATAAAAATGCACTGCCACAAGAAGGTTCTACGCGAACGCAGATAAGACACTGCTAACGCGAAGAACAAACATAGCCGTCTCCCAGAATACACTATGCGATCGTAAAACAGACCACGCAAACGCGAGCAACACTACCTCATGCCTTCGCGAACGCATCTCACCTCATCCGAACGTACTGAAGAATTACTCTAGTCCCAGCTCAGTCCAAACCACTACGTGAATGCGTGCTCACCAACTTGGACGCGATGCTCAATCTGCCATATTATATGCGAACGCGGACCCATGTTCGCGAACGTGAAGGAGAAACACTCAGCCTCAGATATTTCCCTTACGCGATCGCATTCCTCATTCTACGATCGCGAAGAAGAAAAGTGACACCAAACATCATAATACACTAGCACTGAAAACATGAAAAAATATAGCCCGAAAACAATCTGAAACATGCTTGAGCCCCTCCGGACCATATCTGAACATCCCAACAAGTCCCATAATATAACACGGACCTACTCGAGGACTCAAAACACACATAACAACATCAAAATGACAAATCACGCCTTAATTCGAGTATAATTAGGCTTGAAATAGCGTAAGTTGGAATTTTGGAAAGTTTGACCGGGAGTGGACTTTTTGATATCGGGGTCGGTTTCCGATTCCGGAAGTTAGAATAGGTCCGTAATGTCAAATGTGACTTGTGTGCAAAATTTGAGGTCAATCGGACGTGATTTGACAAGTTTCGGCATCGATGTTGTTATGTGTGTTTTGAGACCTCGAGTAGGTTCGTTTTATGTTATGGGACTTGTTGGTATACTTGGACGGGGTCCCGAGGGGCTCGGGCATGTTTCGGATTGATTTCGGATTTTTTTTCTTCATGTTGCTATTGTTGGTTGTTGCTGGTTTTGGTATGATCGCACCTGCGGGCTGTTTGCGCAGGTGAGATGGTCGTAAAAGCATTAGTGGAGTCACAGAAGCGAGAAGAGGCTGGGTGAGGAAGACCGCAGAAGCGGATTTTTGAAGCGCACCTGTGTGCGCAGATGTGAGATTGGAAGCGCAGGTGCGAAAATCTTCACAGAAGTGGAATTTGATATCCGCAGGTGCGGGAGGGCCGATCTCCATGGGCTTCCCAGATGCGAGATTTCATCCGCTGAAGCGGAGGTCGCATATGTGACATTTTAACCGCAAATGCAAATTCGCTGGGCAGACTGTTATAAGTTTGAGGGTTGGTCATTTTTATCACATATTGAGCTATGGACTTCAGAATTGAGTGATTTTTCGAGAAAATTTCGTTACAAGGATTGGGGTAAATGTTCTCTACTTGATTTTGGTTAAATTTTGTTAATCTATCTTCGATTTTAGCTTTTGGTTGATGAATTTTAAAGAGAAAATTGGGGGTTTTGGCCTAAAGTTTCATAATGTGAATTTTCGATTTTTGAACACCGATTTGGTGTCGGATTTGAGTGAAGCTAGTATGGTTTGAATCATAATCTAATTTGTTGTCGAATTTTTTGAGTTTTGTTGGGTTCCGAGACGCGGTCCCGGATGTGATTTTTGGCCGGTTTTGGGTTTTGATTAAAGATTCGATTTTTATCATTTGGAATTGTTTCCTTGGGATTTATTTGATGTATTTGAGTTTCTTTTGGCTAGTTTTGAACCGTTCGGAGGTCTCTACGTGCGTGATGGCATTTTGGAGTGTCGCTTGGCTTGCTCGGTATTGGAATTGGGTTGTTCGATGTAAGTAACTCTTCTAAACTTAGTGTTGAGGGTATGAAACCCCGAATTTCATGCTGTGTGATTGGTGTTTAGGTGACCCACATGCCAGGTGACGGGCGTGTGGGCGTGCACCATGTGAATTGTGACTCCGTCATTTTTGTGGTAATGTGTAGTTACCCGATCTTACCTGTAACCATGAAATTTCTACTTAATTGAGCTATTGAGCTGTGATCCATGTTTGACACCATGTCTAGGCAACATGCTTATCCTGTTGGGACCTACTGAGGTCATTTTTACTGTTGAGTTATTTACTTTCATTGCTTTATATACTCAGTCATACATATTCAAATGCATATCATATCTTAGTCTCTGTTGTTATTTATTGATACATCATATCATCATTTTTGGGCTAGTTTTATGACATTGTGAGCTCGAGAGAAAGAGAGAGACTGGAGAGATTGACAACTGATGAGGCCGAAGGCCTAATTGTGAGAATATTGATAGTATAGCACGTGAGTTGTCCGTGCGGATTCTGATATTGTTACTATAGCACGTGAGTTGTCCGTGCGGATTCTGATATTAATACTATGGCACGTGAGTTATCCGTGCAGATTATAGCGCTTAGGCTGTAGGAGCCCCTCCGGATTCTGTACACTCACCTAGTGAGCGCGGTTGATTATATTGATGGATGGATCTTCCCTAGACATGGATTTTGTCCAAAGCAATTATATACCTGGAGATGGATCTTCTCCATAGGGCCAGATTGGCCTTCCTCGGTACTAAGTGACTGATGGTCAATGATGTATATATTCCGGGATGGATCTTTCCTGGGCCGTATGGGCCATATACAGTACCGAGTGGTTGAGCATGATGAGTGGAAAGTGCAAGACAGTGAGATTGAGTACTCTGAGAGTGTGAGTACATGATTCATCTCTGAGATACATGGCATTGACAAGCACACATGACTACATGCATTGAGATGTATTTTTCCTCATGCTGTACGGTATCACGTCATTCATGATTTCTCACACACATTGATATATGAGCATAGAGTGGTATTTCACACTAGATATCTAGAAAGAAAACGAAACATCTTATTTATTGTGGCTCCGGTGGACGACAAGATGCGGGAAGCGCGGCTTAGATGGTTCGGACACGTGCAGAGGAGAAGCCTAAATGCCCCGGTTAGGAGGTGTGAGCGGTTGGCTTTGGCAGGTACGAGAAGAGGTAGAGGGCGGCCTAAGAAGTATTGGGTCGAGGTGATCAGATAGGACATGGCGCAGCTCCAGATTTTCGAGGACATGGCTCTAGATAGGAAGGTGTTGAGGTGGATATGTGGGCACACTAGGCTGGATAAAATTAGGAATGAAGATATTCGGGAGAGGGTGGGCGTGGCTCCGGTGGACGATAAGATGCGGGAAGTGCGGCTTAGATGGTTCGGACACGTGCAGAGGAGAAGCCTAGATGCCCCGGTTAGGAGGTGTGAGCGGTTGGCTTTGGCAGGTACGGGAAGAGGTAGAGGGCGGCCTAAGAAGTATTGGGTCGAGGTGATCAGACATGACATGGTGCGGCTCCAGATTTCCGAGGACATGGCTCTAGATAGGAAGGTGTGGAGGTCGAGCATTAGGGTTGTAGGTTAAGGGGTAGTCGAGCATTAGGGTAGTAGGTTAAGGGTTGTAGTCGGGCAGTCGATTTATGTTGTGTTTTAGACTTTTGTATAATATTTGTGATACTGCTTTTCCACCTATTTGATGTCTCTCACGTTGCTGATATTATTTTTTCGAGTTTTTTTGTCACAGATCTATTGTCTCAGAGCCGAGGGTCTCCCGGAACAGCCTCTCTACCCCCTCCGGGGTAGGGGTAAGGTCTGCGTACACTTTACCCTCCCCAGACCCCACTGAGTGGGATTTTACTGGGTTGTCGTTGTTGTTGTTGTTGTTATTTATTGTGGAAAGAATTTTTGAAAAAAATTACAGTTTTCAAACTATCTCATATTTTTCGACAATTTCGTTAAAGGATTTGGGTTTTCACTGATATTCTTGAAAATCGAAATTATTTTCAGAAAAGTGTGAAAAATCTGAGCATTTTATCTCTGAGTTATTTCCTTATTTATATGCTCTACGTTGTTATGAATTGTTGTTGGCTACTGGTGTTGGACTCGACCATGTTGCAGTTCGTCACTACTTTCAACCTAAGGTTAGGTTTGTTACTTATTGAGTACATGGGGTCGGTTGTACTCACACTATACTTCTGCACCTTGCGTACAGATGTTGGCTGTTGTTGTTGCTGTGTTCGATGGGAGCTGGATTTGAAGATGTACCTGCGTCCTTGTTGTAGCTACCTTTTATTCATGGTAGCCTTAGAATATAAAACTCTATTTTATGTACTTTTCAAACAAAAGATGTATTTACTTTATATCAGCTTTATAAATTCTATTCTTAGAAGCTCATGATTTGTACTACCAGTCCTTGGGAAATATATACTATTCAGAAAATTTCTTTTGTTTAATTGTTTTATTATTATTGTTGGAATTGAATAGTTATTAGTTGGCTTACCTAGCGGGTTGGGTTAGGTTCCATCACGACTAGTGGATTTTGGTCGTGAATGATTGGTATCAGAGCTCTAGGTTCATAGGTTCTACAAGTCATGAGCAAGTGTCTAGTAGAGTCTTGCGGATCCGTATGATGACGTCCATACCTATCTTCGAGAGGCTACAAGGCATTTAGGATATACTTCCCATCTTTCTTTCCTTATCGTGCGGTGTCGATTCAGCTTGAAGCGTAATCCTTTGAATTGTTTTCACGCATTCGTATGCACACATGAGCGCTCGGTATCAGCTGTGCATCGACGATTTATGATTCCAGGGATGAGGTGCGAGATGTGATTTCAATATGCTGCTAATGGGCCAGTCTGGAGGACTTGAGGCTTGGTTTTGACTGTAGCTTGAGCATAAAGATGTTGACTATGTGAGCACGTGCTTTTGGATTTGTATATCTGGTAGTGTCCCTATTAGTGGAATTTGTGGTTGGATGGATACGTGATGACTATCATGTGACTGCGAGATGTGTTCATATGGGTTAAATGTGACAAGAAGGGTTTGCTTGAGGTGTATAAAGGACTATCGGGTGCTTGATTTCTGTCTTGATGTGATGTATAGTCTCGAGTTATGAGTGTATTGAAGGATCGTTCATGTTGTTTAGTTGTGCTTCCATAAAAAAAGTTAGTAACTTCTACGCTTGTTTTCACAATTAGTCCATTTCCATAATTATCTGTGCTTCTTGGAACGAATTAGATTCTCATATCTTGTTGATGAGTTTAGAATCAGGAAGATTAGGTGATTGCGAAGTAGTTGTAATTGTGGAAGGGTATAGAGAGATGTCAAGTTGAGGCAGAACAGGCGGGTTATCTCCTGCAGGGTGTCCTGAGGTTTGTGTGATCCCTACGTTGTTTTGTAGAGAGTTCTCTTTTACCAATATGCTAGATGTGTTGCAATTTGAGTGTGGATCGCTTATGAGAGTTGGCTTGACTGTTACAAGAGTGAATGCGAGATCTGCAGATGATTTGAGATATTAGATGGTTTGTGTTACATGAGTTTATGAAGGATTTAGTTGAATCTCACTGCGGTATTATGGCAGTAATAGATGATGGGCATTGTGAGTTATTGTGTGTTTTGATATATGGCTTTGAGACAAGTGGAGGAGTTTGCTACTAATAAGTTGATTGCATGGTTATGTGTTGTATTGGTTTCAGTTTGAGGTATATTGGTAAATCAGTTATGACTTGGAGAGGTTGAGTTCGAGAATGACTCGAGTAAGGAAATTTCTGGATGCGGGTTATGTTACACTTTAAGGGTGTATGGGAATCATGGGATGATTAAGTTGTTATTCGGGAAGGAAGATGTAGTGTGCATGGAGTAGGGATTCACTTGGTTGCTTAGAGGTGTGGATTACTTCTTAGGGTGTTGGTGTGCTAATGGGGCAGGGGTCGTTCAGCCCGTTTAGTCGGTTTAATTGAGATTTGAGTTGAGTGGATGACTCTCGAGAATGGTTCTAACGGATTCCAGATTTATATGTAGCAATTGAGAATCTTCAAAATTTGTATTTGGCTAGAAACTGAGATCTTCATTAGAGAGTGTCGGGACTCTCGATATTTCTATATCCTTATGGATTCTACATTTCAGTATCAAGAAGGTGAAAGAACAACCTGAATTCGTAGGAGGTCTCTTCGGAGTAAGTATCTCGGTTGCGGTATTTTTGGGGTGCTTAAGAGAGCATTCATCGGCTTATGAGCCTTAGGGCGGTGTAGTTTTATGCTAGGATCTCGTATGGTGAGTCTTGGTTGAGGATTCTGGTATTATGGCGAGGAAAAGTATCAACTTGAAAGTAATTCAGGAAGAACTCGGAGAATTAGGACAACTTGGTATTAGGTTGGATCATCACAGTAATGGATAAAATAGGTTCTTTGGGTACTTATGATGTGGCTAGTCTCTACAGGTGTTTCGTGGTAATGCTCTTGGGTTTTTGGTGACCTGCGTGGCTTGGTTGAGTTAGAGGGATTTAGTTCTGATGGCTTGATTTTGGGCAAATGGGTTTCGAAGAGTTCTCAATGATTTCTACCACGGTTCGAGGAATATATTCCCTACTGGCGTGAGGAGCATGTGATGTATAGTGATTTTCTTCGGATGAAATCAAATGGAAAGTTCTTGGCTAATTGAGTACGTAGTTGCTTGTCACTCAGAGTGGATTATAAAGTTCTCGTATTTTTCATATGATGGCATGGTATATGCGGTGTGTTGTGTAGGATTGAGATTTGCATGTGTAAGGTCACGGTTCAGTTTTGAAGGGAAGGACATGAATTCTTAGGCAGCATGGATGATCTCTAAAGACTAGATAAATGATGTTACTATTAGATATGGCTTGATGAGAGTGTAAGTTTCAGAAGGGGCACTGTGTTTTGCTTTATGGATACTTCATAGGTATTGCGGCACTCTCCTGGTTGATCGACTGCTAATGTTCAAATTTTGCTTTGTGACATAGAAGAATTATAGAAGTATTCCTCATGGGATGATTGTGTATTAAAGATGTGTTAGATATTCGGTAGGTGGAGTTGGGATCAAATACAGTGATTCGTGTGTGCTATGGGTTTGGAGACTGGGAGCTCTCATGAGTAGATTGTTTCGTGGTTGTGGACTGTGAAAATGTGGCTAAAGCTAGTCAGAGGATGGTATGTGTTATGGTTGGGTCATTGTGGATCTTCGGAGGGTTATTTATCTATTTGTGGATGGCTAGAGTTGATTTGGGGGTCCATTGGTAGGCCTAATTAGGATGTGTATCCTACACCGCATCGGATTGGTTGACTCCATACTACTATTGTTGAGGGATGTGCCATTCGGTTGTTGTTGAGCTTATTTGTGTTTTGAAATGATCTGTGAGTTACTCTTCTATGCGACGGGGAGTTGTGATTCGTTGGTTATATGCACACATGGTGCGGTTCTATTTGGGCTTTATAGCGAAATTTAAGCGAGATGGGTATTTGGGTGTTGCATGATTGATTGCACATTGGTTATGTTCTTTGGGGCTTGTGTGGCATTGCGTCATTTGCTTCTCCGTGGTTATGGTAATGCACTTTGGGAACTTGATGTCGAATGGCGCGTGGTTATTGATTTTGAGCAAGGTGGCTTGAGGTATATGCCATAGATCAGTGTTTGGATGAGTTCATGCATTTGCAGCGGGGTTATGTTGAGGTACAAACCTTTGTGTTAGATTCGTGTGATGGTCCTATGATGTGTGATGGATTTTCAGCATTTTGTTGGGGCAGTACTTGTTAAGTTTGTGGGACAGTTCTCTCGTTTGAGTCATTTTCTATGACTTGAGTACATTTAGATGGTATTGAAGTGGCATGTCACTAGAATGATTGTGTTGGATGAGGTGAGGTCACTGGACCCAGAATGGATACTATCATAATTGATTACAGCATAGTTGGAAGGATAATATCGGAAGTTGGCTTAGAAATCGGCTATAGTTCTTGTCGAAGGAGAGGGAGCTCCATGACTTTTTGATCTAATGAATGGTGATGAGTTCTGCATGTTTCTTTCATCATCGGTAGTGTGAAAAGGCATTAGAACGAGGTTTTGTTTGATACAAGGTTTATTACCGGTATTGGGTTGTTTGGAGCAGCTACTGTGATTAGAAATCATTGCTACGAGTATTGGAGTTATGAAGTATTTGAGTTTCGAGTATTTGAGTTATGGTTACGTCTTGGTACAGCTTGTTCAGACTTATACAGAGTGTTGATGCGAGATTCTGATTTTATAGAAAATTCCGGATGTTCGAAATTTGATTCTAAGGCTTATTGTCTAGGTTGAATTAAGAAACTTCAGTTATGTTATGTTAGCAGACCTATATGGGATAGGGTGACATAGGATCACCCCCGGGTATATGCATGGTAAGGTTACACGGTGGTTAGATGGCTTTGGGAACAACTCTAGGCACGTTTGAGGGCGAACGTCTGTTTAAATGGGGGAGGATGTAACGACCCGACCGGTCATTTTGAGCATTTGCACTTTGCTCAGTTGTTTGAGGGCATGAGTAGCTTTGTATGATGTATTATGACTTATGTGAATCGTCGGTTTTGGTTTTCAGGTTATTCGGAATTGATTTGGAAGAATGATTCTCAGATGGAAGCTTTAAATTTGAAAGGTTTGACCAAGTTTGATTTTTTAGTATTTGACCTCGGATTTGATTTCTGATGGTTCCATTAGCTCCATTGGGTGATTTTGGACTTAGGAGCGCCTCCGAATTGTGATTTGAAGGTCCACAGTAGAATTTGGTTGAAATGGCAAAAGCTAGAATTTTGGAAAGTTTGACCGAGAGTGGAATTTTTGATATCTGGGTCGGATCCCAATTCCGAAAGTTGGAGCAGGTCTGTAATATCAAATGTGACTTATGTTCAAAATTTGAGGTCAATCGGACGTGATTTGATAGGTTTCGGCATCGACTGTGGAAGTTTGAAGTTTCAAAGTTCATTGATTTTGAATTGGGGTGCGATTCATCGATTTGATGTTGTTATGTGTTTTGAGACCTCGAGTAGGTCCATGTTATGTTATGGGACTTGTTGGTATACTTAGACGGGTTCTCGAGGGGCTCGGGCGTGTTTCAGATTGATTTCGGATTAATTTTCTTCATGTTGCTATTGCTGGTTGCTGCTGGTTCTGGTATAGAAGCGTTAGTGGAGTCGCAAAAGCGAGAAGAGGTTGTGTGGGGAAGACCGCAGAAGCGGATTTTTTTCGCGCACCTGCATGCGCGCGGATATGAGATTGGAAGCGCAGGTGCAAAAATCTTCACAGAAGCCGAATTTGATATCCGCAGGTGCGGAAGGACCAATCTCCATGGGTTTCGCAGATGCGAGATTTCATCCGTAGAAGTGAGGTCGTAGATGCGACATTTTAACTGCAAATGCGGAATCGCTGGGCAGACTGTATAAGTTTGAGGGTTAGTCATTTTTATCACATATTGAGCTATGGACTTCGAAATGGAGCAATTTTTGAAAACAATTTCATCACAAGGATTGTGGTAAGTGTTCTATACTCGGTTTTGGTTGATGAATTTTAAAGAGGAAATTGGGGGTTTTGACCTAAAGTTTCATTATATGAATTTTCGAGTTTTGAACACCGATTTGGAGTCGGATTTGAGTGAAACTTGTATGGTTGGATTCATAATCGAATGGGTTGTCGAATTTTATGAGTTTTGTCGGGTTCCGAGTCGTGGGCCTGGATGTGATTTTTGGCCGGTTTTGGATTTGATTAAGGATTCGATGTATATCGTTTGGAATTGTTTCCTTGGGAATTATTTGATGTATTTGAGTTGCTTTTGGATAGTTTTGAACCGTTCGGAGGTCGCTACGCGCGTGATGGCATTTTGGAGCATCGCTTGGCTTGCTCGGTTTGGAATTGGCTTGTTCGAGGTAAGTAACTCTTCTAAACTTGGTGCTGAGGGTATGAAACCCTGAATTTCGTGCTATATGATTGGTGTTAAGGTGACGCACATGCTAGGTGACAGGCGTGTGGGCGTGCACCATGTGAATTGTGACTCCGTTATTTCTGTGGTACTATGTAGTTACCTGATCTTACTTGTAACCATGAAATTTCTATGTAATTGAGCTATTGAGCTGCGATACATGTTTGACACCATAGGCTACATGTTTTTCCTGTTGGGACCCACTGAGGTCTTTTTTGCTGTTGAGTTATTTTCTTTCATTGCTTTATATACTTAGTCATACGTATTCATATGCATATCATATCTCAGTCTCTATTGTTATTTATTAATACATCATATCATCATTTTTGGACTAGTTTCATGACATTGTGAGCCCGAGAGAGAGAGAGAGAGAGAGACTGGAGAGGTTGACGACTGAGTGAGGCCGAGGGCCTGATCGTGAGAATATTGATACTATAGCACGTGAGTTGTCCGTGCATATTTTGATATTTATACTATAGCACGTGAGTTGTACGTCCGGATTCTGATATTGATACTATAGCACGTTAGTTGTCCGTGTAGATCATAGTGCTTGGGCTGTAGGAGCCCCTCCGGAGTCTGTACACACCCCAGTGAGCGCAGTTTATTATATTGAGGGATGGATCTTCCCTGGACATGGATCTTGTCGGAAGCATTTATATACCAGGAGATGGATCTTCTCCATAGGGCCTGATTGGCCTCCCTTGGTACTGAATGACTGATGGTCAGTGATGTATATATTTTGGGATGGATCTTCCCTGCACCGTATGGGCCATATACAGTATCAAGTTGTTGAGCATGATGAGTTGAAAGTGTGAGATAGTGAGACTGAGTGCTCTGAGAGTGTGAGTACATAATTCATCTCTGAGATACATGGCATTGGCATGCATACATGACATACCGGCATAGAGATGCATTTTTCCTCATGCTGTACGGTATCACATCATTCTTGATTTCTCACACACATTGATATGTGAGCATAAAGTGGTATTTCACACTTGCTATCTGGATAAAAAATGAAACATCTTATTTATCGTGGAAAGGATTTTTGAAAAAAATTACAATTTTCAAACTATCTCATATTTTTCGACGATTTCGGTAAAGGATTTGGGTTTTCATATATATTCTTGAAAAGCGGAACTATTTTCGGAAAACTGTGAAAAAGCTAAGCATTTTATCTCTGAGTTACTTCCTTATTTATATGCTTTACATTGTTATGAATTGTTGTTGGCTACTGGTGTTGGACCCGACCATGTTCTAGCTCGTCACTACTTTCAACCTAAGGTTAGGTTTGTTACTTATTGAGTACATGGGGTCGGTTGTACTCATACTACACTTCTGCACCTTCCGTGCAGATGTTGGCTGCTATTGTTGCTGTGTTCGATGGGAGCTGGATTTGAAGATGTACCTGTGTCCCTGTTGTAGCTGCCTTTTGTTCATGATAGCCTTAGAATATAAAACTTTGTTTATGTACTTTTCAAACAGAAGATGTATTTACTTCATATCAACTTTGTAAATTCTATTCTTAGAAGCTCATGATTTGTACTACCAGTCCTTGGGAAATGTATAATATTCAGAAAATTCCTTTTGTTTAATTGTTTTATTGTTATTATTGGGATTGGGTAGTTATTAGTTGGCTTACCTAGCGGGTTGGGTTAGGTGCCATCACGACTAGTGGATTTTGGGTCATGACAGATTTGGTCCATGCAGCATAAACCGTAAGAACTTGTTTTTGAAGGGATCACTCTCGTTGTTGTGACCGAAACCGCTTCCCCGGCCCCATTAAAGCCGACCTTGCCCCTCTGGGTGTTATTGTCGACCCTTTGCATTTTTATTTGCGGAAGCATCGGGAGGAACTGGAGCTCGTCCATTCGCGTTATGGGAAGCACCTGATAACGCCTATTTCAGTTCCGTCATAACCTTATCCTGCCGTGTGAGATGACTAAGATGGCCTCCTGTTTCTCTTGCAACTCCCTTACCGCTTCGACGATGTGCCCTTGATAACTACGGATTCTACCCTATCTTATGCTCCTTTTTGCTTAGGTTTTGGATAAAAAATGTGTAAAAGTATTCCCGGAGACTAACTTATTGTGCTCATTTGCAGTGTTTGGTCAAAATGAGGCAAGAAAGTCATACCCAGCTCATAAAGGAGTGAAACCTGCACAAGTTCAAAGCTGAGCTAAAAGCACTGACAGCGATGAAATAGTGTGGCTGCGGAAGGCCCACCGCTGAGGCGACCATAATTTTGCTCTCAGTGAAATTGAGGTTCAGAGAAGGCAATTTTGGCACAACAGACACCGCTGACCGCGGTTGAATAGCGCGGTAGTGGAATTACTTGACGCGGCCACGGTCCATATTTCGCTGAGGGCGAAAGTGAGAATCAGAGGACTGGAGATTTGAGCTCAAATGAAGAGCACGGTCCGCAAACATATTTCGCGGCCGCGGTTGAAGATAACGCTGAGGCGGCTGCTTTTCCGCTCCCAGCGGAATCAAGTCCAGACCAAGCTCAGAAGAGAAGAAACACGGTCCGCGCTTGCTTTTGCGCGGCCGCAAAAGTCCAAGCGCTGAGGCGCTCACTATTACGCTGTCAGCGAAACCTCCGTAGGGGCATTTTGTCCAGTAATTTCAGTTGTGCATAAATAGTTCTTTTTCACATTTTTAGGTCATCTGTTGTTTAGAGGGACATGTGAACAGCCGCTTTTTGCTTTTTAGAGTAATTTTAGAGCATTGTTAACTATTAATCTTATAATTTACTCTTGTAATTACTTCTTATGGCTTATATTTCATCTCAATCTTTGATTTCTTCCTTGATTATGAGTAGCTAAACCCATTAGCTAGGGTTGTGACCCAACCCTAGTGTGGGTATTTAATGGGTCTTCAATTTTAGGGCTTAATTGTTTATGGGTTAATGATATTTAGCTTGTTTCATGCTTTAATTGTTGAATTGGAGGTTGCAAACATTGATTTGTGCCTATTTGACTTAGACTCTTCTTGAGAAAGAGAGACCAAGTCTAGGAAATTTAGGCTAACAAGGAATTAGGGTGCATTCAGGAGATTGATAGCCCCAATTAAAGGGTTAAACCTAGAGATAGTAATACCCGACTTGAGCCAATTTTGCTTGCATTGTTTGAACACCCAATTGGGCTTGAGAAAGCCAATTAGGGCAAAGTCACTCAAACTACCGAGAGGTATAGAGTGAGTAATTAAGTGCAATGGTTATATCATGATCCCAATTATAACAAGTTTGCCCTAAGTTTTAGACCCCGTTAGATACTCACCTAGGTGCAAGTCACTTCACTAGTGCCTTTTTACCAATGTAGAAAACCCTTACAAAAATATTATACTTAGATTATTTTTATCCTTCATTAGTGTTAAAAGTAGAATAGAAACCAAACAAAGCATGATTGGAAGTGCAATTAAGAACAACACACATAGCTAGATTAGATAGAAGCCCAATTCCAACCAATCTTAGCTCCTTGTGGATATCGATCCCGATCTTTCGGGTAAAAGCTGCATCGACCACTCTTGCCATTTTATAGTGGTATAGGGTTGGAACCGATCAGTTTTTGACGCCGTTGCCGGGGAGCTAAACGGTTTTGGCTATCTATTTGACTAGTTTTGTGTCTTGTTTTTCTTTCCTTCTATTTTACTGACTTGTGTGATTTAATCGATTCAGGTACAACACGGCAAACAATGATCCTATTGGAAATGTTTCAGTGGAGGAGGTAGATGATAATGCTGAGGATGAGGTCCCTCTAGTACTTCAAGCTCAAAGAAGGGGCCGCCAGGCCAATGATAACATTCCAGACCCTCCCCCTGTTCCTCCATGAGTAGCTCCTCGGGTGCTTCCAAATGAAGGCTACGCAAGTGTAATTGTCCCACCCCGAATACGGTCGGGCAATTTCCAGATTACAAATGTTATGTAGACTTTATTAGAGCAACGAGGGTACTTCACATGTGCTCCCCATCAAAATGCAAATAAACATCTCAAGGGCTTTGTGGATACCTACTGAGAAAGCAAACAGACTAATGTGTCGGAGGATGCATTGAGATTGAGATTGTTCCCTTTTTCACTTAGAGGGAAAGCTTTGGACTGGCTTGAAAGGCTTCCCAACCATTCCATCACTACGTGGGATGAGTTGGCCGACAAGTTTATAGCTAAGTTTTTCTCGTCGGGTCATATGGAGACATTGAGACATGAGATCTTGGCCTTCAAACAGGAACCTAATGAACCACTTCATGAGATCTGGGAAAGGTATCAGACGATGGTGAAAGAATGTCCGAACAATGACATGACCGAAGTAATGATCCATCAAACATTCTACCATGGCATTAACATGACTATTCTGTGTGTAGTGAACCAGCTAGCAGGGGGAAACTTTATGAACACACCTTATGCTGAGGCGTGTGAGATATTAGATGAGATGGCAGATTCGTGGCAAAGCCGAGCTAATGTGCCACAAGGTGATCCCATAGTCATTCACCTGCACAAAGAGCTCCATGACCGCGACCAAGCAATAGCGGAGTTGACTACAACAATGAACCAGTTAGCAAAAGCTCAATTGCAGCAAGTTCAAGCGCCAAGACAAGTAAATGCTATGGAAGGGGTAAACATGTTGGTCAACAAGAGGCGACAAAGAGGTCAACAAAGTCAAGGAAGTCCGAATCAATATGAGCAGGGTAGTAATGGTTTCAACCAAGATGATGGGTATGATGAACAAAGTGAAGAGGTCCATTATGTGAACAATAACCAAGGACAATGGGGCAATGCTCCAAACCAGCAACAACAGTGGAGATCCCAAGGAAATTGGGGGAATCAAAACCAACAAGGAAATAGCAACTGGGGGAGCAACAATCAGAATTTGGGGCAACCAGAACAACCAGGGCAACTGGAGTGGCAACAATAGCAATTGGGGAGGAAACAACAACCAAGGGGGTTGGAATAATGGCAATCAAGGGAATCCGGGACCGGGCTTTCAAAGGCCTCTGATGTATCAACCACCAAAAAACCCGCCTCCATTTCCGTCCCAAGGTCCTAGCTCGTCAAACAATGAGATAGGAAGGATCGAGATGATGTTTGAGAAAACGATGAAAAAGAACACCGACTCTGATGCCCAGTTGGCATCCCATAATACTTCTATCCGAAACTTGGAGGTTCAACTTGGCCAGATTTCACAATCTTTGAACACTCGCCCTAAGGAGGCTTTACCTAGTGATACGGTAGTAAACCTGACGGGTGGGAACAATACCGGGCATGCATTGGCGGTGATCACAAGGAGCGGTAGAGGTGGTGAAGTAAATACCTCCAAGCAACGGGAAGTTGTGAGTGTTGAGGTTGAAGTGCAAGATGATGTTGTTCCGATAGTTGATGAGCAAGTGAGTGAAGAGAATTTGAATGCTGAAGTGAGAATTCATATTCATGATAATGAGGCGGAGACTCAAAATGATGTGAAACCGTCTAGGGAACATGTGATAGACATGCCGGAAACGGTAGTGCTCAAGGCTAAGGCTCCCTTGCCAAGGCCTCCTCCACCTTACCCTCAATGACTTGCGAAGAAAAAGAACTAAAACCAATTCAAGAAGTTTATTTAGATGATGAAAAGCTTGTCGATCAATGTTCCTTTTGGTGGAAGCTCTTGAGCAAATGCCGGGTTACGCCAAGTTTATGAAAGACTTGGTAACTAAGAAGAGATCTATGGATTGTGAGACCATCAAAATGACTCATCAGGTGAGTGCAATTGTGCACTCGATGGCACCAAAGCTTGAAGATCCCGGAGCATTCACCATTCCATGTGCCATTGGGAGTGCAGATTTTGCAAAGTCCTTGTGTGATTTGGGAGCAAGTATAAATTTGATGCCTTACTTCGTATTCAAAACTTTGGGTACTGGTCAACCGAGAGCTACTTCAATGAGATTGCAAATGGCGGATAGAACAATGAAGAGGCCGCTTGGTATTATTGATGATGTTCTTGTCCGTGTTGACAAGTTTATTTTGCCTGCGGATTTTGTGATTCTCGATTGCGAAGTCGACTATGAGGTGCCTATAATATTGGGAAGGCCATTCTTAGCAACTGGGAAGGAATTGGTTGATGTGGAAGCCGGGGAGCTCACCTTCCGGGTGGGTGATGAAAAGGTTGTCTTTCATGTGTGCAAATCAACGAGGCAGCCGAACAGTACTGAAGTTTGCTCTTTTGTGGATCTTGTAGCGGAGGTGATAGTTGATGACACGAGTGCCATGATCAATGTGGAGGATCCTTTAGAAGTGGTATTGTTGAACCATGATGTGACTGAGGATGAAGGTATGGTAGAGTGTGTCAATGCTTTGCACGGAATGGGTTCTTACTCTTATGAGCCCCGTAAGCTTTCTTTGGATCTTGAGAACAGAAAGACTCCGCCAGCAAAGCCCTCAATTGAGGAACCTCCCGTATTGGAGTTGAATCCTTTGCCTTCACACCTCAGGTATGAATTCTTGGGTCCTAGTTCAACTTTACCTGTTATTCTTTCTTCGTGTCTTACTAATGTGCAAGTAGATGCCACACTGGAGGTGCTCCAAAGAAGGAAAAAGGCAATTGGATGGACTCTAGCTGATATTCGGGGAATAAGCCCCACCTTTTGCATGCACAAGATTATACTTGAAGATGATGCCAAGCCCTCCGTGGAACATCAAAGGAGGTTGAACGAGGCTATGCAAGAGGTTGTCAAAAAGGAGGTGATCAAGCGGATAGTATGCAGGGGTTGTGTACCCCATCTCGGATAGTTCGTGGACTTCACCGGTACAATGTGTGCCGAAGAAGGGTGGTATGACTGTGGTCACCAATGAGCAGAATGAGTTGATTCCACTAGGACTGTCACCGGATGGACGGTGTGCATGGACTACCGAAAGCTGAATAAAGTGACCCGCAAGGATCATTTTTCATTGCCCTTTCTGGATCAAATATTGGATAGACTTGCTGGGCGTGCCTACTACTTCTTTTTGGATGGGTACTCAGGTTACAACCAGATTTTGATTTCTCCAGAGGATCAAGAGAAAACCACCTTCATATGCCCGTACGGGACCTTTGCATTTTCACGGATTCCATTCGGTTTGTGTTATGCACCAGCTACATTCAAGCGGTGTATGATGGCTATCTTTATGGACATGGTGGAGGAATTCTTGGAAGTGTTTATGGATGATTTTAGTGTTGTGGGTGACTCCTTTGAAGAATGCTTGAAGAATCTTGACAAGGTTTTGGCTCGATGTGAAGAGACAAATCTAGTGCTTAACTGGGAAAGATGCCACTTTATGGTCGAGGAGGGTATTGTCCTCAATCATAAGATCTCAAAGAATGGTATAGAGATGGACAAGGCGAAGATTGAAGTGATTTCAAAGCTTCCTCCTCCTACTTCCGTCAAGGGGGTTAGGAGTTTTCTTGGGCACACGGGGTTCTACTGAAGATTCATCAAGGACTTTTCAAAGATAGTGAATCCCTTGTGCAAACTATTGGAAAAGGATGCAAAGTTCGTGTTTGATGATGAATGCATGAAATATTTTGAGCTTCTCAAGTACAAACTGACAACCACTCCCATTATTACCGCACCCAATTGGAGCTTACCTTTTGAGCTCATGTGCGACGCAAGTGATGTCGCGGTAGGAGCGGTCTTGGGTCAAAGAGTGAACAAGATGTTTCACCCGATGTATTATGCAAGCAAAACTATGAATGATGCCCAGGTTAATTACACGGTAACGGAAAAAGAGTTGCTAGCCATAGTGTTCGCCATGGAGAAGTTTAGGCCTTATCTCATGGGTGCCAAGGTGATAGTTCATACTGACCATGTAGCACTCTGCTACTTGATGACAAAAAGGATTCTAAGGCTCGGTTGATGAGATAGGTTCTATTGCTTCAAGAGTTTGACCTTGAGATTGTTGATCGAAAAGGGTGTGAAAACCAAGTGGCGGACCACTTATCCCGCTTGGAGGAGGAGGGGAGGCCCCATGATGGGCTTGAAATTAATGATGCATTCTCGGACGAGCAACTCCTCTCCGTATCTGTGAATAGTATGCCTTGGTTTGCGGATGCTGCTAATTTTCTTATGACCGTCATTGTCCCATGTGATCTCTTTTCTAACCAAATAAAGAAGCTTAAACGGGATAGTTTAGATTACTACTAGGACGAGCCTTACCTGTTCAAGATTTGTAATGATGGTGTGATCCGGAGATGTGTTCCGGAAGAGGAGCAAATGAGTATTCTTGAGGCTTTCCATTCCTCGCCCTATGGTGGTCATCATGGTGGGGCGAGAACTGCTTCAAAGGTGCTTAGCTGTGGTTTTTATTGGCCTACATTGTATAGAGAGGCTATTGAGCTGGTGAAGAGATGTGATGAGTGTCAGCGAGCTGGTGGAATTTCAAAGAAGGATGAAATGCCTCTCACAACTATTCTTGAGGTTGACATATTTGACGTATGGGGCATTGACTTCATGGGGCCTTTTGTGAGTTCATGTGGCAACACATACATTCTGGTGGCCATTGATTATGTTTCCAAGTGGGTTAAGGCCATGGCTTTGCCTAACAATAAGGCACGGAGTGTAGTGGCATTCTTGAAGAAAAATATTTTTACAAGGTTTGGCACTCCTAGGGCAATCATCAGTGATGTGGGCTCTCATTTTTGCAATAAGGCATTTGACACTTTGCTTGCAAAGTATGGTGTCAATCACAAGGTATCAACCACTTACCATCCTCAGGCTAGTGGGCAAGTTGAGGTCTCCAATAGGGAGATAAAGAGCATATTGTCAAAAACTGTCAATGCAAATAGGACTGACTGGTCAAAGAAACTGGATGATGCTTTGTGGGCTTTCAGGACTGCTTATAAGATTCCAATTGGTATGTTTTCGTAGCAGTTGGTATTTGGGAAAGCGTGCCATCTTTCGATTGATTTAGATCACAAGGCCATGTGGGCTTTGAAGAAGTTAAATCTTGAGTGGGATGTTGTAGCAAATCTTCGGGTAGAGCAACTCAATGAACTTGATGAGTTTAGGTTCCATGCCTATTCCAGCTCGTCCTTGTATAAGGACAAGATGAAGTACTTACATGACAAGTATGCCCGTAGCAAGGAATTCAAGGAGGGTGATTTGGTTCTTCTATTCAATTCTCGGTTACGACTGTTTTCGGGAAAGCTCAAGTCAAAATGGAGTGGCCCTTTTGAAGTGGTGCATGTAACTCCGTTTGGTGCTTTTGATTTGAAAAACAAAAATGGTGAAATCTTCAGAGTTAATGGGCACAGAGTGAAGCACTATCTTGGCAAGTTTGATGACAGCCACGTGGTGGCAATGATCCATATCAAATGATTGATGGTAACCCGCGTCGTGCCACGACGTTAAATCAGGCACTTCTTGGGAGGCAATCCATGTGTTTTTCATTTTCTTCTTAGTGTAGGATTTGTTTTGGACTAATTGGTTTTGAGATGTGTGTAGGAATGTTTGATGCAGTGCAGGACAATACTGGAAAAAGTTGGCTAAGTCTGTAACTAGACCGCTGACCGCGCACAAAATTCCGCGGTCAGCGAAAGCATTTCGCGGGGGCATAATTTGGTAGCGGACGCGAACTTGAAAAGTCCAAAATGAGACCTCTCTGAAGTTTCATCCGCGTCCGCAGTGGCTTTTTGCGGTCAGCGGACCTGTTCCGCGGCCGCACCCATTTTTCCGCTCTCCGCAGTGGTGCTGCACAGGCAGCTCTTCAGCCCAGGTAAAAGCGCGGATTGCGGTGGAATTCTGCGGCCGCGCCAGGTAAAATTTGTGGGCCCCTGTGCTATTTATTATAAATAGAAGGTCCTGGGGCCTTTTACCCTTTTCGCCATTTGAACTCTAAATAAAATATTGCTACTATTCATCTCCCACAATCTGCACCCTAATCTGCTCAACACTAATTAGAAGTAATTTCCAACACCCATCAATCAACTGGTATGCACAAATCATCATATTGCTTTTACATTTTTTTGTTTTTCTTCTTTAGTTTTAACTTCTTCTTCTTTTCTTTTAGTTAGGGTTTGATTAATCACCATAATAGAGGCATTGCTATTACAAATTCATATGGGTACTTGGTGTGTATGCCTAATGCGGGATGTGTTCGTTTTTAGCACCTAATTTGTATGCTGTGTGAAAGCCCTAGGATGCCTGTTCGTTTTGAATTCCTCGGCCATGAATGTAATTCTGTGGTCAGCGTTTTTGTGAAAGTGATTGCTAAAAATGGTTAGAATTCCGCGGTCAGCGGTGGAAATTCCGCTAACAGCGGCCGGCTTTATGCGGCCGCGCTTCATTTTTCGCGGACAGAGGAACTTAAGTTCAGAGAAGTACAAAACTGGGTCCACGGCCGTGGTTGTTTTTCCGCGGACAACGGTGTAACTTTCGCGGCCGCGCCCAAAATTCCGCGCTCAGCGGTTCTTTAGATTCAGAGGATGGGTAGACTGATCCCCATTCCTCTGTGACCGTGGTCTTTTTTGCGCTATCAGCAGTACCCATTCCGCGGCCACGCTCCTTTATCCGCTGTCAGCAGATCTCTATTTGCGAAACACTGCCAACTTTTCATCTATTTTTCTTTACTGTTTCTTTTAACACCTATACTAATGATCTTTCACTGATTTTGTCTGCAGACAATAGTCCGATTTAGAGGTGCCGGTGATGCACAAAAAAGGAGGGCTGAATCTTCCCGAGGAAGGGGAAGAGGAGGCCAAGGATGGACCAAGCTACTACTAGCGGTCCAGAAATCGATAGGGAAGCTGAGGAAAGAAATCAAAGCTGCGGACAGAGCTGCATCCCATTCTGAGGGCAGTAAATATATCCCCTCACGGGAAGTTTCGGAGGGAGATTCGGCACCAACCCATATCCCAGCAGACTTACCAGGGAGATTCCAACTGAGAGACGAGCCTATACCCCAAGCTTCCCCTGCTTCTTCTGAGTCGTCTGATGGCTCAGAGGCAAGCAGTGAGTCTTCAGCATCAACTTCTCCTCCAGCCTCTCCACCTAGACAGGAACCCATTGATGTAGATGCCGAGATCCCTGACGACGGGAGGGGTGGTGACACCCAGATAGGAGGGTTGGAGAGAACAAGGAACCCGAAGGTATGGAAACAAAAGTTTGTAAGTGAAAAAGCCTACCACAAGTTTCGTGAATGGTGGCCTCAGAGATCACTCACACATGAGAGGGTTTTCATTGAGCGGGATCTGCTACCGCACAACCCTAATGTCAAGAGGCAGTTCAATGAGAGAGTGGGGTAGAAATTCTTCACCAGCAACCTACCTGATGCCAATGAGCACTTGGTCAAAGAGTTCTATGCCAACGTAGCCCACATTAAAAAGGGTACCTATGTGACCAAGGTGCGGAACTTGAAGATTAGATTTGATGGCAAGACCTTGAACGACTATGCTGGTTTTAATGATGAAGATGAGATCTTGTATTTGGAAAAAGGTGGCTATGGAAGACTTGGCCTGCCCTTGGCTTGCACCACTGATTGCTCTTTCGGAGACTACTCCAGCTTGGTGACACTTGGGGTCCCGATTTACAAGAACACTTTGAACTTCGAGGCAAAGGGATGGGAGACTTTTGTGTGCAGCCGGTTAGACCCTACTACGCATGACAGTGATATGCCGGTTTCCCGGGCTATTATTGTGGGGGATATCATGGTGGAGTTTCCAATCAACGTCGGGAATATCATGCCAGGGTGATTACCAGAGTGGTTAATAGGGATGAGAGCTCCTACCCTTTTCCGAACATCCTCACCATGTACGTGGAGGATCAGGAAGTCGAGAAAAGGGACTTTGACACCAAAGCGAGGCCAAAAAGGCCATTCTCATGGTACAACCTTCACGGTCTAGACAACCCCAAGTCCAAAGGCAAAGACTCCACTTCCACTGGCCAGTCTGAAGAGCCAGGGGTGGTGGCCACTAGTTCCGAGCCTCCCACTGCCATATCATACCCTCTCTCCGGACCATCTACTTCCATGCCTTCTTTAGTGACTTCTTCATCAGCATACCCTCTGACTGCACATAGGGTTAACCAGACTCTCTCCAGCATCAATAACTGGATGCAAGCATCAACATCAAAGTTGTTTGTCCTAGCCCAGGTGCCTACTTCAGTGGAGGAATCTCTCAAGGAGCTTCTGGACAACCAGAAGAAGCTCCTAGACAACCAAAAGCTCATCATGGATGCTTTGGCAGCTCAAGGAAAGGCAATTAAGGACCTCAGCAAGCAAACGAAGAAGTTGAAAAAGACTCGAGCCTCAAAGGAGTTAGTGAAGCTGCTGAGAGGGGAGGTTGGAAAGATTAGATCAGTTGGCGACATTGAAGGAGCAAGTCCCAGCAACTCAGGCAGCACAGGCACCGGAGCAGGAGGGTGATAGAGAGCCCGTGAGGAGACGAGTGATTCCCAGCTTAGGACTTGGAGATTGAGCTGGAGGACCCTGAGGGAGGTGACTCAGTCCAGCCGCAGGACATAGAGAGAGCTGACCCCACTGATGTACAAGATCCGATGCAGACCACATAGGGAGTTTTCTTTACTCTCTAACCCCTCTTTGATCTTATTTTTGCGTTAACATTGAGGACAATGTTAGTTTTTATTTGGGGGGTGGTCCTATTTTTTATTTGATGACGGGAATGTAAATATGATAATTATTTTTTGTTATTGTTATTTTTCACTTTTGGTATGTATATAACTTTACCATTTATTTTTCACTGTGTTATTTTTCAATTTTGGTATGTATATAAAGTTACTTTTCCATGTATATATTCATTCCCCTTTTATGTATATTCGTCTCAATCCCCTATTGTACATATTCATTTTACTTTCCGTATTTTACTTTATAACTTCTTTTGCAATTTTCCTTAATAGCATAGCTTCTTTTTCAGTTTGTAGCTTCTTACTTTTACGAGTTTTCATGATCAATAAGCCTTTGGTTTCTTAATACCACAGTTCTTTCCAAACGTGGAGTTTGTGTGAACTGGGTGGCTCTTCCCGATGATGGATGTCATGACAACCTTTTTAAGGGTTTGAGTCCGTTTTCTTTTTGTTTTTATGTAAATAGTAGTAATGAATAAAAGTGACTCAAACAAAGCTTCACTTGGGCCTAGCACATTTACCCTTGACCTTATGGTTAGAAACAAACTGATTTGCAAGGAATGGTGCTAGCTGTGACCTTTAGACTCTTGTGTTAACTAAACAATCATCGAGTGGTTTTTCGGGACCATTTGTCTTGCTCAAATCTCAGCTAAGGTTGTTGTGGGCCCTCGTCTCTGTCTCTTTAGCAATCCAAAAGCTTGTGAGGTGAGGTATCGATTTGCAAGTCCAAGTCCCGTGCCAATAAGTCTAGAACTTGCCCTGAATGTTTGTCTAGGCAAAATTCTAAGTGTAGCTCAGCTTGAGAAATGATTATAGGCTCTCCTTGATCCAAATGAAGACTTGAAAGCATCCATATCCCACCAAATATGTTATCCCTAGTCAACCCCGTTGAGCGATAGCCTTTATTCTTTCAATAACCATGATACAACCCTTTATCCATTCTAAAATGATCCTCTCTTGGCACCCGATCTTTCCTTAGCACAATTGGCAAAAGTATAAATTTGGGGGGGGGGGGGGAGAGACGAGGAATGAAAAAGTGATAAAAGGTACAAAATGAAGAAAAAGGGAAGGCAAAAAAAAAAAAAAAGCGAAAAAGTCAAAAAGAAAGTGAACAATGTAGAAAAAAATGAAGGGATTCAACAAAGGCAATGATGAAAGGCTTGGAATGATTAGAAAGGAGAAAAAGGATTGACATGAACAGGAAAGAGTGACAGTGTATCTCTCTAGTCCCTTAGGGAAGAAGAAAATGACTCAAAGAGTCAAGAAAGTGTGAGCCGAAATGGGAAAATGAAGTGCTTAAGGAAAGATGAAACCTTCATAGACCGATATATTCTACCTTGAACCAAAAGCCTTCATTACATTCCAACAAAAGCCCTATATGATGTCGAGTTGAGTGAGCCTACATTAGTGGAGATTCACATAAGGGGCAAGCTTATGGTACTTAGAGCCGGACTTGTGACCTTCCTTTGAGAGGGATGAGCGTTCTTTTCCATAATCCTTGTTCTGAGTGCAACAATCTAAAGTGAGGTTTGCTTATGGAGAGAAGAGGAGCATGAGTTTGGGTTCTACAATGACCTGTGTAGTAGACAGAGTTTTCTTGATGAGTTAAGTCAACTCTTGATGCTTTTATGTAGCACTTGGGCTATCATACTAAAAAGGTTGTGTGTCTATTAATAATGCATTTGAGTTGAAGGTAATTGTTAGTCCCAAGTGATGCCTACTGAAGTCACCTTAGAACAACTGAAATTCTTCTTTCTTTTACCTATTGGAGATGGGAATTACTTTGTTTGCTTGAGGGAAAGCAAAACCTTAAGTTTAGGGGAGTTGCTAATTAGGGATTCTAGCCTATCTTATGCTCCTTTTTGCTTAGGTTTTGGATGAAAAATTTGTAAAAGTATTCTCAAAAACTAACTTATTGTGCTTGTTTGCAGTGTTTGGTCAAAATGAATCAAGAAAGTCATAACCAGCTGATAAAGGAGTAAAACCTGCACAAGTTCAAAGCTGAGCTAAAAGCGCTGACAGCGACGGCCGCGGAAGGTCCACTGCTGAGGCGACCATAATTTCGCTCTCAGCGGAATTGAGGTTCAGAGAAGGCAATTTTGGCAGAATAGACACCGCTGACCGCGATGAAATAGCGCGGCAGCGAAATTACTTGACGCAGCCGTGGTCCATATTCCGCTGAGGGCGTAAGCGAGAATTAGAGGATTGGAGATTTGAGCTCAAATGAAGAGCGCGGTCCGCAAACATATTTCGCGGCCGTGGTTGAAGATAACGCTGATGCGGCTGCTTTTCCGCTCCCAGCGAAATCAAGTGCAGACCAAGCTCAGAAGAGAAGAAACGCGGTCCGCGCTTGCTTTTGTGCGGCCGCGGAAGTCCAAGCGCTGAGGTGCTCACTATTGCGCTGTCAGCGGAACCTCCGTAGGGGCATTTTTATCCAGTAATTTCAGTTGTGTATAAATAGTTCTTTTTCACATTTTTAGGTCATCTGTTGTTTGGAGGAACACGTGAACAACCGCTTTTTTGCTTTTTAGAGTAGTTTTAGAGCATTGTTAACTATTAATCTTATATTTTACTCTTGTAATTACTTCTTATGGCTTATATTTCATCTCAATCTTTGATTTCTTCCTTGATTATGAGTAGCTAAACCCATTAGCTAGGGTTGTGACCCAACCCTAGTGTGGGTATTTAATGGGTCTTCAATTTTAGGGCTTAATTGTTTATGGGTTAATAGTATTTAGCTTGTTTCATGCTTTAATTGTTGAATTGGTGGTTGCAAACACTGATTTGTGCCTATTTGACTTAGACTCTTCTTGAGAAAGAGAGACTAAGTCTAGGAAATTCAGGTTAACAAGGAATTGGGGTGCATTCAAGAGATTGATAGCCCCAATTAAAGGGCAAAACCTAGAGATAGTAATATCCGACTTGAGCCACTTTTGCTTGCATTGTTTGAACACCCAATTGGGCTTGAGAAAGCCAATTAGGGCAAAGTCACTCAAACTGCCGAGAGGTATAGAGTGAGTAACTATGTGCAATGGTATATCATGATCCCAATTATAACAAGTTTGCCCTAAAATTTAGACCACGTTAGATACTCACCTAGTGTAAGTCACTTTCCTAGTGCCTTTTTACCAATTGAGAAATCCCTTACAAAAATATTGTACTTAGATTATTTTTATCATTCATTAGTGTTAAAAGTAGAATAGAAACCAAACAAAGCATGACTGGAAGTGCAATTAAGAACAACACACATAGCTAGATTAGATAGAAACCCAATTCCCAACCAATCTTAGCTCCTCGTGGATATCTATCCCGACCTTTTGGGTAAAAGCTGCATCGACCACTCTTGCCATTTTATAGTTGTATAGGGTTGGAACCGATCAGCTCTTCTTCAGCATCATCAGGGGTCGCCTCTCGAACATGTCGCGGCTACCGCCTGTCGTGGACCGGAGTGGCCTCATTCCCCTCACTGCGGGTATCACTGATCGAATCCTCGTGCCGGACTGATTTCCTTTAGCCTCTAGGTTGTGTGTGTTGTTAACACCATTATCTACCATTTTCTATGATTTTTTCTAAAAATAAATAATCAAATGTGTGAGTAAAAGAGGCAATGACCAACTTAATTATACAACTGTCTAAGCCCCATGGTGAACGCCAAACTGTTTACCCGTAAAACGGTACAGTTGAATTTATACGTGATTTATAGATAACTGAACTTATTTGATCCTGAAATAATAGATGAATTAGATGAAAATATAATACTTAGCCTTGAGATAAAGATAAAATAGCAAAAATAGCAAATCCAGGAGCAAGATTTCCAGGAACAACAACAATGATATCAATAAACAAGAAGATAAAATTATATTGAGCTTTGAATAGAGTGTAGCGTATGTTTTCCAGAAAAGTCGTCCTGCTTACAATGATAATAGAGCTCACTATTTATAGCTGCACCTAGGGAACAAGGTGCTAGGATCAAGCCCATCTTTAATGTCAATTATGAGGGCCATTGAAGAATGTGTAATGGTAGGCGTGAATGCCCTACTCCTTGTAACAGGCAGCGTACTTAATGCTATAGAATATTCCTTATTAAATGCTACCGGGTGGCAGGTATTCATTTCGCCTTTATGAGTATAATTTTCCCCGATAATGGGATTGTTGCCTTCGTATTCAACTATCTTCTGTCTTCGGCTCCACGTGTCACTTCCTTATACGACATTTAATATAAACATATTTTACTATATACATTCCCTCTTAGATTTTTGACAAATTTAAGGTTAAGTCAAATAATAAGCTAATAAAAATTCACTTGACAATTTAAGACATATCAATTAGGCTATGTAATAAAAATAAATTTGAATTAAAAGATAAATTTTTGAATATAAAGATAAAGTTATTGAATTTGAATTGAAATACTATAAAAAAATATTTTGAATTGAAAGATGTAATTTTTTTTAAGAAACATGAATAATGATGGAGAAGGATATTATTTTAAACGAAAGTTTTCAATTAATAAACTTAACGTTATTTTAAAATCATGATGAATTATTATTATACTAACTTATAAGTAAAAATATTTAAGAATATCTTTACCTAAAAAATCTATTTAATTTCTCCCATAATGAGGTAGTGTCATTTTCTTTGGTGCACGAACAACGCAATTTTACATATTATTATTGCAATTTAGTTGTTGTAACTCTATATTTATTGGAAATATCTAATTAAAAGTTTTATGATTTTTACTAGTAATGATGAAATATAAAATTTGATTACATTGAGTTAATTTATATATGTACAAAATTAATTTATGTAGATTTATAAATAACACCCGTAAAACTCAGTTAAGTAAGAATATAATATGTTTATAAGTTATAACTCAAATATCCAAATTGAAAATTATACATAAGCAACGTGTAGAAAATCAGATGAGGTGGATGTGTGGAAGAGACATGAAAAGACTAGAGTTTGATATTAAATTGAAGGAACACTGATACTTTGAAAGCTCTATCTTAAGCATTGAAGAACACTAAGGAGGCATATTTAGATCTTGTCACTAAGATTGTTTAGGAAGAATCCTGAACTAGCTTTAATTGGTTATTATGTTTCATTCAAATAAATTAAAGTATTAACCCCCACAATATATAATAAAATATGTCACTCTTTGTTTAAAGGTAAAATACTAAATAAAAAAAAACAAACTAAAATATCATAGTAGATAATGTATAAAAAGAAAAAAAAATAAAGACAGTCTCACGCTAATTATACTTTGAATTAATTTAAAAATAAAATATTGTCAATAAATAATATTAAAACATATTCTTCATAACTTCAAATAATAAAAGAATTATATTTTAGGAGTAAGAAAAATTTAAATTTATTTATATTAATTAAAAGGTGATCAATGGTAATATTGAGTCATGTAACAGGCTAATATTTTTTTTAATATAGGCTTTTAATAATAATTGAATATAAAACACAAAATTAATATTTAAAATAATAGAAAAGGATTTTTAATTTCTAACTATGACAAGAGAACTTTTAATTGCTAATTATGAGTACTACTAAAATAATAAATATTAAAAGAAATGCTAAAACAAATACGTGAGATGCTTCACCAATAATTATTTGTATAATAGGATATTAAATTTTTTTATTAAGTTCATATTTTGGATTTCTTTTTTTGTTGGTTAAACAGATACTTAATTAACAAAGGTAATTACACGGGTGGGGCCACATTGAAGCTGTTTAGTTGTACAAAGTTGTTTTAGACAATATTAATTATATTACAGACCAGAGTTTTTCTAACGATGGTAGTTCCTAGGATGTCTGCCAGAGTGCTTCATTGGCAAATATCGGAGGAACTTTCAAAATCCTGATGGTATTGAACAGTCTCTTCCTTGTTCCCTCCTTAACCAGTAGGTCTGTCACCCTGTTCTGCTCTCTGAAGGTATGGCTGATTGCTGGGTTCATCAGCTAGGTCATCAGTGACCTGAAGCTATAAAGATAGAAACTACTAGTTTATTCTTTAGAAAAATAAAAATATTGTAGGGAAGAGAAAGACAAATAAAACTTTAAAAAATATAAGCCATTTACAAACAATAAAGTGAACAAGTACTGTAATAGTCTACTAAATAAGACATGATTTTTGTTATAAAAATATAGTATTTAGTAATGACACAAGGTTAATCATTATAAAACTTATAAATTAAGTTACTGAGACTAAGATTTTATTAGAAAATATATTGGACAAAAAGTAATCATCTCAATAATAATATTGATTGATTCGAGTCAATGTCATGACCCAAATCTTCCCTCCGTGAGAGGCCACGACGACAACTAGTTTCTACGACTAGGTAAGCCTAATATTTGCGAAAAAACAACAAAAATGAAGACATAAATCTAAACCACTAACAACAACAGTAATGAAGTAATTGATAGAAATGCTGCTCGGCATATACAATAACAGTTTCCCAAAAAAAAAAAAGAATACATACAAAATCATCCTAAGACCCGGAACATGATAAGTAACAAGCTTCTAAGAATTTACTAACGGTTCGACATATCCGTAGTTAGAAGTAGTAGAAAAAGAACTACACAAAAGATAGAGGGGGACTCCTAGATCTGCGGACGCGGCAGGTGTACCTTGAAGTATCCGTAACAACAGCAGGTGCACAACTAATAGCGAGGCTAGAATGATGTACCTTGATCTGCACACGAAAACATGTGCAGAAGAGTAGCATGAGTACACCACAATGGTACCCAATAAGTGCCAAGCCTAATATTGGTCGAGTAGTGATGAGGTCAGGTCAGGCTCCCTGGTTTATAATAAATAAAGCAGAAAAAATGAACAGTATAATAAAAGACTGAAATGAAACAAAGGAAAACACAGCAATGATAGCAATATAGTACACATGTATAAATAGCCGGGGAGCTCCCGAGATACCGTCTCATAGTCCCAAAATAAATGTGCAAAGAGATCTCTCGAGGTACCGCCTCGTAGTCTCAAAAGTAAATATACAGGGAGAACTCCCGAGGAACCGCCTCGTAGTCTCAAAAGTAAATGTACACGGAGAACTCCTAAGGAACCGCCTCGTAGTCTCAAAAGTAAATGTACACGGGGATCTCCCAGGATACCGTTGTTGATACCAATTTTTTCCTATAATATTTTCAAAACTACGCATTGGCATCAATTGGTATTTTTCATACAATTTCTGCATTTTTAAGATCTTAATTAATCCCAGTATTTTATTCATAAAACAATCACTGATTGCATCACAAATAGTTTTATAATAATTTTGTGACTTAATTTCATCATTTGCATTTGTACTAAGTTTCAATTATTGCACGAATAGTCACATTTGTACTTTTTAGGTTACAATTGCAATTATAGCCCATGAACACATTATTACATTATTTTATCGGAAAATAGCCTTTTATATTTTTAAAATATTAAGCAATTATTTTAAAACATTTCTAGGCGTGAAAATCATTTTTATAATTTATTAACTATTTTAAAAAATATTTTAGCAATTAAATGTGTATTTAACAAATAGCCCCTTTTATTCGGACCTAGCCAATTGAACAGCCCAATTTCAATCTCAAATTAGCCCAAAATCTACTCAGGCCCAATTTTTACCCGATCCTAACCTAATTAAATCTACCCGACCCAATAACCCCATTAAATCGTGGCCGTTGATCTTTTAGATCAATGGTCCATAATCAAACTTTCCTTTTTAATTCAAAACGACCCTCTATCCTAGGTCATTTGCCCATCTCCACCGCCCTTTGTTCCCCCATCTCTCAAACCCTCTCTGAGACCTAAACCTAACCCTAGCCTCCGCCACCCAAAAGTAATCCTATCCCCTCCGATTCTCACTCAATCCATGGATTTCCACGACCGTTTGAGGCTCCTACTGTCAGGATCGGGATTTTTCACCCTCGGGAGTCGTGAGGGGCCTACTAATGTGAGCTAGGCAAGCCAAACCTTTAATCTAAATACTTCATTAACCAATATTTCTTTTTAACAATTATAAGGCGATAACGTGATAACAGCGAAAATTCAAATTTAAGCGGAAGACAACAATAACATATATGAAAAACTGTATCTATTACAAATACTTAAGCCTTAACCACCCAAAACCCGGTGTCACAGTATCACAGACGGTCTAAGATTGCTACATACAAGGTCTGAAGAAATAACAGTATACTGTTTCTGAATAAAAGGAAAACGAAACAAGAAATAAGGATAGAGGAGACGCCAGGGCCTGCGGACGCCTGCAGGTCTACCTTGGATCTCCGCGTGAACTGAAAATAGCCTCCAACCTACGGTCCGAGGTCAACAGAACTGGGATCTGCACAAAAGAGTGCAGAGCGTAGCATCAGCACAACCGACCCCATGTGCTGGTAAGTGCCTAGCCTAACCTCGGCGAGGTGGTGACGAGGCTAGACCAGACTACCACATAAACTTGTGCAGTTCAAATATATATACAATAGAAAAGAGACACGGAAATAACCAGTCAAAAAGGGAGGGGAGCATGCTGTGGGGGAGATAGCAATTCCGAGTAGAAAGACATTAAATAAATGGAAGAAATAACATAACTCAGATATCGACAAGAATCAGAATTCAATAAATGCACGGCATCACCCTTCATGCTTTTACTCTCTTCCTCACCAAAGCAATCATATAATAAAAATGTGCACGGCATCACCCTTCATGCTTTTACTCTCTTTCCTCACCATATAATCAATAAAAGCGGCACGGAATGGTACATCGTGCGGCACGGCATCACCCTTCGTGCTTTACACTCTTTCCTCACAATAATCAATAAAATCGACACGGAATGGTACATCGTGAGGCACGGCATCACCCTTCGTGCTTTACACTCTTTCCTCACAATACAAATAATGCACGGCATCACCCTTCGTGCTTTAGCGCTCTTCCTCACCCAAACATACAATCAAAAACAATAGGGCAAGGGAATAAATGAAATTGCAACAAAGATCCCGGCAAGGGAACAACATTTCAACAAATAAATCCCAGCAAGGGAACAACATCAATAATATCAACATCCCGGCAAGGGAGATAACAAATAATTCAATAATAGCCCGGCAAGGGTGTCGACATGATAACTTCTTTTCTTTCTCACTTTTACTTCACAATTCACTTCATAACTCGAGCCAATGCTCTAGAGATTCAATTATCACTTACTCTTTCACAATTCGTTACATAACTTGAGCCAACGCTCCTCAATGTTCATAAGTCACAATTCCGTCCACAAACTTTACACAACATATAGAAACCATCACCAAGGCATGAAAGATACAACGAAGTCATGAAAATCACAATATAAAGACTCACAGGCATGCTAGACACCAATGTATAGATACTCGTCACCATGCCTATACGTTGTACTCAACAATTAAAACTTAACAAATAGGACTCAACTCCTAATCCCTCAAGCTAAGGTTAGACCAAACACTTACCTCGAAGCCACGAACACAATTCACGTCTCAATTATAGCTTTACCCCTTGATTCCACCATCAATTCGCTCGTATCTAGTCACAAGTTACTTAATTATATCAATAAACGCTAAATGAATCAACTCCCATGCATGAAAATAAGTTTTCCAAAGTTTTACCCAAAAAGTCAAAAATCGACCCCGGGCCCGCTTGGTCCAAACCCAAAATTCGGACCAAAACCCAATTACCCATTCACCCCCGAGCCTGGATATATAATTGGTTTTGGAATCCGACCTTAATTTGAGGTCTAACTCCCAAAATTTCAATATTCTTAGGGTTTTCCCAAAATTCCCAATCCCACCATGAAAACCCTAGATTCTAGGATGAAATCTTGTAAAAAGAAGTTAAGAAGTAAAGAAAATGAGTTAGAAATCACTTACCAATGTTTTGGAGAAGAAAGGTTGTTTGGAAAATCGCCTCTTATGTTTTTTGGGATTTTGAAAAATGAAAAATAACTGAAAATCCCGTTCTATTTATACCCCTCTCAGACCCCCGACCGCACAAAATGGACTGCGGCCGCACATCCCTTCCTGAGGATAGTGCAGTCCAGTGACCCTGTGCGAACCGCACAAAGTCGACTGCGGCCGCACAGCTCTCCGCCGCGCACCGCACAAAGTCGACTGCGGACCGCACTGGCCCCTTCCATGGTCGCACATGATTTCTCGCAAACCGCACTAGCGGGTTCAGAGATCTGCAACTTCTCTGAACCTGCAACACCTGTGTTTTAGGCCTAAGACATCCCGGAACCTACCCGAAACTCACCCGAGCTCTCGGGGCTCCAAACCAAACATACGTACTAACTCAAAAACATCATATGAACTTATCCGTAAAATCAAATCACCAAGATAACATCATGAACATCGAATTAAACCTCAAAATCAATGAAATATTTCAAAACTTCTTAAAACATCAAATTTTGCATTTAAGGTCCGAATCACGTCAAACGGATTCCGTTTCTCACCAAACTTCACAGAATTATCTTAAATCATATATAAGACATGTACCGGGCGCCGAAACCAAATACGGGCCCGATACCAACATGTTCTAATCAAAATTCACTTCCAAATCCTTTAAACAATTTCAAAACCAATTTTCTTTCAAAAATTCATTTCTCGGGCTTGGGACCTTGGAATTCGATTCCGGGTATACGCCCAAGTCCCATATTTTCCTACGGACCCTCCGGGACCGTCAAATCACGGGTCCGGGTCCGTTTACCCAAAATATTGACCGAAGTCAAATTAATTCATTTTATAGTCAAAATTTGTCATTTTTGATAGATTTTCATATATAGGCTTTCCGGCTACGCGCCCGGACTGCGCACGTAAATCGAGGTGATGCTAAAAGAGGTTTTTAAGGCCTCGGAACACAAAATTCAATTTAAAATCTAGTGATGACCTTTTGGGTCATCACATTCTCTACCTCTAAAACAACCGTTCGTCCTCGAACGGACAGAAGAAGGAAGTACCTGAGTCGGGGAAAAGATGGGGATAACGGCTCGCATATCGGACTCGAACTCCCAGGTCGAGGCCTCAGGAGGCTGACCTCTCCACTGAACACGAACAGAAGGAAAACTCTTCGACCTCAACTGACGAACCTGTCGGTCTAGAATGGTTACCGGCTCCTCCTCATAAGACAAGTCCTTGTCCAACTGAACAGTGCTGAAATCTAACACGTGGGATGGATCGCCGTGATACTTCCGAAGCATGGACACATAAAACACTGGATGCACGGCTGATAAGCTCGGCGGCAATGCAAGTCTATAAGACACCTCTCCCACTCGATCAAGAATCTCAAGCGGACCAATGAATCTAGGGCTAAGCTTGCCCTTCTTCCCAAATCTCATCACGCCCTTCATAGGTGACACTCGAAGCAATACCCGCTCACCGACCATAAATGCCAAATCACGAACCTTGTGGTCGGCAGAGCTCTTTTGCCTAGACTGAGCTGTACGAAGCCTATCCTGAATAATCCTGACCTTGTCCAAGGCATCCTGAACCAGATCCGTACCCAACAACCTAGCCTCTCCCGGCTCAAACCATCCAACCGGAGACCGACACCGTCTACTATATAAAGCCTCATAGGGAGCCATCCGAATACTCGACTGGTAGCTGTTGTTGTAGGCAATTGCTAAAGGCAAAAACTGATCCCACGAGCCTCCAAAGTCAATGACACAAGCTCGGAGCATATCTTCCAAAATCTGAATAGTCCGCTCGGACTGCCCGTCAGTCTGAGGATGAAATGCTGTGCTCAACTCAACCCGTGTGCCCAACTCTCGCTGAACTGCTCTCCAGAAATGTGAGGTAAACTGCGTACCTTGATCCGAAATGATAGACACGGGCACACCATGAAGACGAACAATCTCCCGAATATAGATCTCAGCTAACCTCTCAGAAGAATATGAGAATGCCACAGGAATGATATGTGCTGACTTGGTCAGCCTATCAACAATGACCCACACAGCATCGAACTTCTTCTGAGTCCGTGGGAGTCCAGTAACGAAGTCCATAGTGATCCGCTCCCACTTCCACTTGGGAAGTTCAATCCTTTGAAATGAACCACCGGGCCTCTGATGCTCGTACTTAACCTGCTGACAATTCAAACACCGAGCCACATATGCAACGATATCCTTCTTCATTCTCCTCCACCAATAATGCTGTCACAAGTCCTGATACATCTTTGCGGCACCAGGATGAATAGAGTACCGGGAGCTATGGGCCTCCTCTAAAATCAACTCTCGAAGACCATCCACATTAGGCACACAAACTCGACCCTGCAATGTCAAAACTCCATCATCACCTAGGGTAACCTGCTTGGCACCTCCGTGCTGCACCGTGTCTTTGAGGACACACATATTGGGGATCATCATATTGCCGATCTCGGATACGCTCCAATAATGAAGAACGAGCGACTGTGCAAGCTAGCATATGATTGGGCTCAGAAACATCCAACCTCACGAACTGGTTGGCCAAGGCCTGAACATCCAAAGCAAGCGGCCTCTCACCGACCGGAATATAAGCTAAACTGCCCATACTGGCTGACTTCCTACTCAA
>NC_031999.1:26659043-26718242 GCF_001879085.1 Nicotiana attenuata
CGTACGAACCAATCGGGCAGGGAAACCCCTGATGATGAGAGCTGCTCGGTGCTCGTGGGCAAAATCTAGCAATGTGAGCCACATCACCCCAAGTGTAACAAGCCCTCGGCTGCTGACCCTGGCGACCTGAATGACCACCCCGAAAACTATGAAGCGGCAGCGCAATGATAGGAGCTGGTGGTGCACTGTAGGACTGCTGATCACAATGCTGCATCTGAGGACCACGACCACCTGAAGCACCGTGAGAAACCTGGAGTGCCGGCTGAAAGGGCCTAGGAGGATGGCCTCTACCATACGAATCTCTACCTCCAGACGAGGTACCACTGAATCTGCCTGAATGACGGGGCCTCTTGTCCGACCTATGACCACCCCCCTGTGACAGGACCATCTCCACTCTCCTGGCCACATTGGCCGCCTCATGGAAAGACATCTCACTCCCAGCCTCTCTAGCCATCTGAAGACGAATCGGTTGAATAAGTCCATCAATGAACCTCCTCACCCTCTCTCTCTCGGTGGGAAGTATGATAAGAGCATGACGAGCCAAATCGATGAATCTGGTCTCATACTGGGTGACAGTCATGGAACCCTACCGGAGGCGCTCAAACTGCCTCTGATAGGCCTCTCTCTGAGTGATAGGGAGAAACTTCTCCAGAAATAGCTCCGTGAACTGCTACCAAGTCAAAGCTGGTGATGCGGCTGGTCTAGCCAAGCAATAATCTCTCCACCAAGTCTTGGCGGATCCAGACAAGCGAAAAGTGGCAAAATCGACCCCATTGGTCTTAACTATCCCCATGTTCCTGAGAACCTCATGACAACAGTCTAGATAATCCTGTGGATCCTCAGTAGATGCACCGCTGAAAGTAGTAGTGAAGAGCTTAGTGAACCTGTCTAATCTCCACAAAGCATCGGCAGACATAGCTGCTCCATCACCAGCCTGGGATACCACACCCGGCTGAGCTGCTCCAACTGGCTGAACTGTTGGAGTCTAAAACTGGGGAGCTACCTGCTCCGGAGTGCGAGTAGCAGGAGTCTGGGCTCCTCCTCCAGCCTGAGAGACGGCTGGTGCTACAGGAAGCAAGCCTGCCCGGGTGACACTCTCCATAAGACGGACCAGAGCATCCTGAAGAACTGGGGTGGCAATAAACCCCTCTGGGACCTAAGCTGGGCCCACCGGAACTGCTGGGGCCGGAACCTCATCATCAACCTGAGGCTCCGCCGCTGGTGCTGCTGCTCTGGGCTGAGCTCTGCCCCTACCTCGGCCTCTAGCACGGCCTCGGCCTTTGCCCCTCGTGGGAACTGCTGCTGGGGGATCGGGCTGCTGGTTAGCGATGAGGAAGCGCATGTTCTCGGCATCTGCGAGAGAACAGAATAGAAATTCAATCAGCATTGAGAAACCAAACCGAACAATAGGAGAGAAATGATGTGAGATTTTCCTAACTCTGTAGCCTCTGGGGATAATTACAGACGTCTCCGTACCGATCCCTCAGACTCTACTAAGCTTGTCTGTGAACTATGAGACCCATGTAACCTAGAGCTCTGATAACAACTTGTCACGACCCGAATTTTCCACCCTCGGGAGTCGTGATGGCGCCTACTAATATGAGCTAGGCAAGCCAAACCTTTAATCTAAATACTTCATTAACCAATTATTTCTTTTTAACAATTATAAGGCGATAACGTGATAACAGCGGAAATTCAAATTTAAGCGGAAGACAACAATAAAATATATGAAAAACTGTATCTATTATAAATACTTAAGCTTTAACCACCCAAAACCCGGTGTCACAGTATCACAGACGGTCTAAGATTGCTACATACAAGGTCTGAAGAAATAACAGTACACTATTTCTGAATAAAAGGAAAACGAAACAGGAAATAAGGATAGAGGAGACGCCAGGGCCTGCGGACGCCTGCAGGTCTACCTTGGATCTCCGCGTGAACTGAAAATAGCCTCCGACCTACGGTCCGAAGTCAACAGCACTGGGATATGCACAAAAGAGTGCAGAGTGTAGCATCAGCACAATCGACCCCATGTGCTGGTAAGTGCCTAGCCTAACTTCAGCGAGGTAGTGACGAGGCTAGACCAGACTACCACATAAACCTGTGCAGTTCAAATATATATACAGCAGAAAAGATACACGGAAATAACCAGTCAAAATGGGAGGGGAGCATGCTGTGGGGGAGATAGCAATTCCGAATAGAAAGACAATAAATAAACGGACGAAATAACATAACTCAGATATCGACAAGAATCAGAATTCAATAAATGCACGGCAGCACCCTTCGTGCTTTTACTCTCGTTCTCACCAAAGCAATCATATAATAAAAATGTGCACGGCATCACCCTTCGTGCTTTTACTCTCTTTCCTCACCATATAATCAATAAAATCGGTATGGAATGGTACATCGTGCGGCACGGCATCATCCTTCGTGCTTTACACTCTTTCCTCACAATAATCAATAAAATCGGCACGGAATGGTACATCGTGCGGCACGACATCACCCTTCGTGCTTTACACTCTTTCCTCACAATACAAACAATGCATGGCATCACCCTTCATGCTTTAACGCTCTTCTTCACCCAAACAACAATCACAAACAATAGGGCAAGGGAATAAATAAAATTGCAACAAAGATCCCGGCAAGGGAACAACATTTCAACAAATAAATCCCAGCAAGGGAACAACATCAATAATATCAACATCCCGGCAAGGGAGAGAACAAATAATTCAATAATAGCCCGGCAAGGGTGTCGACATGATAACTTCTTTTCTTTCTCACTTTTACTTCACAATTCACTTCATAACTCGAGCCAATGCTCTAGAGATTCAATTATCACTTACCCTTTCACAATTCGTTACATCTTGAGCCAACACTCCTCAATGTTCATAAGTCACAATTCCTTCCACAAACTTTACACAACATATGGAAACCATCACCAAGGCATGAAAGATACAATGAAGTCATAAAAATCATAATATAAAGACTCACGGGCATGCTAGACACCAATGTATAGATACTCGTCACCATGCCTATACGTTGTACTCAACAATTAACACTTAACAAATAGGACTCAACTCCTAATCCCTCAAGCTAAGGTTAGACCAAACACTTACCTCGATGCCACGAACACAATTCATGTCTCAATTATAGCTTTACCCCTTGATTCCACCACCAATTCGCTCGTATCTAGTCACAAGTTACTTAATTATATCAATAAACGCTAAATGAATCAACTCCCATGCATGAAAATAAGTTTTCCAAAGTTTTACCCAAAAAGTCAAAACTCGACCCCGGGCCCGCTTGGTCCAAACTTGAAATTCGGACCAAAACCCAATTACCCATTCACCCCCGAGCCCAAATATATAATTGGTTTTGGAATCCGACCTCAATTTGAGGTCTAACTCCCAAATTTCAATATTCTTAGGTTTTTCCCAAAATTCCCAATCCCACCATGAAAACCCTAGATTCTAGGATGAAATCTTGTAAAAAGAAGTTAAGAAGTAAAGAAAATGAGTTAGAAATCACTTACCAATGTTTTGGAGAAGAAAGGTTGTTTGGAAAATCGCCTCTTATGTTTTTTGGGATTTTGAAAAATGAAAAATAACTGAAAATCCCATCTATTTATACCCCTCTCAGACCCCCTGTGCGGACCGCACAAAATGGACTGTGGCCGCACAGCCCTTCCTGAGGATAGTGCAGTCCAATGACCCTATGCGGACCGGACAAAGTCGACTGCGGCCGCACAGCTCTCCGCCGCGCACCGCACAAAGTCGACTGTGGACCGCACTGGCCCCTTCCACGGTCGCACACGATTTCTCGCAAACCGCATTAGCGGGTTCAGAGATCTGCAACTTCTCTGAACCTGCAACACCTGTGTTTTAGGCCTAAGACATCCCGGAACCTACCCGAAACTCACCCGAGCCCTCGGGGCTCCAAACCAAACATACGTACTAACTCAAAAACATCATATGAACTTATCCATAAAATCAAATCACCAAGATAACATCATGAACATCGAATTAAACCTCAAAATCAATGAAATATTTCAAAACTTCTTAAAACATCAAATTTTGCATTTAAGGTCCGAATCACGTCAAACGGATTCCGTTTCTCACCAAACTTCACAGAATTATCTTAAATAATATATAAGACATGTATCGGGCGCCGGAACCAAAATACGGGCCCGATACCAACATGTTCTAATCAAAATTCATTTCCAAATCCTTTAAACAATTTCAAAAACAATTTTCTTTCAAAAATTCATTTCTCGGGCTTGGGACCTCGGAATCCGATTCCGGGCATACACCCAAGTCCCATATTTTCTTACGGACCCTCCGGGACCGTCAAATCACCGGTCCGGGTCCATTTACCCAAAACGTTGACCGAAGTCAAATTAATTCATTTTATAGTCAAAATTTATTATTTTTTACAGATTTTCACATATAGGCTTTCCGGCTACGCGCCCGAACTGCGCACGCAAATCGAGGTGATACTAAAAGAGGTTTTTAAGGCCTCGGAATACAGAATTCAATTTATAAGATAGCGATGACCTTTTGGGTCATCACACCTACTGATCTTCTACTTCTCCTGGTTGCTCGTTCTTATGGTTTCTTGGAAAAATCTCTAAGAGATCTAACCAGATCTAGTTCAAGACTCTCTGAGAGCCTGTCTTTAGTTGTGAGTGTTGTTATCTCGATGTTTTTATGGTCCAAATTTCTTGTTTGAGACTGGATTCCCTTTACCCTTTCACTCTTTCTTTAAAACCCTAATTTTTAAACACGGATCCTTCCAGATCTTTGTAGATCTGGAGAGATTCCGAGTTCATCACCAATTTTTTCTAGTGCTCTTCTGTTTCTCTACTGATTTACCGATTTTTAGCACTATATTACTTTGTATTTTGAGTTCTTTGTTATCCGCTGTTCGAATCTCTGCATACTTCAAGTTTCCATTATTTTTCTTTAAGTTTCTCTTATTCCTTTACTATTAACCGATTTTTGGAACTATGATACTTTCGATTTTTGACTTCTCTGATTTTTGTTGTTCGAATCTCTGCATGTTTGAGCTGCTTTCTGTTTCCATGGATGTTTCTTCAAAGTTCCCCTAATCTTCCTGCTACTAATCAACCCTAAGTATCTTTCTAACTATCTGGGGTTTCCACTTTCGTCTTTTGCAAAAGGTTTTTCTGAAGGTTTTATGTTTCTCGCAGGGTTATGTTTCTGGTCCAATTGATTGACTACTCAGTGTTCGATTTCAACCTCTTGCCGTTATCGTTTGAATAATTGAATGATTGACCTAACTATCTAGGGTTTCATTTGTTTACTAAACTAATTTACTGATCTCTGGTTGTTTTGCTCAATCCTGAGTTTCTTAATTGACAGCTCTTGTCTATCTATGGGTTGATTGACCCTTTGATTGGTTTTTGATTACCCGTGTTGCCTTATTTGTGAAACCGATGCCTTGATTTTAAGGGTTCTAACCCTAATTGACTGTTAAACCTACTTCTTGCCTTATTTGAAATTTAATTAGACTCATTTATGGTATAATTCCCTAATTTCCTATCCCCAATCAAGCTTGATTGATTATTTGATTACTTCCTTTACCTTATTTACAACATTTACCCGCCTTGCCTTAATAAGTTGTCCGCATGGTTTTGGGTATTCTTACTAATATAACTTGAATTCCTTACCCTAATTAACCCTTTCTTCTTGTTGTTAAGTGATTACCCCTAATTAAGAGGTCTATTCTGGACTCCCTCACATGATTTGATTCTATAATAATTTGATTACCCTTATTTTATGAGCTGTGATTCACTCTTTACCTTATTTGTTTTTACCTCACTAAGTGCTATATGTACTCTCATTCTGTTCCTTCTAGACACGAACAATAGTTCACACACACACAAAACTTTCCTCTCATCTCTTTGCTTCTTGTGATCACTGCTAGACTAGCCGGCTGAAATCCAAGGCTAGGCTGTTGAATCCTGCTTACTTTACCTTCTGTTTCTGCTTCCTTAACTGGTTTGCTTCTGCCATTGTCATTCAAATAAAATGTGTGTTTGTCCACATGCTATTGCTGTTTAAATTTGTGCGTTTATCAGCATGTTGCTTCTATTTAAACTTCGTGTGGTTATCGGCATGTCACTTCTATTGAAATTGCATGTGACTTCTGTTGAATCCATTTGTTTGTTAGCATGACTACATCTGTCCAATCTATGAGGCTACTTGTAACGACCCGACCGGTCGTTTTGAGCTTTTGCATTTCGCTCGCCAGTTCTCGGGCTTGACTAGCCCCATGTGCTATATTATGACTTATGTAAATCGTCGGTTTTGGTTTTCAGGATAATCTGGAAGAACAATTCTTAGTTTGAAGCTTTAAATTTGAAAGGTTTGACCAAGTTTTAACTTTTTAGTATTCGATCTCGGATTTGGATTTTTATGATTTGGTTAGCTCCGTTAGGTGATTTTGGACTTAGGAGCGCATCCGGAATGTATTTGGAGGTCCGTGGTAGATTTAGGCTTGAATTAGCAAAATTGAAAATTTGGCATTTTCCGGTCGGCAGTGGAAATTTTGATATTGGGGTCGGAATGGAATTTTTCGGAAATTAGAGTAGGTCCGTTGTGTCATTTGTGACGTGTGTGCAAAATTTCAGGTCATTCGGACGAGGTTTGATAGACTTTTTGACCGAATTCGAAATTCAGAAGTTTTGAAATTCTTAGGTTTGAATCCGAGGGTGATTCGATGTTTTGATGTTGTATTGAGCGTTCCGAAGGTTGGAAAAAGTTTGAATGATGTTATGGGATGTGTTGACATGTTTGGTTGAGGTCCCGAGGGCCTCGGGTGAGTTTTGGGGTGGTTTCGGACCATTTCTAGGCCATTTCTAGTTGCTGATTTTTGGCTTTAGGGGTGTACAGTGCGTTAGCATAGATCTGACCGCGTTAGCATAGAGAAAAATTGGAAAAATGGGGTTGTGCTATGCGATCACTTATGTCTTCCCGCGATCGCATAGAGTAAAATCTCTGCTGCACTGACCCAACTTTGGAAGCTTGTATCTCACAATCCATGGAGAATTTTAAGATGATCCAACAATGAAAGTTGTAGCCCTTGATGTCTATTTTTCAGAAAGTTAAACCAATTGTAATTTGGAGTTTTGTACAAAAAGCTATAATCATTATACTAGAGGCTGTCCAGAAGAGTTGGAGAAGGCTGTTGGAAAAATTTGTTCTACGCGATCGCTGGGGAATGGCCGCGATCGCATAGGGTAAAAGAAGGGCTGAAAAATTTTGTGCTTTGCTATCGCATTAGTTTGTCTGCGATAACATAGGGTAAATGCCTAGGCAGATTATAAAGTACTCTATTTCGAGGATTTCAGCCATTTTTGCATTTTTGGAGCTATGGAGCTCGGATTGAGGTGATTTTTGAAGGGATTTTTAGCGGATTGATTGGGGTAAGTGTTATTCACTCTAATTTGGTTAAATCTCATAATTATGTCTTGATTCTTATCATTTAATTTGGGAATTTCGGGATTTTTGGTGTAAATTAGTTATTTTCGAGAGGGCTTTGTTCCCTTAGCATATTATTGATGGTATGAATCTCTTTTGGTTAGATTTGGAGCATTCAGACGCCGATTCGAGAGGCGAGGGCATCGCGGGCTAGAATTTGGACCGGATTGAGGTAAGTAACGATTGTAAATGTTGTCCTGAGGGTGTAAAACCCCGGATTTCACATCGTTATGCTATTTTAAGGTGACGCACACGCTAGGTGACGGGCGTGGGGTCATGCACCGTTAGGGATTGTGCTTGGTCCATCCCGTAGGACTGTTAAGTCGCATATTTACTTGAAAACTATTTGATATTGTTATATTTTGGAAGGTATTATTGTGTTTGGGGCTAAATGTCGTGTTTGGGCCTTGTGCCAATTGTTTGGACCCTTAGGGGCTTTTACTACTGTTTTCTCACTGTTTTCGGTTTAATATTTACACTCAGTCATGCTATGTTCTTACTGTTTTCATAACTCGGTTTTATTCACTCCTCCTAATTTCATAAATTATATTTTGAGCTGAGTACTTGTTTTACTGTCAGCCCGAGGGGCTTGAGTGAGTTCTGACTGAGTGAGGCCGAGGGCCTGTGTTGTGAGGATGTTATGGGATTGGGCTGCGCGCCGAAGCATGTTACACTGATTTGTGATATATGAGAGGCCGAGGGCCTCATTTATTATGCCACGAGGTGGCTCGTGACTGTTATGAGGCCGATGGCCTGTTTGATTATGCCACGAGATGGCTTGTTATAGCGCTTGGGCTGTAAGGAGCCCCTCTCGGAGTCTGTACAACCTAGTGTGAGATGTGATATGACCCGAGGGGTTGTTGTTGTTTCATGTTATTGCCCGAGGGGCTGATTTGAGTGATTGTGAGATAGACCGAGGGGCTGGTTCTATTGATATTTTTCCCGAGGGGCGGTTATGGAACATGTTTTGCCCGAGGGGCTGTTTTTACGTTCTATTCTTTTACTCACTGCTTTCATCACTCGTTTGAAACTATTGAAAGGTGTTTTAAAAGGTTTTCCTAAACTGAGGTGTTTTACGAGTTTTACTGCTTTACTGTATTGTTCTAGACTTATAGTGTTTTGCTGTAGCATTATGCTGTGGTTTGCGTGTTTTCTTACTGCTCAACTGCCTTTACTTTTATTACTTATTGAGTTGGCGTACTCACATTACTCCCTGCACCTTATGTGCAGATTCAGGTATTTCTGAACCCGGCAGTGGGTGTTGATTGCTCAGTGGCAGAGTCATTGGAGTTAGCAAGGTAGCTGCCCGACGTTTGCAGCACTGCTTTTATCCCTCTTGTCTTCCTTAGACTGTATTTAGTACATTTTTAGACTCTTAGTTGTATTCAGACCTTAGTAGATGCTCGTGACTGGTGACACCCCGATATCGGGCTGTGTTTTGGTTCCGCATTGTCTACTTTGACTTATAATATGGATTTGTTAGTTAATTATTGACTCTAAATGTCTTATATGAAATATTTGGTTGGCTCGGGGTTTGTGTCGGCTGGCCTAGTTTCACGATAGGCGCCATCACGACCGGGATCGTTTTAGGGTCGCGACAAGTTGGTATCAGAGCCTAGGTTACATAGGTCTCACGAGTCATGAGTAGGTTTAGTAGAGTCTCGCGGATCGGTATGGAGACGTCTGTACTTATCCTTGGGAGGCTGCAGAACCTTTAGGAAATTTCACCTTCTTGAATTCTTATCGTGCATCTTTGATTCAGCTTGAAATATAACTCTTTGAATTCCTTCCACGCGTTCGTATGCGCACATGAGCGCTCGGTATCAGCTGTGCATCGACGGCTTATGATTTCCCGAATTGAGGGGTGAGATGTGATTTCTGTGTGTTGATGTTTGGCTAGTCTGGAGGACTTGAGGTTGGGCTTTGCTTGTAGCTTGAGCACTGAGGTGTTGATTGTGTGAGCACGTGCTTTTGGACTTATATATCCGTTAGTGTCCCTATTAGTGGAAGTGATGGCTAGATGGCTATGTGATGAGCATTATGTGACTGCGTGATGTGTTCATATGATTTAGATGTGATAAGAAGAGTCTACTTAATGGTAGAAAGAACGATTTGGTGCTTGATTTTCATCTTGGTTTGATATGTAGCCCCGAGTTATGGGTGTGTTGAAGGATCTTTTTGTGTTGTCTAGTTGTGGAATGAAGTAAACTCCACGTCGTGGGGTAAGTTCAGATTTAGGAAGGGTAAATGATCGAGTAATAGTATGATTATGGGGGAGTATGAAGAGATGTTAGTTTGAGGCAAAACAGGTGGGTTATCTCCTGCGGAGTGTTCTAAAGTTTGTGTGATCCTTTTTGCTGTTTGTTGGAAGACCTCTTGTACCAGTGAAATATATGTGTTGCAATTTGAATTTGGATCACTTAAAAGAGTAGGCTTTACTGTTATGAGGGTAAATTTGCAGAAGATTTGAAGTACTAGATGGTTTGTGTTGCACGAGCTTATGAAGGATTTAGTTTAATCTCACCACGGTATTATGGCAGTAATAGAGTATATGCATTATGAGTTATTGTGTGTTTTGATCTATGGCTTTGAGCCAAGTGGGGGAGTCTGCTATTGATTAGTTGATTGCACGGTTATGTGCTATGTTGGTTCCAGTTTGAGGCGTACTGGTAAATTAGTTATGGCTTACGGAGGTTGAGACCGAGGATGGCTCGAGTAAAGGAAATTCCAATAAAGGTTATGTTATGCTTTATGGGTGTATGAGAATCACGGAATGACTTGAGTTGTTATTGGTAAAGGATGTACAGTGCATAAAACAGGAAGTTTCTTGGTTGCATTAAGGTGAGGTTACATTCTGCGGTGTCAGAGTGCTATTGGAGCATAGGTCGTCTGGTCTATTTGATAGGTCTAATTGCGGTTTGAGTAGAGTGGATGACTCTCGAGAATGGTTCTAATGGGTTCAAGATTTTACATGTAATAATTGGGGATTTTCAGGTTGTATATTTGGCTAGAAACTGAGATTTGCATTGGAGGGTGTCAAGACTCGTGGTATTTCTATATCATTATGGATTCTATATATGAGTATCTGGAAGGTGAAGGTAATGGCTTTAGATTCGCAGGAAGTCTCTTCAGGAAAGTATTTCGAATGTGGTGCTTTTGGGGATATTTAAGAGTGTAGTCATTAGCTTATGAACCGTAGGACGGTGTGGCTTTATGCTTGGGTCTCGTGTGGCAAGTCTGGGTTGAGGATTGTGGTGTTATAGCGAGAAGAAGTATCAAGTTGAAGGTAAATCAGAAGGAACTTGGATAGATAGGATAGCTTGGTAGTAGGCTGGGTCGGCATGGTAAGGATATGATTAGTTCTTTGGGTGCTTACGAAGTAAAGAGTTTCTACGAGTGTTTCGCGACAATGCTCTTGGGTTTTAGTGGCCTGCATAGCTTGGTTGAGTTAGAAGGATTCAGTCCTGATGGTTTAGTTTTGTGCAAATGGAATTCGGAGAGTTCTTGATGGTTTTTACCACGGTTAGAGATGTATATTTTCTACGAGCGTGAGGAGCATGGGATGTATAGTGATTTTCTTCTAGATGGGATCACTAGAAAGTTCTTGGCTAGTTGAGTACGTAGTTGCTTGTGGCTCGAAATGGATATGAAGTTCTCATGTTTATCCTAGGATGGCATGGTATATGCGGTATGTTGTGTAGGATTGAGATTTGCATGTGTAAGGTCACAGTTCAGTTTTGAAAGGAAGGTCACAAATTCTTAGGTAGCAGGGACAACTTCAGATGACTAGATAAATTAGATCACTGATTGGTGTAGCTTGACGAGGGTATACATTTTAGAAAGGGCGATGCGTTTGAGTTGAGGATACTTTATTAGTATTACGGCACTCTCTTGTTGGATCGACTGCTGATATTCGAGTTTGCTTGGTGGCACAGAAGAATTATAGGAGTACCTCTCATGGAATGATTGGGTATTAGAGGTGTGTTGTATATTCGGACGATGGAGTTGGGATCGGATATGGTGATTCACGTGCTGTATGGATTTGGAGACTGGGAGTTCTCATAAACAGGTTCGGTCGTGGTTGCGGACCGCGTATATCGGCCTTGTGTGGTAACTATTGGAGGTTCGGAGACCCGAGTGGATCCTTGTTGCTTAGTATGCTAGATTTGGAGACTGGGAGTTCTCATAAACAGGTTAGGTCATGGTTGTGGACCGCGTATATCGGCCTTGTGTGGTAACTATTGGAGGTTCGGAGACCCGAGTGGATCCTTGTTGCTTAGTATGCTAGATTTTGGGTGTGATATTGGGTATGGACTGGTGGTCTCCGTATTGTATTATTGTGGATTGTCATGCTAAGACAGTGACGTTGGCTATGCCGGGAATGCCACGGATTGAGTGGCGAGGTTCGACGGATTATGTTCCTAGTAGGGTGGTTTCATTTTTGAAGACCCAGCGAATGGTTGGGAAGGGTTGTCTTTCTTATTTGGCCTTCGTGATGGATGTCAGTGCAGAGACTCCTACCATTGATTCAGTTCCGGTGGTGAGGGATTTTTCGGATGTGTTTCCTGCTGCCGGGCATGCCACCGATTAGGGTTTTTGATTTCGGTATTGATTTGGTGCCGGGCATCGTGTCGTATGGCACCGGCGGAGTTAAAGGAGTTGAAGGAGCAGCTTCAGGGACTCCTTCATAAGGGGTTCATTGATAGGCCTATATGGATGTGTGTTATGCATCGAGTCGGCTCGGTTGACTCTGAGTTGCTATTGTTAAGGGATGTGCTGAATTGATTGTTTTTGAGCTTGTTAGTGTTCTGGGGTGATCTATGAGTTATATTTCCGTGTTGCGGGGAGTTATGGTTTGTTGGTTATATGCACATATGGTGCGGCTCCATTTGGGCTTTATAGCAGAATTTGAGTGAGACGGATATTAGAGGGTTGCATGATTGATTGCGTATTGGTTACGTTCTTTCGGGTTGTGTGGTGATATGTCATTAGCTTCTCCGTGGTTATGGTAATGCACTCTGGGTCCTTGATGTTGAATTTCGAATGGTTATAGATTTGGAGCAGGGTGGCTTGAGGTATATAATGTAGACCAGTGTTTGGGTAGGACCGCGCATTGCAGCGAAGTTATGTGGAGGTATGATCATTCGGGTTAAATTCGTGTGTTCTATTTCTACGATGTGTGACGGATTCCCAGCATTGTGTTGTGGTGGTACTGGTGAGCTTGCGGTACAGCTCTCTCATCTGAGTCATTTTCATGATTTGAATGTGTTCAGATTGTTGCTTATTGGCGCGCTTATTGCAGGAATTGTGGCTTTAGTTTGTATTGATGTGTCATGTCACCAGGGTAGATGTGTTGGATTAGATGAGATCGTTGGGATCTATAATGAATACAAACGGATTCGATTTCAGCATGTTGGAAGTTAATATCGATGTTCAGCTTAGAAATTGCCATGGTCCTTGCCAAAAGAGAAGTGGCTTCACGAATGATCGAACTGAGGAGTGGTTATGACTTTCTACGTGTTTTATTTATCATTGGCAGTATACGGAAGTGTTGGAACGAGGCTTTATTTGATAAAAGGCTTATTATCGAAATTCGGATGTTGTGAGCAACTGCTGTGATTAGAGTTATTGCTACAAGTTTTTGAGTTATGTGGTATGTCATGTAATTGCACCTGAGGTTGCAGGTAAGGGTTATTACAGCTAGTTTGGTCTTATTCAGAGTATAGATGTGAGATTCTGATCTTGTAGATGATTTCAGAAGTGGTAATGTGGTTCTAAGGTTTATAGGCTAGGTTGGATTGCGAAATTTCAGTTACTTTGTGTTATCGGACTATGAGATAGGGTGACGTGGGATCACCCCCGGGTATGTGCATGGTAAGGTTACACAACGATTTGATGGGTTTCGGAACAACTCTGGGAATGCTCGAGGACGAACGTGTGTTTAAGAAGGGGAGGATGTAACGACCCGACCGATGCTTTTGAGCTTTTGCATTTCGCTCGCCAGTTCTTGGGCATGACTAGCCCCGTGTGCTGTATCATGACTTATGTAAATCGTCGGTTTTGGTTTTTAGGATAATCGGAATAGATTTGGAAGAACAATTCTCAGTATGAAGCTTTAAATTTGAAAGGTTTGACCAAGTTTTGACTTTTTAGTATTCGATATCGGATTTGGATTTTTATGATTTGGTTAGCATCATTAGGTGATTTTGGACTTGGGAGCGCGTCCGGAATGTATTTTGGAGGTCCGTGGTAGATTAGGCTTGAATTGGCGAAATTGAAAATTTGGCATTTTCCGGTCGGCAGTGGAAATTTTGATATCGGGGTCGGAATGGAATTCCGGAAATTGGAGTGTCATTTGTGACGTGTGTGCAAAATTTCGGGTCATTCAGACGAGGTTTGATAGACTTTTTGATCGAATTCGGAATTCAGAAGTTTTGGAATTCTTAGGCTTGAATCCGAGGGAGATTCGATGTTTTGATGTTGTTTTGAGCGTTCCGAAGGTTGGAACAAGTTTGAATGATGTTGTGGGATGTGTTGGCATGTTTGGTTGAGGTCCCGAGGGCCTCGGGTGAGTTTCGGGGTGGTTTCAGACCATTTCTAGTTGCTGGTTTTTGGCTTCAGGGGTGTACAGTGCATTAGCATAGATCTGACCGCGTTAGCATAGAGAAAATTTGGAAAAATGGAGTTGTGCTATGCGATCGCTTAGGTCTTCCGGCGATCGCATAGAGTAAAATCTCTGCTGCACTGACCCGACTTCAGAAGCTTGTATCTCACAATCTATAAGGAATTTGAAGATGATCCAAAAATAAAAGTTGTAACCCTTGATGTCTATTTTTCGGAAAGTTAAACCAATTGTAATTTGGAGTTTTGTACAAAAGGTTATGACCATTATACTAGAGGCTGTCCGGAAGAGTTGGAGAAGGCTGTTGGAAAAATTTGTTCTACGCGATCGCTGGGGAATGGCCGCGATCGCATTGGCTAAAAGAAGGGCTGAAAAATTTTGTGCTTTGTTATCGCATTAATTTGTCCGCGATAGCATAGGGTAAATGCCTGGGCAGATTATAAAGTACTCTATTTCGAGGATCTCGACCATTTTTTGCATTTTTGGAGCTATGGAGCTCAGATTGAGGCGATTTTTGAAGGGATTTTCAGAGGATTGATTGGGGGTAATTTGGTTAACTCTCATAATTATGTCTTGATTCTTATCATTTAAATTGAGAATTTGGGGTGAAAATTGGAAAAAATGGAGGAAGGTTTGGAGAGTTGATTTTGGGGATTTGGATGGCCATTTGATGTCGGATTTTGGTGAATTTGATATGGGTAGACTCGTGAGCGAATGTGTTTTCCAGTTTTGTAATTTTTATCGAATTCCGATACGTGGGTCTGGGGGTCGGGTTTGGACAATTTCAGGATTTTTGGTGCAAATTGGTTATTTTCGAGTGGGCTTTTTTCCCTTAGCATATTTTTGATGGTATGAATCTGTTTTGGTTAGATTTGGAGCATTCGGAGGCCGATTCGAGAGGCAAGGGCATCGCGGGCTAGAATTTGGACCAGATTGAGGTAAGTAATGATTGTATATGTCTTCCTGAGGGTATGAAACCCCGGATTTCACATCGTTATGCTATTTTGAGGTGACGCACACGCTAGGTGACGGGCGTGGGGTCGTGCACCGTTGGGGATTGTGCTTGGTCCGTCCCGTACAACTGTTAAGTTGTGTATTTACTTGAAAACTATTTGATATTGTTATATTTTGGAAAGTATTATTGTGTTTGGGGCTAAATGCCGTGTCTGGGCCTTGTGCCAATTGTTTGGACCCTTAGAGGCTTTTACAACTGTTTTCCTCACTGTTTTCGGTTTAACATTAACACTCAGTCATGCTATGTTCTTACTGTTTTCACAACTCGGTTTTATTCACTCCTCCTAATTTCATAAATTATATTTTGAGCTGCGTACTTGTTTTACTGTCAGCCCGAGGGGCTTGAGTGAGTTCTGACTGAGTGAGGCTGAGGGCCTGTGTTGTGAGGATGTTATGGGATCGGGCTGTGCGCCGCAGCGTGTTACACTGATTTGTGATATATGATAGGCCGAGGGCCTCATTTATTATGCCACGAGGTGGCTCGTGATTGTTATGAGGCCGAGGGCCTGTTTGATTATGCCACGAGATGGCTTGTTATAGCGCTTGGGCTGTAAGGAGCCCCTCCCGGAGTCTGTACAGCCCCAGTGAGCGCGGGTACCAAGTGTGAGATGTGATATTGCCCGAGGGGCTGTTGTTGTTTCATATTATTGCCCGAGGGGCTGATACAAGTGATTGTGAGATAGCTCGAGGGGCTGGTTCTATTGATATTTTGCCCGAGGGGCGGTTATGGTACATGTTTTGCACGAGGGGCTGTTTTTACGTTTGTATACTTTTACTCACTGCATTCATCACTCGTTTGAAACTATTGAAAGGTGTTTTAAAAGGTTTTCCTGAACTGAGGTATTTTACGGGTTTTACTGCTTTACTGCATTGTTCTAGACTTATACTGTTTTGTTGTAGCATTATGCTGTGGTTTGCGTGTTTTCTTACTGGTCAGCTACCTTTACTTTTATTACTTATTGAGTTGGCATACTCACATTACTCCCTGCACCTTGTGTGCAGATTCAGGTATTTCTGAACCCGGTAGTGGGTGTTGATTGCTCAGTTGCAGAGTCATTGGAGTTAGCCAGGTAGCTGCCCGACGTTTGCAGCACTGCTTTTATCCCTCTTGTCTTCCTTAGACTGTATTTAGTACATTTTTAGACTCTTAGTTGTATTCAGACCTTAGTAGATGCTCGTGACTGGTGACACCCCGATGTCGGTCTGTGTTTTGGTTGCGCATTGTCTACTTTGACTTATATTATGGATTTGTTAGTTAATTATTGACTCTAAATGTCTTATATGAAATATTTGGTTGGCTCGGGGTTTGTGTCGGCTGACCTAGTTTCACGATAGGCGCTATCACGACCGGGTCCATTTTAGGGTCGTGACACTACTTCTGCTCAAAACTATGTATTCAATCGCATGTCTCACTATGTGTTTCCTAGCATTTTTATTAATATTCAACCTATGTGTTTATGTCTACTCCTGTCCAATACATGTGTTCACTACAATAGCATGCTAACTTTTAGTTAGGTTTTCTGCCTTCAGCAAGTTTGCATGTCTACTTAAGCCTAAAATCAAATCTATGTCTTGTCTATTTCCCTACTAGCATGATATCCTATTTGAATACCTTGCTCCCTAATCCCTATTATCCTTGACATGTGGTTGTTTGATCCACCTTGCTCCTGTGTTTGGGCACTTAGTAATAGCTAATAGGCTTAAGTAATCCTATTTTTTTGAATGACGTTTGTTTGGCTGGAACCTCTGCCAAAGTTCCAGAAGTTGAATGATTCTGTTTACTTCTGATTTTCCTGAAAGTCTGAAACTGTTTCTCAAAACTACCCTTGTAAAGCACTATCCACCTCAATTCCTAGAACACTTAGGTTCTTGCCCCTCCAATGTGAGCATTGCTTTGGAGTCCACGAGGCTCCTCTGAACTTTGACGCATTGGGGCTGGCTACTCTACACTGCACAAGTTAATGATTTTTTTTAAGAGGGCCTTGGTGTGAGCACTGCCCTGGGTCCCCGAGACCATTGGGTACTTTGACATATCAGGGTACCTCTCTTGCACTATGAGATGTGGCACTTGAGACTGTTTGAAGGCCTGGTTCCCTGGTTTGCTTTGGGCCTATCCAGGCTCCCTATAGTATACTATTATCATTCCTGTAATTCATTTTTTTTACACTTGGTTTGTAATATTATTTACTTTGTAAACAGATATTGGGGAAATTAGTAAAATGGGGAGGGATTATTACACACATTATGTTAGGGAATGGGTAGATATCATGTCAATAGGGTTTAAAATTAGTGTTTACATTCCTAGAAACCATATCTATAGGACATTGCAACGTTCATCACTCATATGCATTATAGAAATCATGTCTATACGGTTCAAATCCACTTCTGCAATTAGAAATCATATCGTTGTGTTGTTTGACTATTTGCATTCCAAAAACCAGTCTTGCACGTTTAGATATAATGCCTATAGGTTTAAAGTTAATTTTTGCAATCTTGCTAAATAGGTTCAGCGTATTTAGCACTTAGAAACCATGCTTATAGGGTCTAAAACCAATCTTACATTCTGGACACTATGTTTGTGAGTTTAAAATCAATCCTCGCATGCCAATCAGGTTTAAAATCACTACATTGCCTAAAATCGGTCGTCATATCTAGACAACATGCCTATAGGATCTAATGAACCCAAATTGTTTGTTTAAAAATGGTTTTATTGGTTATTACACTTCTGATGGATGACTAGATATCATGCTCATAGGATATCATCGATACGCGCCTAGGCAAGCCTCTAGGGCGATTAAAAAATCCTGTAAAATTGTGCTTTTTATTAACTATCCCGATTCAGCAACCCCCTCTAAAATAAGTAGGCAAGCTGATTAGGTATTAGTTCCCGCTTTAATAAAGCTTTGCATATGTTCTGATTTGTGTACACCAAGATATCCTATCATTAGGACTCTTTTCAAATGTCTAAAACATTGCTGTCTGAGACCTGCATTAGTTTGTTCTATTTGTGGAGGTAATATGTGAGCCCCCTTTATTATTCTTTACTTGACAATCCTAATTTTTTTGTTTGTCGCCTAGAGTTTTCTCCTTTAATTACCGTAGGAGAGTCTAGATCCACCCTAACTAGAAGTCCTAAAATACCTTCGGGACTATATAGGTAAAGGGACGGGTAGTGCACGCATAGGATATATCTTAAGGTAGCTAGAACGCTTTAGGCTATGACCAAGGGGAGGGAATTAGGTAGTAAAGGATATGATGACCTGTGCGCCAATGCCACGTGTAACCCCTCTATTTGAGGAAGGCTTACCGCGTATTGTACAGATGTGATCCTATAGGCTGACAAACCTAGGACTTCCCTCATCTTATTTACATATGTATGCTTAGACTGCTTTTCCTGTCAAAAATTTCTCTATTCTATATGGTGCTTAAACTATTTATTTGTTAATCGACTAATTCACATGAATCAAGTTCGGCCGGGATCCACCGTTGTGGACCGCGAGGGGTGCCTAACACCTCCCCTCAAGGTTATTTCGAGCCCTTACCCTAATCTCTGGTGATGCAACTAGTTATATGAGTTAATTGCTCTAGGTGGCCTAACGCAGCTTAATACGTTAGGTGGCGACTCTTCAAATTCAAATACCCAATTCCCAAAAGGAAATGAGTTGTTCCCCCCATGAATGTCGAAACCCGGACTCCGCGAGGAAAAAGGGGGTGCGATAGGATGACGACTCTGCTAGGGATATTTTAGGCTCTTACCCATAACGAACTTATTTTGTTAATTAGTCTTAAGCATGCTTTATCCCGTGCACCCTCCCCCTTTATTTGGATTTAATTTATGATTTCTTTTAATGCCTGAAACTGACTTGTCTCTTTTTTTTTTGTTTTTTTTCTTAACTATCATTCAATTATTTAAATACCGCATTTATTGTTTTTTTTACGTGCAAATACTTGACAACATGCTATTTATTGTTTCATAAATCATGCTCAACATCATGTTCCACTCGTGCGTAATCAATCCTATAGCAACGCTTGATGAGTGTTTGCGCTCTTCCTATATATCACCCTTTTAAATTTGGAAAGGCATATTTGCGGTAAAACTAGTCGATCAACGGTGTGTTCGACGGTTCCGTGCCTTTCTCCCTCAAGTTGTCCGCTTGAGGCTCCCAGTCTAGACCTCTATATAGTAACCTTACTCTGATCAATTGTGCATGCATCATTGTCAAACCTAGCCGGGTTAATGTGTTGTCCGCATAATGACCCTTTAAGACAAGCCTCACCCAAAAGTCCATCGGGTTTTCCATAATCCCAACGGACAAAACCACGATTGTGTGCATTAATTTGGAGAAGTAAGTGCCAATATGCTAATCATTGTTGTATAAATAGACGAACCTGGAGAGGGAAAGGGCCTAACCATCTTTTGTTTTGCAGAAATGAGGCACGAAGTCTCTCGGTTCGGCATGGTCAGTAGTGTACCTTCACTTTTGCTAGATTGGCGGAGGGATCTTCCTTCAAGTGACCAGAATCAAGTGAAACGAGTCCTAGAAAATTTGCCTTCTTTGTTGGACCTTCATCCAAACAAAATGTTGATCGAGGCTGCCACCATGTTTTGGGACAAAGAAAGAGCTGTGTTCCGCTTCGGAAACATAGAAATGATGCCTCTTTTGGAAGAAATAGGGGGATTTGCTGGGCTACCTTGGGATAGCCCTGGTTTATTGGCACCAGAAAACCACACCACTAGGGGATTTTTGAAGATGATGGGGTTAAAAAAGAATGATGACTTGGAGTGCCTGATGTACCTTCCGATTTCCTCTATGAGCGATACGGTCACAACAGGTCTTGCCGTATCTTTGATGATGAATTCTCCATCACCTCCTTGGGTTGGATTCATCGTAGGGCCATGGTGGCCAAAACTATGATGGACGGGATTGAGGGGCAGACATATACCATTGTACCTATGATCATCGCAGATATGTACCGGGCCTTGGAACGCTGTCAGAAGGGGTTCAGATTCTTCGAGGGTTGCAATTTGCTGCTGCAAGTTTGGCTGCTAGAACATCTCCAAAGGGGTCAATACCGTCAAGAGTTTCCACGAAGACCGTGGAATGATCATATAGCCTTCCACCATCCTAAGAAAATGACATATATTATGGACATGTTTGCTCAACAAAGGACGCTATAGAATGGGTGCAGTTTTTCAACAATCTGACTGAGGATCAGGTTTAATGGATGTTCGAATGGTTCCCTACCGATGAGTTCATCATCAGATCCAGGGATGATCCTTACTTGGTACTGATTGGGTTAAGGGGCATATACCCTTATGCTCCCCTCAGGGTCATGAGACAGGCAGGCAGGAGACAAGTCGTACCGCGAGTCGCTAAGATGAGTCACTTTATAGCCGATTTTTAGGGTGACGCCATCCCATATAAGAATGAAGCACAACACATGTGGAGCTTGAAGATTATCGTGGAAAAGGATACCACCGAGTCGGATCGATATCATACGGGTCATACATACTTTTAACCCTCATGGTTGGATGATAACATAGCGGGGATCATCGAGCCAAGGGTTGGTCCAGGAAACAGGGTTGTAGACGAAGTTGCTGAAGCACAGGTAAAGTACAACAAATTGCGCAAGAGAATTCGTGAGTCTGAAGCCGAGCATGGAGCAGCATAAGGCCGACATGGAAATGATCAATGAGTGGAAAGAAAGGGCTGTTAAATCCAGCGAAAGGCTGGAATATTTGGAGTATAGTTTGATGGAATTAGAAGGGAAAATGAGGAAGAGAGTCACCGATTGCCATAACGTTGAGGGAAACGAAGGAGGTCATTTGGCAAAGGCATTCTTAGTGCTAAACCTGCGCGAACTGGGGGAATTGATCGACAAGAGCATACAGTCTGGAGAAGGTCCTTCTGGGACCAAATAGATTAGGTTTACTTGCTTTCCAAATGTAATAAGGCCAAGTGCCATTAGTGACACTATCTTATTTAGTATCGTTTTGGGTCGTCTATTTTTACATTAATGAAATGAGGCAATTATTGGCACTAAATTTCTCCAAATCTATTTGTCGCTAGGCCTACCTCGGGCACAACGGGGCTCCCAAATTAGGACCCGAATTAATATTCCCGCAATATGTGTTTAAATACCGCAAACTTTTCAGAATCATTACTGACTTGGCTACCTTTTGTTTTTCTTTCTTTCTTTTTGATTATTCCCATTCCCAAAGGCTGGTTCGTGCATACTGGCATTATCACCTTATCACACAAGATCCAGGGGCCCTCCACTGTCTCCTCCTCCTAGTCCACCAAAAGGCAAGGGAAAAATAAAAATGGAAGATTTGAACGGCGCCAGAAAGGACAACAACACACAGGTCGAACATGCAAAAACTTCTGATGGTCGGGGTACTCAGGCCCCCAAATGAAGCAGTCTCACGGCTCAAACAGAAAATACTGGAACTCCAGGGAGAGCTTGAGCATGTCCGGAATGTGGCAAACCTGTCCTTCTCACTTAGCGTCCCCGACATCAGTCATTCAAACAGTCAGAACCCCGCACCACCTCAAAACACACCCAACAAACGCCCACAAAATCCACCCATACCTCACCATTATACAACTCCCCCACAAAATCAAACTATCCCACCACAATACCAGCCAAACGCCTACCATACTCCACAAAATACTCCAGCAGTCATTCCTGAACCCCAAAATCCCACCAATGATCACCACTATACTCAAATTCCAGGTCACCAAAACAACCCTATATATGTGGAGACCCTACCTCACTCCACTCAACCCATCTCCTATGCACCAGAATCTGTTGAGAAGGACATGCTCATTAAGAACCTGGCCGAGGAGCTGAAGAAATTGGCCAGCCGAGTTCAAGGCGTAGAAGGAGGCAAGGGGATAGAAGGTCTGAACTATGAAGATCTATGCATACAGCCGGATGTAGAACTGCCAGAGGGTTACAAACCTCCCATGTTCGAGATGTTTGATGGTACAGGTGATCCTAGGGTTCATCTAAGGACCTATTGCGACAAGCTTGTCAGGGTTGGAAAAGATGAAAAGATTCGGATGAAGCTTTTTATGAGGAGTCTTACGGGAGATGCCTTGTCCTGGTACATCAGCCGGGATCCTAAGAAATGGTCCAACTTGGTGAGTATGGCGTCTGATTTCCTGGACCGATTCAGGTTCAACACAGAGAATGCACCAGATGTCTTTTACATCCAGAACCTCAAGAAGAAGCCCACCAAAACTTTCCGCGAGTATGCTACTCGTTGGAGGTCAGAAGCGGCCAAAGTCAGGCCAGTATTGGACAAGGAACAGATGAACAAATTCTACGTCAGAGCACAGGATCCGCAGTACTATAGAAGGTTGATGGTTATTGAAAACCATAAGTTCTCTAATATCATCAAACTTGGTGAAAGGATCGAAGAAGGCATAAAGAGCGGGATGGTAACGAACTTTGAGGCATTGCAGGCCACTAATAAAGCATTACAGTCAGGGGGTATATCTAAGAAGAAGGACGTAGGAGCAGTAATGGCCGCCCAAGGACCCGAAACTCCATTCGTATACCGAATCTCCCCACTTGCATATCAAGCACCTCCACCCACATATCAAGCACCTCCACCCACATATCAAACACCTCCACCCACCTATCAACCGTCACCTCCACCTACATATCAACCATCATCCCCCAGATATTCCCAACCAGCCACTGCCTATCATACCTATAATTCCCATCGATCTCACTTTCAGTCATCTCCAACTCGTCGAAACTACCTAAGACCGCGACCCAATTTTGACCGCAGACCACCCAAACAATACACTGCCATTGCTGAACCCATCGATATGAAAGGTTGAAGGCTATTGGTTATGTCACTCCCATCCCTGTTGTGTCCACGGAGAACTCATCCCAATGGGTTAACCTGAATAAGACTTGTGCGTACCATTCCGGTATGAAAGGGTACACCATTGATGAATGACACACATTGAAGGTCAAAATCAAGACTTTGATTGACAAAAAGATCATCCAGGCAAAGGAGGCCATGCCTGATGTCCGCAATAACCCCCTCCCAGATCATAGGGGCGAATGTGTCAATGTGATAGAAATGGATGAAGAATGGGATCCGGAGGGATCAATCAGACTTATTAAAGAGGGTGACGATCCCAAGAAACCCACAAGCACCCTCAACCCCATTATAGTGCAGGTGCAGCTGCCAGTGGAGGTCGAGGAACTGCATCAATCCCATTTGAAGTTGAGGTAGCACCCCCTGCAGTTGCACTGTTGGCCCAAGAACAGGTGAAGTTTTTCAGATTGACAAAAGAACTCAGACATGGACCAGGTCCATCTTGTAAAGCACAGTCATGATCAACCTGTACATGTGATATGCACGTGAAGGAGATTAACTGATCAAGAAGCGATATCTCCTGATCCGATCGAAAAGGTTGCATATTGGATAAGGAGAGAAAGACTCCTTACATGAAGAGAACACAGTTTAGGAAGAAGATAGTGTTAGAGTTTGAGATCACTATGAACTCTTCTACGATAGAAGAGTAGCAACTGAATCCCAATCAAACTCAGACTACTAACCTATTAAATGTCAGTGTTGTTCTCTTTTACTGGTAATGCACACAAGCAGAAGTTAAACTTAAATTGAGAGCAAAAGAGCAAGGCGATTTTGCAAGCAATTTATGTGTGATTCGAATGTGCAATCCTAAAGCTACTTGAACGAGATAGAAGAACCAGTTCCAAGTGTCTATCTTTTATTCTAGTTCAATTGTAGTAGGTGATTTTACATTGTATCTTTCAGCTTTCATAGAAGCAATTATATTAGGTACCTAGAGTGTTCAAGTTAGAGTTAACTTGAAGTTGTCGCAACAGTTGAGGCTATGTGCCACAACGGGATTAGAGTTAGTCCTTAGGTTTACAAAGAGTTTTGTAAATGCTGTTTTGGCTCAGTGATTTTAGTGGAAGTTTGGGAAAATCCTACTGAGTAGTAGGTTGTGGTTTTTTCACCTTTTGAGCCAGGTGTTTTCCACGTAAAAATATCTGTGTTCTTTATTTTCTGTATTTATTATTCTGCAAACAGCAGTAGTTGGAACACCTAGTAGAACCAGGTCCTTCTATAATCAAGATAAGCGAAAACTGGGTACCACACAAATCACCCACCCCTCTTGTGTGGTATTGACGTTTAGAACATCAATTGGTATTAGAGCGGGTTATCCTTGAAGAGATTAACACCTTAGGAAAAGATCAAGATGAGTGCACCACATGGAAACTGGGAAGGGCAATCCACTGCTAGGCCCCCACTCTTTAATGGTCAGTACTATTCTTGGTGGAAGAACAGGATGAGAGATCACATCATAGGAGAAGACTATGAACTCTGGGACATAGTCACTGATGGTCCCCTGGCTACTGATGGTCCCCTGGCTACTACAAAGAAGAATGCTGAAGGAGTGGACGTGCCAAAGACAAGAGCTGACTGCAGTGCTGAAGACTTGAAGAAATGGGAGAAGAATGCCAAGGCCAAGAAATGGCTTGTGTGTGGACTAGGTCCAGATGAGTACAGCAGGATTCAAAGCTGTACCACTGCTAAGGAGATATGGGACACTTTACAAGTGGCTCATGAAGGAACTCCTCAAGTAAAGAGATCAAGAGGAACACTGCTATATTCTCAATATGAGAATTTCACTATGAAAGAAGGAGAAACTATCCAGGAGATGTACACAAGGTTCACAACACTAACAAATGAACTTAAATCTCTTGGGAGAATTATCCTTGAAGAAGACAAGGTTGAGAAAATCTTGACAAGGGTCTTACCAGTAACTTGGGAAAGCAAAATCACTGCTATTCAGGAATCAAAGAACATTACTACTCTCAAGTTGGATGAACTGATTGGAAACCTCACTACCTATGAACTAAGAAGGCAAACCATGAAAATGGATGCACCCAAGAAGGAAAGGAGTTTGGCTCTCAGGATAGCTGAAGGTGCAGATCTAGAGGATAATGAAATGGCCATGATCACAAGGGATTTCAAAAAGTACCTGATGAGAGGAAAGGGTTCTTCAAGAGGTACAACCTTCAACAAACCAAGGGCTCCTGAGAAACAGACCAACGAGGGTTGCTACAAATGTGGCAAGACTGATCACATGATCAAAAATTGCCCTCAGTGGGAAATTGAATGGAAGAAGGAAAGGGCTGAACGAAGGAACAGGAGGAAGGAACAGGTTCAACCCAAAAGGAACAAAGGATCAACAAAGGCTATGGTTGCTGCTTGGGGAGAAACATCAGATGAGGATTCAGAAGATGAAGTTGGAGATGAACAAGCACTTATGGCCATCGGAGAATCAGATGATAAACAAGAGGTAAGTGTGCTTCATCTCAAAGACAAGATTAAATTTCTGTCTAAAGAAAGGTTGTCTGAACTATTGCTAGACTTTATTGATGAGTCTGAGATAATTAACAATGAGAAGGAAGAGCTGTCTAGGGAGTGTGTGTTCATAAAAGCCAAGTGCAAAAATCTAGAATCTAGGGCTAATGAGAGTGACAGTAAAAATGCTGAGTTGAAGAACCAGGTTCTTGAACTTGACACCAGTGTCCTAGAACTTAGGTCTGAAAATTTAAAACTAAAATTAGGAACAGGTAAGAAGAAAGCTGATCACACACATCTCACCTTAGAAGAAAATCTAGGAAAAATGAAGGATGAGTTGTACAAGAAAGATGAGCAGATAAGAGTCTTAAAAGAAGACCTAGGGAAGGTAAAGCATGAACTAGACAGAACTTTCAAATGGAATAAGGCTTCTGATGCACTATCCTGGCTACAAGAACACCACAGTAGCAATAAGAGAGGACTTGGCTATGGGACCCAAGCACCTAAGTGGGATCCCAAAAGCAAGTACATCACTCTTCCTGAAAACAAAATCTGCACACACTGTGGCAAGACTGGTCATTACAAAAATGAATGTAATGCAAAAGAAAAGGCCAGTCAAAAGAACAAACCTTTGTTCAAGAGAAAAATAGGCTGCCTGGGTGGGCTAAAAGGAATTTGATTTACCCCTTTGCCTATAGAAAGGGACCCAAACTAGTTTGGATTCCTAAGACTAACCCCTGATTTCTTTTTGCAGGCCCAAGTGAAGGGAAGTAGCCAAATATAGTACATGGATAGTGGCTGCTCAAAACATATGACTGGAAGCAAGAACCAGTTCCTTTCACTTGAGGACTTAAAAGGAGGTAATGTCTCCTTTGGAAATGGGAAGAAAGGTGAGATTATTGGGGTTGGAAAAGTAGGTAAGACAGACTCACATTCCATTGAGAATGTCTTCTTGATAGATGGCTTGAAATATAGCCTAATCAGTGTATCACAACTGTGTGACAGAGGTGACCTTGTAGCATTTACCTCCACCAAATGCTTTGTGATTAACCTTACCACTGACAAGATTGTTTTGTAGGGAAAAAGAGTTAACAATATTTACATTGTAGATTTGTCCACTCTTTCAGAAAATGAACTCACTTGCTTGAGTGTGTTGGACAATGATCCCCTCCTGTGGCACAAAACACTTGGTCATGCAAGTCTGAATCAACTCAACAAATTAGTCTCCAAGGACCTGGTGATAGGGTTACCTAACATCAAGTTCAAGGAAGACAAAGTTTGTGAGGCCTGTGCAAGGGGGAAGCAGGTAAGATCATCCTTCAAAAGCAAGAAAATGATAAGCACGACCAGGACGTTGGAACTGGTTCATATGGATCTCTGTGGTCCAATGAGAACATTGAGCAGAGGTGGTAAGAAATATGTGATGGTACTTGTTGATGAATATTCTAGGTTTACCTGGGTACTATTCTTATCATCTAAGGATGAAGCATTTGACACGTTTACTGCCTTTGTTAGAAACACTCAGAAACAACTAGGTAATCAACTTGCATCCATCAGGTCTGATCATGGAACTGAATTTGAAAATGCTAGGTTTGCTGAATTTTGTGATGAGCATGGTATAGTTCATAACTTCTCTGCCCCAAGGACTTCTCAACAAAATGGAGTAGTTGAAAGAAAGAACAGGACTCTTGAAGACATGGCTAGGACTATGCTTCTTTCTAGTAAACTGCCCCATAGCTTCTGGGCAGAGGCTGTAAACACTGCATGTTATATCATAAATAGATGCATGACTAGACCTCTTGTAGAGAAGACTCCCTATGAGTTACTTAAAGGGAGAACGCCAAATATATCCCATCTTAGGGCATTTGTATGCAAGTGCTTTGTGCACAATAATGGAAAGGACTCCCTAGGTAAGTTTGATCCCAGAAGTGATGAGGGAGTATTCTTGGGATATTCTTCACATAGCAAAGCATATAAAGTGTTCAATAAAAGAACTTTGTGTGTAGAAGAAAGTGTACATGTAGTGTTTGATAAAACTAACATTCTTTCTGGGAGACAGGAACATGAAGATGAAGCCATTGGGCTGGCAAAAGATTTGAGTGAAGTCTCAGCTCAAGCCAAAGCGGCACCAAAAGAAGGAACAGGTGATGGAACAGGTTCTTCCATCCAGGGCAACCTGACAGGGGGAACTGATCAAAAAGGAACTGAAATCAATCCTCTAAAGGAACCTGTTCATGATCCTGTTCTTCAACAACAAAACATGGGAGAAACATCAAGCAGAAATCAGTTGGTTGTGAAACCTCACAAGTATCAAAGTTCTCATCCTATTGAGAACATAATTAATGATCCAACCTCTGGAGTTAAATGTAGATCACAATTAAAGAATCTGTGTGCTTTTGATGCTTTCCTATCTCTTATTGAACCTAAAAATGCTGTTGAGGCTTTCAGGATGCAGATTGGGTAAATGCAATGCAAGATAAACTCAACCAGTTTGAGAGAAGTCAGGTTTGGCATCTAGTTCTAAGACCCAAGGACAGATCAGTAATTGGCACAAAATGGGTCTTCAGAAACAAACATGATGAAGATGGAACAGTTGCAAGAAACAAGGCAAGACTGGTGGTCCAAGGTTACAGCCAAGAGGAGGGTATAGATTATGATGAGACTTTTGCACCAATTGCAAGACTAGAGGCAATAAGACTCCTCATATCCTTTGCAGCACACATGGAATCCACTCTTCACCAGATGGATGTCAAAAGTGCCTTCCTAAATGGCTACCTAAAAGAAGAAGTGTTTGTTAAACAACCTCCAGGGTTTGAGAGCAAGGAATGTCCCGAGCATGTGTACAAATTAGACAAGGCTCTCTATGGACTCAAGCAGGCTCCTAGAGCATGGTATGAACGATTGTCCAAATTCCTTCTTGAACATGGCTACAAAAGAGGTAAAATTGACAGTACTCTATTCTTGAGAGAAAAAGGTAAGGATCTTCTTGTGGTACAAATATATGTTGATGACATAATTTTTGGGGCAACCACTGACAAACTAAGTAAGGATTTTGCCAAATTAATGAGGAGTGAGTTTGAAATGAGTATGATGGGTGAGCTTAATTTTTTCTTAGGCTTACAGATCAAACAAAGCCCAAATGGAACCATGATCCATCAGCAGAAATATGCAAAGGAGTTGATCAAAAAGTTTAAAATGATTGAATCAAAGGAAATAGACACCCCCATTGCAACTGCCACTAAATTAGACATAGATGAACCTGGTTCATCTGTTGATCAGAAGTTGTATAGGGGTATGATTGGTTCACTTTTGTATCTTACTACCAGCAGACCTGACATAGTTTTCAGTGTAGGGCTTTGTGCTCGTTTTCAGGCTAATCCAAAGGAATCTCACTTAACTGCTGTCAAGAGGATACTGAGATATTTGAAAGGCACTACTGATCTGTGTCTTTGGTACCCTAAAGGTAGTAATTTTAATCTAGTAGGGTATGCTGATGCTGATTATGCAAGTTTCCTTGTAGATAGGAAGAGCACCTCAGGTATGGCTCATTTTCTTGGTTCATGTCTTGTATCACGGGCTACTAAAAAGCAAAATTCAGTGGCCTTATCCACTGCTGAGGCTGAATATGTTGCTGCTGCCTCTTGTTGTGCTCAATTGCTGTGGATCAAACAGCAGCTGATAGATTTTGGTATTGAAGTTGGTTGTATTCCTATCTTCTGTGATAACACTAGTGCTATAAGTATGACAAAGAACCCTGTTCATCACAAAAGGACTAAGCACATAGATGTTAGACACCACTTCTTAAGAGATAACTATGAGAAAGGATTGATTTTCATAGAATTTTGTGCTACTGACAAACAAATTGCTGATATCTTCACTAAAGCACTGAGTAGAGAAAACTTTGAGAGGAACAGGTTGGAATTAGGGATGATTAAGATCAGCTAATAGGACCAGCTCAGAATGCACAATGAAAAAAAAAATTTGGCTAGGAAATCTGAACTTGTGTAAGTATCTAGATTAATTTCTACTCAGCTTCATACTGTAATTAGTATACTCCTGTGACATGTGTTAATATGACTCACTGATCTCTTACAAAATTTTCTCTATTATGGCATATTGAGGCATGTTCAAGAAAATTCTAAATGAAGAACCTAGTTCATCAGTATGGGTTCATCTGAAAGCTAAGGTATGTTTTCTATACTCTGCACAATTAGAAACATAAATATTTAAAACATGAGCAGAAGTCCTAAAATTGTTCAACTCCTTAGAAAATTCTATCCGTTAGCCTTGAACCAGTTCCGTCCACCTTAGAACTCTAAACCACAAAATTTGCCTAAAATCTAGGGAAGCTTAACCGCTCATTCAAACCTAAAATTTCAGGTTGAATAGACCTCTAATTGACCACTGTCAATACTGCCGTTATCCATTAAATGTGTATTTCTTTTTAAATACCATCATTACCTCCTGCTATCTTCATAATCCCAAACCGTCAAAAACTCCCTCTTCACTTTCACTTGCTTTCTTCTCCAAAATTCTAATTCACCTATTCTCTCTAGAAATCAGCGAAAATGTCAAACCCACAAGACAACCCTGGAACTCCTCCACAACCCACTCCCTCTGATTCATCTTCCTCTCCTCCATCCAGCACAACTCCCAAACCCAAGCTGCGAAGGGTAAAAATGCTTGCTCGAAAAATAGTGGCTTCTGGGTCTCTTTCAAAGAAGTTGAATGCAAAATTAAAGGCAATCCAGGTCCAAGACTCTGAGTCTAACTCGTGATTCTAAGTCGTACAAGTTAGCTAGTGAGGGGGAAGAAACTGGGTCTTCTTACTCGGAGAAGGCTCAAGATTCCCAGGTAATTTCTTTCGTGTCTGAGAATTTAGAAACTATGTTTGTTCTGGTTGGGCCAATCAGGGATGTAGAATTACCTGGAGTAGGTAGAAGTGGTGGTAAAAAGAAATTTGCAAAAGAAAAAAAAAAGAGGGTGCATGTGGTGAAGAGAGGGGAAATGGGAAAGGAGTGGTTGATCATTCACCCACTGCTGGTTTGTCTGTGCCTGCTATCTGTGGGGTTGAACAAGAACATATAGAAGAGAGTGTCTAGAAGTCAAGGGGAAGTAGTTCTGGTGAAGCTGCTGAAGGGTTGGTTAACTTAAGTTCGCAGAGAGATGAACCTGGTTCATCAGTTGAAGAGACCCTAGCAGACCTTTTGAAAAAGGTTGGGGCGAGTTAGGATCCAAAGAAAAGAAAACCTACCACACCAAAAGCCCCCAGTGCTCCTAAACCCTCCAAGAAAAGAAAGGCTTCATCCCCAACAACTACTGAATTTTCATTGCCAAAGGGTAGAGCTACAAGAAGCAGGGTGAAGCAGAGTGAGAGTGATCTCCAAAAGGCTTTAGCTGTGAGTAAAAAGAAAAAGCTGGCTAAAGGAAAAGGGAAGGTTGCGGAGCCCTCAGAGGCTGTGGAGGTTGAGGAGATGGAACAGGTCCATCAGGAGGAAGTTCAACCAGTGGAAGTTCAGACCCCCAAGCCCAAAAAGCCCAAGACTTCTTCCAAGAAGTCTTCCTCTGTGTCTGAGGCTACTGAACCTTCATTAGCCAAGAGGACAAGGTCTGTAGTGAAAATTAAACAAGTGAGAATTTCTGAAGATGAGGAATGGAGCGGAGAAGAAGAAGAAGATGAGTCTTGCCAAGACAAGCTTGCCATGTTTGGCAAAAAGGATGATTTTGAAGGGTAGACTACTGAAAGACCCCGTGGAACCAGGAATGATGAGACTGGTAGATGCCTTGACTGCTCAGGGGTGGAAGGACATGGTCCTTCAGATGGATGGAAGGCTAGCCAGGAATGAGATTATTCAGTTTATGGCTAATGCAGAGGTTAAGGATGGCAAGGTTATCGGCCTAGTGAAAGGAGTTCAACTGTCCTTTGATGCAGCAAAATTGGGAGAGATCCTTGACATACCCTCTGAAGGGTTTGATGACTATACAAGGTAAAGGTGGCCTTATCTGGACTCTCTCCCTACTGCCCTTGAAATAACCAGGAGGTTCTGTGATGCTAAAGATGTGAATGAAGCTAGGGCTGTTCAGAAGGGTGAAATGAGGCCACAACACAAAGTTATGTTTGAGTTTGTTAACAAGTGCCTACTGCCCAGGCAGGAGAGAAGGCATATTGCAAATTATATGGATTTAGTGCTGATGGAGTGCCTGGAAAGAGGAATGCAAATCAATTGGCCTGCACTCATTATCAAGCTACTAGACAGGGTCATAAATGGTTCTAAGGCTCATTCTACTCCCTATGGTTTTATTCTGACTACGGTTCCGGATAGGTGCAATGTGCCTCTGAAGAAATGGGAAATGGCATCAAGCAAGGACCACTTTGGCATTAATACTCTGATTGCTTGTGACTATTTAGTCAATGCCATCCCAAATGAACCTGGTTCATCCAAGAAAACTCCTGTCAACAGTAAAGTCAGGGCTCTAGTTCAGGAATGTGAAGCCAAGGATACTGAGATAGCTAGGCTCAAGGCTCGTGTGGCGGAGGTGGAATCTGAGAGGGATGCCCTCAGAACTGAGCTTGCCAAGGAAAAGGAGAAGAATGATGGAATTCTTCACAATATGCTAAACCTTCTCCAAGCCCAAAACCAACCCTCTAGCTCCCCAATCCTTAGGAATCCTAGCTTTTGTCTCCTGAACTTGTCTAGTACCCTCAGTGACCCGGATTAGGGATTTTTTTGTAATTTGTGCCTGTGCTTTACACACATTCTGAATAAGTGATATTTATAACCTAATTAACCTGGTCCTTGATGATGAGTAAATTTTCTACACTTTGTTTTGATGGTTGAGCTGAGTTCTTACAGGATCCAAGTAAGTAAAAAGCATAGAGTTTGTCATCATCAAAAAGGGGGAATTTTTTGGCCCAAGAACAGGTGAAGTTTTGAAGATTGACAAAAGAACTCAGACATAGACCAGGTCCATCTTGTAAAGCACAGTCATGATCAACCTGTACATGTGAGATGCACGTGAAGGAGATAAATCTAACTGATCAAGAATTGATATCTCCTGATCTGATCGAAAAGGTTGCATATTGGATAAGGAGAGAAAGACTCCTCACATGAAGATAACACAGTTTAGGAAGAAGATAGTGTTAGAGTTTGAGATCACTATGAACTCTTCTACGATAGAAGAGTAGCAATTGAATCCCAATCAAACTCAGACTACTAACCTATTAAATGTCAGTGTTGTTCGCTTTTACAGGTAATGCACACAAGCAGAAGTTAAACTTAAATTGAGAGCAAAAGAGCAAGGCAATTTTGCAAGCAATTTACGTGTGATTCGAATGTGCAATCCTGAAGCTACTTGAACGAGATAGAGGAACCAGTTCCAAGTGTCTATCTTTTATTCTAGTTCAATTGTAGTAGGTGATTTTACATTGTATCTTTCAGCTTTCATAGAAGCAATTGTATTAGGTACCTAGAGTGTTCAAGTTAGAGTTAACTCGAAGTTGTCGCAACAGTTGAGGCTGTGTGCCATAAGGAGATTAGAGTTAATCCTTAGGTTTACAAAGAGTTTTGTAAATGCTGTTTTGGCTCAGTGATTTTAGTGGAAGTTTGGGAAAATCCTACTGAGTAGTAGGTCGTGGTTTTTTCACCTTTTGAGACAGGTGTTTTCCACGTAAAAATCTTTATGTTCTTTATTTTCTGTATTTATTATTCCGCAAACAGCAGTAGTTGGAACACCTAGAAGAACCGGGTCCTTCTATAGTTCAGATAAGCGAAAATTGGGTACCACACAAATCACCCCCTTTTGTGTGGTATTGACGTTTAGAACATCATGCACCTATTCCATTTGAGATGAAAGTAGCCACACCATTTACAGTGATAGTATCAACTACACCGCCTTTCAGCACCGAGGCCGTACCATGGGATTATGTGGCCGAAGCTAGAAGAAAAAGAAAAACCAAGATGGGGGAATCTGGTGTTGCACAAGGGATGACTAGGACTGGAAGGGTCTATACAACCGAGCACTTGGGAGAGTCCAGTAAACAAGCCTCTAACAAACCTCCTGTTATTGAAACAGGTCTAGATGACCTCTGGAGGAAAGTGCAGGTAAGGGAGTATTCAGTCATTGATCATCTGAACAAGACTCCTGCTCAAATATCTATCCTGTCGCTCCTACAGAATTCAGAAGCACACAGGAATGCTCTGATGAAAGTATTGAACGAAGCATATGTTCCCAATAACATCACAAGCAGAGAAATGGATTACATGGTGGGACAGGTATTAGAAAGTCACAGAATCACTTTCCACGAGGATGAGTTGTCGCCTGAGGGTTTGAATCACTATAGGGCGCTGCATATCATAATGCAATGCCAAGACTACTTCGTTACCAGGGTCCTAATTGATGGAGGATCCAGTCTCAATATTTGCCCATTAACAACAGTGAAGAGGTTGGGCAAAGGCCTACACGAGATACGAGAAGGGACCATGAACGTAAAGGCTTTTGATGGGTCCTAAAGGGCAACCATCGGGGAAATTAATCTCTATATGCAAATGGGGCCTACATGGTTTGATGTCGAGTTTCAGGTGCTGAACATATCTGCATCGTACAATTTGCTGTTCGGACGACCATGGATACACGCCGCTGGGGCTGTGGCATCAACTTTGCATCAGGCAGTGAAATTTGAGTGGAACCACGGAGACGGGAGCAACCCCATTTACACCCGTCAGACTATTCCGAGAATAGGAGAAAGCTAGGCGGAGAAACTTATCATCACATCGAGCGAGTCAATGCAATTGACAAAGATAAGTGGTGGGATGGAAAGATAGCAAGCATGATGAACTGGGGAGGGTATGAGCCTGGCAAGGGTCTTGATAAAAACCTTCAAGGCATCACCAAGCCAATACAGGCAAAGTACCATGGTACCACTTTTGGGCTGGGGTATCAATACACCTGGCAAGAATACAATGACTGGTCACCACCATGGTGAGGTCCATACTATCCATTGGAGCAACCCATACCGCACTTGAGTCAGACTTTCCAACAGGCCTACATCATATGGGGATCAGATGAGGAAGAGGCACTGGCAGCCTTAAGGAACCTGTTCTTGGAGGATGAGCACATGGACTGTTGTGTAATTGTTGAGGAGGAGGAGGAAGGCCCTACTATCCAAGCTGTGGAGAGAGGATCATTCCTCAAAAATTGGACTGTCAGACCATCCAGGCCCGATGAGTCCCGGGGTAGCGAGGCTGAACAACATTGTTTCGTTTATTTTCTAAGAAAAATAATTTCCCTTTTTGGCATTTTGTTTTAAATAATATTTCCAATGTTCCGAAACGTTGTTTAAATTATCAAAAATCGCTTTCATGCTTCAATGAATCAATATTTATTATTACCATTTTTCTCTCATATCTTTATCTAAACAGCATTACCATTTCATGTCTCGATGAACCAACAACTGTGACATGTAATGAGACGACGCAACAAAAGGATAGTGATTCAGAAGAAGAAGATGTCATACCCGAGGAAATTGTCAGAGAAATAGAAGACTTTGAGAACAAGCCCAAGTCCAATCTGGACGACACAGAAATAATCAACTTGGGAGACTCTGAAACTGTCAAGGAAACCCGTATCAGCATCCACCTATCGCCATCAAAAAAAGAAGAGTACACACAGTTCTTGAAAGAGTATGAGGACATCTTTGCATGGTCATACGATGATATGACCGAGTTAAGTACATCCATTGTGGATCACAAGTTGCCCACAAACCCAGCATGTCCACCAGTAAAATAGAAACTCAGGAAGTTCAAGCCTGACATGAGTCTGAAAATCAAGGAGGAGGTTACTAAGAAAATCAAGGCCAAGGTCCTCAGTGTGGTTGAATACCCAACTTGGCAAGCCAACGTCGTGCCAATTCCAAAGAAGGATGGGAAGGTCAGGGTCTGCATTGATTATCGGGATATCAATAGGGCCAGCCTAAAGGATGATTTCCCGCTTCCAAATATACACATCCTTATCGACAATTGTGCCAAGCATGAGCTCCAGTCATTTATGGATTGTTTTGCCGGTTACCATTAGATCTGGATGGACGAAGAGGACGCTGAAATAACGGCTTTCATTACACCATGGGGAGTATACTGTTATAAGATAATGCCATTCGATCTAAAGAATGCTGGGGCCACCTACATGAGGGCTATGACTACCATTTTTCATGACATGATACATAAGGAGATCGAAGTGTATGTGGACGACGTCATCATCAAATCCAAGAAAGCCGCAGATTATATAGCCGATTTGATGAAGTTTTTCGACAGACTGCGGAGATACAACCTGAAACTAGACCCCATAAAATGTGCATTCGGGGTTCCTGCCAGAAAGTTACTTGGTTCATTGTCAGTCGCCGAGGGATAGCCAATGTCAAGTACATGCCGATATAATAAAAGTGCCACCAAATGAGCTCAATGCAACAAGCTCACCTTGGCCATTCGCCGCATGGGGAATGGATGTCATTGGTCCAATCGAGCCCACTGCCTCAAATGGGCATTGGTTCATCTTGGTAGCTATTGATTACTTCACCAAATGGGCCGAGGCAACATCATACAAGGAGGTAACTAAGAAGGTCGTAGCAGATTTTTTCCGCGATCGGATTGTTTGCCGGTTCGGGGTCCCCGAATCAATCATCACAGACAATGCCTCCAATCTGAACAGTGATCTGATGAAGACCATGTGAGAGACTTCCAAAATCAAGTACAAGAATTCCACAGCCTATAGACCTCAGATGAACGGAGCTGTAGAAGCCGCTAACAAGAATATCAAGAAGATACTAAGAAAGATGGTAGAAAAGCACAAACAATGGCACGAGAAGCTGCCATTCGCTTTATTGGGGTATCGTACCACAGTCCGCACATCAACCGGGCAACTCCGTACTTACTGGTTTATGGTACTGAAGCTGTTATTCCTGCTGAAGTGGAGATCCCTTCTCTGAGAATCATACAAGAAGTTGAGCTCAGCGACGCGGAATGGATAAGGAGCCGTTATGAGCAACTAGCCCCCATAAACAGAAAAAGGATGAATGCAGTGTGTCATGGACAACTCTATCAGAACACAATGTCCAGAGCTTTCAACAAACGAGTCAAGGAGAGATAGTTCACACCAGGGCAGCTGGTGTTGAAGAAGATCTTTCCGCGTCAGGAGCCAAAGGGAAATTCTCTCCCAACTGGCAAGGCCCTTACATGGTTCATAGAGTATTGACAGGAGGAGCCCCATACTTCAGAAATGGACGGAGAAGTCTGGCCAAAACCGATCAACTCAGATGCAGTCAAGCGATACTATGTGTAACTATTTATGTTTTCACAAAATGATGTAAATTGAACTACGCTCGACCTGATTCCCTAAGATGGGATACATAGGCAGCCCTGTGGGTTCGGTCATTTCATAATAAAATTTTGATTTCCCCCAGAACCAGAAACTAGAGCAGAATTTTGAGGAGGACCCTCAAAATTCCGGAGCAAGTCCATCCAACGCCCTTATATGCCAGAAGTCAGAAATCAATCAGAAATTGGGGCAGAATTTTGAGGACCCTCAAAATTCCGAAGCAATTTCAGCCGATCGCAGCATGTGCAGCAGTCAGACGTATCCATATAACTGGGGCAGAATTTTGAGGAGGACCCTCAAAATTCTATAGCATGAGAGGTCGCGATATCTCGGATCGTGTCACAGTCACTGGTTCATCTAACCAATTTCTAAAATAATATATTTTTATTACGTCTTTGAAACTATGCATGCTTGCTTGTAAAATGACTCTGTTTAGCCAACGCTACCCCCAATGATTTGAATAGGACCTTCGGACCAAGCGAAGCAAGCCGACGGAGGCATGAACCGACCTCCCCCTTTACAGAACTCACGATTTTTCTTTGGATGCAGGAGCGAAGAATATACATGCTTCCAAGTCACAATCTTCATAACAACCGTGATACTAAAATCTATTATCAGCTAAGAAAACACTGCTATCACCTGCTATTTTATATTTTGTATGGGACTAAGCCCTGTCCAGAATCTTGCATGAGGCTAAGCCCTGCCTCCATATCTGCACGAGGCTAAGCCCTGCCTCCATTTTTGCGAGAGGCTAAGCCCTGCCACCATATCTGCATGAGACTAAGCTCTGTCTCCATCTGCATGAGGATAAGCCCTGCCTCCATTTTTGCAGAAGGCTAAGCACTGCCTTCCATTTGCATGGGACTAAGCCCTGACCCGAATCTTGCATGAGACTAAGCTCTGTCTCCATCTGCATGAGGCTAAGACCTGCCTCCATATCTGCATGAGGCTAAGCTCCGCCTTCCATCTGCATGGGACTAAGCCCTGTCCCGAATCTTGCATGAGGCTAAGATGTGCCTCCTATTTGCATAAGGCCAATCATCTTTATTTGCCGAGACCAAGCACTGTCTCTCCGGCACTATCTATTTGCTCCACTTCCAGGGTAAGCTCTGCCCTCAACCTCACAAGATTAAGCCTTGTCTTGTTGATTTTAGCATCATATTATCGCATCTCATGGGCTGAATATCGCCAACCTGTCCCAAGGCGTCATAGTCCGAAGGCATCATACTCATAGCCTGAAGACACCATGTCATGGCCTGAGGATCTCTCAAATTTTCATATCATTATTCAAAGGCGTCATGGTTTGGAGGCACCATTTTCATGGCCCGAGCACATCATTTCATGGCCTGCAAATCCCTCCACCAAACAATTCATGGCCCAAGAAATCATGGTCTAAGGACGTCATCCTTAACCGTCCAAAGACAATTCTCATACTCTGAAGGGAACCTGCATCATGTTTAAGTTTCCACACAATATATACTTGTAGTATCTCTTTACTTGCAGGTGACCCAATAAGCAACCGCTACCCCAATAAGAGCAATCCCGCTCCATTTCTTTCAAATTATCTCAAATTTGACCGCTCACCATAACCATCTTTCGACCCATTCCAACGTCTCATGTCCGTTCTTACGATGACTTCATCAGTATATTTTTCTGATGAATCCGGAGCTACACATGGGCTGATTCCTGTAAAATCAGGGATATGTAGGCAGCTCAAAGACTAGAGTCCGGCCTCTATTTTTAAAAAAACATCCCATTCGGTCAAAATCGGCCATCATTTCTTTACCCGAAAACTCTTTCATCCTTCCCGGGCAAAGAGGGGCAGATGTTGATACCCACTTTTTCCCTATAATATTTTTAAAACTACGCATTGGCATCAATTGGTATTTTTCATACAATTTCTGCATTTTTAAGATCTTAATTAATCCCAGTATTTTATTCATAAAACAATCATTAATGGCATCACAAATAGTTTTATAATAATTTTGTGGCTTAATTTCCTCATTTGCATTTGCACTAAATTTCAATTATTGCACAAATAGCCACATTTGTACTTTTTAGGTTACAATTGCAATTACTTTGCAATTATAGTCCATGCATGCATTATTACATTATTTTACCGAAAAATAGCCTTTTATATTTTTAAATATTAAGTAATTATTTTAAAACATTTCTAGGCATGAAAATCATTTTTATAATTTATTAACTATTTAAAAAAAATTGTTTTAGCAATTAAATTTGTATTTAACAAATAGCCCCTTTTTATTCGGACCCAGTCAATTGAACAGCCCAATTTCAATCTCAAGTTAGCCCAAAATCTACCCAGGCCCAATTTTTACCTGGTCCTAACAAAATTAAACCTACCCAACCCAATAACCCCATTAAATCGTGGCCGTTGATCTTTTAGATCAACAGTCCACAATCAAACTTTCCTTTTTAATTCCAAACGACCCTCTAACCTAGCTTATTTGCCCATCTTCGCCGCTCTTCGTTCCCCCATCTCTCAAACCCTCTCTGAGACCTAAGCCTAACCCTAGCCGCCGCCACCCAAAACTAATCCTATCCCCTCCGATTCTCACTCAATCCATGGATTTCCACGATCGTTTGAGGCTCCTACAGATCTTCTACGTCTCCTGGTTGCTCGTTCTTATGGTTTCCTGGAAAAATCTCTAAGAGATCTAACCAGATCTAGTTCAAGACTCTCTAAGAGCCTGTCTATGGTTGTGAGTGTTGTTATCTCCATGTTTTTGCGGTCCAAATCTCTTGTTTGAGACTAGATTCCCTTTACCCTTTCACTCTTTCTTCAAAACCTTAATTTTTAAACACGGATCCTTCCAAATCTTTGTAGATCTGGAGAGAGTTAGAGTTCGTCACCAATTTTTTATTTAATGCTCTTCTGCTTCCCTACTGATTAACCAATTTTTAGCACTATATCACTTTATATTTTGGGTTGTTTGTTATCCGCTGTTCGAATCTCTGCATACTTGAAATGTTTTCAAGTTTCCATGATTTTTCTTTAAGTTTCTCTTATTCCTTTACTATTAACCGATTTTTGGAACTATGATACCTTAGGTTTTTTGATTTCTCTGATTTTTGTTGTTCGAATCTCTACATGTTTGAGTTGCTTTCTGTTTCCATGGCTGTTACTTCAAAGTTCCCCTAATCTTCCTGCTACTAATCAACCCTAAGTATCTTTCTAACTATCTGGGGTTTCGACTCCACCCGAGTACATAACTCATGCTGTACGGCCCTCCAGAACTGTGATGTAAACTGCGTACCCCGGTCAGAGATGATAGATACCAGCACGCCATGTAGCTTGACAATCTCGCGAATATAAACTCGAGCCAGTTGCTCGGAAGAATAGGTAGTCATCATAGGAATGAAATAAGCTGACTTGGTCAGCCTATCTACAATCACCCAAACTGCTCAAATATCCGCTGAGTCCGTGAGAGTCCAACGATGAAATCCATAGTGATCTCCTCCCATTTCCACTCCGGAATCTTTAATTCTGAAGCAATCCACCCGACCACTGATGCTCATACTTCACCTGCTGGCAATTCAGGCACCGAGCTACATATTCCACTATGTCCTTCTTCATTCTACGCCACCATTAATGCTACCTCAAGTCCTGATACATCTTCGTGGCACCTGGATGAATGGAGTACCGCGGACTTTGAGCCTCCTGCAGAATCAACTCAAGTAATCCGTCTACATTGGGCACATATAGCCTGCCCTGCATCTTCAATGCTCTATCATCTCCAATAGTGACCTCCTTAGCATGACTATGCTGAACTGTGTCCTTTAGGACATGCAGATGGGGGTCATCATACTGACGCTCCCTGATACGATCATAAAGAGAAGACTGAGAGACCACACAAGCCAAAACTCGACTCAGCTCAGAAATATCCAATCTAACAAACTGGCTGGCTAAGGCATGAACATCCAGTGCCAATGGCCTCTCTATTGCTGGAAAATATGCTAAGCTCCCTAGAATCTCCACCCTGCGACTCAAGGCATCGGCCACCACAATGGCCTTCCAGGGATGGTATAGAATAGTGATATCATAATCCTTAAGCACCTCTAACCACCTCCGCTGATTCAAGTTAAGATCCTTCTGCTTGAATAGATGCTGCAAACTCCGGTGATCAGTGTAGATGTCACAAGGGACACCGTACAAATAGTGCCTCCAAATCGTCAAGGCATGAACAATAGCTGCTAACTCAAGGTTGTGGACATGATAGTTCTTTTCATGCACCTTCAGTTTTCTGGACGCGTAGGAAATCACCCTACGGTCCTGCATCAACACCGCGCCGAGACCAATTCGCGATTCATCATAATAAATAGTATAAGACCCCGAACCTATAGGCAATACCAATACTGGGGTTGTAGTCAAAGTTTTCTTGAACTTTTGAAAGCTCTCCTCACACTCCTCTGTCCAACTGAATGGAGCACCCTTCTGGGTCAGCCTGCTTATAGGTGCTGCAATAGATGAGAATCCCTCAATAAATCGATGGTAATACCTCGCCAAGCCAAGAAAACTCCGGATCTCTCTAGCTGAGGACGGGCTGGGCCAACTCTGCAATGCTTCTACCTTCTTCGGATCCACCTTGATCCCCCGCTTGACACTACATGAAGTAAAAATGCCACGGAATCTAACCAGAACTCACATTTTGAGAACTTTGCATATAATTTCTTCTCTCTGAAGGTCTGAAGCACAATCCTCAGGTGCTGCTCATTATCCTCTCGAGTCCGGGAGTACACTAGAGTGTCATCAATAAACACAATGACGAAAGAGTCAAGATAGGCCTGGAATAAACTGTGTATCAAATGCATAAATGCTGCTGGGGCTTTGGTCAGCCCAAGTGACATCACAAGGAACTCGTAATGACCATACTGAGTCCTGAAAGCAGTCTTTGGGATGTCTAGCTCCTGAATCTTCAACTGATGGTAACCCGAATGCAAGTCAATCTTGGAAAACACTCTGGCACCATGTAACTAATCAAATAGGTCATCAATACGAGGCAATGGATACCTGTTCTTCACTGTAACTTTGTTCAACTGGCGATAATCAATGCACATACGCATACAACCATCCTTCTTGTTCACAAACAAGACTGAGGCACCCCAAGGTGACACACTAGGCCGAATGAAGCCCTTATCAAGTAATTCCTGCAACCATTCCTTCAACTCCTTCATCTCAGAAGGAGCCATACGATATGGAGGAATAGAGATGGGCTGAGTGCTCGGCAACAAATCAATACCAAAGTTGATATCTTTATCGGGCGGCATGCCGGGAAGATCAGCTGGAAACACATCAGGGAAATCCTTCACTACGGGAACTAACTCAACTGTAGGGGTATCGATACTGACGTCTCTCACATAAGCTAGATACGCATCACACCCCTTCTCAACCATTCGTTGAGCTTTAACAAATGAAATAATTTTGCTGGGAGTGCAATCTAAGGTACCCCTCCACTCTAATCGCGGTAAGCCTGGCATAGCCAGCGTCACAGTCTTGGTGTGACAATCAAGAATAGCATAATGGGGCAACAACAAGTCCATGCCCAAGATAATATCAAATCTACCATACTGAGCAATAACAAATCAGCTCTGGTCTCAAAACCACTAATAACAACCAAACATGACCGATACATACGGTCAACAACAATAGAATCGCCCATGGGTGTAGACACATAAACATGAGAGCTCATAGAATTACGGGTTATGCCCAAATACAGAGCAAAATAAGATGACACATAGGAATAAGTGGAGCCTGGTTCGAACCGAACCGACGCATCTCTAGGACAGACCGGAACAATACCTATAATGATAAAGTCAGAAGAAACTGCCTCTGTAAAAGCAGGAAGGGCATAGTATCTGGCCTGGCCTCCCCTTCTAGGGTGACCTCTACATCCCCGACCTCCACCCAAGCTAGCTGAGTCGGTGGAGTCGTAGTTGGTGCTGTAATCATAGCCTGAGGCCCCTATGGAGCACGTTGTGGCTGAGAAGTCTATGGAGGTGCAGCCCTCCTAAGTCTGGGGCAATCCCTCACCATATGGCGAGTGTCTCTACACTCAAAACAAGCTTTGGGAGGGCGTGACTACTGTGGCTGGCTCGGGCCAGGTCTGCTAGAATGACCGCTGGAAACACCCTGTGTGGGGGCACACTAGATACTGGCGGTGCATAATAAGGCTCCTAGGGCCTAGAAAGGGCAGGAACACCACTGGCGGCTGGAAGAGCTGAATGAACATGGCGACTCACATAGCCCCTACCATGTCGAATTGCAACTGGGAATGAGCACCAGAATAAGAACCAGTCTCTTGAGACATTTTGGCCTCTCTCTCCTCCCTCTCCCAAGCAAGAATGCCCTCCACTCGCCTAGCAATACTCACAATCTGCTGATACGAGATATCCATCTCTAACTCCCAGGCCATGCTAGTCCTAATGCTGGGATGGAGTCCCTCGATAAATTGACGGACCCTCTCTCGAACTCTAGCAACCAAGGTCGGTGCATGTCTAGCCAAATCACTGAAATGAACTGCATACTCCGACACAATCATAGCACCCTTGTGCAACTGCTCAAAATCGGTGCGCTATGCATCTCTGAGGCTCTAGGGAAGATACTCCCTCAAAAACATATACGAGAACTAAGTCCATGTAAGTGAAGATACCTCAGTTGGAATGTCCAACTCATAAGCACGCCACCACTGATAGGCTGCTCCTCTAAGCTGAAACACAGTGAAAGAAACCCCACTCGACTCTGCTATGCCCATAGTGCGGAGGATACGATGGCACTCCTCCAGAAAGCCCTGAGCATCCTCTATCGCCAAACCACTGAAGGTAGGAGGGTGGTACTTCTAGCACCTCTCGAGCCTATGCTGCTCCTCTTTAGAAACTGTTTCCCTATCCTCGGTCTGAATTGGGGCTGCAGGTGGCACCGGTATAACCTCTAGAATTTGATCGAGCTGAACCTGCTGCTCTGGGGTACGGGCGGCGGGAGTCTGTGCTCCTCCCCTGAACTAAGATATGGCAGGAGCAAGGGCAATCAACCCTGCCTGAGCTAGAGTACTGAACATGCTCATGAACTGTGCAAGGGTCTCCTGAAGAGCTGGTGCAGTAGTAGTAGTCATCTCAGGTGCCTGCACTCCGACCAGAGCTACTAGTGGCTCCTCTATGGCAGCTCGTACGGGTGCTCTGGCTGCACCACGTGAACGTCCTCGGCCCCTACCCCGACCTCTGGCGGCTTTAGCAGGGTGCGCGGTTGCCTGGTCATCTCCGGTTGTACGTGTCCTCACCATCTGTGAGAGAATAGAAGACAAAAGTTTAGAATTATGAAGTCAACAAATTTTCTCACCACAAGGAAATCAAAGAAGTGTAACTTTCCTAGCAGTTTCATAGCCTCCCGAAGATAAGTACATACGTCTCCGTACCGATCCGCGAGACTCTAAATAAACGGGCTTGTAACTCACGACACCTATGAACCTAGAGCTCTGATACCAACTTGTCACGACCCATTCTTACCTCCGTGAGAGGTCCCGACGGCACCTGATCTCTACGACTAGGTAAGCCTAATATTTGCGAAAAACAACAAAAATGAAAACATAAATCTAAAAAACTTACATCAATAGTAATGAAGTAATTGATAGAAATGTCGCTCGACATATACAATAATAGCTCCCAAAAAAAGAATACATACAAAATCTTCCCAAGACCCGGAACATCATAAGTAACAAGCTTCTAAGAATTTACTAACTGTTCTATACATCAGTAGTTAGAAGTAGTAGAAGAAGAACTACACAAACGATAGAGGGGGACTCCTAGGTCTGCGAACGCGGCAGATATACCTTGAAGTCTCCGTAACAGCAGCAGGTGCACAACTAATAGCGAGGCCAGAATGATGTACCTGGATCTGCACATGGAAACATGTGCATAAGAGTAGCATGATTACACCACAATGGTACCCAGTAAGTGCCAAGCCTAACCTCGGTCGAGAAGCGACAAGGTCAGGTCAGGCCCACAGGTTTATAATAAATAAAGTAGGAAAATGTACATAATAATAAAAGACTGAAATGAAACAAAGGAAAACACAGCAATGATAGCAATACAGTACACAGGGATAAACAACAGGGGAGCTCTCAAGATACCGTGTAGTCCCAAAATAAATGTGCAAAGAGATCTCTCGAGGTACCACCTCATAGTCTCAAAGTAAATATACAGGGAGAACTACCGAGAAGCCGCCTCGTAGTCTCAAAAGTAAATGTGCAGGGAGAACTGCCGAGGAACCGCCTCGTAGTCTCAAAAGTAAGCGTGCAGGGGGATCTCCTGGGATACCGTCACGTAGTCCCAAAGTAAATACATAGCTAAAACAAAATGAATATAACAGTTACAACAAGAAAACCTACAATATAGACTAAGTACAAGTCAAGAAAGAAGCAGGATCCACTAAACATGCTGCAAAGAGTTCAGATAAGCTATTAAGACAGGTAGAAATTATAGGAACGGCCCAAATCTAGCCAAAATCAATTACATATCATAAATAATACAATAGGAAACTAATCTAGTTAATGAAATCTAAGCTAAAGCAAGAAATTAGAAAATCGCCCTAAATAGTCTCCCCGACCCCACGTCTCGGAATCGGGTAAAAGTCACAAAATATGAACACCCATTCACTTACGAGTTCACTCGTAGCAAAATTATCCAAATCCGAAGGCAAAATCTCAATCAAAACCCAAAATCTTAGTTGAAGAACTTCTTCCCATATTTCCCAAATTTTCAACCCAAATTCGAAAATTAAATGATGAAATCAACCATAGATTAGTGGAATATAACCATAAAGGAGTTAAGAATCGTTACCCAACAACTTTCTCTAAAAATCCCTCAAATTATCGCCCAATCCGAGCTCTCAATGTCCCAAAATTGAAAATGGCATAAAACCCTCGAACTTGCCCCTTTTCTGCCTAGCGATTTCACATCCGTGGGACTAAAATCGCACCTGCGGAAATTCCATCGCACGTACAGACTTAACTTAAATCCCCTGGGTCCGCATCTACGATAAGGTGGCCACACCTACGTGTGCGCACCTGCGGACAGTGGTCCGCTTCTGCGGTCTCCCTCCGTACCTGAGGTTCCTCTAGTGCATATGCGGCATCGTAGATATGGCATTTCCCTCGCACCTGCGACCCCTGGAAACTCCTCCCATTTTCACTTCTGTGCCTGACCTCACGCACGTGCGATCCCGCACCTGCGGTCTCCCCACCACAGGTGCGAAAACACCAGAAGCCTGAAGGCTTCAGTATTGAGCACAAGTCCAATTTCGATCCGTTATGTATTCGAAACTCACCCGAGGCCCCCGGGACCTCAACAAAACATGCCAACAAGTACTAAAACACCATAGAACTTAGTCTAGCCCTCAAATTACATCAAACAATGCTAAAAACACGAATCACCCTCCAATCCAAACTTAATGAACTTGAAACTTCAAATTTCAACAACCGATGTCGAAACCTATCAAACCACGTCAGATTGACCTCAAATTTTGCACACAAATCATATTCAACATTACGGACCTACTCCAACTTTCGTATTCTCAATCCGACCCCGATATCAAAAAGTCCACTACCGTTCAAAATCTCCAAAAACTCAACTTTCGAGTGGTAGAAACTAAAAGGAGAGACAAATGGTAGGATTAGGGGGCAAGAGTTATACCCAGAGGCTGACCCAGAATTTTTACGCGATGGGGGCACATTATTCTGCTTAATCAGTGCTCCCTAAAGGCTTTTAGTGTTCAGGGTGCCAACTGCTTTGAATTAACTATTTTCAAGATATATACGTGTGTATATATATATATATATATATATATATATATATATATATATATATAAGATTTTATCCGAAGTTTATGGAGTCCGGTGACCCCTCACCCATACACAGGGTCCGCCTCTGGTTATACCAATATTAATTAAAAATGAGGTGAGTAAACATGAATGTCCTCTTGAGACAGTGGGACCAAGTAGAAAATTAACATGAGCAGGAGGATGAGGTTAAAAAAATGCAACAATATGAAATTGGATGTTTTTTTTACTAAGAAAATTGTGAATTTTTAATAGGAGTATGAATCTTCAACACGTGAAACCTGAGTTTTCTTTTTCTTGGTCACGTGAACTTAGTTAGCACTACTATAAGATCCTGAAGGAGTTTGATAAAATTCCTGGCTGAAATTGGACTTTATTTAAATATTCTAGGTTCCCGTGGAAGGCATAGAAATTTACGTGAAGGTTGAGAACTTGAAGTATGTAATATATGCTATCTCTATGTTTCATGTCCATGATGTTTTAGAAACATAACACAGGTTCTCCTAACTGTCTAAAACTGAAAACAACATAAGTCTATATGGTTGAAAATATTCATGTTATTAAATTGACTACTTTTTTGGCGCTTAAGTATTGCATAAATTTGGTTCTTAATAATTAGAAGACTTAGCACATAGCTCTTAGGTGAAGTATCAAAGCTTCTTTGAAAACTTAATTAAGCTGAGCTCCCTAAATTTGTCTTTTCTTCTATTGAAGGTTAAAGATACCACTTGCATTATATTTTCTCCTTTTGTTGTTTTCATTCATGATAGTAGGTGATGAATCTTAGGATCAAATTGGAAGATTACAGGGATATGTCATTATAACGATCTGACTGATCGTTTTAAGCAATTGCGTCCGGTTCGGCAGTCTGAGGTCACGAGTAGCTTCATATTATGTATATCGACTTGCGCGCATGGTTGAAATCTGTCTCCGGATGAATCAGAGTTGAATTGGAAGAAGGAATGTAGTTTTGGAAGCTTAAGCGGTGAGAGTTTGACCAGAAATTGACTTTTGAGTAAACGGCTCCGGAATGAGTTATGGATGATCTCAGTAGCTTCGTAGGATGATGTTGGACTTAGGCGCGCATTCGGATTTGGATTTGGAAGTCCGTAGGGTAATTTGAGGCATTTCGGCGAAAGTTGGAAAAAGTTGAAGTTTGGAAAATGGAGATGTTTGACCCATAGTTGACTTTTGTGTCATCGAGGTCAGAATGCGATTCCGAAAGTTGGAACAGCTTCATTATGTCATTTTGGACTTGCCTGCAAAATTTGGTGTCGTTTGGAGTTGATTTGATATGGTTCGGACGCGTGGTTGCAATTCTAGGAGTTCTTGAAGTTCATAGTGATTTTCATGCGTTTTGGCATTCGATTCGTGGTTCTAGAGGTTATTTTGATGTTTCGATCATGTGAGTGAGTTCGTGTTGTGTGTTCAGACTTGTGCGGGTGTTTGGTTTGGAGCCTCAAGGGCTCGGGTGAGATTTCGTACGCGTTTCGGAGTGTTAGAAGAGGTTCAGCTGTGCAGGTGCTGCAGTTCTTGCATTTGCGAGGATTTCATCGCATTTGCGAGATTCTTCTCACATTTGCGACGCTGGGCTGGGGCAGGGGAGTTCGCAATTGCGAACACTTTTCTTGACTTGTTGACTTTATGGACTGGTATGGGATTATGCATGTTTCTTTATCATGGGCAGTGTTGTGGGGATCTGGAGCAGGGTTATAATCAATGAAAAGTGTATTGACGGCAGCCAAGATGTTATTTGAACAGCTATGCTGGTCAGAGGTCATTGCTTCGGGTATTTGAATTGTGTGGAGCAGCGTGTGCTTGTATTTTGGATTGGAATTTTGGCTCGATTCAGCTCGTTCAGGTTCATGCAGTGTGATGATGTGGGATTCGGGTCCTATGATGAATTTCAGATGTTGAGGTTTGGGTTCTATCCTAAGGTTATGGAATAAGGATGATGTTAGATCATCAGTTAAGTTGCATTGTCAGTCCTTCATAGGTTTGGGTGATGGGGAATCACCCCGGGTGTATGTATGGTGAGCTCATGCAGTAGTTCGATGGATTTGGAATAACTCCGGGCACGTTCGAGGACGAACGTATGTTTAAGTGGAGGAGGATGTAACGACCCGACTGGTCATTTTGAGAAATTGCGTCCGGTTTGGCAGTCTAAGGTCACGAGTAGCTTCATATTATGTATATCGACTTGTGTGCATGGTTGGAATCTGTTTCCAGATGAATCAGAGTCGAATTGGAAGAAGGAATCTAGTTTTGGAAGCTTAAGCGGTGAGAGTTTGACCGGAATTTGACTTTTGAGTAAACGGCTCCGGAATGAGCTTTGGATGATCTCAGTAGCTTTGTATGATGATGTTGGACTTAGGTGCGCGTTCGGATTTGGATTTGGAGGCTCGTAGGGTAATTCGAGGCATTTCGGCGAAAGTTGGAAAAAGTTGAAGTTTGGAAAATGGAGAGGTTTGACCCATAGTTGACTTTTGTGTTATCGAGGTCAGAATGCGATTCTGAAATTTGGAACAACTCTGTTATGTCATTTTGGATTTGCCCGCAAAATTTGGTGTCGTTTGGAGTTGATTTGATATGGCTCGGACGCGTGGTTGCAATTCTAGGAGTTCTTGAAGTTCATAGTGAATTTCATGCGTTTTGGCATTCGATTGTGGTTCTAGAGGTTATTTTGATGTTTCAATCGCACGAGCAAGTTCGTGTTGTGTTTTCAGAATTGTGCAGGTGTCTGGTTTGGATCCTCGAGGGATCGGGTGAGATTTAGTACGCGTTTCGGAGTGTTAGAAGAGGTTCAGCTGTGCAGGTGCTGCAGTTCTCGCATTTGTGAGGATTTCATCGCATTTGCGATGATCGCATTTGCGAGATTCTTCTCGCATTTGAGACGCTGGGCTGGGGCAGGGGATTTCGCAATTGCGGACAACTTCATCGCATTTGCGATCAGCAGCTCCGCATTTGCGATAAAAATTGTCGCTTTTGCGAACATTTCAGAGCTCGCATTTGCGAGACTTGAGTCGCATTTGCGACATCATCAGAGCTATCCAGCCTTTGCATTTGCGATACTTATGTCACATTTGCAATCCTGATGTCACAAATGCGACATCTGAGGCTGGTAATAATACTCCCATTTCGGGACTTAGCTTCATTTTTCCATATTTTGAACCCTAGGTCTGAGATTAGGCGATTTTTGAGAGAAGATTTTCATACCAAATCATTGGGTAAGTGTCTCTAATCAATTTCCAACCATATTTTGTGATTATATCTTACATTTAACATCAAATTCATGGGAATCTAAAGGAAAATTTTGGAAAAATTGTGAAATCTTTCAAAAATGTAAAACGATGATTTGAGGGACCAAATGGTATCGGAATTTGATAATTTTTGTATGGGTGAACTCGTAGCGGAATGGGTGTTCGGTTTTTGTAAATTTTGTCGGGTTCCGAGGTGCGGGACCGAGGAGTTGACTTTTTGCAAATTTTATAAGAATTGTAGTTTTGTTAATTGAAATTGTCTTCTCGTGCATTGGTTGATGTATTCAAGTTGTTTTTGGCTAGATTGAGCCGGGCATCGATGAAGTCGTAAAGGAAAATCTAAATTGAGTATTGAATTGGCCGGATTAAAGTAAGTATCTTGCCTAACCTTGTGTGGGGGGCTTCCCCTTAGGAGTTGAGTCTTCTATGCTATTTGTAGTCCGTGCACGCGAGGTGACGAGTGTGTGGTCGGACTTACTTATGGGAAATTTCCCTTTAGGGTCCTTAGGTCCTTATGTTCATTATGTGGGAAGTATTCTTTTATGATTGAGTTTCCTAATTGTTTAATTTACCTTTATATCCTCCATAGGGTGTTGTTAGCTTGCCTCTAACTCTTACTTGTTACTTGGCCCTTATTTGCCTTAATTGAAATGGTTGTTCTCTTTATTGTTTCGTTATCTCTTAATTGTGAATTTCTCTATGACCCCGTATATATATGCTATGTGTCCAAATTGTCGTGGTTGCCGGTGTAGTTATCACGTGCTTATTATGTCTTGTTGTTTTGTTAAGGTTATTGCGTTTCTTGGTTATTCCGTGAGTCTTACACTGTGGTTGTGGTGATTCTTATTACGTACTATTTATGCTTAAATTGATGAGTATTCATGTTGGATCAGGCTTATGGTATTTCCTTAGTATTTGACCGTTGTTGAGTATTGACTCAAGTTGGGATTTATTTTGTGAAGTTAACTGTTGGAACGAGATTGGTTATAGCTGATTCACTTGCCGGGATATATTTGTTTCTATTGTTGATTCCCTTGTCGGGATGTATTTGTTTCTATTGTTGATTCCCTTGCCGGGATGTATTTGTTTCTATTGTTGATTCCCTTGCCGGGATGTATTTGTTTCTATTGTTGATTCCCTTGCCGAGTGTATTTGTTTCTATTGTTTATTTCCTTGTCGGGATGTTGTTGTTCTACTGTTTGGGTGAGGAAAGAGTGATAAAGCACGAAGGGTGATGCGGTGCACATTTACATTTATATTGATGCATATGGTGAGGAAGAGAGATAAAGCACGAAGGGTGATGCGGTGCACATTTACATTTATATTGATGCATATGGTGAGGAAGAGAGATAAAGCACGAAGGGTTATGCCGTGCACATTTATATTATTCATATGGTGAGGAAGAGTGATAAAGCACGAAGGGTGATGCCGTGCACATTTACATTATTCATATGGTGAGGAAGAGTGATAAAGCACGAAGGTGATGCCGTGCACATTTACATTTATATTGATTGCATGGTGAGGATTGAGAGATAAAGCACGAAGGGCGATGCCGTGCACTTTCTGTTTGCTGTGTTTATTTGTTGTTATCAATTCAAGTGTTTTAACTGTTTAGACTCCTTTGCTGCTGTGCTCCTTGTGTTGGGATTCATAGTGTTTTCAATACCTCGCCGTATTTATATATACATATTTCAATTCTTCAAAATTGTCACATTTTTAATTCAATTAGTTACTGAATTAAATTCCCTTAAACCGTTTGAAGTTGTAAGTTACTTAAAAGGGAATTTCTACTAAGTTAATTTATTAAATCCCATGTTAAAGGTAATAATTCATTCGATGTTGTATTTTAAATTGAAAATGGTTGTTTCTTTATTCAAATAATTTCTAAAAATAGCTTCATATTTTCTTGCTAAATTCCTAATTGGTTTAGAAGTTGTACTCTACTTTATGTTATGTAAATGAGACTCCTGGAACATCTTAATTGCATTAGCTATGGGTCCTACGTACTGAGTAACATGAGAACGTTGTTGTACAAAGTGAGACAAAATATGTGGGCACAAGGTGCCGGTGTGCTAAAGGTTTGGAAGCTGAGGTTATGGTATGAAACATCGAGTTCTGAGATGGCTGGGGTTGTACACCAGAAACGATATGATTGACTGAGTTGACACTGTCTTCCTTACTTGAGTTCATTCAACTTCTCTGTGTTCCAGCTATGTTTGTGTTGATTTGTTTGATTATCTTTCATTTTCATCCGAGCTTCCTTTTATTATTTCGATTGTTTGTAGGTTGGTTTAGCCCTGTTGTTGATATTATTTCGCTGCCTTTATCTTGATATTTGTTATCATATCCTGTTTAATCTGTCTGACCAGTAGGTGTCTTCACTGTTCCTCGTCACTACTGTTGATACCCAATTTTTCCCTAGGTATTTTTTTTATACTCAAAATACTTCCAAAATGATATATATATATATATATGAGCATACCCAAGTGTTTTGGTATTTTTCCAAGTTTTTTTTTTTAAAAAAAAGATTTTTTAAAAACTAATTTATTGTCTATTTTAACACTACGAAATTCAATAATTATTCCGAAAATTATCATTTTGGTGAATAATTCATTTTTATTTCTCATGTTTATAATAAAATATAGTTTATATAAATTTTGCATATTTTTTACACATTTGTTTGGAATTTTTAAAGCTAAATGCATATAATTGCAATTATAGCCTATTTTACAATTAATTGCATTTTATAATTATAAAATCATTTCTAGTATTTTTAGATTAATATTTATACATTATTAATTAGTTCAGTATTTTTAATTTTTTTTAAAAATCATTTTAACTATTTTCATAAAATAAAAAGGGAGAACTAGGCTATTTAACATGTAGCCTCATCTCATTACAATTATGGCCCATTCAGATTTCAATTCTAACCCCCAAATTTCCCAGCCCAATTTCAACGTAGACCCGACCCACACCCAATTCAATTACCCGGTCCAGCTCCGATCTAATCCGAGCCATTGGTCAAATGAGATTAATGGCCCAAATTTTATTTCCTAAATTAAATCCCAACTACCCTCCCCCGACCCCTAATTTTTCACGAGACTCTCCCTCTCTCTCTTGGTCTCTTGCTCTCCCTTCTCTCTAGAACCTTCTGGTTCTCTCTTCTTCTCCGATGAATCCACCGCCACTCCGGCCACCTCCAGCCTCACCTCCCTCGACCACCAGCCGCCGTGAAACCTTGTTTTGTTGATTCCCTCTATCTTCGAGACCCCAGAAGCCCCACCATACAAGATGGTCACCGGAAGCTTTGCCTGGTTCGTCTCCGGCCATTCTCCGATGGGTTTTGGTCCGATAGTGCTACGAACACCATTATTAACGAGTTTCACAGCCAAGTTTATTACCTCTCACTGGTTTCTTACGAAACCCTAATTTCTACCTAGACCTCTTAAATCTCTGTCTTTTTAACAATTTTTAACTTACTCTTTTGTGTTTTACACCACTCTCTACTCGATCTTTACGATTGCTCAAGTTTTTAACGTTTTGTTCTTCTTTTTAAAACTAGGGTTTCTGAACCTCTTTCGAAATCACTATATCTTTTTTTTTCTAGTACTATATGTTTGTGCTTGTATTTCTGCTTGTTTGTGTGATCTTCTGGGTTATTCCCCAATTCCTATGCTTTAATTTTGTTCTAACGTTCCACTGATTCTGTGATCTCTTACTTAGGGTTCTTTGGTTTTGTGCCTATTGTGTTTAAATAGGTCTAATTGTTTTCTATTTACTAAATGTTCTGCTGATTCTGTGCATCTCTTTGAATCCCTGATTTTTGTATATGATTTCTTTGGAGGTTTTCCACTGATTTGAGTCATTTCCTTGTTTGTGAGATGCTTTCCTTACTTGGTGCTGATTCCCTGTGATTTTCAATCTCGTCCGTGACTTCCTGAACCAATTTTTTCAAAAATCAGTCTGTAATCCGTCTGCTTATGTGCACAATATACTATTATTTTACTTTACTTACTTGTAATTATTTTGTACTTAGTCCCTATTACATGCATCATGCTATTCCTGTAAGAAAATATCAGTCTTGCAAATAATCTTCCTTATTTTGATGCAATTTGTACCGTTTGAGCTATGACTCCCTAATTAAGGGAAATCCGAGTCTTTAATTGATTCTAATAGGTACTCTTTCCATAATTGTAATCAGTCTATACATATTACCTTATTTTCCACTTATTTTCAAAACTATAAATGCCCTACCCTCTCTTTAGCAGAGACACGAACAAAAAAATTCATTGTTTTGAACTCTCTCTTACACACATAAGCATACTCAGTGTTCTCTCTTGTTTTCTACACATCCTCTCTCACTTTCCCTGTTGACTACTGATTACTCAGTCGGCTGAAAGCCAAGACTGAGTGATTTTGGGCCGCTCTACTATTCTACTGCTCTATACATTGCCACTTGCTTGGTCTGCATACTACTGCTCACTTCCCTGCACACCACTGCTCTATATTATCTCATCCTCGACTGGTATGCCCTCTATTTGATCTACAGCTTCCAAAACAATATGTTTTTATACATACTGCACTTTATTTTGTTTCTTCTATGCTTTTACTTATGGTTCTGCTGTTCTTATTGCAACTAACATGCCCATGTGTTAGTTCATTAATGTGACTATCCTTCTCTTAATTCAGCATGCCTACTGATTTGCTTAATGCATGTTCTCCCCTACCCCCTAGCCCCAGTACATTGTCAGCATGTAATCCTGAGCCCTTTTGGTTGAAACCTGGTGTGACTGTCTAACTATCCTGAAATGCTGTCTGTGTTCCTACATGTGAACTATTTGTCCCCATTCCCCTTTTTTCCCTATTTGTGTTTACTTCCCTGAACTATATGTGGTATTTTGGTTCTGAGGTTATCAGAATTGTCACATTGTTTTCTTTCAAAACTGGTTCTATATGGATCATTTTAAACTGTTTTTCAACTCAGTTTCTTTAAAAACTCTATCACACACTCTCACTACTCCTAGAATTTAGGTTCTACCACCTTCGTGTAAGCATTGCCTTGGGTACCTTTGAGTACCCAGTGAACTTTGATGCACAAGGCTGGTAATTCCACACTGCACTTGTTCAACATTTTGGTAGTGTTTGGGTGCTGGTATTGGCCGAGGACCCCAATGGGCCCTTAGGGAGCTTTGCCGCACCCAAACCATGGCCAAGGCTGTGAAACTCGAAAAAAGTAAGGTTGGAAGATTGGGCCTGGTTGAAGGCTCCCTGTAGAGTAACTTCTTATTTTATTTTTCATTATGTAATTCAGCTATCACGGTTCGTAATAAATTGTGAACAACTAATTGGAGCTATAGTGAAATTGGGTGGGATTATGCATGTTTAGTTTAATTAATGGGTAGAGAACATGTCTATAGGGCTTTACTTACCTATTTGTGCATTAGAAACCATGTGTAGGACATGCAGCTTACATCTAGATATCCTGATTTAGGCTCTTTACTTTCAGATTGTCACACTCACTTTGTAATAAGTTAGTAATCGGCAAACAACTGTCATAAAATTACTACTGCATTTAGAGACCTTGCTTTAGGAGCTTTATGTGCATTAGATATCATGTTACTTAGGGTTTTATTTCATCTGAGTTGTAATTGTTGAACGCCTCGCCAGTTTGTTTAATTTAATAACACAAGTCTGGGCTAAAACTGCGTCTTCTCTTTAAAACTGGAAATAATATGCATGTTCACCTTTTCAAATAGGTAATACATACGACGCCTAGGCAAGCCTTAGGCTAATAATAAAAAAAAACTGATTGATCTTGTTTTACCAGTTTCAGACTACTCAGCCTTTTTAAACTTTCCCAACTTTGTGTTTTATCTGTCTCTCTGAAGTTCCCTTTTTACTGAAAATCTCTCTACCTGGAAACCAGTTCCGTATTTATATACTCTCACTAATTTTCCGATTCTTGCTCTATTAAGCTTTCAAACTACTGGGTTATCTCTCTGCCCAGGAACGCGTTATTTTGATACTGGTCTAATTAGACTATTGTATTTTCCAATCTCTGCTTTCTTCAAAACGATGTTTTAACAGTTCCATTACCTTTTCTTATTCAACTATTTTTTTAGATGTATTCCTGAAAAATCAAACCCTTCGGGTCATTCAGTTTTGATTAAACCTTCTGCTTTTACTGAAACTTATCTTTTTCCGGCACCCCTGCTTTTAAACTCTCATCTTTTTTTTTAAGACCTTAAATGTGTTTGAGACGTGCTAATTACATGTTTACTTGTAGAGGGATTTGTGAGCCTCTTATTTGCTTTTGTATGTTCTCTTTATGTGTAGTCCTACTTGTTATCAATGTCGACTAGCATTTTGTCCTTTAAACCTAGGTGTTTATCCTAGTCCTTACCTTGTAGGAATAGTGGTCCTAAATACCCTCTAGGACTTATAGGATGGGACGGGTAATAGCACGCAATAAGCATTCGTGACCAATCATGCGTTTAAATAACCTTTACATGGTGGGAAGGGTAGAATATGGAGATGATGACCGATGCACTAATATCACGTGCGACCCCTCTTCTGAGGAGTGATTGCTGGATATTGCATTGACGTGATCCATATCAATCATAAACCTAGGACCCCTCTTCCTTTATTTGCTTTTCATCCTTTCTTGTAAAACTCTTTAAATCTTTCTTTTCATAAAATTCTGCCCTCTCTACTTATCTTCACAAGTTTTCAACTTATTGCAATATGATATGCAAATCCTTATTTGAGCCTTACTTGTAAAGTCACAATTGTAACATGGCCGGGACCACACTAGTGGATCTTGAGGGGTGCCTAACACCTTCCCCTCGAGATAATTTCTAGCCCTTACCCTAATCTCTGGTTTCTTCAATTCAAACCCTTCTTTAAGTGTCCTAATGCACTATAATCATTAGGTGGTGACTCTCCAATTCCAAAACCCAATTCTCGCAAGGGAATAGAGTTGTCCTCCCAAATGTCGTAAACCCGATTTCGCCTTATAAAAAGGAGGCGTCGACAGCGTGGCGACTCTGCTGGGGAATTTCTTTAGGCTTTTGCCATTGCATGTTATTTGTGACTTTATTGCTTTATTATTGCTTTATCTCTTCTTCTTCTACGAAACTGACTTGTTTCTTTGTTTCTTTTCTTTAATGCTTTCTTTTACCGCTTTACTTCAATACTGTTGTAATTACGAGCAATTATTGTAATCATTATCTTATGAACGTGAAAATACGTGACAATCTATTTCATTCTTATGATTGCATCTTCAACATCGTATTCCACTCGTGCCAAACAAAATACCATAGCAACGCTTATAATGAGTGGTTGCGCTCTTCCAATATTATCACCCCCTAAATTTGGCAAAGGCATATTTGCAGTAAAACCAGTCGATCAGCGGTGCAGTCGACGGTTCCGTGCCTTTCCTTCTTGAGTTGTCCGCTCAAGGGTACCGGTCTAATACCCCATAGAAACCTTACTCTGTTTAACTGTACATGCATCATGGTTAAACCTAGCCGAGCCGGTTATGTTGTCCACATAATGACTCATTAAGATAGCCTTGTCCAAAGTCCACCGGTTTTCCTTGAAACCCAAACGGACACCGCCATATTCTATGCATTTATTTGGGGAACTAAATGCTTTTTATTCTAATTATTGGTTTAAATAGTCGAGTCCGGTGGGGTAAGGGCCTAACATTTTGTTTTGCAGAAAATGAGGCATGAAGTCCCCAGATTCGGCATGGTAACCAACATTCACCCAAGGCTGCTAAGCTGGTGGAAAGACCTTCACTCCAGTGATCAGACGCTCGTCCGCAAGTATTTAGGGAATTTGCCTTCACTTCTGGAGATCCAGCCTGACAACAAAATCATAGAGGCTGCAACTCTGTTCTGGGATAGTGACAGATCCGTGTTCCGCTTCGGGGACCTTGGAATGACTCCTTTGCTTGAGGAAATAGGAGGGTTAGCTGGTATTCCTTGGGCGACGCCGGGTTTGCTTATGCCAGAAAATCGCAAGGGTAGGGGTTTCCTCAAGATGATGGGACTAAAGAAAACCCAGACTTAACCTGTTTGAAGAACTCTTACATTCCATTCGACTATCTGTACGAGAGGTATGGCCATAGCAAGTCATACCGCACTTACCCAGATGAATTTTCCCTTACCTCATTGGGGCATATTCACATGAGGGTCTTCGTCTTTATGTTCTGCTTTTTGGGAATGATAGTGTTCCCCATGAAGAAGGCTAGGATCCATACCAGACTAGCCATGGTAACCAAGACTTTGATGGAAGGAATTGGCGGACAACCTTTCAGCATAGTACCTATGATCATTGTTGAGATATACCGAGCCCTGGACAACGGTCAGCGAGGGGCCAATCATTTTAAGGGTTGGAACTTATTACTCCAGCTCTGGCTCATGGAGCACCTCCAGAAGGGTGAATACCGACAAGAGATTCTGCGCAGAAACTGGGATGATCACATCGCCTTCCATCAGCCAAGGCGAATGAATTATTTGCCTAACATGTTCGCTCAGCCAGAGGACGCTGGAGGATGGGTAGAGTTGTTTGAAAATCTGAAAGAAGACCAGGTGCAATGGATGTTTGAGTGGTTCCCTACGGAAGAGTTCATTGTTCGATCCCGAGACGCACCATTTCTCATACTCATTGGTCTGAGGGGAACTTATCCTTATGTCCCTCTCCGAGTCATGAGGCAGGCAGGAAGAAAGCAAGTCATACCAAGGGTCGACAAGATGAGTCACTTCAGGGCTGACTTCCAGGACGATGATAGCCCTCACAAGTGCCAAGCTCAGCACATGTGGCACTGCAAAATCATCTTGGGGAAAGATTCTATTGAGCCAAATAGATATCATTTCGGTTACACCCCATACTATCCAGGTTGGCTGGAAGAGGATCATGCCGGGTTAGGACAGCCCGGGTCTGTTCGAGGTCACAGGGTCATCGACGAGAGGGCTAAAATACAGGTTAAATACAACCAGTTGTGCAAGAGGATCAGGGAGTGCGAGAGTGAACATCAGGAAATTCAAGAAGCAAATAAAAGGTTGAACGAGGAATGGAAGGATATGGCTGTCAGCGCCAACAAACGTCTAGGGCATTTGGAGCGGGGGTTGGTAGAGCTGGAAGGGAAATTCATCCGGAGGATCGAGAATTGCCAAAATGTTGAGGGAAATGAAGGTGGACATTTGGCTAG
>NC_031999.1:26718259-26728966 GCF_001879085.1 Nicotiana attenuata
CTTTTTGTTTTTCTTTTATTTTCCCCTCCCCAAAGGTTAGTTCGTGCACTCTGGCATCATCATCATATTCTACGAGATCCAACGGCCCTCCACCTCCTCCTCCTCCAAGTCCTATCAGAAACAAGAACAAGGCTAAAATGGAAGACTTGAACAACATCAGAAAAGAGAACTCGGGTGAATGAACAGAGGTTACTCAGGGTAGCCAGATCTCCAAGGAAAGTGCTGCCCAACTTGAGCAGAAGTTATTGAAGTTTCGAGAAGAACTGGATCAAGTTCAAAACTTGGCCAACTTGTCATTTTCCCTTACCACTCCCGATATCAAGTTTCCCAACACCCAAAATCCCGCACCTCCACAGAACACCCCACAACCACAGAAACAACCCACTCATACTCAACATTGCAACACATGCCACTTCAAACAACACTCCATTACTCATCCCTGAACCACTAAACACCACAAATGATCCTCCCCATAACACCCCCATATATGTGGAAACCCTACCGCACTATACCCAACCAATCTCAAGCACACCTGAGTCTGATGACAAAGACTCTCTTATCAAGAATCTGGCCGCAGAACTCAAGAACCTGACTAGCCGAGTTCAGGGCGTTGAAGGAAGCAAGGGGATCGAGGGACTGAATTACGAAGACCTTTGCATTCAACCAGATGTCGAACTTCCTGAGGGGTACAAACCTCCCAAGATCGAAATGTTCGATGGAATGGGAGATCCCAGAGTCCATTTGAGGACATACTGTGACAAACTGGTCTGAGTCGGAAAGGATGAGAAGATCCGTATGAAGCTCTTTATGAGGAGTCTGATGGGGATGCTCTGTCTTGGTACATCAGCCAAGACCCCAAGAAGTGGACAAGCTGGGTAGGTATGGCGTGCGATTTCATGGACAGGTTCAGATTCAATATAGAGAATGCACCAGACGTATTCTACATCCAGAATTTGAAGAAGAAACCTACAGAGACATTCCGCGAGTATGCTACTCGTTGGAGATCAGAGGCTTCTAAGGTCAGGCCGGCCTTAGAAGAGGAACAGATTAACAGATTCTTCATCCGGGCTCAGGATCCACAATATTATGAGAGGTTGATACTGATCGAGGGCCAGAAATTCTCCGATATCATCAAGCTAGGGGAAAGAATTAAAGAAGGCATTAAGAGTGGTATGGTTACTAACCTTGAAGCATTAGAGGCCACCAACAAGGCTCTACAGTCTGGTGGCACGTCCAAGAAGAGGGAGGTTAGTGCCGTGATGGTCGCACAGAGAATAAAATCCCCTATAAAATACGAAACTTACCCATCACCTCCACTTACATATCAGCCTACCCCAAATTACCAAGCACTCATACCTTCCTACCAAAATCCACCACCCGTTTATTAATCGTCTCCACCTCCCACATATTAGCCCACTTCACCCGGATACTCTCAACCCGCACTTGTCTACCAAGCTTATAATGCTCAACCCTCTCACTACCAGTCACCTCCCACTCGCCAAAATTTCCCTAGACCTAGACTTGACCGCAGACCTCCCAGACAATACACAGCCATCGCCGAACCAATTGACCAGCTGTATGAAAGACTTAAAGCTGCTGGTTACGTTACCCCTATCCCTGCCATAACTCCAGAAAATCCTTCCCAATGGGTCAACCCGAACAAGACCCGTGCGTACCATTCTGGCATGAAGGGGCGTACCATTGATAAGTGTCGCTCACTGAAAGACAAGATCCAAGCCCTGATGACAACAAAATCATCATAGCAAAGGAGCCTGCTCCTAATGTTCACAACAACCCTCTGCCTGACCACAAGGGTGGAGGCATTCACATGATCGAGATCGAGGATGACTGGGACCCCAAAGGGTCGATAGGATTGATTGCTGAGGGTGATGAGCCAAAGAAACCAACAGTCACACTTAACCCGATTGTTGTCTAGAACCAGCCCTCCGGGGGCAGTGAAGTAAACATGTCTATATCACTCGAGTTTGAAGCACCTTCTTCTGCGAAGGCGCCCGGACCAATTGAGGTTGAGTTTGGAGTTCCAAAAGCACCTGCGCCATTCGAAGTTGTTGTGTTACCCCCAGGGGTGCCCATTCCGGTAGCAATGTCAAACACAACACCGTTCCATTCAAACGCCATGGGATTACACAGCCGAAGCAAGAAGGAAAGGGAAAACCAAATTTGGAGAAGCAATCGTTGCGCATGGTATGACCAGAACCGGCAGGGTTTACACCCCAGAACACCTAGCTGAGTCTAGTAAGCAAGCCTCTGGACGGCCTATTGAAACTGGGCCCGATGATCTTTGGAGGAAGATACAAGCAAAGGAGTACTCAGTCGTAGAACAACTGAATAAAACACCGGCACAGATCTCCATCCTAGCTCTTCTGCAGAGCTCCGACGCACACAAGAATGCCTTGATGAAGATACTGAGTGAGGCATATGTGCCTAGCAACATAACTGGAGGAGAAATGGCTAACATGGTGGGACAAGTACTGGAGAGCCATAAAATCACCTTCCACGAAGATGAGCTGCCACCGGAAGGGCTGAATCACAACAAGGAACTGCACATCACCGTGCAATGCGAGGATTATTCCATTACTAGAGTCCTGATCGACAGAGGATCCAACCTCAACATATGTCCGTTGATAACTCTCAGGACATTAGGGAAGAGCCTGTATGAGATCAAAGATGGGGCCATCAATGCCAAAGCCTTCGATGGGTCCCAAAGGTCCACTATTGGGGAAATCAGTTTATGCCTGCAAATGGGACCAACTTGGTTCAACGTTGACTTTCAAGTGATAGATGTCCCAGCATCCTACAACTTGCTGTTGGGACGACCATGGATCTATGCCGCTGGAGCTGTAGCATCAACCCTGCACCAGGCTGTGAAGTTCGAGTGGAATCATCAAGAGGTGATTATTCATGGCGATGGTAGCAACCCCATATACAGTCGCCAGACCATCGCGATGATTGGAGAAAGGAGGAGAATAGGCGGAGAAATCTACCATCACATCGAGCGGGTCAACGCTGTGGACAAAGATAAATGGTGGGATAACAAGATTGAGAGTATCCTGAATTGGTGTGGATATGAGCCTGGAAAGGGACTTGGCAAAGACCTCTAAGGAATTTCCAAACCCATCAAGCTGAAGAAACATGGCACCACTTTTGGTTTGGGGTATGAATACACTTGGGAGGAATTCAACCACAGGTCCCCACCATGGCGCGGTCCCTACTATCCACTAAAACATCCGATACCTCGTCTGGAGCAGACCTTCCAACAAGCAGATACCATATATGGGTCGGAAGAAGAGGAAGCATTGGCAGCAATGAAGAATCTATTTTTGGAGGATGATGATATGGACTGCGTGTTATTTTCGAGGAGGAATGGGAGGAAGGCCCTTCCATACAAGCAGTGAACCGAGGAGGACGCCTCAATAATTGGTCAATCAGAACCACCAGGGCCCGGAAAGATTCGGGGTAGCAAGACTAAATAAAGCACCATGCATCACATTTTACTTTTCTTTACCAGTCAATTTCCTTTCCGTATTTTCTTTAATTTCGGAAAGCGCTCCGATGTTCCCAAACAGCTATGAAATTTAATCAAAGCATTTCAGTTTCTTATATATATCTCGCTCTTATTATTTTCTTTATCATTTACTTTATTTACACATCATTACTATTACTTATCTTGATGGTGAACCGATGATTGTGACTTGCAACGAGACAACGCAACAAACGGATATAGATTCAGAAGAGGATGATATACGGGAAGAGGTCGTTAAAGAAGTTGAGGATTTTGAAAATAGGCCTAAGTCTAACTTGGACGAAATTGAGGTCGTTAACTTGGGGGATACAGAGAATGTCAAAGAAACGCGCATCAGTGTTCACCTGTCACCATCAGAAAAGAAAGAGTACACGGAGTTTCTAAAGGAATATGAGGACATATTCGCCTGGTCGTATGATGATATGACTGGTCTCAGTACATCCATTGCAGCTCACAAACTGCCAACAGATCCAACATGTCCGCTGGTAAAGCAGAAACTCAAAAAGTTTAAGCCTGACATGAGTTTGAAAATCAAGGAAGAAGTCACCAAGCAAGTCAAAGCCAAGGTTCTCAAGGTGGTAGAGTATCCGACATGGTTAGCCAACATTGTACCAGTACCGAAGAAAGATGGGAAGGTTAGAGTCTGTGTTGACTATCGGGATCTTAATCGGGCCAGTCCCAAAGACGACTTCCCCTTGCCAAACATACACATTCTTTTGACAACTGTGCCAAGCATGAGCTGCAGTCATTTGTTGATTGTTTTGCCGGGTATCATCAGATATGGATGGATGAGGAAGATGCGGAGAAAACAGCTTTCATCACGCCGTGGGGGATGTATCGTTACAAGATGATGCCATTTGGGTTAAAGAATGCTGGTGCCACTTACATGACTGCCATGACTACTATCTTCCATGACATGATACATAAGGAAATCGAGGTATATGTAGATAATGTCATCATCAAATCCAAGAAAGCCACTGACCACATGGAAGATCTGAGGAAATTCTTCAATAGACTGAGAAGGTACAATCTGAAATTGAATCCCGCCAAGTGTGCATTCGGGGTTCCTACCGGAAAATTACTGGGGTTCATCGTGAGTCGTCGAGGGATAGAATTGGATCCATCAAAGGTTAAGGCCATTCAAGAATTGCCACCGCCAAAGAACAAGAAGGACGGGATGAGTTTCCTGGGGAGACTTAACTATATAAGCCGGTTCATAGCTCAGTCCACTGTCATTTGTGAACCCATCTTTAAAATGTTGAAGAAGGACACTGCTACCTAATGGACTGATGATTGCCAAAAAGCATTTGACAGAATCAAGGAATACCTTTCAACGCCGCCCGTCTTGGTTCCGCCTGAACCAGGTAGACCTCTATTGCTCTACCTTGCAGTATTAGATGGAGCATTCGGTTGTGTTCTAGGGCAACACGACGAAACAGGGAGAAATGAGCAAGCCATCTATTACCTCACAAAGAAGTTCACTCTATACGAGGCCCGGTATTCTCTATTAGAGCGCACCTGTTGTGCTCTGACTTGGGTGGCTCAGAAGTTGAGGCACTATTTCTGTGCCTATACCACTTACCTCATATCAAGAATGAATCCGCTGAAATATTTCTTTCAGAACCCCATGCCCACTAGCAAGCTAGCCAAATGGCAAATCCTGCTGAGTGAATTTTATATTGTCTATGTGACCCAGAAAGCGATCAAAGGACAAGCACTGGCAGATCATGTTGCCAAAAATCCCGTGGACGGAGAATACGAGCCTCTAAAGGCGTATTTTCCCGATGAAGAGGTATCTTTCATAGGAGAAGATATTGCAGAATCCTATGACGGCTGGAGAATGTTCTTCGATGGAGCGGCAAACTTTAAAGGAGTTGGCATAGGAGTAGTTCTAGTATCAGAAACAGGTCAACATTATCCGGTGTCTGCCAAACTCAGGTTCCCGTGCACCAACAACATGGCCGAGTACAAAGCCTGCATCTTCGGGCTCAAGCTGGCCATTGACATGAACGTTCAGGAGTTACTAGTGATCGGGGATTCCGACTTGCTCAAACATTAGGTTCGAGAAGAGTGGGCAACCAAGAACTCCAAGATACTCCCATACTTGCATCACGTACAGGAGTTGAGGAAGAGGATTATGAAGACAGAATTCCGGCATGTCCCTAGAGTCTAGAATGAGTTCGCCGATGCATTGGCCACTCTATCATACATAATTCAGCATCCAGATGAGAACTTCATTGATCCTAGCCCGGTAAAAATCCAGGATCAACCCGCTTACTGTGCTCATGTCGAGGAAGAAGCAGATGGAAAACTATGATTTCATGACATTAAGAAGTACTTGGCAACAGGAGAATACCCAAAACTTGCCAACGCTACTCAAAAGCGTACCCTTCGGCGGTTGTCTAACAACTTCTTTCACAGTGGAGGAATCCTGTACAGGAGGACTCCCGATTTGGGTTTACTAAGGTGTGTCGAGGCAAAGGAAGCATCCAAGTTATTAGACGAAGTACATACAGGAACCTGCGGTCCACATATGAATGGTTTTGTCTTAGCAAAAAAGATACTTCGGGCGGGATATTTTTGGATGACTATGGAAACGGACTGCATCCAGTATGTTCACAAATGCCATCGCTGTCAGATACATGCAAATATGATAAAGGTGCCTCCAAATGAGCTTACTGCAACAAGCTCGCCATGGACATTCGCCGCTTGGGGAATGGATGTTATCGGACCTATCGAGCCTGCCGCATCAAATGGGCACAGGTTCATTCTAGTGGTAATCGATTATTTCACCAAATGGGTCGAAGCAGCATCATATAAAGCAGTAACCAAGAAAGTTGTGGCAGATTTCGTTCGCGATCGTATTGTTTGTCGGTTTGGAATTCCGGAATCAATCATTACTGATAATGGTTCCAATCTCAACAGTGACTTGATGAAAGCAATGTGTGAAGCATTCAAGATCAAACACAAGAACTCCACAGCCTACAGGCCGCGGATGAATGGAGCTGTAGAAGCAGCCAACAAGAATATCAAGAAGATACTAAGGAAAATGATAGAAAAACACAAGTAGTGGCACGAAAAGCTATCATTTGCCCTGTTGGGATACCATACCACAGTCCGCACATCAACTGGGGCAACTCCTTATATGCTGGTTTACGGTACCGAGGCAGTTATCCCAGCCGAAGTAGAGATTCCCTCCCTGAGGATTATACAGGAAGCGAAACTTGAAGATGCAGAATGGTTAAAAAGTCGCTATGAGCAGTTAGCCCTCATAGATGGGAAAAGACTGAACGCAGTTTGTCATGGTCACTTGTATCAGAACAGGATGTTCAGAGCCTTCAACAAAAGGGTCATACCGAGACAATTCACGCCGGGACAACTAGTACTGAAGAAAATTTTTCCGCGTCAGGATGAAGCTAAAGGGAAGTTCTCTCCTAACTGGCAAGGCCCGTACATGGTTCATCGGGTCCTAACAGGAGGGGCCCTCATACTCGCAGAGATGGATGGAGAAGTTTGGTCAAAGCCAATTAATTCAGATGCGGTCAAGCGTTATTATGTGTAATCCTTATGATTTCTGTATGATGTAATTTAATTATGCCTGACCTGATTCCCGTTTAAGAGGGGATACGTAGGCAGCCCTATGGGTTCGGTCACAATTCAATAAAATTTCCATTCCCCCGCTATTGGAAACTGGGGCAGAATTTTGAGGACCCTAAAAATTCCGAAGTTGATTTCAGCCATTCATCGCACACAGCCGTCGGAAGCACCAGCCCAGTAAACTGGGGCAGAATTTTGAGGAGGACCCTCAAAATTCCGGAGCAAGAGAGGATGCAATGTCTTGAACCGCATCGCAGTCGTCGGTTCATCTAAAAAGAAAACTTTTATTTTCAATTATGTATTTACATTACATTATTTTACAAAATCATGCATGACAATTATCCAAATTGCTGTGTTTAGCAACGCTACCCCAATGATACACAACATCAAGCAGGACGAGCAATGGCCACGGGAAGCCGAACTAACCTTCCCCCTTTTACAAAACTCACGATTTTTCTTTGGATGAGGCACTCAATTCGCAATGTCATTAGATATATTTATGCACTCATACTTTCTCAAGAATGCAACTTCTCAGAATCATCACCTATTTACAATTGCTATCCGTACACAACATCCCCAGCAGCCACAATGATGCAATCAGCTATCAGCTATCATCTACCAGCTAAGAGATTTCATTACTATTCGCCCTTTTAATTCCTGCATTTTGCATAAGGCTACTTTTCTGCCTTTCGAGACTAAGCATTGTCTCCGTCTGCATTTCTGCATTTTGCATAAGGCTACTTTTCTGCCTTTCGAGACTAAGCATTGTCTCCATCTGCATTATCTGCATTTTGCATAAGGCTACCTTTCTGCCTTCCGAGGTTAAGCTCTACCTCCATCCTGCATTTCTCTGCATTTTGCATAAGGCTACCTTCCTGCCTTCCGAGACTAAGCTCTGTCTCCATATCTCTGCATTGCATAAGGCTACCTTTCTGCCTTTCGAGACTAAGCTCTGTCTCCATCTTGCATCGGCTGAAACATCGCCACCTTTATTTAAACCTTGCATTGGCTTAAATATCGCCACCTTTTATTTTACGCCTTGCATTGGCTGAAAGATCGCCACCTTCTGCATTTCATTGGCTGAAAGATCGCCACCTCCTGCATTTCATGGGTTGAAAGATCGCCAAATCGTCCAAAGGCGTCATTGTTCGGAGGCACCATTTTCGTAGCCCGAGAACGCCATGCCATGGCCTGAGGACCCCGTTTTGTCTTTTGCATATCATTATTCAAAGGCATCATGGTTCGGAGGCATCATCCTCATAGCCCGAGAACATCATTTCATAGCCTGCGAATCCTCTATCATACGCTTCATGGCCCCGGACGTCATGGTCTGAGGACGTCATCCTACCCGTCCGAAGACAGCATTCATGGTCCAATGGGAACTTGCATCACGTTTAAATTTATGCACAATATATGTTGTATAGCTCACTTGCAGGTACACTGGCTAGCAACGGCCATCTCAGCAGGAGCGATCCCGCTCCGGTTCCCGCAGCCTATCAGATTTCAACCGCTTTTCTCAACATAAACATCGCGTCCGCCTTTCAAATCTCCATCGGCATATTCCGTCAATGGATCCTGAACTACATATGGCCTGATTCCTGTAAGACCAGGGATATGTAGGCAGCTTAGAGACCAGAGCTCGGTCAAAATTTCTTTGCAAATCGGCTCTCTCGGTCAAAATTGGCCATCATGTCTTTACCCGACAACTCTTTCATCCTTCCCGGGTAAAGAGGGGCAGCTGTTGATACCCAATTTTTCCCTAGGTATTTTTTTTATACTCAAAATACTTTCAAAATGACATATATATGCATATATGAGCATACCCAAGTGTTTTGGTATTTTTCCAAGTTTTTTTTAAAAAAAAAAAGATTTTTTAAAACCAATTTATTGTCTATTTTAATACTACAAAATTCAATAATTATTCCCAAAATTATCATTTTGGTGAATAATTCATTTTTATTTCTCATGTTTATACTAAAATATAGTTTAAATAAATTTTGCATATTTTTTACACATTTGTTTGGAATTTTTAAAGCTAAATTGCATATAATTGCAATTATAGCCTATTTTACAATTAATTGCATTTTATAATTATAAAATCATTTCCAGTATTTTTAGATTAATATTTATACATTATTAATTAGTTCAGTGTTTTTAATTTATTTTTAAAATTATTTTAACTATTTTTATAAAATAAAAAGGGAGAACTAGGCTATTTAACATGTAGCCTCATCTCATTACAATTATGGCCCATTCAGATTTCAATTCTAACCCCCAAATTTCCCAGCCCAATTTCAACTTAGACCCGACCCACACCCAATTCAATTACCCGGTCCAGCTCCGATCTAATCTGAGCCGTTGATCAAATGAGATCAACGGCCCAGATTTTATTTCCTAAATTAAATCCCAACTACCCTCCCCCGACCCCTCATTTTTCACGAGACTCTCTCTCTCTCTCTCTTGGTCTCTTGCTCTCCCTTCTCTCTAGAACCTTCTGGTTCTCTCTTCTTCTCCGATGAATCCACCGCCTCTCCGGCCACCTCCAGCCTCACCTCTCTCGACCACCAGCCGCCGTGAAACCTTGTTTTGTTGATTCCCTCTATCTTCGAGACCCCAGAAGCCCCACCATACAAGATGGTCACCGGAAGCTTTGCCTGGTTCGTCTCCGGCCATTCTCCGATGGGTTTTGGTCCGATGGTGCTACGAACACCATTATTAACGAGTTTCACAGCCAGGTTTCTTACCTCTCACTGGTTTCTTACGAAACCCTAATTTCTACCTAGACCTCTTAAATCTCTATCTTTTTAACGATTTTTAACTTACTCTTTTGTGTTTTACACTACTCTCTACTCGATCTTTACGATTGCTCAAGTTTTCAACGTTTTGTTCTTCTTTTAAAAACTAGGGTTTCTGAACCTCTTTCGAAATCACTATATCTTATGATTTTTTTCTAGCAGTGTATGTTTGTGTTTGTATTTGTATTTTTGTTTGTTTGTGTGATCTTTTGGGTTATTCCCCAATTTCTATGCTTTAATTTTGTTCTAACGTTCCACTGATTCTGTGATCTCTTACTCAGGGTTCTTTGGTTTTGTGCCTATTGTGTTTAAATAGGTCTAATTGTTTTCTATTTACTAAATGTTCTGCTGATTCTGTGCATCTCTTCGAATCCCTGATTTTTGTATAGGATTTCTTTGGAGGTTTTCCACTGATTTGAGTTACTTCCTTGTTTGTGAGATGCTTTCCTTGGTGCTGATTCCCTGTGATTTTCAATCTCGTCCGTGACTTCCTAAACCAATTTTTTCAAAAATCAGTCTGTTGATGTGCACAATATACTTTTATTTTACTTTCCGTACTTGTAATTATTTTGTACTTAGTCCCTATTACATGTATCATGCTATTCCTGTAAGAAAATATCAGTCTTGCAAAAAATCTTCCTTATTTGATGCAATTTGTACCGTTTGAGCTATGACTCCCTAATTAAGGGAAATCTGAGTCTTTAATTGATTCTAATAGGCACTCTTTCCATAATTGTAATCAGTCTATACGTATTACCTTATTTTTCCTAC
>NC_031999.1:26739045-26796209 GCF_001879085.1 Nicotiana attenuata
TTCATGCTCAAGTGGTACAGACATGTTCACCTCAGCGCCTCAACGGTTAAATCTGGACTATGATTGGATTGAGAGTAACTGTTGGTTTCTTTGGGTCATCACCTTCTGTGATCAACCCGTTTGATCCTTCGGGATCCCAGTCATCTTCTATTTCAATCATGGAAACTAGTAATCGGGAATTCCATCATATAAAGAACAATTTCATACTCAGTGAATATAAGGACCTAAGAATCCTAAAAGGCCAAGTTTCCACAGATAAGTCTGAGCACGCACTCGTCACCTCGCGTACTCAGATTATAATCAACAGAGAAGACTCAAATCCTAAGGGGAAGTCCCCCACACAAGGTTAGCCAAGATACTTACCTCGAACCGGCTCAAAATCAACTAGAAACCACGTTCTTGCCATGAGTACTCGACTCCAAATGGCCCAAATCTATTCAATTCAAGTTCGTAATGTAAATAACACTTCAAGTGATTGATTTTACAATTAAATTCTAAGCTTGTACGCAGAATTATGTAAAATGACCAAAACACCCCTCGGGCCCATGCCTCGAATCAGAAAAAATTTATTTTTTCAAAAACCTCGTACTCTCAGGAGTCTAACCATATAAAAATCTCTCAAATCGGATGTCAAAAACCCAATCAAAACTCAATCTCTAGGTCTAAGAACTTCTCCCCGAGCTTCTACCAAAATTCCAAAGTTTAAGGATAATTTAAGGAAGGATTCATGGAAATTAGTCTAAACCAAGTAAGAATCACTTACCCAAGTTGCCCAGGTGAAAATCCCTTCAAAAATCGTGATCTCCCGAGCTCCCAAGTCCAAAATATGAGTTATGGTCTAAACCCTCGATTTTGGGTTTTAAATTCTGTCTGCCCAGGTGTCGTTCAATGCGATCGCAAGGATTCATTTGCGATCGCGAAGAGTAAAAGTGAAAGGCTCCAGAAATAGCCTACGCGATCGCGACGTAACGAATGCAATCACATAAGAGGAAAAATGAAGGTTCTTGGGTTGGCCTATGCGAACCCAGCAGCTGGTACGCGATCGCATAAGAGGGAAAAGCAAGCTTACGCGTTCGCGGTCGAATCCACGCGAACGCGAAGAGTAAAAGGATCAGTAGGCCACCAGCTCAGTTTTCTTCTATGCGATTGCGAGAAGGGGAATGTGAACGGGAAGATGGAAGGGGCAGTGCTATGCGATCGTGAGCCAAGTATTGCGATCGCGAAGAAGGAATTGGACCCCCCCCCCCCCTCCGGAAATACACTATGCGATCCCGAAAATGAGGTTGCGATCGCGTAGAAGGATACCAAATACCAGCAGTTTAGCAATTCAACAAGTTCCAAAAATGACCTGCTGAGCATCCAAAGCACACCCGAGGCCCCCGGGACCTCAACCAAAAGCACCAACAACACCCAATATCTCATTCAAACTTGTACCAACCCTTAAACCACCTAAAACAACATCGGAAACTCGAATAAATCAAGGATTTAAGCCTAAGAACTCCAATTTTCCTCAAAATACGATTTCGATCAAAAACCTAACCAAACCATGTCCGAATGACCTGAAATTTTACACACACATCCCAAATGACATGACGGAACTACTGCAACCCCCGGAATTCCATTTTGAACCTCGAATCAAAATCTCACTATCAAACAGGAAACTTCAAAAATTCAAACTTCGGCATTTCAAGCCTAAATTAGCTACGGAATTCTGAAACACAATCCGAACACGCTCCCTACCCCAAAATCACCCAACGGAGCTAATAGATCCATCGGATTTCCATTCCGAGGCTGTCTTCATACTGTTCCGACTAGGGTCGATTTTCCAACACTTAAGCTCTCATTTGGGAACCAAGTTTCCCAAAACTCTCCGAAACTCGAAACCGAACATCCCGGCAAATCAAAAATATCAGAAAGAACTTGAGGAAAGCAGTTAATAGGGGATCGAGGCGTAAATTCCAAAAACAACCGGTCGGGTCGTTACACTACATGTATAAAACTCCAAACTCTTAAGCGTACCCATAACGTGACTAACACCGGATTATTGAGCGAATAATTCCTTATTGTTCCTTCTCAGCTTTCTTTAAACGTAAGCTTTTACTATTCCTGCTCTTTCTTCCCCCTTTCCTATGCATACTTAACTTACCTTAGTGCCACACACATTGGAATTCCATACAAATAATATGATCTGGGATATCACTTCTGATTTCACTTCCCGTTCATTAGCCACGGTAGGTGCCACTTTCTTATGGAGTGCATACAATGTTGTTGTGAGATTGTTGTTGCAAGACCATTTCCTCTTTAGGTCACTGTGCTTAGGTTGAAGCCTTCTTCCTTATTCCCTCAGCTAGTCTTTCGTTTTAGTACTTAGGGAGGACCCTCTGACTCTTGTAAAGCTGCGAGCTTATTACATCGTATACTCGACGGACCTTTTGATGTCCTTCCTTTCCTATAATTATCCGTAGTTACTTACCTCCATGCCCTTATGCTTGTAGAGCTATTTCTGAACTGACATTTTGATTGTCTTCTAAGTGGCACTCTCTTTTATTTACGTAACTCTTATATGGTGCCTCAAACTATCCCAACTCCTATCTGAATATTTCTGAAGGGTCACGATGTCATAATTGCAAGGATGAATTCCCCAGATTGGGGTTCCCTATGTTTAACTTACACGATCTGCTGATTTGTCTGCAACCTCTTGTCTGGCCATAAACAGGCTCTTCCTGAATCAACTATTAACTACTCGTTGGCTCATTCTTATATCAATACTCTGCGTATTCTTTCTTGGGTTATTTCCTTGTCTTAACTTACCTCTCGCACTGGCTCCTTATTTCTCAATAACATTCCGGGCAGGAACCCTTACTTCCTTTCTTTGATGTCACATTTGAATAATGTTCTGGAATCGTAGCATATCTGTAGGATTTGAATAAGTGCAATTTCATCCCTTTTTTATTTTTATCACGTTCCTTCTTTATCACTCCATAGTTACTAGAACCACTTAATTTTGACTTAATACCACATTACTCCATATTCCCCCTTTAGGGAAGTACTAAGATTTAATGCTATGAAGATCTACCTATAGATGTTTTACCTTTTCATCTTTGGCCTCTTGTCACATCATCGAGGACCCTAACTCACCTTGCGGTAATTCTTCTGTACCAAGGATAACGAAATTCCTTACTCGCGAGGGTGGCACTTAGTGTAACTGGCACACATAGTCCCTTAAGCTTAACTTTTCTCACATTGCTTGCTTTAGGGAAGCGTCTTCCTGAATGACCGTTCCCCGAATTTCTCATGAATCTACTTCTGTTGTCCATTCTACTATCGCCGGAACGAAATCTGAAATTCTCATGATGCAAACTATTAGCCAACCACTCAGTCCCTAATTCACGTTTAGTTATTTTGTTCACCAGCCCATACGGATTTCTATTACTTTGGGGTTTAACTCTCCCTTCTGGTAGCTGTGTTTGAGTCACGAACTTATTCCTTGAAATGAGGATATGACTTTATGGCCTATACTCTTTTGTTGTCTCAAGGCCTGTCACCTTTTGTCTTTTCCTTCAGTTGACTGTAGACTCTGTAATACTGTCATTTTTTTACCTAACGTTGTCATCCGTGTATCACATCTTACTCATAATGCTTCATTAACTCTCTTCTTATTTCCCTCGAACATCAAAAATCTATTACTTTATTCTAAAAATTCGAACAAGACATTCTTTTGCTTTTTGCTCCCCTTGCTTCATCCATCGGCTCTTCGGGTTGCTCAACGTCCTTGCTCTACTAGGGACGAGAGTCACACTAAGAAAACATTTATCCCTTCTAGGCTTTCAGTGCCTATCTTCTGAATTTTTTATATATATATTTTTTTCGATCATGCTAGTATTCGCATCTAATTTTAATATTCTAGAGTGCACCATCTAGGTGTCGTACAAGAAGATCTATTAGCACATTAGTAATACTCTTCAGAAATATCAAGTAACACAAACAATCCATTCACCATTTTGGGTTACTCTAACCCGAGCCGGATCCTGATGTTCCGTCCTTTTCTTAAACTACACCTGTTAGCCCCCATAGGGCATAACTGAGATGGGTACGGCCATCGTACATACCTCTATTATTGTTGAATATAACTCAAAAAGCTTATATTCCTCTGCCTGAATTATAAACACTGTTAACCTTCATTAACTGGGCGCCTCTTACTCTTCTTCATCTTACTTCTTTTGCTTGTTGAAACATGTATTTACCTTCTGAATCTCTCATTATCTTTCACCATTAAGGTGGATAGGTATTCTTGCCTCAAGACTCCTTATCAAGAGGCTTACACCTTTTGGTACGCACATGATCCGCTGAAGACCTCACATTTACTTATCATAAGCATGATGCAAAGTCGAGTTCCTCCGGCCCAACTCTTCCATAGCCATGTCTTTTACCAATCGTCTTTTTGGATGTAGCTATCGTCTTATGATGAATAAAATAGAAGTTAGGAATTTGAATTCTTACAACTGAGCTCTACCATACGATCTAGAGTAAGAAGAAAGGGTGACAGTCCTAAATGCCCTGTAGCCTGCTGCTTATAAGTGTGATGCACGACACACCCATAAAAAAGACTCTACTAGACACGGCTTGTAGACATCCCTAGGACAGAACTGCTCTGATACCACTTTTGTCACGACCCAATCCGATGGGCCGCGATGGGCACCCGGTACCTTACTCAACCGAGTACTAATATAACATGTCATTCATAATTCTATCATAGGTAAATGAACCAGAATAAATCATGAGAGAATACAAACTTATACATATGAAGTATGGGCCTATAAGGCCGGCATGATTCCAGTCATACCAATCAATACATGTACTTATCATACTAACCAAAGAAGCAACTCTGGAGCAAATGGAGCGCACCAACACCTTCCGCTGAGCTGACATCCAACTTGGAGGCTCTCGACCTGTCTATCAGGACCTGCGGGCATGAAACGTAGCGTCCCCGAGCAAAAGGGACATCACGACAAATAATGTACCGAGTATGTAAGGAATGAAAATTAGTAACTAGTAGACATGAGAGAAACATCGAGTAAAAGACTCAACATGTATATCTGAATAAATATGTGAATAATTTAATATTATAATGTCGTGCATATGAGTATAAATGTCATGCCATGCATGGGTATATGCTTTCATAACATCATCAAGCCTCTGAGGGCATCCCATCATATCATCTCGGCCACTGTAGGCAAATCATCAACGTATACCAGCTGATCAGGTGGTGGTGCATATATAACGCCATAATTCCCATATCCCATATACATATATATATATATATACCTATATACGTGTATATAACACCATGTGGTCAATGGGTCATTGTACATGAATGGAATGCAAGAGAAGTATGTCAATAAAATCTCTTGGAATGTCATAAGACCATTATGCCTTGGAGTAATATCATGAAGTAAAGCTTTTTTCAACTTACCTATTTTCCGAGACCCATGAACAGATGATAGAATAACAAGATACAAGGGAATTAAAGAACATAGGCACTCCTAATACTTCTATGAATAGAGTCATTTAGGGAAGTTGTACATTTTCTTGTTTCGTTCGTGTCGTATAGATCATGCCAAAAAGAAAGAAGGGATAGCCTTAACATACCTGAGCCGATGCTCCTTACAATCCTTCGAACACACGACAATTGCGACAAAACTCGTGATGGCAAAATCGGTGTAGGGAAAAATCCGTTGCCTACTTTGCGTGAATATCCGTTACCTTTCTCTTGAATTAGAAAGGTCAATTTGTATGAAGTCCGTATGAACCTTTGAATGCTTTGACATTATGACTAAAGATTTTTAATCTTGAAGGCTTCTTCCTTGAAGTCTTCAACGTTACCACTAACTACCTTAACCTTGAAGACTTAAATCTTGAATTCTTTATGACTAAGTACTTAAATCTCGAATTCCTTAATGTTTTGCCACCTTTTCCTCAATTGTACGAGTCATATGTACATAGACATAGTGGCTGCCACGTGGGGTGGGGGTGGGGGTGGGGGTGGGGGTGGGAAATATTAATCATTATCTACTTATTAGGTAATTAGGTAATGTCCCGTTACTCGGTAATTAACCAATTACCCGCAAAATTTAGAATTTTCTTAAATTACTTAAAATTCTACTCATCTTTAATATACTTTATACATCATACTATCACGGTCCTATGGTACCTTGTATGATACTAGTCCATAAATATCGATTATTATAGCTCGGACCGTATTTTATCCCAAATTGACAACCTTCAACGAAATTCATTTTCTTTAATCCGTGTACCCTTTATCCTTCATGGCACTTACTTATCGCTTGTTGTAAATAGCATAAATATGCTAACCTCGAGATAATCTCATTTTCGAGATTTTATCAATTTACTTATGGCGTATTTCTACGTACGAAAATGTGGGGTGTAACAAACAAGAAGCAATTAGACATGGAAGCATCAATAAGCAAGTAGCAATTAAGACACGAAAGCAATATATATTAGGAAACGGGGAAGGGAACATGCTAATCAAATAATTTGGCGATGCATAGGTGCTCGTCACCAAACCTATACGCCACACTCATGGTATTTCACATAGCAAGTAAGTTGGGGTTCGCTAATCCCTCAAGTCAAGGTTAGATCAAACACTTACCTAAAGCCAACGGATAATTCACAGCTCAAATACTGCTTTAGCTCTCGATTCCACCAACAATCCACTCGTATCTAATCATAATTAACTCAATAACATCAATTAACTCTAAATAAACAAATTCAAATGCATAATTACAGGTTTCCCAACATTTTTTCCAAAAAGTCAAAAATCGACCCCGGGCCTGCTTGGTCAAAACTCAAACTTCGGACCAAAATCCGATTACCTATTCACCCCCTAGTCCGGATATAAAATTGGTTATGAAATCCGACCTCAAATTTAGCTCCAAATCCCCAAATTTTAATATTCCTATGTTCTACCCAAAAACACCCAATTCCAGCATGAAAAAACACTAGATTTTAGGATGAAATCCTATAAAAAGATGAAATAGATTGAACGAAATGAGTCAAAAATCACTTACCTATGATTAGGGAAGAACTTGTCTTTGGAAAATCGCCTCTTTATGTTTAGGTTTTGAAAAGTGGGAGAATGAATGAAAAATCATGTCTAAGTTATGTTTTGAACAGCTGCAGATGTCGCATTTGCGACCTGAGCTTCGCAAATACGAAGCTCGCAATTGCGAAGGGGCTATCGCAATTGCGAAGCCTTCACAATTCCTACTGCCTTCGCAAATGCGAGGAAAGTGTCTCAATTGCGATTAGTGACCTCGCAAATGCGAACAAAAGATCGCATTTGCGATTCATAGCCCTCCCAGACTCCCTTCGCATTTGTGAAGGTTTGTTCGCATTTGCGAACTCTGTTGGCCCAGCCTTCTAGTCGCATTTGCGATGAAAGGCTCGCAAAAGCGGACCCTGCAGGGCTCGCAATTGCGATGCCTGATCTTGCAATTGCGAGATCAGGGGCCTGCAACAGCTGAAGCATACCAGCAATATTCTCCTAAGTCCAAAATAATTCTGTAGCCTAACCCGAGCCCTCGGGGCTCCAAACCAAACATGCACACAAGTCTTAAAACATTATACAAATTTGCTCATGCGATTAAATCGCCAAAATAACACCTGGAACTATGAATTCAACACAAAAACACATGAAAATTTCAAAATAGTTTCAAACATTCTATTTTCTCAAGCAAAGGCCCAAATCACGTCAAATCACTTCCTTTTTCACCAAATTTTACGGATAAGGTTTAACTATCATAACGGACCTGTACCGGGCTCGGAACCAAAATACGGGCCCGATACCCATCTTCCAAAAATTTATTTCTCAGGCTGGGGACCTCGGAATTCGATTTCGGGCATACGCCAAGGTCCCATGTTTTACTACGGACCCTCCGGGACTGTCGGAACACCGGTCTGGGTCTGTTTACCCAAAACGTTGATCGAAGTCCGCAAAAATCATCTTTTCAATCCAAAAATCATCATTTCTTAAATTTTTCACATAAGAGCCTTCTGGATACATGCCCGGACTGCGCACGCAAATTGAGGAGAGATAAAATGAGGTTTTCAAGGTCTCAAAACATGGAATCGGATTCTAAAATAGAAGATGACCTTTTGGGTCATCACACACTTCTACCAGCCTAATTTAATAATTCGTGATCCAATTAGTCATGAGCATCAACAATGATCTCCTGATTCTTTGTGGATGAAGGATTTTGAAAATCTAATCAAAAGCTTAAGGCCGAATAAAGTAGGCCGAAACATAATAAACTCCTTCGGTAACACTTTTTCAACTACCGAGGGATGCATTATATATCAAGCAAGTTGATTCCCTAACAAATTAAAGAAGGGAATGAGTAAAGAAAAAAATTAAATTACATAAACAACATTTTTTTAGTAGACAATTTACCTTGATCTAGGTTTCTAGAAATCGTATGTTTACTATAGCCATAGATCAAATAACATCCATCCAAATACACTTCTCCAGCAACAGAATATGCACATTCATCATGAGCAATCTGCAATGCTTTGTTCACACATCCACCATAATCACAAGCTCCGATAAAGTTAATGATCAAGACATTGAATTGACCTATATGTATCTATATTTTTCTGAAAATAAAAAAAAAAAGTTATCAACGAAAAAAAAAATTGAAGCAGATTATCAAATTAACGTAATTAGATATACCTCCTTACCTAAATGTCTCAAATATAATGTAGAAATATAAAACAAAGATATTGTGATATCTAAATTATTTCGTTGTCTTCCTCCTGAACCTAATCTTATAAGACATCGAGACATTTACCAATAATGAAAAAAAGGCAAGTATTTGAAATTACGGAATATGATTATTTATTTGAGCAAATTAAAAAAGTCACGAGTTAAGGTAATGCTAAATAACAAACTAGGGAGGTCTGTAAGAAACTTCATTTGTACTCCTTATAGTCAAACCTTTGAGAATCCTACCTTGAAGGATTCTTAGGGGAAATGTAAATTATTAAAAAAATTCTAATAATTTTTACATTAGGGATAGAATATATGAGCTATTATTAATCCAAATTATCAAAAATAACAATTTATTGGTATGGTCAATGTCTAGGATCATGAAATATTTATCTTGACAAGCATTTATCTACATGATAAAATATGTATCACAAACACTAAGGGCTATAGCTCAGTTGGTTGATGATTATTAATATCTTGCATGTTACTCCCAGCGTCTGAGGCTTCAAATATCCAGAAGAACAAGAGATGAATTGTGAAGTATAGTATCTCGCCCAAGTAGGTGTCGGAATTGTTTTTCAGTGAAAATTACAAGGAACTATATTACATAAAAATGTCAATATAGTATAGAACTGGTGGTTCTTGAAACAAAGAAAGGAGACATAAGAGATAGTCTAGGTAATATGCACAAATAGGACTTATTAAAAGAGTGAATTGTAACGCACAAATATAGACTCATTAAATAGAAGTAAAAAAAAGTGATAATTATATATCTCTTAACCGTCAGTTAAGATCACAAGTCTTTCATTTTAATATAACAAAATACGCGGAAAAACAAATACGCAAATACATCCACACTGCCCGATCCTGGTGTGACTAGTCATGAGCCACTAAGATACTGTCCAGTACTGTCTACTCAATACAAGAAAAGACTGAAATAAATAACACTAAAGATAGGAAGGAGAAAGCTAGGGCTGCGAATGCTGTGCAACTACCTTGCTATCTCCGGAAATACTCAGAGGCTGCTGAATGCTGTCACTCGGATGCTCTGGCACCTAGATCTGCACACAAGGTGCAGGGAGTAACGCGAGTACGCCAACTCAGTAAGTAACCAAAGTAAATAAAGGCTGAGTGCAGTGACGAGCATCTAAATCATATACATAATCTAACATAGAATGTCAATAGAAATATCAAAGTCAAATCTGTAGTTCAATATCCGAACATCTCGTAAAAACTCCAATTTCAATGAAAGTTAATTAAAACATTTGTTCAACATTTTTCAATAGAGGCTCGGCATAAAAGAAGGGCAAAAATAGTAAGTTCATAAACAAGCCCCTCGGGCAAAGTATCACTCATATATATATAGCCTCTCAGGCAAGCCTCTTAGTCACTCGTGACTCAACTCTCATCAATCAACACTCACACTCAGCACTCCCGCTCAATAGATATCTCACAATAATAACCACTACGGCGTGCAGCCCGATCTGTAAATATAAATATAGTCGACTGCACTCACTGGGGGTGTGCAGACTCCGGAGGGGATCCTACAGCCCAAGCGCTATATCGCGGCGGCGTGCAGCCCGATCCATATATATATACATATATATATATATATATAATCCTCACCATTAGGTCCTCGACCTCTCTTAGTCATCAACCTCACAGCCACTCGAGCATTTCAGTGAAAATCAGGGAAGTCAGCCCAAACAGTTTTCATATATTTGAAAGTAGAGTAATGAAACTTAATCGAACAATAAACAGGTAAAAATCATGACTGAGGATATGCTTTCGAATCAAAACAGTGTGAGGATAGTAGTAAAATATCCTTGAGGGTCAATACAGTTCGGCACAAGACCCCAAAAATGACATTCAGCTCAAATTAACAGATTCATTTCTAAAACCCATAGAAATCTTATAGAGTTTATCAAAATAAGCAACTCTACAGTTGCCACGGGACGGAAAGTAACAATCCCTATGGGCGCGCGTCCACACGTCCGTCACCTAGCATGTGCGTCACCTTATTTATCCAAACAGTACGTAGTTCCGGGGTTTCATACCCTCATGTCTAGATTTACAATCGTTACTTACCTCAAACCGGATGAAAATCTACTCCGCGATGCCTTTGCCACTCGACTCGGCCTCAAATCGCCCCGAATCTATCCAAAATCAGAATTATAACATCAATATATACTAAAGGAACAAAGCTTGCGCGAAAATAAATTACATAAAAAATCCCGAAATTGCCCAAACCCGACCCCCAAACCCACATCTCGGAATCCGATAAAAATAATATCACTAGATACCTTATCCTCCCACGAGTCCACACATACCAAGAACATCAAAATCGGACCTCAAATGGCCCCTCAAATCCCCAATTTAAACTCTCCAATTTCAAGCCCCAATCCCTCAATTTTAACCCTTAAATCCCACTAATTTCATGTCTAATTAGTAATTGCCATAGAATCGAGTATTGAGTTCAAAAACCTTACCTCCAAGTGTTACCCATGGAATCCCTCTTCAATTCCTCTCAAAAAGCTCCAAAACCGAACACAAATGGTGGAAAAATGACCAAATTTCGTGAAGAGGGCCTTTTATACTTTCTGCCCAGCGATTTCCGCACCCGCGGGCTGCTTCTGCGCCCAGAAATCCGCACCTGCGAAATTTACTTAACTCCTCAAAACCAGCACCTGCAACCCAAGTCTCGCACCTGCGGGCTCGCAGATGCGGTCAAGACCTCCGCTTCTGCGACCAGCACCGCTTCTGCGGTATCCTTTCCGTTTCTACGGTTCGTACCTGCGGTCCCTAATCCGCAGGTGCGGTTATGACAGAAATAGCAGCTGAAGCTGCTCCATTTCAAGACAAAACTTTCCGGTAGCCTTCCAAATTCATATCGATGCCCCTGGGACCTCAACCAAAAATACGAACAAGTCACATATAACTATTCAAACTTATTTTAACCTTTGGAACACTCAAAATAAGGATTTCCAAACTTCTGAATTCCGCAATCGATCCAAAAACCTATCAAACCTCATCCGAATGACCTGAAATTTTGCACACACGTCACAAATGACACAACATACCTAATCGAATTTCCGGAATTCCAATCCGACCCGGATATCAAGATTTCCACTGCCGACCGGAAAATGCCAAAATTTTAATTTCGCCAATTCAAGCCTAAATCTACCACGGGCCTCCAAATTTCATTCCGAACACGCTGCAAAGTTCCAAATCACCTGACGAAGCTATCCAAATCATAAAAACTAAATTCTGAGATCATTTACCCACAAGTCAACTTCCGGTTGACTTTTCCAACTAAATGGACAACTTAAGAGACTAAGTGTCTCATTCCACTCTAAGACCGCTCCGAACACAACACGACCAACACTATATGATCAAATACAACTGAACAACACATAAGGAAGCAGGAACGGGGAGAACGAGACTGTACTCATGAAACGATCGACCGGGTTGTTACACATATTCAGAATTTACTTATCCGATTATTCGGGTTCGCGCCGTATAGCACTCATTGAAGAGCTAGTAGAACTTCCTATTTTCTAGAACCAGATACGAAATCTTTTATTAAGTACAAAGAGAAGTTATTCAACCCACCAACCCCTTGGTGAAGCGTTCGTTTTTTTTTTCAATTTTGGAACTTGTTATGGAGAAATACTAGTCTACTTTTTTTTATCCCTTTTGTTTATAGACGAATGGGTCTTGAGAGAGTGACCCTTGCAATTGAGATATAGCCATTTATGGTTGTCTTCAACAATTATAGAAACAGAAGTCCAGTTGTCAAATTTTGATTCATTAATCCTTTGGTAACACTTTTTCAACTGCCGAGGGATATATTATATGATACAAGTTGATTCCCTAACAAATTAAAGAAGGTAATGAGTAAAGAAAAAAAATTAAATTCCATAAACAAGATTTTTGAGCAGACAATTTACCTTGATCTAGGTTTCTAGAAATCATATGTTTACTATAGCTATAGCTCAAATAACATCCATCCAAATACACTTCTCCAGCAACAGAATATGCACATTCATCATGAGCAATCTACAATGCTTTGTTCACACATCCACCATAATCACAAGCTCCGATAAAGTTAATGATCAAGCCATTGTATTGGAACTATATGTATCAATATTTTTGTGAAATTGATAAAATAAAGCTACCGATGAAAATAAATAAAAATTGAAGCAGATTATCGAACTAACGTAATTAATTATACCTCCTTACCAAAATTTCTCAAATATAATGTAGAAATATAAAACAAAGAAACTGTGATATCTAAAATATTTTCTCGTCTTCCGCCTGAACCTAATCTTAGAAGGCATCGATACATTCACCAATAATGAAAAAAATGCAAGTATTAGAAATTACGGAATATGATTATTTATTTCAGCAAATTAAGAAAGTCACGAATTAAGGTAATGCTAAATAATAAACTGGGGAGGTCCGTAAGAAACTTCATTTGTACTCCTATAGTCAAACCTTTTGAGAATCCTACCTTGAAGGATTCTTGGGGGAATTGTAAATTATTAAAAAAATTCTAATAATTATTATATTAGGGCTAGAATATATGAGCTATTATTAATCCAAATTATCAAAAATAACAATTAATTGGTATGATTAATCTCTAGATGATTATTAATATCTTGCATGTTCCTCCCAATGCCTGAGGCTTCAAATATCCAGAAGGACAAGAGATGAATTGTTGAAGAACTGTATCTCGCCAAGTAGATGATGGATTTGTTTTTCAGTAAAAATTACAAGGAACTATATTACATAAAAATGACAATATAGTACAGAACTGGTGGTTCTTGCAACAAAGAAATGAGACATAAGAGATAGTCTAGGTAATATGCACAAATAGGACTCATTAAAAGAGTGAATTGAAACGCACAAATACGGACTCATTAAATAGCAATAAAAAAAGTGAGAATTATATATCACTTAACCGTCATTAAGTAATAAGCATGTGTATAAAAAATAAATACTTGCATTTATTCATTTGGCAATTGGCACTAAGAGTGGTACTTTGATGAATTTGAAATACTTGAGCTGGGAACATGATACTAACAAGTGATTGTGAAGTTCTGAAGATTTTAAAAGTATCTATTTAGGTTCTTGGATCTTAAGAACATATTTTTCCACCCTTCTATTTTCACATGATACCGGATAGTGCAGGAAAGCTCCACCAATCATATTTAGTTTTCTAGCAATTCTTAATTGGCATTTATCTGTGAAAATAGCTTGAGATGAACCTTAATAGAGTTGCAAAGTGGCCATGAGGGCACCTCATTTTTTTTCTAATTTTTTCAATTTTGTTCGCTTAACCATGTTCAGAATTTACTTACCCGATTATTCGGGTTCGCACCGTATAGCACTCATTGAAGAGGTAGTAGAACTTCTTATTTTCTAGACCCAGATACAAAATTTTTTATTAAGTTCAAAGAGAAGTTATTCATCCCACCAACCCGTTGGTGACGCGTTTGTTTTCTATTTTTGAAATTTTGAAACTTGTTATGGAGAAACACTAGTCTACTTTTTATCCTCGTGTTTATAGACGAATGGGGTTTGGGAGAGTGACCCTATCAATTGAGATAGAGCCATTTATGGTTGTCTTCAACAATTTTAGAATGTCACGACCCAAAATCCATTAAAGGTCGTGATGGCGCCTAACAGTGATATCAGACAATCCAACTATTAAATGATTAACTCCATTACTCATTTTAGTATTTTTGAAATCATAATTTCCTTCAATTAAATAGTAAGAGATAAAATTTAAAATTAAATGGCAATATTTTCACAACAACAATATTGAACAATCCATAAGCACCCCTAAAATCAGATGTCACTAGTGTATGAGCATCAACTAGGAAATACAGTAAAAGACTACATATATCTGGGACACGAACAATAGATGCACCTATATGCTACCGAGGCGTTCGACCCCCTCCAAAAAAACAAAAAATACATTTAAACAACCAATTCGAGTTTTGTTAAGGGGCAAATATTCAACGAATTACCAATTCCCATTAACGGTCAAATAAATGATGTTTCACCCGTTACGATTCCTTTGTCAACTTTCAATATGATTTAAGCAAGTAAATTAACATGTACGGTGCAAACATCGCAAGTATAACATGATTTGGGTCCTAGACTACCCGGACATAAGCACTATTAGTAGCTATGTACGGAATCTCGTTACCTCGTGCGTACACAGCTCCCACAAATAGGGGCACATAATAATTGATTCACATATGGGGTTAATTCCCTCTTACAAGGTTAGAAATGAGACTTACCTCTCTCTGAAGTTCCATAACAGGCTCCAAAACCTTTCCAACAATTCAAATTGATGTCCATCGCTCCAAAACTAGTCAATAAATGTGCAAATCCATAAATATATACTCTAATACTCATTATAATCCAATTTACAACAATTTCCAACTCCGCTCGCAAAGTCGATAAAATTTCTCTCGGGCCCACGTGCCCGGATTCCGAATATTTTCGAAGATAAATATTACCCAGGGCATCACGAACTCAAATATATAATTTACTCTCAATCCATGCCCAAATTTGTGGTAAAAATCCAAAAATATCCATTTCTCGGTTTTCTACCAAAATCCCCAATTTTCACTAACATTCCATGAATTTCCATGTTAAAATATATATATAATCCAAGTATTTAACTTGCAATAGGTGGGAATCACTTACCTTGAAATAGATGATGGAAATATACTCTTTAAAAGCTCCAAAAATTGCTCAACCAAGTGAAAAATGAGAGGGGATCTGCCTAGGCCCGCTCTTCTTCATGATCGCAGGATTGACCTCGCGATTGCGAAGGCTAAACACACTGTCTCCACATTTTACTTTACGTATTCACAACCCAATGGCCGCGTTCGTGAACCTGGTGACCCCCAAGCCTCGTTCGCGAAAGCTAAACGCCTGGCAGGCCCCGACTCCTTACCTCTTCGTGTTCGCGTGCGCCTACCCGCGTTTGTGAAGGCTTCCACAACCTCAGCTCCGCGTTCGCGCCCCCTTCATCGCGTTCGTGATTGGCAAAATCCCAGATGTCCAAAGATCCTTCTTCGCGAAGGTCACCACCAGACACCAGCATCAGCCATTGCAAAACAAGGAAAAATGGTTTGAAACCACTCCAAATCACACCCGAGGACCTCGGGGCTCCGTCCAATAACACAAACAAGTCCCATAACATAACACGGACCTACTCGAGGCCTCAAATCACATCAAACATTGCCAAAACCGTGAATCTCAACCTAATTCAGGCTTAGTGATCCTTAGCACTTCAAACTTCTACATTCGACGCCGAAGCATATCAAATCAAGTGCGATTATCCTCAAATTTTACACACAAGTCATAATTGACATTACAGACCTATTCAACCTTCCTGTTCAGAATCCGACCCCGATATCAAAAATTCCACTTCCGGTCAAACATCCCAAAAACCTTCCATTTTCCAACTTTCGCCAAATGAATCCGAAATGACCTACGGGCCTCCAAATCTACATCCGGAAGCGCTCCTAAGACCATAATAACCATGCGGAGCTATGCCCAGGCCCGAAATTCCAAACGGACATCGATAACTTTAAAATACACTTCAACCCGAATTCATGAAATCCTTTCAAAATTCCAACTTTCCACAATAGGCGCTGAAAAGCTCGCGGGACAACAAAAACTCGATACGGGCATACGCCCAAGTCCAAAATCATCATATAAACCTGATGGAACCTTCAAATCTTGATTCAGAGGTCGTTTACTCAAAAATCAAACCTTAGTCAATTCCTTCAACTTAAAGGTACCGAAATTAGAATGTCCAATTCAACTCCGAATTTCCCGAAATTCAATTTTGACCACACGTACAAGTCATAATACCTTAGGTGAAGCTATTAAAGGCCTCAAACCGCCGAATGACGTGCTAGGGCTGTCCCACTTAAACATACGTTCGTCGAACGTGCTAAGAACTGCTCCAGAATTTGCCGAAATCATTAATCAACATCTCGTGCACCTACTCATGCTACCACAGCCCAGTTGGGCGCGTTAGCGTAAGCCAGTTTGAAGATCCTCCCTTTTATTCAGTCAAATAAACCTTAGAGCCAAATTCCAACATTTGGAATTCTCCATCGGCATGCTCTCAACATACGAACATCGTAATAGTCACTACACACTGCACAAAAACATAATTGTATACATGTTCTGAATTCAGACCATACACCGCATGATTCACATTACCATAATAACATCCCTAACAACAATAGCCATAATTCCATGAATCTGATGCCCACAACATACCTCATGACACATATTGACAGAATGTATGGGTCCACCACCTTCTATAGAGAACTAGGTTCACTATGATGTTCGATAGTACACACACATAGAACAGAAGTTAAATGACAAGCGGAATTTTACGTGAAAAATTCCCAGCTCAATGGGATTAAAAACCACAACCTACCCTTGTAGGATTTCAACTTCACTACTGAGTAACTTTCAGATTATAACTTATGCAACCTAGGAATTAAACTCTTAATCCCTTACTAACTTGTAATACACCTATTACAAACCACTTAGCAATAACTCTATTACAAAGACTTTAAAACTTGACTAACTCTAGCCAAGACTTAAACACACAGGTTTATGGTATACAAAGATGTTCCTACAAAGTTCTTCTAAATAATCTAGATAGGAATTACAATTTAAGGAACTATTACAAAGTTACAACTCAACTAAGGACACATAATAACACGATGTGGGAACTGGTCCGTAGTTTCATTGTTCTTTGTTTTGGAGGCACTTGAAACTGCTAGCTGAATAGTCACATGAGTGAGCTTGAGTAAATTCTCTAATTGTTCAACTACTTTGTTTTACCTCCCTTCAATGCATATATACATGTGTGACATCATTTCCAATGATGCAAGCAAGGTAGGTAAGTAGTCTTCTCTAGAAAGTTGACTGGAGTACTGTTCTGCACAGTAGCGTGTGCAGGCAACAACTTTCCAGCTGCAGAGTTGACTTCGTACAGTCTCCTCGGGAACTGGTAGGGACCAGGTCCCTCATCTGTTTCTTCCACTCCGAGGAGTTGAATCATATTCCACACTGAGTCCCAACCTGGAATCTTGTGAACTTTAGGTTTTGTAAATGTGTAACAGGTTTCTTATATGGTTCTGGATAGTAAGTTTGTTAGATCATCAAGACATAAGTAAAGTACTTATAACCAAAGTACATGTAACCTATCAATTTCCCCCTTTTTGATGATGACAAACTTTAAATTGAAAATCCTAGAAGGAGCCACAAAAGAACAAGATTGTGAACCAGAAGGACCTTAAGTTCCCCCAGAAACTATGCCTTCTCGCTTTTGTCAGTACCTGAACTTTTGTGAGTTCCCCCTAAACGAGGTTCCCCCCAATCTGTATTTTGTTTATTCAATTAAATCATCTTTCCCCTTTTTTCATCATAAAAGGGACATAATATGTTAGCAGTATAAAGAAGTCTAGCATAGTTAACCCATGTGACTTATGTGCTCAAACATGATAAAAGACAGAAGTAAAAGAGTAGCAACATAGATAGCAAAAGGGAAACTACTTCCATTAACCAGTTTTGGACTATCACAGGCAGAAGCAGAGTCATAGTTTTTCATCCACAGTCTTGAACAAACAAAAGCATATACCAGAAATAACAAAACATCACCAACAACAACATAAAAAGATAGACACTGGAAACTGGACACTAAGGGGACATTCATTAAGGGACACTGGAGGAAGGGGGCTAGGAAGAGGAAGCAAGAGTTTGGAGGACAAGATCCATGCGAGCATTCATGGACAATTGCTCATTGAGCAGTCTTTCTTTCAGGTCCTCCACATGTTTCCTTAGATCAGCGTTCTCCTTTGATAGGCGTGCAACCATTGCGCTGTGAGAACCACTGGAACCAGGTACCTCTTGCAACTGACTGAGCTGATTCTCAAGAATCATTTTCCTAGCCTTCAACTTTCGGATCTCCTCTGTGGTATTATTCTGAGCATTTATCAGTTGAGAGATTGTGGAAGTACTTCCAACTCCTCCGAATTTGTCAATACACTCACACTCCTTCAGAGTAGTTCTCGAAAAAGATTGCTTTTTCGTGCCCACTTTGGCCTGACCTAGAGGTACTTTGAAAAACTCAAAGACCTTTGTGAGAAAGAAACCATAAGGTAGTCCAGGGCTCCCGTCTTTGAGGTTCCCTACCTTCTGCATATGCTCAATCATTATGGCAGGCAAATTGATGGAGGAGAAATTTTCCAAAGTCTCCGTAAGGAATAGGTCAGCTTTGGATTCAATAGATTTTCTTTCGGCGCGGGGAAGAAATACTTTGTTAACCATCTCAAAAAGTAGCTGATAAACTGGAAAGAGTGCATTCTTATGCACATGTTCCCCATGTTGTACTGCCTTGTCCTTGAAAATGGCATTTCTGAAGTTTGGTGTGCAAGCACCCTGAGCAGATGACACTCCTTCGGTAGGAACACCCAGAATTGACCCCAATAAGGCAGTCCATCACTATGTCCACCCCATTTACCAACACACAGATTTGATCACCATCAACTGTGAAGAGGCTGGTGTAGAAACTCCGCACCTCGTCCTTATACACTATAGCAGCCTCACTTGTAAACAAATTGGTCCATTGTTGAGCATTAAAAATATCCACTAATTGTCTCATCCCAGCACTCTCTAGAATGTCAGAGGCAAATGTGCGGCCACACAGCACTTTCTGATTCTCCAACTTCCTTTTCTCAGACCTCAGAGTTTCACTCACTTTTCCTTTCTTGACGGAACGAGGTTCCATATTATCATCATCATCATCCCACTTTCTTTTCACTGACTTGCCGACAAACTTTTCCTTCTCCACTGACTTGCTCTCTCTATGTTCACTAGATTTCTCCAATTCTTCCTCATCAGACTTGTCACCACCCTCCTTCACTGTCTCGTAACCAGAACTTCTTGCCAACTTTTTACTGGAACCAACAACGTCACTCTTGGAAGAACTCTCAGCACTCTTAGAGGTGTGCTTTTCGCATTGAGAGAGAGAGAGAGAGAGTGCTTCTTGCTTGAAGACTTGCGGGACAGGGAACTAGGTTCCTTTTTGGTTTCCTCATCCACATCCACTACAGGAACATCCTCTACTTGTACAACATTTCCATCTTTGACCAATCTTCTCCTTCTTCTACTATTTTTACTCTTCTTGAGGGCAATTTCTAGAGCCTTATTTTGTTGCAACCAAGTAGTAGGTCTCTTAGGAGGTGGCTCTAAACTTACCACTGGCTTAGTCCTATCCATAATGAAACTAGCATACACCAAATCATTTGGCTCTTCTTCACTTTCAGGATTTGTCTTAGGCACCACCATATTCAAAGACTCAGCATCGAAGTGGGAATAGGGGGCGGTATCAACACGACCTGGGAGTATGACTCCTGGATTCTCCATGGAGGGATCAGATTCATTATTTGGGGCCCCAGTAGAATCATCTTGTGCCGGCTGTTCAAATGGCATAATTGCTCCCTATTCTTCTATATCTTCCCCTATGGCTCAGACCCTCCTCCATATTTTTCTATAATGACCCCTTCTGACGCAATGAATAACGTATTATGTATTTCATCTTTCTCATTTGGTTCCATGGCGATTTCAACAGACAAATGAGTGATGCCTTTAGAGTTATCACTTGTGCTCAGCCATGGATAGAGTAGAAGGTTCCTGAACGAGATTCATGTTCACCTTGTTGACTCTGTTTGACTGGTGAGACTGAAGGAGGACAGACATCTTCATACTTTCTTAGAGGAGGAGTGGACTCGGAGAGGGTAGGAAAGGGAGTAGAGTGTGGAGGAGACTCTTCCTTAGGGTTTGGAAAGAGTTTCACCGCTGAACTTCTCATTGGTGAGGACTCAATCACAGTGTTATCAGGCATACTAACGGTTGCTTGTGTTTCAGAGATGATGAGATTATTCTCGAGGGACTGTGGATTCGAGAAGAGAGAAGAGAATTTTGAGTTTGGAAGATAAAAGGTTGTGATGTTGATTTAATTGCGATTAGGGACTCATTCTGAAACGACGACATCCTTTTACTTGGGAGATGTATCGTTTAGAGAAAGGAGTAACATTTTGGCTGTGACGTATTGGATGAAGAGACATAACTTAAAAGATATTTTCACGCCAGTGATGATGTGGCATTGTTTTTTGTTCATTTTAAATTGTGTATGAAAGAACAAAGAAACCACTAACCTGCGTTAGAGAACTAGGTTCCCTAATAGGTCTGGCAAGTGAGTTTTATCCCCTTATTCTTCATGCACTGCAACATCTACTCTTGTAGTCATCATGCTTGTCTACCTGTAACGGTATAGAGGTTAGTTAGACTTAGCTAGAAATCACTTTAGCTAGCTTTTACCTGACTATGACTTTCATAACCAATAATGATGAACCAGGTTCTCAGTTGTGGTTCATCATCCCCCCGTGCAAGGTGATCTTTCTCATAATGCTTTCTTCCCAAGGCTTTTCGTGAAGATGTCTACAACTTGATCTTCAGCAATCACTGTATTAAGCCTTCTTGAGTTGGACTCAAGTTCTTCGAATCCGTTGCTTGGTCTATAACACTTTGTTGCTCGGTCCATAGTACTTGACCACAACAGGATGCTGATTATACATATTCTGCTTCAGCTGTTAAGAGTGCCATTAAATTCTGCTTCCTTGAACCTTATGAGACAAGATAGGAACTCAGTGACTGCCCCACTTCAGCGAGCTTTTCCTATCCATTTACTTGGACGATAGTAGAGAACTAGGTTCTGTGTTCTACTAGGATACCTCAAGATGCTTACACCATCCTTCAGAGGAGAATACCTTGGATTTGACTGAGACCTTGCACAGAACTCATCTCTGACCACGATGTCTAGTCTACTTGCAGTGAGATACATGAGTGATTTAGTGATGTCTCTATGCAAAAGCCCTCTTTCCAACAACTTGTTTTTCTGCTTATGTTGTTGTAGACACGAGACATGGTTCCTAGATGGAATCAATGGTTATTCTCTACCTTGATTAGTTTTTTCTATTCTCTTTTGAGATGAGTATGTCAGGAGGATTCCTCCATCTCTTCTATCATCAGATTTTCAAGGCTGAACCTTCCCATTGTTGAGAACATGACAGTTATACCCAGATATCCTCACTTGAGTCAGAAACTTTGGTCAAGATGTTTGCTAACCCTTCATCAATTAATATTGACTTAGCCCAAATTTTCAAGAGTCCTTTTCTTCTTTTCAAAAACTCTATCTGAGGTGGTGTTCTTTGAGCTAAGTGTTTGAGTAGTTCTTCTTTCACCATAGCATTCATGTAAGGCCCCGTGAAAACTTGTGCTTAAAACTTAGAACTCGTAGTGCCATGTTATGAATATGTGTTAGGAATGTGTAAAAAGCTCGCCGCAGTTCGGAACCTTTGTATCGATCTAAGCATTTAAAAGTCAAGAATCAAAGTTTTCATAAAAAGTGCTATTATGCGGTCCAAAATGCGGTCGCAAATCAAGTATGCGGACCGCACTTCTACCGCAAAGTGATTTTGTATGTTAGTCAAATTTGAGGTCAAAATTGCGGTCCATTATGCGATCGCATAACTGATATGTGGACCGCATAGTTGTCGCATAATCGTCTTGAGATTTTGTAAAGGGCAGTTATGCGGTGAATTATGCGACCACAGAACGAGTATGCGGACCGCATTTCTGCCGCAAACCCAAACAAAATGTTCAGAGTTTCGGAGCACTTTTGCGGTCCATTCTGCGGACTGCATTTCCACTTTGCGATTGCAAATTGCAACCGCAAACCGGACTCGGGCTCCTATTATTCTAATTTTTAAACCCGAACACTTCTTCAATAAAACACCCCAACCCCTCATTTTAACATATTTTCTGAACAAACTAGAGAGAGGGAAGAGAGATTTCTTGAGAGAGAAGGTCCTACCTTCATCGATTTGATTCTTCAAAATCACCCGGGCCGGGGAAATTTCAAGTAATTGTCTTCATCTTCGTTCTTGCAGGTAAAAATCCCCAACCATTTTTCATTTGCTTTTAAATTTAGACAAAAAGGGGGATTCTCATGCATTGATTCTTGAAAATGGAAGTTTAAATACACATGCATGTCTTTTAAAACCTAAAATCTAGTAAGAGGAATTGGGTAGAAGTAATGGTTTGCAAAAGAGGGGTTGACAACCTAAATAAGTTTGGGTAGTAATTATGAACTTATGTAAATATGTACTTTGTATGTTGGGCGATGTAACTTGTAAACCACGCTAAGTAACCATGTATAATATGGATATTTTGTAAAAAGGTGTTTAAATCATAAATGGCTATTTCCTTTGATTAATGAGTAATGAAAACACGGGGTAACACGTGGGATAGGAAAGGCACCCAGGTTCGCTCGACTGGGGCTACCCGGTCGAGTGCCGGTCGCGCCTCTCGGCTTTGGGGCGTGACAAACATGGTATCAGAGCCTAAGGTTTTAAAAGAGTTCTAGGATGTCTCGGAGCCGTGTCTAGTAGAGCCCTTCTTATCGGTGTGTTGTCGACCACATCTATAAGTAGGGGGCTACATGGACATTTAGGAAATTACCCTTTTCTTTGTTATTCTATATCGTGCGGTGAAGTGAAAGGTGAAAGTATCTATGTCTAACTTGTGCTCTGTTCCAAAATTTTCAGTAATGGCACCTAAGAAGAGAGCTAGACTCGGCCTTGGGGCCAATGCCACCCCAAGTGTGGCTATGAATCATGTACCTGATGCTGTGGGTGAGAGTGACTCCCGGGTCTTGAATCTACCTAACCCACCTATTCCAGATCAAAGTATTCTTGTTCCTGCTGCGGCAGAGGGTGCTACCATCCCTTCCGCCGATATTCCTGATCCTGATGCAGTTCCAGCTTCCGGTCCTGGGGTTTCTGATGGGGACCTTAGGGGAGCCATCCATATCTTGACCCAGTTAGTGGACGCTCAGACTCAGAGATCTCATGATGCCCCTGCGTCCTCCGCGGACAGGGATATTCCGCCAGCTCCAGAGTCAACCAGTTTCTGTGGTTAGCCCCTCTAGAGTTCTCAGGCACAGACCCAGAGGCCGATCCATAGGATTTCCTTGATGAGATGTATAAGACCCTTCGAGTGATGAAGGCTACATAGACGGAGGGAGTTGAGTTGGCTTCATACAGGCTGAGGGGAGCAGCATATTCGTGGTTCGAGATGTGGGAGGATTCCCATGGGGAGGGAAGACCTCCGGCTAGATGGGATGAGTTTGTAGATGCATTTATGGACCACTTCTTGTCTGCCGAGACAATGGCAGCCCGTGCCACTGAGTTTGAGGTCCTCATGCAGGGCAGTAGGAGTGTTTGGGACTACCACATGGAGTTTGTGAGATTTTCCAAGTATGCTCCTCAGTTAGTGTCGACCATGGATGCTCGAGTTCGGCGATTCGTTCAGGGCCTTAGTCCTTTGGTGGTGAATGAGGCTGCTACAGCGGCCTTACACTCGGATATGAATTATGGAAAGATTGTGGGATTCGCTCAGGCCAAAGAGGCTAGAATGTTGAAGATACGGGCGGAAAGGGAGAATGGCACCAGGGCTCGATCAGTGGGTCATTCAGGGAGAGCGGTTCAGGGGGAGGGTCATCAGGGCCATCCCAGTCATGTGCTCATTCTTCAATGAGTGCACCGCCATCTGCGCACAGTTATCAGTAGAGCAGTCACTTGTGACGAGGTTCAGACAATAGGAGACCCCATCAGTCCGGTCATCCAGGAGGGAGATCACTGCAGCAGGGGAGGGCTCCATGCCCCAAGTGTGGGAGGTTCCATTCGGAGACATGTTATTTGGATATCCCGGTGTGTTATAGATGCAGTGTGAGAGGTCATATCCAGCGGGACTGTCGTGCGCCCAGTCAGGACATGGGTAGGGGATTTACTCGGTCATTCGGTTCTTCAGCCGCCACATCATTCGTGCGTCCTCCAACCCCAGCAGGGCATGGTGCAGTTAGGGGTGGAGCTCGTGGTAGAGGTCGACCCAACCGGTTTTATTTTTTGAGTGGTCGCCAGAGTGCAGAGGCTTTTCCAGATGTGGTTACAGGTATCTTGTCTGTTCAGGCCATTGATTGTTGTGCTCTTACTGATCTGGGGTCCTCTTTGTCTTATGTCACCCCATTCATTGCTTCAAGTTTTGGGATAGGACCCGAACAGCTTCATGAGCCGTTCTCCGTATCGACTCCGGTTGGTGATTCTATCACAGCCGCGTGAGTTTATAGGAATTGTATAATCACGGTATGTGGTCGTGTTACCACGAACGATCTTATCGAGCTTGGAATGGTGGATTTTGATGTGATTATGGGAATGGACTGGCTTTATTCGTGCTTTGCTAAACTTGACTGCCGAACGAGGGTCATGAGACTAGAGTTCCCTAATGAGCCGGTTATTGAGTGGAAGGGGAATGGTGTGGTGCCGAAAGGTAGGTTTGTTTCCTACCTTAAGGCTTCGAAGATGATTAAGAAGGGATGTATCCATAATTTGGTCCGGGTGGCGGACACCACTTCAGAAGTGTCTACCGCCGAGTCCGTGCCAGTCGTGAATGAGTTTCTTGAAATGTTTCCGGACGAGCTTCCAGGGATTCCTCCAGATAGGGAGATTGATTTCGGGATTGATGTATTGCCAGATACGCAACCAATATCTATCCCACCATACAAAATGGCTCCAGCAGAGTTAAGGGAGTTAAAAGAGCAGCTGAAGGATTTATTAGAAAAGGGGTTCATTCGGCCGAGTGTGTCGCCGTGGGGTGCTCCGGTTCTTTTTGTCAGAAAGAAAGATGGGTTGCTGCGGATGTGTATTGATTATCGGCAGCTCAACAAAGTGACCATCAAGAATAAATATCCTTTGCCTCGGATAGATGATTTGTTCGACCAATTGCAAGGTGCAAGGTTCTTCTCCGAAATTGATCTACGGTCCGGGTATCACCAATTGAAGATCAGAGAGCAGGATATTCCTAAGACCGCTTTCAGGACTCTCTATGGTCACTTTGAATTCTTGGTCATGTTCTTTGGGCTAACCAACGCCCTGACAGCTTTCATGGATCTTATGAATCGAGTCTTCAAGCCATTTCTAGACTCCTTCGTGATTGTTTTCATTGATGACATCCTTGTTTATTCGCGGAGCCGGGAGGATCATGCCGATCACCTCAGGGCAGTTCTGCAGATTCTTTATCAGCACCAGTTGTATGCTAAATTTTCAAAATGTGAATTTTGGTTGGAGTTCATTACCTTTCTGGGTCATGTTGTTTCTGGTGAAGGGATTAAGGTAGATCCCCAGAAGATTGCAGCAGTGAAAGATTGGCCTAGACCCACGACCCCGACGGAGATCCATAGCTTCATGGGTTTAGCAGGGTATTATCGGAGGTTTGTGGAGGGATTCTCTACCCTCGCCTCCCCATTGACTAAGCTGACACAGAAAGCAGTTAAGTTCCAATGGTCCGACGCTTGTGAGAAAAGTTTTCAGGAATTGAAGTCGAGGTTGACCTCGGCGCCGATATTGACCTTGCCAGAAGGCACGGAAGGATTTGTGGTTTATTGTGATGCCTCCAGGGTTAGTTTGGGGTGTGTGTTGATGCAACATGGGAAGGTTATAGCGTATGCTTCAAGGCAACTCAAGAATCACGAGAAGAATTATCCGACGTATGATTTGGAGCTTGCGGCAGTTGTGTTTGCTTTGAAAATATGGCGGCATTATCTTTATGGGGTCCATGTGAATGTGTTCTCAGACCACAAGAGTCTACAATATTTGTTCGAACAGAAGGAGTTGAATTTAAGGCAGCGACGGTTGTTAGAATTGCTCAAGGATTATAATATGAACATTTTGTACAATCTAGGGAAGGCGAATGTGGTGGCCGACGCTCTCAGTTGAAAGTCTATGGGTAGTTTGGCTCATTTGTGAGCGGATCAGAGGCCCTTAGCTCGGGAAGTTTATCAATTAGCTAGTCTGGGGGTTTGTAATTCGACCTCAGACGAGGGGAAAGTTATGGTGCATAATGGAGCAGAATCGTCACTTGTAGCAGAAGTCAAGGAAAAGCAGTTTATTGATCCAGCATTGGCACAGATGAAGGAGGTAGTTTTGAATAACAAGACTTCGGCATTTTCACTCGGCGGCGATGATGGTGTATTGCGATGTCAAGGTAGGCTATGTGTTCCAGATGTGGATAATCTTCGGGAGAGGGTAATGGCAGAGGCTAATAATTCCAGGTATTATGTGCACCCAGGATCTACGAAAATGTATCATGATCTCAAGGAAATTTATTGGTGGAACGGTATGAAGAGGGGTGTGGCGGACATTGTATCTAAGTGTCCGAATTGTCAGCAAGTAAAGGCTGAACATCAGCGGCCCGGTGGTTTAACTCAGCTTATGGAAATACCAATGTGGAAATGGGAGATGATCAACATGGATATCGTGGTAGGGTTACCTTGCACTCAGTGCAAGTTCGACTCAATTTGGGTAATAGTGGATCGGCTCACCAAATCAGCTAACTTCTTGCTAGTCAAGTCCATCGATATTGCGGAACAGTATGCTTAGTTGTATATCAAGGAAATAGTAAGGCTTCATGGCACTCCACTTTCTATTATCTCAAATCGAGGGGCCCAGCTCACAGCTAATTTTTGGAAGAAATTTCAGCAAGGTTTTGGTACTCAGGTGAATCTCAGCACGACTTTCCATCCACAGACCGATGGTCAAGCGGAGCAGACTATTCAGACGCTTGAAGATATGTTGCGGGCTTGTGTCTTGGATTTCAAAGGTAATTGGGATGATCACTTGCCACTTATAGAATTTGCTTACAATAACAGCTTTCATGCTAGCATTCGGATGGCCCCATTTGAGGCATTGTGCGGAAGGAGGTGTAGGTCTCCGATTGGATGGTTCGAAGTGGGTGAAGCAGAATTAACAGGGCCAGATCTCGTACAGCAGGCAATGGAAAAAGTTAAAGTCATTCAAGAGAGGATGAAAACTGCTCAGAGTCGCCCGAAATCCTATGCGGACGTACGTCGAAGAGAATTGGAATTCCAAGTAGATGATTGGGTGTTCTCTAGGGTATCCCCTATGAAGGGAGTCATGCGATTTGGGAAGAAAGGGAAGTTGAGTCCTAGGTATGTCGGGCCGTATCGGATCGCTCAAAGGATAGGGCAGGTAGCTTATAGGCTGGAATTGCCCCCTGAAATGTCATTAGTGCACCCGGTGTTCCATGTGTCTATGTTAAAGAAAGTGGTTGGAGATCCATCCACCATTGTGCCAGGCGAGACCATCGAGGTTAATGAAGAGTTATCATATGAAGAAATTCCGGTTTCTATTCTTGATAGGCAAGTCCGTAAATTAAGAAATAAGGAAATTGCTTCAATTAAAGTATTATGGCGAAGTCAACGAGTCGAGGAAGCCAGTTGGGAAGCGGAAAATGAAATGAAAGAAAAATATCCCCACCTGTTTGAACCAGTCTAATAGTGATCGTGCGAACTCCTCTCTCTAAGCAAACTGATATTGTGTTCAATTTGGTGCAAAGATACCCCATTTTCCCCTAAATGCTTTACTATTGTAACTCCTCAAGTTGGGCAAGAATTGTATGTGTTGTGATTATTTGAGTCATGTGCAACCCTTTTTTTTGTAAATGAAAGTTTTGTAATAAGTGAACGACTAATGGTAGTGTAGATTGGTAATGATTAATTGAAATGCATATAGTATGTTGAAGAGGTTAAATTGTATGGGACTCATTGAAGTGACTAATTTATGTACAAAATATAACAAGTGATTGAATATGTGCTAGTGTTGAAGTAATGAACTGTATACCAGTTGTAGGGATAATAGGAATTGTGTAATGATGCTTGGAAATATATTTTGGGGGCTCTCTAATAGGTAGATAAGCCTAATTACAAAGGAAACTCTGGCAAAATTTTCTAAAAATCTGGGAGTTAGTGAAAAATTAGGAGTTTGCATAGCATGTTTTCAAAACCAACTGATTTCCAAAATCCTCATTCGAGGACGAATGATTTTAAGTGGGGGAGGATGTAAGGCCCTGTGAAAACTAGTGCTTAAAACTTATAACTCGTAGTGCCAAGTTATGAATATGTGATAGGAATGTGTAAAAAGCTCGCCGCGGTTCGGACCCTTTGTACTGATCTAAGCATTTAAAAATCAAGAATCAAAGTTTTCCAGAAAAGTGCTATTATGCGGTCCAGAATGCGGTCGCAACTCAAGTATGCGGACCGCACTTCTACCGCAAAGTGAGTCAATGTGTTAGTCAAATTTGAGGTAAAAAATGCGGTCCATTATGCGATCGCATAACTGATATGCGGACCGCATAGTTGTCGCATAATCGTCTTGAGATTTCGTAAAGGGCAATTGTGCGGTGCATTATGCTACCGCAGAATAAGTATGCGGACTGAATTTCTGCCGCAAACCAAAACACAATGTTCAGAGTTTTGGAGCACTTTTGCAGTCCATTCTGCGGACCGCATTTCCACATTGCAATCGCAAAGTGCGACCGCATACCTGACTTGGGCTCCTAATTTTTCTAAATTTTAAACCCGACCCCTTCTTCAATAAAACACCCCAACCCCTCATTTTAACATATTTTCTGAACAAACTAGAGAGAGGGAAGAGAGAGTTCTTGAGAGAGAAGGTCCTACCTTCATCGATTTGATTCTTCAAAATCACCCGGGCCGGGGAAATTTCAAGTAATTGTCTTCATCTTCATTCTTGCAGGTAAAAATCCCCAACCCTTTTTCATTTGTTTTTAAATTTAAACAAATAGAGGGATTGTCATGCATTGATTCTTGAAAATGGAAGTTGAAAGACACATGCATGTCTTTTAAAACCTAAAATCTAGTAAGAGGAATTGGGTGGATGTAAAGGTTTACAAACGAGGGGTTGACAACCTAAATAAGTTCGGGTAGTAATTGTGAACTTACGTAAATATGTACTTTGTATGTTGGGCGATGTAACTTGTAAACCACGCTAAGTAACCATGTATGTTATGGATATTTCGTAAAAAGGTGTTTAAATCATAAATGGCTATTTCCTTTGATTAATAGTAATGAAAACACGGGGTAACACGTGGGATAGAAAAGGCACCCAGGTCCGCTCGACTGGGGCTGCCCAGTAGAGTGCCGTTCGCGCCTATCGGTTTTGGGGCGTGACAATTCATCCACTTATGGCATTGTCCAAACCTGTTCCATGATTTAGTCTGATGCAAGCCACGTTTGTTTCTATTTGTACCTAGATCTTCTTGACAGGAACCATAGTTTCTTGAAAGATCTCTTGGTTCTGAAGTGATGTCTACCCCTTTTTGGGCTTGAATGAAGCTGACATGCTTTCTTTTGCACAGGCAGTGCACACTTCATGATACTTGTTACTCACCTTAATTAGACCACGAACCAGGTTCTTCAGATCCGGTTTGTTTAGAGATAGACAATGTGCAATGCTCCAGACCTTCGTCCCATAGTTCATTATTGTTTTTGATAGCTTCCAACCAACTTATGTCTCAGCTCTACAAAAGTTCAATCACAGCAACATACGTACACTTGTGTCTTTTGGCTACAGAAACACCTCACCAGTCAGAGGATTTGAGATTTTGAATATCCTGGACAAGCATTCCACCTTATTTCCTTTGACACAAAATTTCTAACTCCTAGAGCGTTCCCCCTTTTTAACCATTTTTAATAAGGGTACACTCTCTCCTTGCAGGGCTTTTTAGTGAAGGGAGATTGATTGTATTTCAGTCCTGTCCTTTGAGCTGCCACTGTTCTTGTGTCACTATTGGCTGCTTTCCTTCACTGCTCCCTGTACACGGAAATCAAGGGCTAGATTTAGGAACCCGAACAAGTTTGGGTCCCTTGTTAGGAGAAAAAGGATGAATGAGTGCTCTCTTAGTCCAAGCAGGCAAAATGCATTTCCTATTTGATGGTTTCCTATTTGACGGACCAGGTCCTCTTGCACTAGTTGCTCTCTCAGTAAAGACTTTATTTCTCTAACGAGACTGAACCCTAGCCATGCAATTTCCTTTGAGGTGCCCATTGTTGCCACAGTGGGTACATAGCCAATTGTCGGGTACACATACTTGCTATGAGGGTTGTAGGGAATCTTATCCCTTTGAAACCCAATCCCCTACCTATTCCCCTAGAGTTGGTGTACATGGTAGTGATAGCATCTGAGGTCTAGGTCCACTTAAGAGATTTCTCAAGATCATACTTTACTTTCCCTAGTTCTTCCTAAATCTGTTTGTTTTTCTCAAGTTCAGCACACAGACTTGTCTTTACCAAGTTTAACTCATTTTCAAGGTTAATGTGTGCTTCACTTGCAACATCCTTTCCCTTTTAAAAGCTTCCAGGCCTATTAGCAGTTTTGAAATCCTGAATTGTTTCTTTCAAGTCTACTACCACCACTACTAGGTCATCTATTTCTTGCTCAATGATAGCAACTCTCTTAGTCAAGGTTTCCTTTTCTTTACTTGCACACTCAATAGTTTCTTTTATGTCCACCACAACCACCATTAAATTGTCTCGTTCATGTTCTATACTCGTAATTTTCTCTTCTAATGCATTCTTTTCTTGTTTTAGGTTGTTTATTGTTTTATTCAAATCAACTACAACAACTACTAAGTCATCTCTGGTATGTTCAGCTTCCCCTAGTTCTTAAAGCATCTTTATCACTGATATGACCATGGTATGCATCAATTAGCACATTTGCTAATGACATGAGCTTTTTGGGAGAGTAAGATTTCAGATTTCTCTCCAGAAAGTTTACCTCATCCCCGTCGTCATCTTCATCGTCATCAGATTGAGCCATTAGAGCAATGATTGAATCATACTCAGTTGTTTCATTTTCCACTGCCATCATTAAACTGCCACCATGGTAGTCTTCTTCTTCAGATTCGTTGGAGGAGTCTCTCCATGCAGCAAGAGCTTGCTTTACAACGTTGTCAGCATCATTCTACCTCTTGAAGCGTTTGTTAGGAACCTGGTTCCACTTTGCTGCTTTGTCAAAGTTTTTATTATACTAATCTTGCATTAGTAGGGGGCAATCCTTGATGAAGTGTCCTGGCTTGCCACATTTATGATAGAGGTCATGATTTATGGGCTTGCTAGAGCTACCCCTTTTTGGAATGCCTCCATTCCTGCGAACCATCTTCTGGAACCTCTTTTTTAAGTAAGCCATGTCTCCGTCTTCACCACTTGAGTCATTGTTGTCTGTCTTGAGGACCAGGTTCTTCTCTCTCTTGGGCTTTCTTCTTTCATTATTCTTCTTCTTTTCCATTTCATAGGTTATCAAGTTTCCAACAAGTTCATCCATGGTCAGTGTCTGCAGGTCCTTAGCCTCTGTAATAGCGTTAACTTTGCTTTCCCAAGAACTGGGCAGTACACTAAGGATTTTTCTGACAGGCTTGTTTCGTCGAATACTTTCACCAAGAGAGTGAAGATCATTGATGATGGAGGTGAATCGAGTATGCATAACTTGGATGGATTCATCATCTTTCATTCTGAAGAGCTCATATTCTGTTGTGAGCATATCAATCTTGGATTGCTTCACCAGAGTTGTTCCCTTGTGAGCTGTCTGAAGAGCCTCCCAGATCTCTTTTGCTAATTAACAAGCTTATATACTGTTATATTCATCTGGGCCAATACCACACACAAGAATTTACTTTGCTCGAAAATTCTTTTCTATGACCTTTCTATTAGCGTCATTGAATTCTTTCCTCGTCTTGGGAATGGCTACACCTGGATCACCAATGTTCTTTGCAGGGACAAAAGGTCCATCACATATTACATCCCATAACTCGGAGTCTTCAGCCATGATGAAGCCATGCATCCTAGTTTTCCACCGCCCATAGTGTTGACCATTGAACCTAGGAAGTCTGTACGTGAACTAGCCTTCTTCGATGTTTGGAGGAGCAACCATGAGGATCCTTTCTGGTGTTAACCTGATAGAAAGAACCAGCTCTAATACCAATTGATAGAATGTATGGGTCCACCAACATCTATAGAGAACCAGGTTCTTTATCAGGTTCGACCATACACACACAGAGAACAGAAGTTAAATGACAAGAGGAATTTTACATGGAAATTTCCCAGCTCAAAAGAATTAAAAACCACGACCTACCCTTGTAGGATTTCCACTTCACTACTGAGCAACTTTCAGCTTACAGCCCATGCAACCAAGGAATTAAACTCTTAATCCCTCACTAACTTGTAATACACCTATTACAAGCCATTTTGCAATAACTCTATTACAAAAGACTTTAAAACTTGACTAACTCTAGCCAAGACTTAAACACGCAGGTTTAAGGTTTACAAAGATGTTCCTACAAAGTGCTCCTAAATAAGATAGATAGGAATTACATTTTGAAGAACTATTACAAAGTTACAACTCATCTAAGGACACACAATAACTCAATGGGGGAACTGGTCCGTTGTTGCTTTGTTCTTTGTTTTTGAGGCACTTGAAATTGGTAGCTGAATAGTCATGTGAGTGAACTTGAGTAAATTCTCTAAGTGTTCAAGTACTTTGTTTTACCTCCCTTGAATGAATACATACATGTGTGACATCATTTCTAATGATGCAAGCAAGGTAGGTAAGTAGTCTTCTTTGGAAAGTTGACTGCAGCACTGTTTTGCACAGCAGTGTATGCAAGCAACACCTTTCTAACTGCAGAGTTTACTTCGTACAGTCTCCTCAGGAACTGGTAGGGACCCGGTCCCTCAACTGTTCCTTCCACTCCGAGGAGTTGAATAATATTCCACAATGAGTCCCAACCTGGAATCTTGTAAACTTGAGGTCTTGTAAATGTGTAACAGGTTCCTTATCTAGTTCTGGATAGCAAGTTTGTTAGATCATGAAAACATAAGTGAAGTACTTATAACCGAAGTACATGTAACCTATCATATATAAGTCTCGTTCCAACTCTTGCAATAATGCCACGACAGAAAAGATGTGTAGCAGTTTATAACCAACTGCTCAGACATAAATCATTGAGTCTCTTCTCCTGGCAAGAACCATTACCCCCAATCATGAACCAAATAACGATATTTGCACTTTAATATGCCTTATATACATCCGATTGCACCGATCCCAGGTCCAATAATCTCGTCTCACCCAGTACAAGCTGGTCAGGCAATAAACCATCTCATATACTGCTAAAGGTCTCATATTAAGCCACAATGTACCAACAAGCTACCAACTAGAATATGATACATAAGGAGATCGAGCCTTGGAAGGAACTACTCAACCCGCGCAACTAATTTGACAACTAAAATGATGTCATGAACCTTTCTCAGAAAACGAGGGACAAAACACACAGTAATATATATAGGGAATTGTGCTCAACATCACACTGTTGTGGCGTGCAACCCGATCCACACATGATACCCTTGCGGCGTGTAAACCGATCCAACCATGATACTCGTGGCGACGTGCCGCCCGATCCAAACAGTGTACCCCTAGCGGCATGCCACCCGATCCACACATAAAAATCTAAAGAAAACACACCTCGAGCCGTAACGCTTATACTCACGAAATGCTTGAATATCAACCATAAGCATGCCATGTGCACAATACAACTCCTGGGAGACGGGTAGAGTCATACACTACGAAACTCAAGCACCACTAAGATGCGACATATAATCTGCATCTCGAGAGCCATCCTGCTGACATAACAACATCGCTACGCCGGACCTCATTACATGTGCAGATAATCAATCCGTCTCACAAACCACATCGCACAATAGAGTATTACATAAAATAGCTGACGATGAAATGAAAATCCAATGCCCGAATACTATTAACAAGGAATGCTATGCTGAATGAAAACGCTCAGGCTGGTACAGAGTACACATCGACATTTGGACCCATCAACGGACCTCAAACCGATTCTGATCATACCATACTTGGGCAAATAACATCTCATAGATCCACAAGGACCTTTTTCCTATGACACACAAGAACAGGTGTCGAATCCGGAACAAACTTCCACAATTAACAACTAACTGAATAGAGCTCCCTTCAGGCCTAAACTCTTACATTATCCATAGTAACAAAATCTCCATATTTGGTTTAATTATTTAATCAATCAAGTGACTACATGTAACACTTATACAATCTTCCCGTGGGATATGCTCCGATGACCTTCCGCACCAGGTAACAAGTCTGCACATCCATACCACCGACCACACTGATGTTATAATGCAAATCAAGATTCTGCAAATCACTATACAAAGCCTCTTACACAGGACACAGATCTCGGGTGACGCTAAAGACAATACCATCTTACTCTAACCATCTGAATCTTTTCTTGCTCATCCGAGCTCGTGATATTCTTGTCAACACCAAACTGCAACCTTGATCCTTAACATCCAATTCCCATGCCGCTCACTACACCTAATATGCTAATACGGGAGAGTAAGAATTTCACCATAACTCCTGAACCACTAGTAAAATAAACACTTTATCATATAGAAACCACTTACATAGCTCATTTTTGAAGAACCAATGCAACACGCAACTGAATTCTCACACCGCGGGAAATACAAACCTCATGTCGCGATCTAAACCGCCATGACTATTCTAGAATCCATTTACTCAACCTAGTTCATTGAACCAAATACCTCCCAAAATCAATCGAATTATGGTCGCTGTCAAGCCTTGCACGTACCGCCACAAATCACATATACAACTTAACAATGTTGAATGAGCTTATTACAGCCACAAATATGTCGATTCAGCCATTACTAGCTGACCCATCTTCTTCCAATTTATTCTCCACTTGCCTAAGAAATAACAGTTGCTCCATTCATTGACGTAACGAAACCCAACAAAACTCATCCGGACTGACCCATTCCATGAGACCACATCGTCTTAATACCCTTGAACCATCTCACATTGTCCTTAAGCGCACAACCACATCGCCAACTAGTACACTCGTCCTGCAAGACCCTCCGTGAATCCAAAGCTACTTATTCCTTTCCTCCAATACTGCTCCGCATACCCAATGATAACATAGAACATTCCAAGCCCCTTTTTATAATCCACTACAAAAGCTCGATACTTAACCATACTACGGACTTGAAATCCATAGGCACCGCACTTTGAATTTCTTGAACCCACTAGAACCGTTATTGAGAGCCACTAACTGTAACTTGTTCCCAGATGTGATCAAACTCCAAGACCTTGCTAGCACAGGTACACCATCCCAAAGAAGCACCCGGCTGAATTCTTTTCCTTTGTACATTATTCCCACTAGAAGCACAAACTCTGAGTCTTCTCAAAATTGAACGTGAATCGATAAGGCCAAATATAGCATACATTCCCCAAATTCCATGCTCAAATTACCGCTGATGTTTCCTTCCTTAGTAGTAATAACCCACCAATATGCCAATAACTAGAAACCTCACAAGTAGACAACTATGCGATCCAATCATGGATGGTGTGGCTCTCCCAATATACCCAATGATTACATAACCTCAGAACCCATCAAGACTCATTCTTACTCATCGACATGATCCCACTACAACTACTAGCCACATTCTCATATTCGATGCCTTACCGGATAGCCGATAAAATTCTTCGTAGAAGCTTCATCAACACCACGCAGCCGCTAACCTTCTCACAGGAGATAACTCACCTGTAGAAGTTCAATGCCGATATCTCCCAACAATGTTGCACTGCATACATTTACTACAAACCGGTAAACCCTCCTGGGCCCGTGCTCACCCACCAATTGTACAAGTCCGTTCACTCCCCATTGACATCAAATATAGTTGCGACAATACATTCCAATCCGAAGTCATGTTGCATCCCTCTTCATATAAAGTAACTCCTTTCTGTCGTATCCAATCTTCCCGAATATAGTAGCCAATATTCCAAATTAAGTCCATAGACCTAGTCACTGCCCACCATGGATCCCAAATAACTCTAAACTTTTCTCAAGGCATGTAGCTATCCTGCCACAGAACCCATTTGCTACTCTGCTACTCTCCTACTTTGGTCAAACCCTCTCCTTTAAGCAACTAATCGACTTCTGCTTCTCACATTTGGCCTTCTAGAAGTTTAACCACCACAAGACATCTCCCACATGTCCTTTCTCATCCTCCCGTGCCCAATTGTTATGTTAAATCAAATCCGTCTCTGTAGCACTTGAACCAATAGATCGCTACCAACTTTAAAACCTCTCCGAAGATCATCCTTCTCGAGCCATCAACATTAGGAACACCGATCTGATCCTAAACCACTGCACACTGTGATCTCTGATAGCCACTTCCCCTGCACCATTTCACAATAACCTTCCCCAAAGGTGAATTGAAGAAGACCATAACACCAGCAAACTTAACACATTCAATCAAGCACGACGACACCACATCACAGATAAAAATTCCACCACGCTCGAAAGTTCCATGTATCCTTACTCCATTAACCCAAACTTGAAGATTTATAGTCCGATTGCCTTTCCTACGCTGGAAATAAAACACTGAACCTTTGAATCTTGCACTGAGAAAAACCTCCTTTCAAGTCGTTCACTGCCCTGACACATAGACAAGCATCCTACCATTACATCAATATTGTGCGATAACAACTCATGAACATCATAACAATCTGTGTATAGCCTCAAAACCGCGGGAATAAATCTACTGAGCTCAAATGACAGAACGTACTTCTGCAAGGCGACGACATTAGCCCAATCAAATACGCAGGGAGAAACATCCAGCACCACTAAAATTCCCCGATTCCCAGCTGATAACAAGCGCTTCGCGTCGCATAAGATTGAATGGGAAATAAACAAAGGCATAAGCCTCAAAGGAATCAAATCGCACGATGAGGAATCAAGAAGGGAAATTATCCTAACATCCTTCTAACCTCGCAAAGATAAGTACAGACGTATTCGTACTGATCCGCAAGACTCTACTAGAGATGCTCATGACTTGTAAGACCTAAGTGAACCTAATTCTCTGATACCATATTGTCACGACCCAAATCCATTAAAGGTCGTGATGGTTCCTAACACTGCTGTCAGGCAAGCCAACAATTAAATGATTAACTCCATTACTTAATTTTAGTATTTTTCAAATCTTAATTTCCTTCAATTAAATAGTAAGAGATAAAATTTACAAAGTAAATGCCAATATTTTCACAACTACAATACTGAACAATCCATAAGCAACCCTAGAACCCGCTATCACGAGTGTATGAGCATCAACTAGGAAATACAATAGAATACTAAATCTGTCTCGGGTACAATTAGAAAAGGAGTGTGTAAATAACTCGAATGGAGACTCTGTGTGCTGCTGATTCGTAACGTGGAATGCAGCTCACCTAAGTCCCTGCAATACCCGCGCCTCTGTGCCCCCAAGGCCACTAGACATATATGCACATGCACAAAAGTGTACATTAAGTGTAGTATGAGTACGCAAGTCAACGCGTACCTAGTAAGTATGCAGTTTAATCTCGAAGAAGTAGTGACGAGGGGTTGAGATCGATACTTACTATGGGCTAACCACAAAATATCAATATTATTATTAAGAATGGGCTATGCAGAAACGGCTGAAAACTCAAGAATGGGAAAATAAATAAACAATTGTTCTACTGCTATGAATACCCAAATTCATTTTCGTCATTTAACAATTTATATTTCAAGCCAATGAAGCAATATCATTTGTTATTAGTTTCAAATATTTATCATGCGCAAATCAGGCTGAGGTCGTACGGCCCGATCCAACATATAATATTTAAATTGTGCACTACCGAGGGTCGAACGACACGAACCATAGATGCATCTATCTGCTACCGAGGCGTTCGGCCCGCCCCACAAAGACATAAAATACATTTAAGCAACCAATTCAAGATTTATTAATGGAAAAATATTTAAAGAATTACCAATTCCCATTAACGGTCAAGTAAATGAAGTTTAACCTGTTACGATTCCTTTGTCAAGTTTCAATATGATTTAAGAAGGTAAATTAACATGTATGGTGCAAACATCGCAAGTATAACATGATTAGGGTCCTAGACTACCTGGACATAAGCACAATTAGTAGCTACATATGGACTCTCGTCACCTCGTGCGTACGCAGCCCCCACAAATAGGAGCACATAATAATTTCATTCACCTATGGGGTTAATTCCCTCATACAAGGTTAGGAAGGAGACTTACCTCACTCTGAAGTTCCATAACCAGCTCCAAAGCCTTTCCAACAACTCAACCCGATGCCCATCGCTCCAAAACTAGTCAATAAATGTGCAAATCCATAAATATATGCTCTAATACTCATTATACTCCAATTTACAACGATTTCCAACTCCGCTCGAAAAGTCGATAAAATTCCCCTCGGGCCCACGTGCCCGTATTCCTAAACTTTTCGAAGATAAATATTACGCATGGCATCACGAACTCAAATATATAATTTATTCTCAATCCATGCCCAAATTCGTCGTCAAAATCAAAAAATACCCATATCTAGGATTTCTACCAAAATCCCCAATTTTCACTAATTTTTCATGAATTTCCATGTTAAAATCTATATATAATCCAAGTATTTAACTTGGATTAGGTGGGAATCACTTGCCTTGACATAGATGATGAAAATCTCCTCTTCAAAAGCTGCAAAGATCACCCAACCAATTAATAATCAGTGGGAATTAGCCAAACCCCGTATTATAACCAATCTGCCCAGGCCCGCTCTTCTTCGCGGTCGCAAGAATGTCCTCGCGATCGCGAAGGCTTAACACACTGCCTCCACATTTTCCTTTACGCGTTTGCAACCCAATGGCCACATTTGCGAACCTGGTGTCCCCCTACCCTTCGTGTTCGCAGTCCCCAAGCCGCGTTCACGTTCGCGATAGGCAAAATCCCAGATGTCCAAAATCCTTCTTCACGGACGCGAGAGACCGTTCACATTCGCGAAGGACATCACCAGACACCAGCATCAGCCATTGCAAAACAGGGAAAAATGGTCTGAAACCACTCCGAATCATACCCGAGGCCCCCGAGGCCCTCGGGACCCCGTCCAATCACACAAACTAGTCCCATAACATAACACGGACCTGCTCCAGCCCTCAAATCACATCAAACAATGCTAATACCATGAATCGCACCCCAATTGATGCTTAGTGAACTTTAGAACTTCAAATTTTTACATTCGACGCCGAAACCTATCAAATCAAATCGGTTGACCTCTAATTTTACACACAAGTCATAATTGAAATTACGGACCTATTCCAACTTCCGGAGTCGGAATCCAACCCGGATATCAAAAAGCATGCTCCCGTTCAAACTTCCAAAAACCCTTCAATTTTTCAACTTTCGCCAAATGACTCCGAAATGACCTACGAACCTCCAAATCTACATCTGGACGCGCTCCAAAGACCAAAATCACCATGCGTAGCTATGCCCGGGCTCGGAATTCCAAATGGACGTCGATAACATTATAATACACTTCGACCCGAATTCATGAAGTCCTTTCAAAAAGCCAACTTTTCCCAAAAGGTGCTGAAACGCTCCTGGGTCATCCAAAACCCGATTCGGACGTACGCCCAAGTTCAAAATCATCATACGAACCTGTTGGAACATTCAACTCTTGATTCCGAGGTCACTTACTCAAAAATCAAACCATAGTCAATTACTCTAACTTAAAGCTTCCGAAATTAGAATTGTCTTTCCGAATCAACTCCGAATTTCCTGAAATTCAATTCCGACCACACGTACAAGTCATAATACCTGAGGTGGAGCTACTCAAGGCCTCAAACCGCTGAATGATGCGCTAGGACTCAAAACGACATGTCAGGTCATCACATTCTCTCCCACTTAAACGTACCGTTGTCGAACATGCTAAGAACTTCTCGGAATTTGCTGAAATCATTGGTCAACACCTCATGCACCTACATGTGCTACCACAACCCAGTTGGTCACATTATCTTACGCCAGTTCGAAGATCCTCCATTTTATTCATTCAATCACTACAAACCGCACCAAAACATGATTGTAGACATATTCTGAATTCACATCACACACTGCATGATTCACATGACCATAATAACATCCTCGGAAAACAATAGCCACAATTCCATGAATCTGATGCCCACAACACACCTCATGATACATATAAGTCATGTTCTAACTCTTGCAATAATGGCACGACAAAAAAAAATGCGTAGAAGTTTATAAACAACTGATGAGCTACAAATCATTGAGTGTCTCCTCCTGACAAGCACCATAACACCATCATGAACCAAATAACGATATTTGCTCTTTAATATGCCTTACATACATCCGATCGCACTGATCCCAGGTCCAATAATCTCGTCTCACCCAGTACAAACTGCTCAGGCAATAAGCCATCTCAGACACCGCTAAAGGTCTCATATGATGCCATAATGTACCAACAAGCTACCAACTCAAATGTGATATATAAGAAGATCGAACCTTGGAAGGAACTACTCAACCCGCGTAACTAATTGAACAACTGAAAAGATGTCATGAACCTTTCTCAGAAAATGCGAGACAAAACACACAGGAATATATATAGGGAACTGTGCTGAACATCACACTGTTGCGGCGTGCAACGCGATCCACACATGATACCCTTGCGTCCTACAACTCGACCAACCATGATACTCGTGGTTGCGTGCCGCCCGATCCAAACAGTGTACCCATGGCGGCAAGCCACCCAATCCACATATAATAATCTAACAAAAACACACCTCTAGCCGTAAAGCTTATACTCACGATATGCCCGAATATCAACCATAAGCACGCCAAGTGCATAATACAAATCTTGGGGAGACGGGTAGCATCATACGCTACAAAACTCAAGCACAGCTAAGGTGCGATATATTATCTGTATCTCGAGAGCCATCTTGCTCACATAACACCATCGCTACGCCGGACCTCATAACATGTGCAAATAATCAAGTCATCTCCCAATCCACATCGCTCGATAGAGTATTACATGAAATAGTTGACGACGAAATTAACATGCAACGCCCGAATACTCTTCCACAAGGAATGCTATGCTGAATGAACACGCTCAGGACGGTATAGAGTACACATCCACATTTGGATCCATCAAGACCTCAAATCAATTCTGATCATACCATGTTTGGGCAAATAACCTCTCAAGGATCCACAAAGACCTTTTTCCCAAGACTCACAAGAACAACCATCGAATCTGGAATAAACTTTCACAATTCACAACCAACTGTATAGACCGCCTTTCAAGCCTAATCTCTCACATTAGCGATAGTACAAAAATCTCCATACTTGGTTTCAATATTTAATCAATCAAGTGACTACATGTAAGACTTATACAATCTTCCCGTGGGATATGCTCCCATGACCTTCCGCACCAGGTAACAAGTTTGCACATCCATACCACCGACCACACTAATGTTGTAAAGCAAATAAAGATTCCGCAAATCAGTATACAAAGCCTCTCACACAGGACAACGATCTCAGGTGACGCTAAAAGAAATACCAACTTACTCTAACCATCTGAATCCTTTCTTACTCATCTGAGCTCGTGATATTCTTGTCAACACCAAACTACAACCTTGATCCTCAACTTCCAATTCCCATGTTGCTCATTGCACCTAGCATGCTGGTACGCGAGAGTACAAGAATTTCACCATAACTCCTGAACCACTAGTAGAATAAACACTTCATCATACAGAAACCTCCTAATCAGCTCATTTCTGAAGAACCAATGCAACACGCAACTGAATTCTCACACCGCGGGATATACAAACCTCATGTTGCATTCTAAACCGCCATAACTCTTCTATAATCCATTTACTCAACCTAGTCCTTAGAATACCTCCCAAATCAATTGAATTGTGGTCGCTGTCAAGCCTCACACGTACCGCCACCAATCACACATACAACTTAACAACGCTGAAGGAACCGATCACGGCCACAATCATGTCAATTCAACCATTACTAGCTGACCCATCTTCTTCCAATTTGTTCTCAACTTGCCTTAGAAATAATATATCTCCATTCATTGATGTAATGAAACCCAACAACACTCATCCTGAGTGACCCAATCCAAGAGACCACATCATCTGAATATCCATGGACCATCTCATATTCTCCTTAAGCGTACAATAGCATTGCCAATTAGTTCACCCATCCTGCAAGACCTTTTGTGAATTCAAAAATACTTATTCCCTTCCTCCAATACTGCTCCACATACCCAATGAAAACACAGAACATTCCAAGCCCCTTTCTATAATCCACTGCAAAAGTTCGATAATTAACCGTACTACGGAGTCGAAATCCTTAGGCACCGCACTTTGAATTTTTTGAACCCACTAGAACCGTTGTTGAGAGCCACCCAGTCTAACTTGTTCCCAATTGTGATCAAACTCCAAGGCCCTGCTAGCACATGAACACCTTCCCAAAGAAGCACCCGGCTGAATTCTTTTCCTTTGTACATTACTCCCACTAGAAGCAGAAACTCTGAGTCTTCTCAAAACTAAACATGAATCGATAAGGCCAAATATAACATATATTCCCCGAAACTTTTGCTCAAATTACCACATATGTTTTCTTTCCTTAGTCGAATTAACCCACAAATATGCCAATAACCAGAAACCTCACAAGTAGGAAACTATGCAATCCAATCATGGATGGTAGGGCTCTCCCACTTAGCTTGAAGCTACAATTACGTAACCCTAGAACCCACCAAGACTCCTTCTTCCTCATCGACATGATCTCGCACAATCGACCTGCCAAATTTCTCGAAATCTTCCCAAACATCTCATGAGCACTCTGAATCACTAGCCACATTCACATATTCAATCCCTTACGAAGTGCCGGTAAAATTATTCGTAGAAGCTTTATCAACACCACGCAATCGCTAACCTGCTCACAGGAGATAACTCACCTGTGGAAGTTCAATGCTGACATCTCCCAACAACGCTGCACTACGTACAATTACTACGAAATTCATAGAAGTAGTGATGAGGGGTCGACTCTGACACTTACTATGGGCTAACCATAAAATATCGATATTATAATTAAGCATGGGTTATGTAGAAACATCTGAAAACTCAATAGCGAGAAAATAAGTAAACAATACTTCCACTACTATGAATTCCCAAATTCATTTTCGTCATTTAAATATTTATATATCAGCCCAATGAAGAAATATCATTTATTATTAGTTTCAAAGAGTTGTAATGTACAAATTATGCCGATGACGTACAACCCGATCCAACATATAATATTTAAATTGTGCATTGTCGAGGGTCGAACGGCACGAACCATAAATGCATCTAGCTGCTACCGAGGCATTCGGCCCGCTCCAAAAAAAAAATAGAAACTACAATTAAACAACCAATTCAAGATTTATTAAGGGGAAAATATTCAAATATTACCAATTACAATTAGCGGTCAAGTAAATGAAGTTTAAACCGTTACGATTCCTTTTTTAAGTTTCAATATGATTCAGGCAAGTAAATTAACATGTAGGGTGCAAACATCGCAAGTATAACATGATTGGGGTCCTACACTACCCGAACTTAAGCCTAATTAGTAGCTACGTACAGACTCTCATCACCTCGTACATACACGGCTTCCACAAATAGGAGAACATGATAATTTAATTTACCTATGGGGTTAATTCCCTCTTACGATGTTAGAAAGAAGACTTACCTCACTCCGAAGTTCCATAACCGGCTCCAAAGCCTTTCCAACAACTCATACCGATGTCCATCTCTCCAAAACTAGTCAATAAATGTGAAAATCCATAAATATATACTCTAATACTCATTTAATCCAATTTCCAACTCCGCTCAAAAAGTCGATAAAATCGCCATCGGGCCCACGTGCCTAGATTCTGAAATTTTTCGAAGATAAATATTGCCCAAGGCATCACGAACTCAAATATATAATTTACTCTCTATCCATGCCCAAATTCGTGATCAAAATCCAAAAATACCCATTTCTAAGTTTTCTACCAAAATCCCCAATTTTCACTAATTTTCCATGAATTTCCATGGTAAAATCTATATAGAATCCAAGTATTTATCTTGCAATAGGTGGGAATCACTTACTTTGACATAGATGATGAAAATCTCCTCTTTAAAAGCTCCAAAAATTGCCCAACCAAGTGAAAAATGAGAGGGGACAAGCCAAACCCCATATTAAAATCAATCTGTCCAGGCCCGCTCTTCTTCGTGATCGTGGGAATGCATTCGCGATCGCGAAAGCTAAACACACTTCCTCCACATTTTCCTTTACACGTTCGACCCTGGTGACCCCCTACCCTTCGCATTCGCGCTCGCGAAGGCTTAGCGCCTGGCAGGCCCCAACTCCCTACCTCTTCGTGTTCGCGTGCGCCTACCCGCGTTCACGGAGGGTTCCACAACCTCAGCTCCGCGTTTGCGTCCCCTTCATCGCGTTCACAATGAGAAAAATCCCAGAAGCCCAAAGATCCTTCTTCGCGAATGCATGAGACCCTTAGTGTTCGCCAAGAACAACACCAGATACCAGCATCAGCCATTGCAAAACCGGGGAAAATGGTCCAAAACCACTGCGAATCACACCCGAGGCCCTCGAGACCCCGTCCAATCACACAAAACAGTCACATAGCATAACACGGACCTCCTTGAGTCCTCAAATCACATAAAACAATGCTAAAACCGTAAATCGTACCCTAATTCAAGCTTAAAGAAAATTAAAACTTCAAACTTCTACATTCGACGCCAAGACCTATCAAATCAAGTCCGATTGACCTCAAATTTTGCACACAAGTCGTAATTGACATTACGGACCTATTCCAACTTTCTAAATTGGAATCCGACCCTAATATCAAAATATCCACTCCATGTCAAACTTCCAAAAAACCTTGCATTTTCCAACTTTAGCCAAATGACTCCGAAATGACCTACGGACCTCCAAATACACATTCGGACGCGCTCCTAAGACCTGAATCAGCATGAGGAGATATGCCCAAGCTCGGAATTTCAAATGGGCGTCGATAACATTAACATACACATCAACCCGAGTTCATGAAATCCTTTCAAAATGATAACTTTCCATAATAGGCGCCGAAACGCTGTCGGGTCATCCAAAACCCAATCCGAACATACGCCCAAGTCCAAAATCTTCATATGAACCTGTTGAAACCTTCAAATGTAGATTTCAAGGTCATTACTCAAAAATTAAACCTTAGTCAATTCCTCCAACTTAAAGCTTCCGAAATTAGAATTTTCTTTCTAAATCAACTCCGAACTTCCCGAAATTCAATTCCGACCACACGTACAAGTCATAATACCTGAGGTGAAGCTACTCAAGGCCTCAAACCGCTGAACGATGCATTAGGAGTCAAAACGACCGGTCGGATTGTTACATAGGGAGAGAAGTCCAATTCTCAAATTTTAATTCATTATTTAAGAAGGGACCTAGAAATTTAGTACGGTTAATTAGTCATGAGCCTAGCGTAGATTACATATATATCAAACATCTCGTTTTTGTAAATTTTGTTGGACAAAAATCATAAGTACTATGAAATAAAACCCGAAGAGAAAGACTTCCAACCAAGAAGTTATACTGAACCATTACCTATACTTTTATTGATAATATACTCTTTGAATCTTAGATAAAATTTAAAAGCGTATCGTCATCCTTCTTTCCCCAGTTGAAGCAATAAACTACACCTAACAAAATTGTATCCACTATTTGCAAGGCTCCGTGAAAACTTGTACCCAAAACCTAAAAGCTCGTCCCAGTTCGGACCCTTTGTAATGATCTAAGCATTAAAAAAATCAAGAACCAAAGTTCTCCAGAAAAGTGCAATTATGCAGTCCAGAATGCGGTCGCAAATCAAGTATGCGGACCGCATTTCTGCCGCACATTGAGTCAGTGGTTTGGTTAAAATTGAAGTCAAAATGCAGTCCATTATGTGATTGCATAACTGGTATGCGGACCGCATTTCTATCCCAAAATGAGTCCATATGCCAGTCAAACTTGAGGTCAAAATGCGGTGCATTATGCGATCGCAAATTATGTATGCGGACCGCATTTCCGCCACAAACCCAAACAGTAAGATTAGATTTTTGGAGCACTTTTGCGGTCCATTCTGCCAACCGCATTTCATCTTTGCGACCGCAAATGCGATCGCATACCTGACTCGGGGCTCCAATTTTTCTAATTTTTAAACCCGACCCCCTGTCGATATATTTGGTGTTATAGCTCATTTTGAGCATTTTCCTGAGCATTTCTAGAGTGAGAGAGAGGGGTCTTAGAGAGGGAAAGTTCTCCCCATCAAATTACTCCATAGAATCTTGCTAAATCCTTGAAGATAATCAAGTGAGGGCTTCTAATCTTCATCTCAAGAGGTAAGGCTTCAACACCTCAGTTATTATTTCTTCAACTAAGCTATAAGGGGTCACTAGGGAGATAATTCATGGGTATAAGAACTAATTCCTTAATTCCTTGCATGCATATCAAAACATAGGATATTGGGAGCTAGTAAACTAAAAGGGGAGCAATTGGGGTATAAAAGGATAGAGATTTCTCTCAAAAAGGGGCCTAAGATCATAATGCACCTTTAGTGTTTGATATTATGCTCGAACCAAGCTAGAATCTCAACCTCGTCTCTAATTCTCGGATTAATTTGTAATTCTTACATAATAGATCGAAGCGATAAGAGTTCCACAAATTTGTAAAGAGTAAGGAAAGCTATATTGAGTTATGTATGGCTAAAACCCCCTTTTATTAAAAATTGAGCTCCGTTGGCATTTACGAAAGTGTGGTAAGATTTGAGTTGGTTAATGTATTGATTGTTACTGCGCATTAATTGATTTGCAATTGTCTACATATATACATGAAGGATGTGTCTCAATGTGACGTAATGTACCATTCTTGATAATTATAGAAGTATGAAGAATACCAATATGTGTTGAAATGCATAGGCTATAAGCCAAGATTGAAACTGAGAATTATTTGTGCTAGCTATGTGCTCCCTTACCTATGCTTGCAGATTGAATTACTTTTGTATATGCCTATGATCACAACTTGCAAGATGAATATTGAAAATGGGAAACGATGTGATAATGGTGACCCTAAGTGCCAACCAATTGATGTGATATATGTGAAATAAAGATTTAGTTGTGATGACTAATGAGAAAGGAACAACGCCTAGACAAGGCGGCCTAGCCAATCGGGTCGTGATCGGACACCATGCCGCACACATGGTGGTAATGTGCTGATGTTGAATTTTGGATAAGGGAAATGAAATGATGGTTGAGATATATGCCTCCAATGAGGCAACCTAGCCGATCGGGTCGTGATCGGACTCCGCTCAAGATAGCGGTGGTATCGAGAACAGTGATGAGCGTATGAAAGAAATACCCCAAACTAAGTTATGGAAATTACGTGAAAGATTGGATGATTTACATATTTGATTCACTCATGGAATTTGCTTGTACTTGCTTGATAGTTCTTTCTAGTAAAATGGTGTTTAGTTATACATACTAGTACTATTCCATGGTACTAACGCCCCTTTTGCCGGGAGCGCTACATTTTTAAATGAATGTAGGTGGCTCCATAGCGGATAGTGCCGATCGCGCGTAGCAGAGCATCCTCCTCCTCAGAGATCTTGGTGAGCGCCTTTCTCCTTCAAGGGGCTATATTGCACATCTTCTTATATTAGACTTTCACTTTTGAGGTATAGCCGGGGCCTTGTTGTCGGCATTGTCTCATTTATCTTTTGTATCCTTAGAGGCTCCGTAGACATATATGTGGGTCATGTGTGAGGGTTGAATGGATGTGCTTTCCATGTTGTAATTCTAATCTTATGTTGCCTATAAATTGTAACTTTACGGGAACCTTGGAAACTAACTTATCTACCGTTTAATGTTGTGACCTAAAATGAATTAAAAATGTTGAATATACTATCTTCCTTTGTTGAATAAATGAAAGCATGGTCCCCTTATTCGTATTGAGTTAGGTAGGTAGTGTTTGGTAAGGCTTGCTCAGTTGGGTCACTCGATTGAGCGTCGATCGCGCCTCCCGAGGTTGGGACGTGACAAACTTGGTATCAGAGCCCAAGGTTTAAAATTGTCCTAGGATGTCTCGGAGCCGTGTCCGGTAGAGTCCTTCTTATCGGTGTGTAGTCGACCACATCTATAAGTTGGAGGCTACTTGGGCATTTAGGAATAACACCCTTCTTTGATATTCTGGCTCATGCGGTGAAACTGTTTCCTTCCTAATCAGCGCATTGTTTTATTTTTCAGTAAATGGCAGCTAAGAAGAAAGTGAGAATTGGCCAAGAAGCCAATGCCACCCCAGGAGTGGCTGATGATTCATTGCTTGGTGTTTCGGGTGAGGGTAGTCGCCCTGCTATTACTCAGCCAGATCCTTCTATTCCAGAGCAGACTACCCCAGTTCCTACACCTTCGGAGGGCACCCACTATCCCTCGCGTTGATACTCCTGTCCCGCCTCCAGCCCCAACTTCCGGTTCTGGTATTTCTGATGGGGATCTTAGGGGAGCTATTTAGATGTTGACCCAGCTAGTGGCCTCTAAGGCCCAAAGGTCAGGCATTGCACCCAGTTCATCTAGCCAGCAAGGGGATTCCACCAGTGCCAGGGTGAACAGATTTCTTCAGTTAGACTCTCCAGTATTTTTGGGTGCCAATCCGGAAGAGGACCCTCAGGATTTTATTGATGATATGCACAAGACTCTTAGGGTCATGCGTGCAACTGAGACAGAGGGAGTAGAGTTGGCTGCCTACCGTTTGAAAAGGGTGGCCTATGCGTGGTTTGAGTTATGGGAGGATTCCCGCGAAGAGGGGAGACCTCCGACCAGGTGGAGTGAGTTTGCAGATGCCTTCATAGATCACTTCCTGCCTGCTGAGACAAGGGCAGCCCGTGCAGCAGAGTTTGAAAATTTGAAGCAAGGTAACAAGAGTGTGTGGGAGTACCACATGGAGTTTGCTCGCTTGTCAAAGTATGCCATTCATATGTTGCCCACGATGGAGGCCAGGGTGCGGTTGTTTGTTCAGGGACCTAATTCATTGACCATTAATGACGCTTCCACGGCTGTATTAAATTCGGATATGAATTATGGGAAGATGGTAGCTTTTGCTCAGGCCACAGAGAACCACAAACTGAAGAACATAATAGAGAGAGAGGGTAACAGCAAGGCTCGGTCTACGGGCAACATGGGAGAGTCACAAGGTGGGGGAAGATCAGCTTTCAGGGGAGGATCATCGGGGCCTTCCCAGTCTATTGCCCAGTCTTCGGCCAGTGCACCGCTGTTGATACCCAATTTTTCCCTATGTATTTTTCGTACCCAAAATACTTCCAAAGTAGCATATTTGTGCATATATAATCACACCCATGAGTTTTGATATTTTTTGATGATTTATAAACAAATTTATTGTCTATTTTTATGCCCTAAAATCCAATAATTATTCCCAAAATTTGCCATTTTGGTGAACGATTTATTTTATTCTCATATTTACATCAAAACATAGCTAACATGATTTTTTGCATATTTTTTAAAAATTCATTTGGTATTTTTTAAACCAAATTGCATATAATTGCAATACTAGCCTCTTTAAAGATTCAATTGTAATTACATTTATAAAATTGACTCCAATATTTTTAATTTGATAACTATGTATCATTAATCATTTTATCACATTAGATTTATTTTCAGAAATTATTTTGCTATTTTTTATAAATTAAAACAAGGGAAAAGTGGCTATTTAAGAGTTAGCCCTTTGCATTTCAATCTTAGCCCGAAATTTACCTCAATCTTAAGCCCAAATCAGACCCAAAATTCCCTACCCATTTTCTTAATTAACCCGACCCACAGCCCGTATATGTTTACCCGCCCGGCTCCCTTTTGATCCAGGCCGTTGATCAAAATGATCAACGGCCACATTTCCTCCTTACCATTTTAATTCCCAAACGACCCTAACCGTATCCATATTCTCCAAATTCGCCGCCTCTGGTTCCTCTCGTCTCTCTCAAACCCTCTCAACCTCTGAAACCCTAATATCCACCTACCTCTAGAATCCATGGCTAATCTAGCCATGGACAACCTCTACCCACCATCTCCTGCTCTCACATTCTTGCTCATTGAAGATTCGAGGCTAGACCTCAAAGGTCTTCATCCAAACCCTGGCCGGTTCGAGTTTCTTTTGCCGTTTCCGACTTTGCTCCGGCGTATCTCAGCCTCTCGAGCCTGGATTTGACCTTGCTAGCTCAGAACCATTCTCGAGACTTCCAAGCCTTCTCATCCTTTTGGGTTCTCAAAAACCCTAGCCTAATCGAGGTTCCTTTTTCGCTTATTCGTCTAGATCTATGCTAGATCTATGCTCTGTGTGCCATGTTAGAGTTTTTCCGCAATTTTCCCTTTTCAAAACTGTTCGAATCCTATTTTTGGGTTTTCTAAATGTTTCTGATTCTTTTACTCTTTTTATGTGTGTTCATGCTCGTTGTTTTATTCCTTGTTATGTTCAAGCCTGCTCTTGTGTTTCTTACTGGAACTTTTACGGAGATTCTTCTACCTCTTTTGTTCACATGTTAGCCTAGGTTATTGACTCGCTTTTGCTTATGTGTTTAAGCTCATGAATTGATTTTGTTTCTAAGTTCTGTTGATCATGCTCTTGCCTACCTTTGTCTTAAAACTCGTAATTTCCTCTTACTTCTGTTTGTGCATATCTGCCTATCTCTATGACTTTGAACGATTCCCTCACCTCCGACTCCATGTGAAACCCTAAGATTTGGGGGGTTTTCTTTTCATTGAAGTGAAAGACACTAGGGTTTCACTCTGAAACCCTAGGTTTACAGACTCATGATGAGTCTGTAATCGAACTTGTGAACTTATTTGCCTATGATTATGGAAAAAACACTCATTGTTCTTCTTTGTTTTGAACTGCATGCTTATATATAAGCTCCCCTTTCAAAGTTTTATTTTCGAAATTCCTTTAATCAGGATAAGAAACTCGTCACTAATTTCTCTTGATTGAACCTCTTTTACCTTATTGATGTTTTCCTTAAATAATTGATCCTATATCTTCTATGATTTTGTACCAACGTTTGAATTATTTACTTCCTTAATTATCTCAGTCTCTTTGTGATTTACAACTGGAGCCGAGATCCTTTGACTGATTTTTAAACTTATACCTTATTCTTACTATTGTGCCCTCTTTCCTTAAATATCCAATTGTGTATGTGACCTTATTTGTGCACCATATGGTCTCTTTACCTTAATTTAGCCTTAATAAACCGATTCTCTCTTCCTTCTTAGTCGTCTGAACTAGACCCTTAATTAAAGGAGTCTGTCTACCCTAATTGATACTAATTTGATTAGTTTCTATGTTTATACCTTTGTGCGTGCCTCACCTGTTTTCAAAACTATATAAAGGGCTCAGCCCTCCCCTTTTCAAGAGGGCAGTAACAACGAGTAAGTAACAATCAAGCAATAATAGGCAATCTGCTTTCTACTCCCTTCTTCTCTCAAATACCCAGACCAGTTCTGTGTACTTCTCCTCTTTGCTTTCTGAAATATGCTTTAAGCTATCCTTGAATCTTCAAGTGTTCTGCTGAAAACCTGAGTTGTTTCTGCTGCTTGCTTGCTGTGGTTACTCTGCTATTCTCTTACTTTGCAACTGGTATGTCCATCTTAGTTTAAATACTGCTCCTCCACTATGTGTTTCACATCCTAGTTCTGTTATGCTTTCCTTTATTGTTTTTCTGCAACATTGTCATTATTGTTCCTATGTGAATCCCCTTACCCTTTACCCTTTGTATGTGAGTTATGGTTCAGGGCATAACAGCACTCCAATTTGCTGTCTATGATCCTGAACTGGATTCTTTGAATCCCAAACTCAATCAATGCCCATTCCCTTTACCCCTTTTATGTGTTTGAGCCCTGGACTGGGGTCTGATAGTGTCCTAATCACTATCTAGACTTTGATCTGACCTACAAAAGGTCTTCTCCTAACTTGTTCAACCAAACAAGTGGTCAGGGGTGTGCCAGCCTACTTTGTAGCTAGGTATGACCACCACCTGTCATGGCTCCCCAATTCCCCTTTCACTTTGCACTTACTCTTAGCTATAAGTTCTGCCCCTCTCTTGCAAGCCATGCTTTGGGACCCCTGAGCTCCCTCTGAACATGGATGCATGAGAGCTGGCTCTTCCACGCTGCACTACTCTAATTCTGGTAGTATCCTGGGTGTAAGCAATGCCTGGAATCCCTGAGAATCCTTGGAACTTTGATACACCTTGGATAAAGAGAAGGCTTTGGAAATCTGGATCCCGGAAGTGGCTCAGTCGCATGTTATTAGACATTAAGGTTGAATTAGGCTACTCGGATCTAGCTGTTAGCTTTTGATGTATCTTTTAATTTCCAGTTTGATTCATTGGATTGTAATAATTTTGTATGAAACTCGGGGAGTATAGTAAAAGGGCGTGGGAGGGGTCTTTACTTTTCTTGCATCCAAGGGTTAGAAATCATGAGTTAGGATTTTTATTCAAACTAGAAATCCTGCCTATAGGGTTTTTAATACTGATTCAATCACATAGAGACCATGCCTATTGGATTTAACGCTTAACTTTACCGCAAAATCACCTAGAAAGCATGTCTATAGGATTTAACAATCATGTTCTGTAATGACACATAGAGATCATATCTATAGGCTCTTGCATTTCTGCATATACAAATGTCATTAGGCAAACCGTTTATAGGCTTAATAACAAAGTTGCATATAGACATCATGTGTATAAGACTCCTATTAATGTCATGAAAGGGTGTTAAAATCGGTAAACGTATAGAAAGCATGCCTATAGGAAACCTCGTCTTTAATAGCATCATTCGTTCTTAAGCAGTATCGATTGCTGGAACTAGCATCTTTACTAAAACTGATAATTTTCTACTTCTGAAACCCGCTAAAATTGGTAAACCTTTTTCCTATAACCAATCTGCACTCCACCGAAACTCGTAAATCTTTTAATCAGTGTACATCTTTTCTAAAACAACTGGTAACTCTTTTCTAAAATCGGTTTGCATCTTTTCTCTTTGTTTAAACTGATAATTCTTTTCCTAAAATCAACTTGCATCTTTTCTGAAACTACTGGTAACTCTTTGCATCTTTTTCCTGAAATTAATAGATCCTACGCCTAGGTTTTTTTTATTTCAACTCATAAACAAGGGTTGACTAATTAATGAATTGGGTCAGTCCCTGACAACTGTATCCGAGTTGCCTAATGCAGACTCTCTGTTTAAATACATGTGTTGAACCAGTCCGCTCGCTGCTTAATTTAATCTAAGACCAAATCAGTATTTGTCAAGGCATGCTAAACTAAATGATTGTTTTACTTCTGGGGTTAATTTGACCCTTGTATGCTTGCTTGTCCTCCCCTTTTACTTGATACTTGCTTTGAATGTCAAGCTAGAATTTTATCCTTTAAACTCCACATAGGCCCCCATCCCTTTCTTCCCCTTTAGGATTAGAAGTCCTAATACCCCGGGACTAATAGGATTGGGACGGGTATTAGCATGCGATAAGTAAACGATACCGTTCCGCGCTTTAATACCTTAACGGGGTGGGAAGGGTAGACATGGAGATGATGATTACACGTTAACACTCCGCGTACAATTGAGTACCAGTGTTGTGCGAATGATCCATGTAATGTATAAACGTAGGACCCCTTTCTCCTTCTTTATTAGTTTAACAAAATTTTCTGAATCTTTAAAGCTATTGCATTTTCAATTTCTGCTTCTCGCATGAGCTTTCGGATTATTTGCACTAAGTACTTGACCTTTTCCTCTACTTGCACATTTTTTTACAAAAATTGCTCCTTTAAAATTCAGCACTTCTTTTAACCTTTTGTGCTTCTTGTACTTGTTTATTTTTTACATCTAAAGTCACAATGGTAGCATGGCCGGGAACCACACTAGTGGATCTTGAGGGGTGCCTAACACCTTCCCCTCGAGATAATTTCATGCCCTTACCCAAAACTCTGGTCTGCATCTTTAATTCTTCTAAAAGTGTCCTAATGCACTATAATCATTAGGTGGCGACTCTCCAAACTCTCAAAAAACCCAATTCCCAAAGTGGGAAAAGAGTTGTCTTCCCAAATGTCGTGAACCTGATTCCGCGAGGAAAAAGGGGGCATCGACAGCATGGCGACTCTGTTGGGGATGTCTTTAGGCTTTTACCATTGCATGCTATACGTGACTTTATTGCTTTCTTTTATTGCTTTTGTTTAATGTCTTTATTTGAAACTAACTTGTTTCTTTTGTTTCTTTTTCTTTAATTAGTTTCATTTATTGCTTTCCATCAATACCGTTGTAATTTTTGAGCAATTACCGTAAACTTTATTGTATGAACATGAAAATACATGTCAATTTGTTTCATCCTTGTAAACTGCATCCTCAACATCATATTCCACTCGTGCCAAACAAATACTACAGCAACGCTTATAATGAGTAGTTGCGCACTTCCAATACTACCACCCCCTAAATTTGGCAAAGGCATATTTGCGGTAAAACTAGTCGATCAACGGTGTAGTCGACGGTTCCGTGCTTTTCCCTCTTGAGTTGTCCGCTCAAGGGTACCAGTCTAGCACTTCAAGATAGAAACCTTACTCTGTTAAACTGTACATGCATCATGGTCAAACCTAGCCGAGTCAGTTATGTTGTCCACATAATGACTCATTAAGATAGCCTTGTCCAAAGTCCACCCGGTTTCCTTGAAACCCAAACGGACACCTCCACGTTCTGTGCATTTATTTGGAGAACTTAAGTGCTTTGCTATGCTAATTATTGATTTAAATAGTCGAGTCTAGTGGGGGTAAGGGCCTAACACTTTGTTTTGCAGAAAATGAGGCACGAGATCCCCAGATTTGGCATGGTAACCAACATTCATCCAAGGCTACTGAATTGGTGGAACGACCTCCATTCTAGTGATCAAACACTCGTCCGCAAGTACCTAGGGAATCTGCCTTCTCTCATAGAGATTCAACCTAACAACAGAATCATAGAGGCTGCAACATTGTTCTGGGATAGTGACAAATCTGTGTTCCGCTTTGGTGATCTAGAGATGACTCTTTTACTTGAAGAGATAGGGGGTCTAGCTGGAATTCCTCGGGAGACTCCGGGTTTGCTTATGCCAGAAAATCGCAAAGGAAGGGGTTTCCTGAGAATGATGGGGTTGAAGAAAAAGCCAGACTTAATCTGTTTGAAAGACTCCTACATCCCGTTTGACTATCTATACGAAAGGTACAGCCATAGCAAGTCATACCGCACCTATTCAAATGAATTTACTATCACCTCATTGGGGCATGTCCATAGAAGGGTCTTTGTTTTCATGTTTTGCTTTTTGAGGATGATCGTGTTCCCTATGAAGAAGGCTAGGATCCACACCAGACTAGCCATGATAACCAAAACTTTGATGGAAGGAATTGGTAGGCAAACTTTCAGCATAGTGCCCATGATCGTTGCCGAGATATACCGCGCCTTGAACAAGTGTCAACAACAAGGCAGTCATTTTGAGGGTTGCAACTTATTGCTTCAGCTTTGGCTCATGGAGAACCTTCAGAAAGGAGAATACCGACAGGAGATCCTACGCAGAGATTAGGATGATCATATCGCCTTCCACTAGCCGAGGCGTATGAATTATATGCCAAAGATGTTCGCTCAGCCAGAGGACGCCAGAGGGTGGGTAGAATTGTTCGAAAATTTGAAAGAAGACCAGGTACAATGGATGTTTGAGTGGTTCCCTACGGATGAATTCATTGTCCGATCCCGAGATGCACCATTTCTCATATTGATTGGTTTGAGAGGGGCTTATCCTTACGTTCCTCTCCGAGCCATGAGGCAAGCTGGAAGAAGACACATCATACCAAGGGTTGATAAAACAAGCCACCTTAGGGCTGATTTCCAGGACGATGATATCCCTCACAGGTGCCAAGCTCAGCATTTGTGGCATTGCAAAATCGTTTTGGGGAAGGAATCCATCGAGCCAGACAGGTACCACGTCGGTTGCGTGCCGCATTATTCAGTTTGGTTAGAAGACGATGGCATGGGTCAACCGAGATTCGTTCGCGGTCATAGAATTGTTGACGAGCATGCTGAAGCACAAGTTAAGTATAATCAACTGCACAAGAGAATTCGAGAGTGTGAAAGTGAGCATCGGGAAATACAAGAAGCCCATCAGAAATTGATCGAGGAGTGGAAAGAAATGGTTGTCAGCGCCAATAACCGACTAGGATATTTAGAGCGGGGTCTAGTAGAGCTGGAAGGAAAGTTCATCAAGAGGATCGGAGACTGCCAAAACGCCAAAGGAAATGCGG
>NC_031999.1:26796234-26810218 GCF_001879085.1 Nicotiana attenuata
GGGGAGGAGATCATTAACCTATACTTTTATTGATAATATACTCTTTGAATCTTAATAAAATTTAAAGCGTATCGTCATCCTTCTTTCCCCAGTTGAAGCAATAAACTACACCTAACAAAATTGTATCCACTATTTGCAAGGCTCCGTGAAACTTGTACCCAAAAACCTAAAAGCTCGTCCCAGTTCGGACCCTTTGTAATGATCTAAGGATTAAAAAAAATCAAGAACCAAAGTTCTCACAGAAAAGTTGCAATTATGCAGTCCAGAATGCGGTCGCAAATCAAGTTTGCGGACCGCATTTTCTGCCGCACATTGAGTCAGTGGTTTGGTTAAAATTGAAGTCAAAATGCAGTCCATTATGTGATTGCATAACTGGTATGCGGACCGCATTTCTATCCCAAAATGTAGTCCATATGCCAGTCAAACTTGGAGGTCAAAATGCGGTGCATTATGCGATCGCAAATTATGTATGCGGACCGCATTTCCGCCACAAACCCAAACAGTAAGATTAGATTTTTGGAGCACTTTTTGCGGTCCATTCTGCCAACCGCATTTCATCTTTGCGACCGCAAATGCGATCGCATTACCCTGATCGGGGCTTCCAAATTTTTCTAATTTTTAAACCCGTACCGCCTGTCGATATATTTGGTGTTATAGCCAATTTTGAGCATTTTCCTGAGCATTTCTAGAGTGAGAAGAGAGGGGTCTTAGAGAGGAAAGTTCTCCCCATCAAATTACTCCATAGAATCTTGCTAAATCCTTGAAGATAATCAAGTGAGGGCTTCTAATCTTCATCTCAAGAGGTTAAGGCTTCAACACCTCAGTTATTATTCTTCAACTAAGCTATAAGGGGTCACTAGGGAGATAATTCATGGGCTATAAGAACTAATTCCTTAATTCCTTGCATGCAATATCAAAACATAGGATATTGGGAGCTAGTAAACTAAAAGGGGAGCAATTGGGGTATAAAAGATTAGAGATTTCTCTCAAAAAGGGGCCTAAGATCATAAATGCACCTTTAGTGTTTGATATTATGCTCGAACCAAGCTAGAATCTCAAACTCGTCTCTAATTCTCGCGATTAATTTGTAATTTCCATTACATAATAGATCGAAGCGATAAGAGTTCCACAAATTTGTAAAGAGTAAGGAAAGCTATATTGAGTTATGTATGGCTAAAAACACCCTTTATTAAAAATTGAGCTCCGTTGGCATTTGACGAAAAGTGTGGTAAGATGTTGAGTTGGTTAATGTATTGATTGTTACTGCGCATTAATTGATTTGCATTGTCTACAATATATACATGAAGGATGTGTCTCAATGTGACGTAATGTACCATTCTCTTGATAATTATAGAAGTATGAAGAATACCAAATATGTTGTTGAAATGCATAGGCTATAAGCCAAGATTGAAACTGAGAATTATTTGTGCTAGCTATGTGCCCCTTACCTATGCTTGCAGATTGAATTACTTTTGTATATGCCTATGATCACAACACTTGCAAGATGAATATTGAAAATGGGAAACGATGTGATAATGGTGACCCTAAGTGCCAACCAATTGATGTGATATATGTGAAATAAAGATTTAGTTGTGATGTACTAATGAGAAAGGAACAACGCCTAGACAAGGCGGCCTAGGCCAATCGGGTCGTGATCGGACACCATGCCGCACACATGGTTGGTAATGTTGCTGGATGTTGAATTTGGATAAGGGAAATGAAATGATGGTTGAGATATATGCCTCCAATGAGGCAACCTAGCCGATCGGGTCGTGATCGGACTCCGCTCAAGATAGCGGTGGTATCGAGAACAGTGATGAGCGTATGAAAGAAATACCCCAAACTAAGTTTATGGAAATTACGTGAAAAGATTGGATGATTTACATATTTGATTCACTCATGGAATTTGCTTGTACTTGCTTGATAGTTCTTTCTAGTAAAATGGTGGTTTTAGTTATACATACTAAGTACTATTCATGGTACTAACGCCCTTTTGCCGGGAGCGCTACATTTTTAAATGAATGTAGTGGTGCTCCATAGCGGATTAGGTGCCGAATCGCGCGTAGCAGAGCATCCTCCTCCTCAGAGATCTTGGGGAGCGCCTTTCTCCTTCACGGGGCTCTATTGCACATCTTCTTATAATTTAGACTTTCACTTTTGAGGTATAGCCGGGGCCTTGTTTGTCGGCATTGTCTCATTTATCTTTTGTATCCTTAGAGGCTCCGTAGACATATATGTGGGTCAATGTGTGAGGGTTGAATGGAATGTGCTTTCCATGTTGTAATTCTAATCTTATGTTGGCCTATAAATTGTAACTTTACGGGAACGCTTGGAAACTAACTTATCTACCGTTTAATGTTGTTGACCTAAGTGAAATTTAAAAATGTTGAACATATACTAATCTTCCTTTGTTGAATAAATGAAAGCATTGTCCCCCGTTATTCGTATTGAGTTAGGTAGGTAGTGTTTGGTAAGGCTTGCTCAGTTGGGTCACTCGATTGAGCGCTCGATCGCGCCTCCCGAGGTGGGACGTGACAAACTTGGTTATCAAGAGCCGCAAGGTTTAAAAATTGATCCTAGGATGTCTCGGAGCGTGTCCGGTAGAGTCCTTCTTATCGGTGTGTAGTCGACCACATCTATAAGTGGAGGCTACTTGGGCATTTAGGAATAACACCCTTCTTTGATATTTCCTGGCTCATGCGGTGAAAATGTTTCCTTCCTAATCAGCGCATTGTTTTATTTATTCAGTAAATGGCAGCTAAGAAGAAAGTGAGATTGGCCAAGAAGCCAATGCCAACGCCCAGCGCAGTGGCTTGATGATTCATTGGCTTTGGTGTCTGTCGGCGTTGTAGGGGTAGTCCTCCCTGCTATTACTCAGCCAGATCCTTCTATTCCAGAGCAGACTACCCCAGTTCCTACACCTTCGGAGGGCACCCACTGATCCCTCGCGTTGATACTCCTGTCCCGCCTCCAGTCCCCAACTTCGCGGTTCTGGTCATTTCTGAATGGGATCTTAGGGGAGCTTATTTAGAATGTTGACCCAGCTAGTGGCCTCTAAGCCCAACAGGTCAGGCATTGCACCCAGTTCATCTAGCCAGCAAGGGGATTCCACCAGTGCCAGGGTGAACAGATTTTCTTCAGTTAGACTCCTCCAGTATTTTTTGGGTGCCAATCCGGAAGAGGACCCTGCAGGATTTTTATTGATGATATGCAACAAACTCTTAGGGTCATGCGTGCAAACTTGAGACACAAGGGGAGTAGAGTTGGCTGCCTACCGTTTGAAAACGGGTGGCCTATGCGTGGTGTTGAAGTTATGGGAGGATTCCCGCGAAGAGGGAGACCGCTCCGACCAGGTGTGAGTGAGGTTTTGCAGATGCTTCCATAGATCACTTCCTGCCTGTGAGACAAGGGCAGCCCGGTGCAGCATGAGTTTGAAAATTTTGAAGCAAGGTAACAAGAGTGTGTGGGAGTACCACATGGAGTTTGCTCGCTTGTCAAAGGTATGCATTCATATGTTGGCCCACCGATGGAGGCCAGGGTTGCGGTTGTTTGTTCAGGGACGTAATTCATTGACCATTAATGACGCTTCCACGGCTGTATTAAATTCGGAATTATAATTATGGGAAGATGGTAGCTTTTGCTCAGGCCACAGAGAACCACAATCTGAAGAACATAATAATAGAGGGAAGAGGGTAACAGCAAGGCTCCCGTCTACGGGCAACATGGAGAGTCACAAGGTGGGGAAGATCAGCTTTACAGGGAGGGATCATCGGGGCCTTCCCAGTCTATTGCCCAGTCTTCGGCCAGTGCACCGCGTTGATACCCAATTTTTTCCTATGTATTTTTTCGTACCCAAAATACTTCAAAGTATAGCATATTTGTGCATATATAAATCACACCCATGAGTTTTTGATATTTTTTGATGATTTAAAACAATTTATTGTCTTATTTTATGCCCTAAAATCCAAGAATTATTCCAAAAATTTGCCATTTTGGGTGAACGATTTATTTTATTCTCATATTTTACATCAAAACATAGCTAAACATGATTTTTTGCATATTTTTTTAAAAATTCATTCTGGTTAATTTTTTAAAACCAAATTGCATATAATTGCAATACTAGCCTCTTTAAAGCATTCAATTGTAATTACATATTAAAAATTTGACTCCAATATTTTTTAATTTGATAATATGTATCATTAATCATTTTATCACATTAGATTTATTTTCAGATGTTATTTTGCTATTTTTTATAAATTAAAACAAGGGAAAAGTGGCTATTTAAGAGTTAGCCCTTTGCATTTCAATCTTTAGCCCAAATTTACCTCAATCTTTAAGCCCAAATCAGACCCAAAATTCACCCTAACCCATTTTCTTATTAACCCGACCCACAGCCCGTATTATGTTTACCGCCCGGCTCCCTTTTGATCCAGGCCGTTGATCAAAATGATCAACGGCCACATTTCCTCCTTACCATTTTAATTCCCAAAACGACCCCTAACCGTATCCATATTCTCCAAATTCGCTCCGGCCTCTGGTTCCTCTCGTCCTCTCTCAACCTCTCAACCTCTGAAACCCTAATATCCCCCTACCTCTAGAATCCATGGCTAATCTAGCCATGGACAACCTCTACCCACCATTCTCCTGCTCTCACATTCTTTGCTTCATTGAAGATTCGAGGTAGACCTCAAAGGTCTTCATCCAAACACCCTGGCCGGTTCGAGTTTCTTTTGCCGTTTCCGCTCTGCTCCGGCGTATCTCAGCCTCTCGAGCCTGGATTTTGGACCTTGCTAGCTCAGAACCATTCTCGAGACTTCCAAGCCTTCTCATCCCTTTTGGTTCTCAAAAACCCTAGCCTAATCGAGGTTCCTTTTTTCGCTTATTCGTCTAGATCTATGCCTAGATCTATGCTCTGTGTGCCATGTTTAGAGTTTTTCCGCAATTTTTCCCCTTTTCAAAACTGTTCGAATCCTATTTTTGGGTTTTCTAAATGTTTCTGATTCTTTTACTCTTTTATGTGTGTTTCAATGCTCGTTGTTTTTATCCTTGTATGTTCAAGCCTGCTCTTGTGTTTCTTACTGGAACTTTTACCGGAGATTCTTCTAACCTCTTTTGTTCACATGTTAGCCTAGGTTATTGACTTCGCTTTTGCTTATGTGTTTAAGCTCATGAATTGATTTTGTTTCTAAGTTCCTGTTTGATCATGCTCTTGGCCTACCTTTGTCTTAAAACTCGTAATTTCCTCTTACTTCTGTTTGTGCATATCTGCCTATCTCTATGACTTTGAACGATTCCTCACCTCCGACTCCATGTGAAACCTAAGATTTGGGGGGTTTTTCTTTTCATTGAAGTGAAAGACACTAGGGTTTCACTCTGAAACCCTAGGTTTACAGACTCATTGATGAGTCTGTAATCGAAACTTGTTGAACTTATTTGGCCTATGATTTGGAAAAAACACTCATTGTTTCTTCTTTGTTTTGAACTGCATGCTTATATATAAGCTCCCCTTTCAAAGTTTTATTTTCGAAATTCCTTAATCAGGATAAGAAACTCGTCACTAATTTCTCTTGTATTGAACCTCTTTTACCTTATTGATGTTTTCCTTAAATAATTGATCCTATATCTTTCTATTGATTTTGTACCAACGTTTGAAATTATTTTACTTCCTTAATTATCTCAGTCTCTTTGTGATTTACAACTGGAGCGAGGATCCTTTGACTGATTTTTAAACTTATACTTATTCTTACTATTGTGCCCTCTTTCCTTCTTAAATATCCAATTGTGTTATGTGACCTTATTTGTGCACCATATGGTCTCTTTACCTTAATTTAGCCTTAATAAACCCGATTCTCTCTTCCTTCTTAGTCGTCTGAACTAGACCCTTAATAAGGAGTCTGGTCTACCCTAATTGATACTAATTTGATTAGTTTTCTATGTTTATACCTTTGTGCGCTGCCTCACCTGTTTTTCAAAACTATATAAAGGGCTCAGCCTCCCCTTTTCAAGAGGGCAGTAACAACGAGTAAGTAACAAATCAAGCAATAATAGGCAATCTGCTTTCTACTCCTTCTTCTCTCAAATACCCAGACCAGTTCTGCTGTACTTCTCCTCTTTGCTTTCTGAAATATGCTTTAAGCTATCCTTTGAATCTTCAAGTGTTTTGCTGAAAACCTTGAGTTGTTTCTGCTGCTTGGCTTGCTCGTGGTTACTCTGCTATTCTCTTACTTTGCAACTGGTATGTCCATCTTAGTTTAAATCTGACTGCTCCTCCACTATGTGTTTCACATCCTAGTTCTGTTATGCTTTCCTTTATTGTTTTTCTGGCAACATTGTCATTATTGTTCCTATGTGAATCCCTTACCCTTTACCCTTTGTATGTGAGTTATGGTTCAGGGCATAACAGCACTCCAATTTGCTTGTCTATGATCCTGAACTGGATTTCTTTTGAATCCCAAACTCAAATCAATGCCCATTCCCTTTACCCCTTTTATGTGTTTGAGCCCTGGACTGGGGTCTGATAGTGGTCCTAATCACTATCTAGACTTTGATCTGACCTACAAAAGGTCTTCTCCTAACTTGTTCAACCAAACAAGTGGTCAGGGGTGTGCCAGCCTACTTTGTAGCTAGGTAATGACCACCACCTGTCATGGCTCCCCCAATTCCCCTTTCACTTTGACTTACTTCTTAGCTATAAGTTCTGCCCCTCTCTTGCAAGCCATTGCTTTGGGACCCCTGAGCTCCCTCTGAACATGGATGCATGAGAGCTGGCTCTTCCACGCTGCAACTACTCTAATTCTGGTAGTATCCTGGGTTGTAAGCAATGCCTGGAATCCCTGAGAATCCTTGGAACTTTGAATACACCTTGGATTAAAGAGAAGGCTTTGGAAAATCTGGATCCGCGGAAGTGGCTCAGTCGCATGTTATTAGACATTAAGGTTGAATTAGGCTACTCGGATCTAGCTGTAGCTTTTGATGTATCTTTTAATTTCCAGTTTGATTCATTGGATTGTAATAATTTTGTAATGAAACTCGGGGAGTATATGTAAAGGGCTGTGGGAGGGGTCTTTACTTTTTCTTGCATCAAGGGTTAGAAATCATGAGTTAGGATTTTTATTCAAAAACTAGAAATCCTGCTATAGGGTTTTTTAATACTGATTCAATCACATAGAGACCATGCCTATTGGATTTAACGCTTAACTTTACCGGCAAAATCACCTAGAAAGCATGTCTATAGGATTTAACAATTCATGTTCTGTAATGACACAATAGAGAATCATATCTATAGGCTCTTGCATTTCTTGCATATTACAAATGTCATTAGGCAAAACCGTTTAATAGGCTTAATAACAAAGTTGCATTATAGGACATCAATGTGTATAAAGACTCCTATTAATGTCATGAAAGGGTGTTAAGAATCGTAAACGTATAGAAAGCATTGCCTATAGGAAACCTCGTCTTTGAATAGCATCTGTTTCTTAAAGCGAGTATCGATTGCCTGGAACTAGCATCTTTACTAAAACTGATAATTTTCTACTTCTGAACCGTAAAATGTAAACTTTTTCCTATAACCAATCTCGCACTCTCACCGAAACTCGTAAATCTTTTAATACAGTGTACATCTTTTCTGTAAAAACAACTGGTAACTCTTTTCTAAAATCGGTTGCATCTTTTCTCTCTTTGTTTAAACTGATAATTTTTTCCTAAAATCAACTTGGCATCTTTTTCTAGAAACTAACTTGGTAACTTCTTTGCATCTTTTTTCCTGAAATTAATAATCCTACGCCTAGGTTTTTTATTTCAACTCATAAACAAAGGTGGCTAAATTAATGAATTGGGTTCAGTCCCTGACAACTTGTATCCGAGTTGCCTAATGCAGACTCTCTGTTTAAATACATGTGTTTGAACCAGTCCGCTCGCTCCTTAATTTAATCTAAGACCAAATCAGTATTTGTCAAGGCATGCAAAACTAAATGATTGTTTTGACTTCTGGGGTTAATTTGAGCCTTTGTATGCTTGCTTGTCCTCCCCTTTTACTTGATTACTTGTTTTTGAATGTCGAGCTAGAATTTATCCTTTAAACTCCGCAAAAGGCCCCCCATCCCTTTCTTCTTCTCTTAGGATTAGAAGTTCTAATACCCCGGACTAATAGATTGGGACGGGTATTAGCATGCGATAAGTAAATCGATACCGTTCCGCGCTTTAATACCTTAACGGGGTGGGAAGGGTAGACCATGGAGATGATGATTACACGATAACACTTCGCGTACATGAGTACCAGTGTTGTGCGAATGATCCATGTAATGTATAAACGCTAGGACCCCTTTCTCCTTCTTTATTAGTTTAACAAAATTTTTCTGATTCTTTAAAGCTATTGCATTTTCAATTTCTAGCTTCTCGCATGAGCTTTCGGATTATTTGCACTAAAGTACTTGACCTTTCCTCTACCTTGCACATTTTTTACAAAAATTTGCTGCCTTTAAAATTCAAGCCTTACTTCTTTTAACCGTTTTGTGATTTTCTTGTACTTGGTTTATTTACATTTACATCTAAAGTCACAATTGTTGCATGGGACTGGGAACCACACTAGTGGATCTTGAGGGGGTGCCTAAACACCTTCCCCTCGAGGATAATTTTCATTGCCTTACCCAAAACTCTGTGTCTGCATCTTTAATTCTTCTAAGAAGTGTCCTAATGCACTATATATATCATAGGTGGCGTCTCCTCCAAACTCTCAAAAAACCCAATTCCTAAAAGTGGGAAAAGAGTTGTCTTCCAAAATGTCGTGAAACCCGATTCCGCGAGGAAAAAGGGCGGCGTCGACAGCATGGCGACTCTGCTGGGGACTTCTTTAGGCTTTTACCATTGCATGCTATACGTGACTTTATTGCTTCTTTTATTGCTTTTGTTTTAATGTCTTTATTTGAAACTAACTTGTTTCTTTTGTTTCCTTTTCTTTAATTACTTTCAATTTATTGCTTTTCCATCAATTATTTGTTGTAAATTTCTTTCTGAAGAAATCATTGTGAACTTTATTGTATGAACGTGAAAATACATGTCAATTTGTTTAGCATCCTTGTAAACTGCATCTTCAACATTCATATTCAACTCGTTGCCAAACAAATACTATAGCAACGCTTATAATGGAGTAGTTACACACTTCCAATACTACCACCCCCTAAAATTTGGCAAAGGCATATTTGCGGTAAAACCAGTCGATCAACGGTGTAAGTCGACGGTTCCGCACCTTTCCCTCTTGAGTTGTCTCCTTTCTCAAGGGTACCAGTCCTGCACTTCAGAGATAGAACCTTACTCCGTTTAAATGTACCATGCATCATGGTCAAACTAGCCGAGTCAGTTATGTTGTCCACATAAATGACTCATTAGGAATAGCCTTGTCCAATTGTCCACCGGGGTTTCCTTGAAAACCCAACGGGACACCTCCATGTTTTGTGCATTTATTTGGAGAACTAAATGCTTGCTATGCTAATTAATGGTATAAATAGTCGAGTCTGGTGGGGGTGAGGGCCTAACGCTTTTGTTTTGCAGAAAATGGAGAACAAGGTCCCCGACTTCGGTATGGTCAGTATATCCTCACTCTTGCTGACCTGGTGGAGGAATCACCCATCAAATGACCAAATCAATGAATGGAAAAGAGAGGGTCACCAAGGGCTAGCGAAAAGCTGGAATATTCTGGAATACAGTCTGCTAGAATTGGAAGAAAAAGTTAAGAAAAAGAGTCACCGACTTGCCAGAAACGCTGAGGGAAATGAAAGGAGAACGCCTGGCAAAGGCATTTTTACTGGTGAAGACTGCCGCGAGCTGGAGGATTTGATCAACGAAGATGCCAAATCTGGGGAAGGTCCCTCTGGGACCAAGTAGTTAGGAGTTCCTGTTTATTCTTTATTTTTATGTAATAGGCCAAGGCCAATAGTGACATTTTACTTTCTATTATTTAGAGTCGTTTCGGATTCGTCTTATTTTATCGAATAAAATGAGGCATTTAGCAATAATAAGTTCTCCAAAACTATTTGTCGCAAAGGCCTACCTCGGGCACAACGAGGCACCAAAATTAGGGCGCGATTTATATTCTCACCCAATGTGGTTTAAATACTGCAATATTTTTTCCTCATAACCCGCACTAACATGTTACCTTTTTGTTTTTCTTTTATTTTTATTCCCTCCTCCCCCCCCTCCAAAGGTTAGTTTGTGCATTCTGGCACCATCAGCATACTCCACAATATCCAAGGGCCCTCCACCTCCTCCTCCTCCGAGTCCTGTCCCGGAACAAAAAACAAAGGCAAAATGGGAGATACAAGCACCAGAAAGGAGATTGAGAGTTCCTCAGGGTAACCCCCGGTTTGCTAAGGAAACTACTGGCACAACTGGAAACAAAAGCTGTTGAAATTTCGAGAAGAACTGGATCAGGTTTGGAACTTTGGCGAACCTATCCTTTTCCCTCACCGCTCCTTGATGTCAACACCCAGAAACCCCGCACCTCCACAAAACACCCCACAACCACAGATACAACCCACTCATACCCAACACTGCACGCATCGCCACACTCCGAACAACACTCCACTACTTATTCCCGAGCCCACTGAACACCACAAATGGACCATCTCCACAAACTTCCATATTTACCGTGAGATACTGTACCCCACTACCGCCAAACCCATATCAAGTGCACCCTGAGTCTTGATGACAAGGACTCCCTCATCAGGAACTTAGCGGCAGAGCTCAAGAAATTAACCAGCCGAGTTCAGGGCGTAGAAGGTAACAAAGGCATTGAAGGATTGAATTACTGAGGACTTGTGAATTCAACCAGATGTTGAACTTCCGGAGGGGTTACAAACCTCCAAGTTCGAAATGTTTGATGGAACAGGAGATCCAGAGTCCACTGAGGAACTTTTGCGATAAGCTAGTGGGTGGTCGGAAGAGAAGAGATGAGAAGATCCGTATGAAGCTCTTCATGAGGATCTTAAAGGGAGATGCACTATCTTGGTACATCAGTCAAGACCCCAAGAAATGGACGAGTTGGGTAGGTATGGCATCGGACTTCATGGATAGATTCCGGCTTAATACAGAGAACGCACCAGATGTATTCTACATACAGAATTTGAAGAAGAAACCCACCGAAACATTCCGCGAGTATGCTACTTGTTGGAGGTCAGAAGCTGCAAAGGTCGGGCCGGCCCTAGAAGAAGAGCAAATGAATAGATTCTTCGTCCGGGCTCAGGATCCCCAATATTACGAGAGGTTGATGTTGATCGAGGGTCAAAAGTTCTCTGATATCATCAAACTCGGAGAAAGAATCGAAGAGGGCATCAAGAATGGTGTGGTTACAAATCTTGAAGCATTGCAAGCCACCAATAAGGCTTTACAAACTGGTGGCGCATCCAAGAAGAAAGATGTAAGTGTCGTGATGGTCGCACAGGGAGCCAAATCACCACCAAAATACCACACTTACTCATCGCCTCCACTTACATATCAGCCCATCCCGAATTACCAAGCACCCGCACCCTCTTATCCACCTCCTGTTTACCAATCCTCTCCACCTCTCACATATCAACCCACCTCACCCAGATACTCTCAACCTGCACCTGTTTACCAAGCTTATAATGCTCAACCCTCTCACTATCAATCACCATCCACCCATCAAAATTTTCCGAGACCCAGACCAAATTTTGACCTTAAACCCCCCAGACAATACACAACCATCGCAGAACCAATTGACCAGTTATATGAAAGACTTAAAGCTGCTGGTTACGTCACTCCTAGCCTAGCCAAAGCTCCAGAAAATCCCTCCCAGTGGGTCAATCCCAACAAGACCTGTGCGTATCACTCCGGCATGAAGGGACACACCCTTGACGAGTGCCGTTCATTGAAAGATAAGATTCAGACCCTGATCAACAATAAGGTCATTGTAGCAAAGGAGCTCGCTCCTAATGTTCGTAACAACCCCCTGCCTGACCATAAGGGTGGAGACATTCATATGATCGTGATCGAGGATGATTGGGACCCCAAAGGATCAATAGTTTTGATTGCTAAAGGGGATGAACCAAAGTACCCAGCGGTTACCCTTAACCCAATTGTTGTGCAGAATCAGCCCTCCATGGACGACGAAGTAAATATGTCTATACCTCTTGAATTTGAAGCGCCTCCCTCTGCTAAGGCGCCCGGACCAATCGAGGTTGAATTTGGAGTTCCAAAGACACCTACACCCTTTCAAGTTGTTGTGTTACCACCAAGGGTGCCTATTCCGCTGGCAATGACTGACATAACACCATTCCACTCAAATGCCATACCATGGGATTACACTGCCGAAGCTAGGAGGAAAGGAAAAACAGAGACAGGAGAAACGGTTGTCGCACAAGGAATGACTAGAACAGGGAGGGTCTACACCCCAGAGCACCTAGCCGAATCCGGTAAGCAAGCCCCGGGACGTCCCATTGAGATAGGACCCGACGATTTTTGGAGGAAAATACAGGCTAAGGAGTACTCAGTCGCTGAAAAGCTGAACAAAACACTAGCATAGATATCTATCCTAGCTCTTCTACAAAGTTCAGACGCTCACAAGAATGCCTTAATGAAGATACTAAGCGAAGCCTATGTGCCCAACAATATAACCGAGGGTGAAATGGCGAATATGGCGGGGCAAGTGTTGGAGAGCCATAAAATAACCTTCCACGAAGAAGAGTTGCCGCCAGAAGGTTTGAGCCACAATAAAGCACTGCACATCACCGTGCAATGTGAAGACTATTTCATCACTAGAGTCCTGATTGATGGAGGATCAAGCCTCAAAATCTGTCCGCTGATAACTCTCAGAACCTTGGGAAAAAGCCTGCATGAGATCAAAGATGGGGCTATCAATGTCAAAGCCTTCGATGGATCACAGAGATCTACTATTGGAGAAATAAGCCTGTGCTTGCAAATGGGGCCAACATGGTTCGACGTCGGCTTCCAAGTGATAGACGTCCCGGCATCCTACAACTTGCTGTTAGGACGCTCCTGGATCCACGCTGCTGGAGCCGTAGCATCAACCCTACATCAGGCGGTAAAGTTTGAATGGAACCACCAAGAGGTGATCATTCATGGCGATTGTAGTAACCCCATATATAGTTGCCAGACTATCCCAATGATCGGGGGCAGAAGGAGAATAGGCGAAGAGACATACCACCACATCGAAAGGGTCAACGCTGTAAACAAAGACAAGTGGTGGGACAACAAGATCGAAAGTATCCTGAATTGGTGCGGGTATGAGCCTAGAAAGGGACTTGGTAAAAATCTTCAGGGGATCACTAAGCCCATCAAACTGAAGAAGCATGGCACTACCTTTGGCTTAGGGTATGGTTATACTTGGAAGGAATTCCGGAACTGGTCGCCACCATGGCGCGGCCCCTACTATCCATTGGAGTTTCCGACTAGCCTGAAGATGACCTTCCAGCCAGCAGATACTATATATGGGTCAGAAGAAGATTAAACATTGGCATCCATGAAGAATTTGTTCCTGGAGGATGATGACATGGACTGCTGTGTTCTTTTTGATGAGGAAGGGGAGGAAGGCCCTTTCGTACAAGCTGTAAGCAGGGGAGACCGCCTCAGCAACTGGTCAATTAGGACCGTCAGAGCTCGGAGGGTTTCGGGGTAGCAAGGCTAAACAAAAGCAGCATGCATCACATTTTTTAGTTTACTTTACTAGTTGATTTTCTTTCCGCATTGTCTTTAATTTCGAAAAGAGCTCTGATGTTTCAAACAGCTTTGAATTTAATCAAAGCATTTCAGTTTATCATATATATCTCGCTTATTATTTTATCTATCATTTACTCTATTTTATACAATATTACTATTACTTATCTTGACGATGAACCAACGACTGTGACTTGCAACTAAGCAACGCAACAAAAGGACATAGACTCAGAAGAAGATGAAATACCTGAAGAGGTCGTCAGAGAGGTTGAGAATTTTGAGAATAGACCTAAGTCCA
>NC_031999.1:26810384-26878835 GCF_001879085.1 Nicotiana attenuata
TTTTTTTCTTTTATTTTTATTCCCCTCCCCAAAGGTTAGTTCGTGCATTCTAGCACCATCAGCATACTCCACAAGATCCAAGGGCCCTCCACCTCCTCCTCCTCCGAGTCCTGTCCGGAACAAAAACAAAGGCAAAATGGGAGATACAAGCGCCAAAAAGGAGATGAGATTCCTCAGGGTACCCCGGTTGCTAAGGAAACTACTGCACAACTAGAACAAAAGCTGTTGAAATTTCGAGAAAAACTGGATTAGGTTCGGAATTTGGCAAACCTGTCATTTTCCCTCACTGCCCCTGATGTCAACACCCAAAATCCCGCACCTCCACAAAACACCCCGCAACCACAGATACAACCCAATCATACCTGTAACACATGCCACACTCCAAATAACACCCCACTACTCATTCCCGAGCCACTGAACACCACAAATGACCATCTCCACAACACTCCTATTTACGTGAATACTGTACCCCACTACGCCGAACCCATCTCAAATGCACCTGAGTCTGATGACAAGGACTCCCTCATCAGGAACTTAGCGGCAGAGCTCAAGAAATTAACCAGCCGAGTTCAGGGCATAGAAGGTAACAAAGGCATTGAAGGATTGAATTACGAGGACTTGTGCATTCAACCAGATGTTGAACTTCCGGAGGGGTACAAACCTCCCAAGTTCGAAATGTTTGATGGAACAGGAGATCCCAGAGTCCACCTGAGGACCAATTGCGATAAGCTATATATGGGTCAGAAGAAGATGAAACATTGGCAGCCATAAAGAATTTGTTCCTGGAGGATGATGACATGGACTGCTGTGTTCTTTTTTAGGAGGAAGGGGAGGAAGGCCCTTCCGTACAAGCTGTAAGCAAGGGAGACCGCCTCAGCAACTGGTCAATTAGGACCGTCAGAGCCCGGAGGGTTTCGGGGTAGCAAGGCTAAACAAAAGCAGCATGCATCGCATTTTTTAGTTTACTTTACTAGCTGATTTTCTTCACGCATTGTCATTAATTTCGAAAAGAGCTCCGATGTTTCAAACAGCTTTGAATTTAATCAAAGCATTTCAGTTTATCATATATATCTCGCTTATTATTTTCTCTATCATTTACTCTATTTTATACAGCATTACTATTACTTATCTTGACGATGAACCAACGACTGTGACTTGCAACGAAACAACGCAACAAAAGGACATAGACTCAGAAGAAGATGAAATACCTGAAGAGGTCGTCAGAGAGGTTGAGAATTTTGAGAATAGACCTAAGTCCAACCTGGAAGAAACTGAGGTCATTAATTTGGGAGATACAGAGAACGTCAAAGAAACTCGCATCAGTGTTCACTTGTCACCATCATAAAGGGAAAAGTATACAGAATTTTTAAAAGAATATGAGGACATATTCGCCTGGTCGTATGATGATATGACTGGTCTCAGCACGGCCATTGTAGCTCACAAACTGCCAACAGATCCAGCCTGTCCGTCGGTAAAGCAGAAGCTTAGGAAATTCAAGCCCGACATGAGTTTGAAAATCAAAGAAGAGGTTACTAAGAAAGTCAAAGCTAAGGTTCTCAAGGTGGTATCCCCGCCGAGGTAGAGAGTCCCTCCTTAAGGATCATACAAGAAGCAGAGTTGGACGATGCAGAATGGGTAAAAGGTCGCTACGAGCAGTTAGCCCTTATAGATGGGAAAATGATGAATGCAGTTTGCCACGGTCAGTTGTATCAGAACAGAGTGTCCAGAGCCTTCAACAAAAGAGTCAAGCCAAGGAAGTTTACACCGGGGCAGCTGGTGTTGAAGAAGATATTCCCGCATCAAGATGAAGCCAGGGGAAAATTCTCTCCCAGCTGGCAAGGTCCGTACATGGTTCACCGGGTTCTAACTGGAGGAGCCCTTATCCTCGCAGAAATGGACGGAGAAGTCTGGCCGAAGCCAATCAATTCAGACGCAGTGAAACGATACTATGTGTAACCACTTACGATATCCTTTATGATGTAATTTGAACTACGCCTGATCTGATTCCCGTTTAAGAGGGGATACGTAGGCAGCCCTATGGGTTCGGTCACAATTTAATAAAATTTCATGTCCCCCTATTATTGGAACTGGGGCAGAATTTTGAGGAGGGCCCTCAAAATTCCGAAGTCAGTCTTCAGCCGCTCATCGCCAGGGATGTCAGCCCAGTGAACCGGGGCAGAATTTTGAGGAGGACCCTCAAAATTCCGAAGTTGATTTTTCATCCGTTCAGCGCAGCCGTCATAAGTGCCAGCCCAGTAAACTGGGGCAGAATTTTGAGGAGGACCCTCAAAATTCCGGAACAAGAAAGGTTGCAATACTTTGAACCACGTCGCAGTCGTTGGTTCATTTAAACAAAACCATTTTCTACTTACGTTATATTTGTTAAATCATGCATAACTATGGTAGCTGCTGTTTAGCGACGCTAACTCAATGATGCACGACGACGGAAGCCACGGAAGAGCGAACTAACCTTTCCCCTTTACAAAACTCACAATTTTCTTTGGATGCGGGGACCCAAGTCATAAAGTTACCAAACATGTTACGCAATCGCATTGAATCGTCGCGCCTATTCGCATTTGCTATCCGCACGCAGTGGCCCCAGCAGCCGCAATATCACGATCAGCTATCAGCTAAGAATTTTTTTTTTTCTTTCTCTTCTTACTATTCGCTTTTATCTTATTGCATAAGGCTACTTTTCTGCCTTCCGAGACTAAATTGTCTCCATCTGCATTTCCTGCATTGCAATAAGGCTACTTTTCTGCCTTCCGAGACTAAACGTTGTCTCCATCTGCATTTCCTGCATTGCATAAGGCTACCTTTCTGCCTTCCGAGACTAAGCGTTGTCTCCATCTGCATTTCCTGCATTGCATAAGGCTACCTTTCTGCCTTCCGAGACTAAGCGTTGTCTCCATCTGCATTTCCTGCATTGCCTAAGGCTACCTTTCAACCTAAGCGTTGTCTCCATCCTTCATTATCTGCATAAGGCTATCTTTCTGCCTTCCGAGGTTAAGCTCTACCTTCACTTGCATGGCTGAAATATCGCCACCTCATCTTTCCTTCATGGCTGAAATATCGCCACTTTATTTCTCTTGCATGGCTGAAATATCGCCACCTTTTACATACGTCCTGCAATCGGCTGAAATATCGCCATTTACATTTTTGTATCGGCTGAAATATCGCCAAACATTATTTAAATTCTACATCGGCTGAAAGATCGCTATATCATATTTAAAATCTCCACCTTCATCTATACCTATGTTTTCGGTCGGCTGAAATATCGCCATTTACATTCTTTTTGTATCGGCTGAAATATCGCCAAACTTTATTTAAATTCTCTATCGGTTGAAATATTACCATTTACACTTTTTGCATCGGCTTAAATATCGCCAAACTATTATTTAAATTCTCTGTCGGCTGGAACATCGTCTGTTTACTTAAATTTCTGTCGGCTGAAATATCGCCATTAACATTTCTTTGCATCGGCTGAAATACCACAAAATCTTGCATCTCATGGGCTGAAATATCGCCAAACTGTCCAAAGGCATCATCGTTCGGAGGCATCATCCTCATAGCCCGAGAACACCATGCCATGGCTCGAGGACCCCACTTTATATCATGCACATCATCATTCAAAGGCATCATGGTTCGGAGGCACCATCATCATGGCCCGAGAACGTCATCTCATAGCCTGCGAATCCCTTAATTTTGCGTTTCATGGCCCAGGACATCATGGTCTAAGGACGTCATCCTAACCGTCCGAGGACAGCATTCATGGTCCAATGGGAACTTGCATCACGTTTACTTTTATGCACGATATACGCCTATATTGCATTTGCAGGTACATCGGCTAGCAAACGGCCGTCTCAGCAGGAGCGATCCCGCTCCGGTTCCCGCAGCCCATCCGACTCCAAACACCCTTTCCAAACCTAAGCATCGCGTCTGTTCCTTTTCGAATCTCCATCGACATACTCCGTCAATGGTTCCTGAACTACGTACGGCCTGATTCCTGTAAAACCAGAGCTCGGTCAAAGTTCTTTCCAATCGCCGATTCGGTCAAAATTGGCCATCTTGTCTTTACCCGACAACTTTTTCATCCTCCTCGGGTAAAGAGGGGCAGCTGTTGATACCCAATTTTTCCCTATGTATTTTTCGTACCCAAAATACTTCCAAAATAGCATATTTGTGCATATATAAGCACACCCATGAGTTTTGATATTTTTTGATGATTTTTAAACCAATTTATTGCCTATTTTTATGCCATAAAATCCAATAATTATTCCCAAAATTTGCCATTTTGGTGAACGATTTATTTTATTCTCATATTTACATCAAAACATAGCTAACATGATTTTTTTGCATATTTTTTAAAAATTCATCTGGTATTTTTAAAACCAAATTGCATATAATTGCAATACTAGCCTCTTTAAAGATTCAATTGTAATTATATTTATAAAATTGACTCCAGTATTTTTAATTTGATAATTATGTATCATTAATCATTTTATCATATTTGATTTATTTCCAGAGATTATTTTGATATTTTTTATAAATTAAAACAAGGGAAAATTGGCTATTTAAGAGTTAGCCCTTTGCATTTCAATTTTAGCCCGAAATTAACCTCAATCTTAAGCCCAAATCAGACCCAAAATTCCCTACCCAATTTCTTAATTAACCCGACCCACGGCCCGTTTATTTTTACCCGCCTGGCTCCCTTTTGATCCAGGCCGTTGATCAAAATGATCAACAGCCACATTTCCTCCTTAACATTTTAATTCCCAACGACCCTAACCCTATCCCCATTCTCCAAATCTGCCGCCTCTGGTTCCTCTCGTCTCTCTCGAATCCTCTCAACCTCTGAAACCCTAATATCCACCTACCTCCAGAATCCATGGCTAATCTAGCCATGGACAACCTCTACCTACCATCTCCTGCTCTCACACGCTTGCTCATTGAAGATTCGAGGCTAGACCTCGAAGGTCTTCATCCAGACCCTGGCCGGTTCGAGTTTCTTTGGCCGTTTCCGGCGTATCTCAGCCTCTCGAGCCTGGATTCGACATTGCTAGCTCAGAACCATTCTCGAGACTTTCAAGCCTTCTCGTCCATTTGGGTTCTCAGAAACCCTAGCCTAATCGAGGTTCCTTTTTCGCTTATTCGTCTAGATCTACGCTAGATCTATGCTGTGTGTGCCATTTTAGAGTTTTTCCCCAATTTTCCCTTTTCAAAACTGTTCGAATCCTATTTTTAGGGTTTTCTAAATGTTTCTGATTCTTTTACTCTTTATATGTGTGTTCATGCTCGTTGTTTTATTCCTTGTTATGTTCAAGACTGCTCTTGTGTTTCTTACTGGAACTTTTACGGAGATTCTTCTACCTCTTTTGTTCACATGTTAGCCTAGGTTATTGACTTGCTTTTGCTTATGTGTTTAAGCTCATGCTTTGATTTTGTTTCTGAGTTCTGTTGATCATGCTCTTGACTACCTTCGTCTTAAAACGCGTAATTTCCTCTTACTTCTGTTTGTGCATATCTGCCTATCTCTGTGACTTTGAACGATTCCCTCACCCCCGACTCCATGTTAAACCCTAAGATCTGGGGGGTTTTCTTTTCTTTAAAGTGAAAGACATAGGGTTTCACTCTGAAACCCTAGGTTTACAGACTCATGACGAGTCTGTAATCGAACTTGTGAACTTATTTGCCTATGATTATGGAAAAACTCTGATTGTTCTTCTTTGTTTTGAACTGCATGCTTATATATAAGCTCCCCTTTCAAAGTTATATTTTCAAAATTCCATTAATCAGGCTGAGAAATTCGTCGCTAATTTCTCTTGATTGAACCTCTTTTACCTTGCTGATGTTTTCCTTACATAATTGATCCTGTATCTTTTGTGATTTTGTACCAACATTTGAATTATTTACTTCCTTAATTATCTCAGTCTCTTTGTGATTTACAACTGGAGCTGAGATCCTTTGACTGACTTTTAAACTTATACCTTATTCTTACTACTGTGCCCTCTTTCCTTAAATATCCAATTGTGTATGTGACGTTATTTGTGCACCATATGGTCTCTTTACCTTAATTTAGCCTTAATAAACCGATTCTCTCTTCCTTCTTAGCCGTCTGAACTAGACCCTTAATTAAAGGAGTCTGTCTACCCTAATTGATACTAATTTGATTAGTTTCTATGTTTATACCTTTGTGCCTGCCTCACCTATTTTCAAAACTATATAAAGGGCTCAGCCCTTCCCTTTTCAAGAGGGCAGTAACAACGAGTAAGTAACAATCAAGCAATAATAGGCAATCTGCTTTCTACTCCCTTCTTCTCTCAAATACACAGACCAGTTCTCTGTACTTCTCCTCTTTGCTTTCTGAAATACCCTTTAAGCTCTCCTTGAATCTTCAAGTGTTCTGCTAAAAACCTGAGTTGTTTCCGCTGCTTGCTTGCTGTGGTTACTCTGCTATTCTCTTACTTTGCAACCGGTATGTCCATCTTAGTTTAAATACTGCTCCTCCACTATGTGTTTCACATCCTAGTTCTCTTATGCTTTCCTTTACTGTTTTTCTGCAACTTTGTCATTATTGTTCCTATGTGAATCCCCTTACCCTTTACCCTTTGTATGTGAGTTATGGTTCAGGGCATAACAGCACTCCAATTTGTTGTCTATGATCCTGAACTGGATTCTTTGAATCCTAAACTCAATCAATGCCTATGATCCTGAACTGGATTCTTTGAATCCTAAACTCAATCAATGCCCATTCCCTTTTCCCCTTTTATGTGTCTGAGCCCTGGAGTAGGGTCTGATAGTGTCCTAATCACTATCTAGACTTTGGTCTGACCTTCAAAAGGTCTGCTCCTATCTTGTTCAACCAAACAAGTGGTCAGGGGTGTGCCAGCCTACTTTGTAGCTAGGTATGACCACCACCTGTCATGGCTCCCCAATTCCCCTTTCACTTTGCACTTACTCTTAGCTATAAGTTCTGCCCCTCTCTTGCAAGCCATGCTTTGGGACCCACTGAGCTCCCTCTGAACTTGGATGCATGAGAGCTGGCTCTTCCACACTGCACTATTCTAATTCTGATAGTATCCTGGGTGTAAGCAATGCCTGGAATCCCTGAGATTCCTTGGAACTTTGAAACACCTTGGATAAAGAGAAGGCTTTTGAAATCTGGATCCCGGAAGTGGCTTAGTCGCATGTTATTAGACATTAAGGTTGAATTAGGCTACTCGGATCTAGCTTTTAGCTTTTGATGTATCTTTTAATTTCCAGTTTGATTCATTGGATTGTAATAAATTTAGATGAAACTCGGGGAGTATAGTAAAAGGGTGTGGGAGGGGTCTTTACTTTTCTTGCATCCAAGGGTTAGAAATCATGAGTTAGGATTTTTATTCAAACTAGAAATCCTGCCTATTGGGTCTTTAATACTGATTCAATCACATAGAGACCATGCCTATAGGATTTAACGCTTAAGTTTACCGCAAAATCACCTAGAAAGCATGTCTATAGGATTTAACATTCATGTTCTGTAATGACACATATAGAGATCATGTCTATAGGCTCTTGCATTTCTGCATATACAAATGTCATTAGGCAAACCGTTTATAGGCTTAATAACAAAGTTGCATATAGACATCATATGTATAAGACTCCTATTAATGTCATGAAAGGGTGTTAAAATCGGTAAACGTATAGAAAGCATGCCAATAGGAAACCTCGCCTTTAATATCATCATTCGTTCTTAAGCAGTATCGATTGCTGGAACTAGCGTCTTTACTAAAACTGGTAATTTTCTACTTCTGAAACGCGCTAAAATTGGTAAACCTTTTTCCTATAACCAATCTGCACTCCCCCGAAACTCGTAAACCTTTTAATCAGTCTACATTTTTTCTGAAACAAATGGTAACTCTTTTCTAAAATCAGTTTGCATCTTTTCTCTTTGTTTAAACTGATAATTCTTTTTCTAAAATCAACTTGCATCTTTTCTAAAACTACTGGTAACTCTTTGCATCTTTTTCCTGAAATTAATAGATCCTACGCCTAGGTTTTTATTTCAACTCATAAACAAAGGTTGGCTAATTAATGAATTGGGTCAGTCCCTGACAATTGTATCTGAGTTGCCTAATGCAGACTCTCTGTTTAAACACATGTGTTGAACCAGTCCGCTCACTGCTTAATTTAATCTAAGACCAAATCAGTATTTGTCAAGGCATGCTAAACTAAATGATTGTTTGACTTCTGGGTTAATTTGAGTCTTGTATGCTTGCTTGTCCTCCCCTTTTACTTGATACTTGTTTTGAATGTCGAGCTAGAATTTTATCCTTTAAACTCCACAAAGGCCCCCATCCCTTTCTTCCCCTTTAGGATTAGAAGTCCTAATACCCCGGGACTAATAGGATTGGGACGGGTAGTAGCATGCGATAAGTAAACGATACCGTTCCGCGCTTTAATACCTTAACGGGGTGGGAAGGGTAGACATGGAGATGATGATTGCACAATAACACTCCGCGTACAACTGAGTACCAGTATGTGCGAATGATCCATGTAATGTATAAACCTAGGACCCCTTTCACCTTCTTTATTAGTTTAACAAAATTTTCTGAATCTTTAAAGCTATTGCATTTTCAATTTCTGCTTCTCGCATGATCTTTTGGATTATTTTCACTAAGTACTTGACCTTTTCCTCTACTTGCACATTTTTTTACAAAAATTGCACCTTTAAAATTCAGCACTTCTTTTAACCTTTTGTGTTTCTTGTACTTGTTTATTTACATTTACATCTAAAGTCACAATTGTAGCATGGCCGGGAACCACACTAGTGGATCTTGAGGGGTGCCTAACACCTTCTTCTCGAGATAATTTTAAGCCCTTACCCAAAACTCTGGTCTGCATCTTTAATTCTTCTAAAGGTGTCCTAATGCACTATAATCATTAGGTGGCGACTCTCCAAACTCTCAAAAAACCCCATTCCCAAAGTGGGAAAAGAGTTGTCTTCCCAAATGTCGTGAACCCGATTGCGCGAGGAAAAAGGGGGCATCGACAACCACCATCAGGGCCCAGCCAGCAGCAGTGGAGTCGTTTCAGGCCCGGTCAGGGCCACAGGGGATCCCATCAGCGGGGTCGATCATGAGAGAGGTCCTAGAAGCAGCAGAGGTCCCCGTGCCCCAGGTGCGTGAAGATGCACTCAGGGATTTGCTACATGGAGTTACCTATATGCTATCGATGTGCGATGAGGGGTCATATCCAGAGACATTGTCGTGTATCCCGCCAGGGAGTGGGCAGGGGCACAGCTCAGCCTTCCAGTCCAGCAGATGCTACATCTTCAGCCCCTTCTCCAGCTCGAGGTTACCCAGCACCCGCAGGGCACGATGTAGCTAGGAATGGTGCTCAGAGTTCAGGAGGACCCATCCGGTTCTATGCTATGAGTGGTCGCCAGATTGTAGAGGCTTTTCCAGATGTTGTTACAGGTATTCTGACTGTCCAATCTCAGGATGTGTATGCGCTTATTGATCCCGGTTCCACCTTGTCCTATGTTACCCCTTTTGTTGCTATGAAATTCGGGATAGAACCAGAACAACTTCATGAACCATTCTCAGTATCTACTCCGGTTGGTGAGTCAATTTTGGCTGCTCGAGTGTATAGAGGGTGTATAGTCACGGTGCGGGGTAGGGATACCACGACCGATCTTGTTAAGTTAGGAATGGTCGACTTTGATGTAATAATGGGGATGGATTGGCTTTATTCGTGCTTTGCCAAACTTGATTGTCGGACTAGAACGATTAGGCTCGAATTCCCTGATGAGCCCGTTATTGAATGGAAGGGAGATAATGTAGTGCCTAGAGGTCGGTTTATTTCCTACCTTAAGGCCGCAAAGATGATTATGAAGGGTGTATCTATCATCTCGTTCGGGTTGCAGACACCAATGCCGAGGAACTTAGCCTTGAATCTGTACCAGTTGTGAATGAATTTCGGGATGTCTTTCAAGATGAGCTCCCTGGGATTTCACCAGACAAGGAGATTGATTTTGGGATCGATGTGATGCCAGGCACGCAGCCTATATCAATTCCACCTTACAGAATGGCACCAGCAGAATTGAAGGAGCCAATGGAGCAATTGAAGGATTTGTTAGAGAAGGGTTTCATCCGACCGAGTGTGTCGCCATGGGGCGCACCAGTCTTGTTCGTAAGAAAGAAAGATGGATCGCTGCGAATGTGTATTGACTACCGGCAACTCAACAAAGTCACAATCAAAATCAAATATCCTCTGCCAAGAATAGATGACTTGTTTGATCAATTGCAAGGTGCTATGTGTTTCTCAAAGTTTGATTTGCGCTCCGGGTATCATTAGTTGAAAATAAGGGAGCGGGATATTCCAAAAATAGCTTTTAGAACTCGGTGTGGGCACTTTGAGTTTATGGTGATGTCTTTTGGGTTAACAAATGCCCCTGCAGCTTTCATGGATCTTATGAATCGAGTCTTCAAGCCCTTTCTAGACTCCTTTGTGATAGTGTTCATTGACGACATTCTAGTATATTCTCGAAGTCGGGAAGACCATGTTGCCCATCTCAGGGCAGTTTTACAGACTCTTCAGCAACATCAATTGTATGCAAAGTTTTCGAAATGTGAATTTTGGCTTGGAGTTGTCGCGTTCTTGGGCCATGTCGTCTCCAGGGAAGGAATTATGGTTGATCCTCAAAAGATTGCAGTAGTGAAGAATTGGCCTTGACCTACCACTCCTACTGAGATTCGCAGTTCCTTAGGTCTGGCCGGGTACTACAGGAGGTTTGTGGAGGGGTTTTCTGCTCTTGCCTCTCCATTGACTAAATTGATGCAGAAGGCGGTTAAATTCCAATGGTCCGATGCTTGTGAAAAGAGTTTCCAAGAATTGAAATCAAGGTTGACAACAACACCGGTACTAGCCCTGCTAGAGGGTACAAAGGGATTTGTGGTGTATTGCGATGTTTCGAGAATTGGGCTCGGCTGTGTGTTGATGCAACATGACAAGGTTATAGCCTACGCTTCTAGGCAACTCAAGAACCATGAGAAGAACTATCCAACCCACGACCTAGAGCAAGCAGCAGCGGTGTTTGCGCTAAAAATTTGGCGGCATTATTTGTATAGGGTCCATGTGGATGTATTTAGGGATCATAAGAGCCTTCAATATATTTCAAGCAGAAAGAGTTGAATCTGAGGCAGAGAAGATGGCTAGAGTTACTCAAGGACTATGAAATTGATATTCTCTATCACCCGGGAAAGGCTAATGTCGTGGCAGATGCGCTTAGTCGAAAATCTATGGGGAGTTTGGCTCATTTGGGGGCATATCAGAGGCCGATAGCCAGGGAGGTTTACTAGTTGGCCAGTTTGGGAGTTCTCCTTGTGGACTCTAGTGAAGGAGGGGTAATTATACAGAATAGGGCCGAATCATCGCTTGTAGTGGAGGTGAAGGAGAAGAAATTCGACGATCCGTTCTTAGCACAATTGAAAGAGATGATTCAAAAACACAAGACCACATCTTTTTCTTTTGGCATAAATGATGGTACTCTACGGTACAAAGACTGCCTATGTGTTCCTGATATCGACGGTCTTCGGGAAAGGATCTTGCCAGAAGCTCACACATCCAGGTATTCCGTGCACCCAGGCTCTATGAAAATGTATCACGATCTCAAGTAAATTTATTGGTGGAACAACATGAAGAGAGATGTGGCGGATTTTGTGGCAAAATGTCCGAATTGCCAACAAGTGAAGGTCGAACATCAAAGGCCCGGTGGATAGGCTCAAAGCATACAAATTCCAATGTGGAAATGGGAGATGATCAATATGGATTTTGCGGTAGGGCTGCCGCGTACTCTGTGCAAGTTCGACTCAATTTGGGTAATCATGGACCGACTCACGAAATCAGCGCACTTCTTGCCACTTAAATCTACCGACACAGCGGAACAGTATGCTCAGTTGTACATTAAGGAAATAGTCAGGTTATATGGCACTCCAATCTCAATCATTTCAGATCGAGGGGCTCAGTTCACAGCCAACTTTTGGAGGAAGTTTCAACAAGGTTTGGGTACGCAGGTAAATCTTAGCACAACCTTCCATCCTCAAACCCATGGGCAAGCAGAGCGGACTATTCAGATGCTTGAAGACATGTTGCGTGCTTGTACTATTGATTTCAAGTGGGGGAGGATGTAAGGCCCCGTGAAAACTTGTACCCAAAACCTAAAAGCTCGTAAGGTCAAGTTTCAATATGATTTAGTCAAGTAAATTAACATGTAGGGTGCAAACATCGCAAGTATAACATGATTGGGGTCCTACACTACCCGAATTTAAGCCCAATTAGTAGCTACGTACGGACTCTCATCACCTCGTGTATACACGGCTTCCACAAATAGGAGCACATGATAATTTAGTTTACCTATGGGGTTAATTCCCTGTTACAAAGTTAGAAAGAAGACTTACCTCACTCTGAAGTTTCATAACCGGCTCCAAAGCCTTTCCAACAACTCAAACCGATGTCCATCACTCCAAAACTAGTCAATAAAAAAAATCCATAAATATATACTATAATACTCATTTAATCCAATTTCCAACTCCGCTCAAAAAGTCGATAAAATCGCCCTCGGGCCCACGTGCCTGGACTCTGAAAATTTTCGAAGATAAATATTATCCAAGGCATCACGAACTCAAATATATAATTTACTCTCAATCCATGCCCAAATTCGTGATCAAAATCCAAAAATACCCATTTCTAAGTTTTCTACCAAAATCCCCAATTTTCACTAATTTTCCATGAATTTCCATGGTAAAATCTATATATAATCCAAGTATTTATCTTGCAATAGGTGGGAATCACTTATCTTGACATAGATGATGAAAATCTCCTCTTTAAAAGCTCCAAAAATTGCCAAACCAAGTGAAAAATGAGAGGGGACGAGCCAAACCCCATATTAAAATCAATTTGCCCAGGCCCGCTCTTCTTCGCGATCGCGGGAATGCCTTCGCGATCGCGAAAGCTAAACACACTGCCTCCACATTTGCCTTTACACGTTCGAACCTGGTGACCCCCTACCCTTCGCGTTCGCGCTCGCGAAGGCTTAGCGTCTGGCAGGCCCCAACTCCCTACCTCTTCGTGTGCGCGTGCGCCTACCCGCATTCACGGAGTGTTCCACAACCTCAGCTCCGCGTTTGCATCCCCTTCATCGTGTTCGCAATGGGAAAAATCCCAGAAGCCCAAAGATCCTTCTTCGCGAATACATGAAACCCTTAGCGTTTGCCAAGAACAATACCAGACACCAGCATCAGCCATTGCAAAACCGGGGAAAATGGTCCAAAACCACTGCGAATCACACCCGAGGCCCTCGAGACCCCGTCCAATCACAAAAAGCAGTCCAATAGCATAACATGGACCTGTTTGAGGCCTCAAATCACATAAAACAATGCTAATACCATAAATCGTACCCTAATTCAAGCTTAGAGAAAATTAAAACTTCTAACTTCTACATTCAACGCCAAAACCTATCAAATCAAGTCCGATTGACCTCAAATTTTACACACAAGTCATAATTGACATTAAGGACCTATTCCAACTTGCTAAATTGGAATCCGGCCCTAATATCAAAATATCCACTCCCTGTCAAACTTCTAAAAAACCTTGCATTTTCCAACTTTTGCCAAATGACTCCAAAATGACCTACGGACCTCCAAATACATATTCGGACGCTCTCCTAAGACTAGAATCAGCATGAGGAGATATGCCCAGGCTCGGAATTTCAAATGGACGTCGATAACATTAAAATACACATCAACCCGAGTTCATGAAATCCTTTCAAAATGATAACTTTCCATAATAGGCGCCGAAACGCTGCCGGGTCATCCAAAACCCAATCCGAACATACGCCCAAGTCCAAAATATTCATATGAACCAGTTGAAACCTTCAAATATAGATTTCGAGGTCATTACTCAAAAATCAAACATTAGTCAATTCCTCCAACTTAAAGCTTCTGAAATTATAATTTTCTTTCTAAATCAACTCCGAACTTCCCGAAATTTAATTCCGACCACACGTACAAGTCATAATACCTGAGGTGAAGCTACTCAAGGCCTCAAACCGCTGAACGACGCACTAGGGGTCAAAACGACCGGTCGGATTGTTACATAGGGAGAGAAGTCCAATTCTCAAATTTTAATTCATTATTTAAGAAGGGACCTAGAAATATAGTACAGTTAATTAGTCATGAGCATAGCGTAGATTACATATGTATCAAACATCTCCTTTTTGTAAATTTTGTTGGACAAAAATCATAAGTACTATGAAATAAAACCTGAAGAGAAAGACTTCCAACCAAGAAGTTATACTGAACAATTACCCGTACTTTTATTGATAATATACTCTTTGAATCTTAGAAAAAATTTAAAAGAGTACCGTCATCCTTCTTGCCCCAGTTGAAGTAATAAACTACACCTAACAAAATTGTATCCACTATTTGTAAGGCCCCGTGAAAACTTGTACCCAAAACCTAAAAGCTCATAGTGCCAAGTTACGAATATGTGTTAGGAGGGTGTACTGATCTAAGCATTTAAAAAATGAAGAACCAAAGTTCTCCAGAAAAGTGCTATTATGCGGTCCAGAATGCGGTCGCAAATCAAGTATGCGGACCACATTTCTGCCGCAGATTGAGTCAGTGGTTTGGTTAAAATTGAGGTCAAAATGCGGTCCATTATGCGATCGCATAACTGATATGCAGACCGCATTTCTATCCCAAAATGAGTCCATGTGCCAGTCAAATTTGAGGTCAAAAATACGGTGCATTATGCGACTGCATATCGTGTATACGGACCGCATTTCCGCCGAAAACCCAAACAGTAGGATCAGATTTTGGGAGCACTTTTGCGGTCCATTCTGCGGACCGCATTTCATCTTTGCGACCGCAAATGCGATCGCATACCTGACTCGGGGCTCCAATTTTTCTATTTTTTAAACCCGACCCCCTGTCGATATATTTGGTGTTATAGCTTATTTTAAGCATTTTCCTGAGCATTTCTAGAGTGAGAGAGAGGGGTCTTAGAGAGGGAAAGTTCTCCCCATCAAATTACTCTATAGAATCTTGCTAAATCCTTGAAGATAATCAAGTGAGGGCTTCTAATCTTCATCCCAAGAGGTAAGGCTTCACCACCTCAGTTATTATTTCTTCAACTAAGCAATAAAGGGTCACTAGTGAGGTAATTCATGGGTATAAGAATTAATTCCTTAATTCCTTGCATTCATATCAAAACTTAGTATATTTGGAGCTATTAAAATAAAAGGGGAGCAATTGGGGTATCAAAGGAAAGAGATTTCTCTCAAAAAGGGGCCTAAGATAATAATGCACCTTTAGTGTTTGATATTATGCTCGAACCAAGCTAGAATCTCAACCTCGTCTCTAATTCTTGGATTAATTTGTAATTCTTACATAATAGATCAAAGCGATAAGAGTTCCGAAAATTTGAGAAGAGTAAGGAAAGCTATATTGAGGTATGTATGGCTAAAACCCCCTTTTATTAGAAATTGAGCTCCGTTGGCGTTTACGAAAGTGTGGTAAGATTTGAGTTTGTTAATGTATTGATTGTTATTGCGCATTAATTGATTTGCAATTGTCTACACATATACATGAAGGATGTGTCTCAATGTGACGTAATGTACCATTCCTGATAATTATAGAAGTATGAAGAATACCATTATGTGTTGAAATGTTAGGCTATAAGCCAAGATTGAAACTGAGAATTATTCGTGCTAGCTATGTGCTCCCTTACCTATGATTGCAGCTTGAATTACTTTTGTATATGCCTATGATCACAACTTGCAAGATGAATATTGAAAATGGGAAACGATGTGATAATGGTGAACCTAAGTGCCAACGAATTGATGTGATATATGTGAAATAAAGATTCAGTTGTGATGACTAATGAGAAAGGAACAACGCCTAGATAAGGCGGCCTAGCCGATCGGGTCGTGATCAGACACCATGCCGCACACATGGTGGTAATGTGCTGATATTGAATTTCGGATAAGGGAAATGAAATGGTGGTTGAGATATATGCCTTCAATGAGGCAACCTAGCCGATCGGGTCGTGATCGAACTCCGCTCAAGATAGCGGTGGTATCTAGAACAGTGATGAGCGTACGAAAGAAATACCCCAAACTAAGTTATGGAAATTACGTGAAACATTGGATGATTTACATATTTGATTCAATCATGGAATTTGCTTGTACTTGCTTGATAGTTCTTTCTAGTAAAATGGTGTTTAGTTATACATACTAGTACTATTCCATGGTACTAACGCCCATTTTGCCGGGGGCGCTACATTTTTAAATGAATGTAGGTGGCTGCATAGCGGATAGTGCCGATCGCGCGTAGCGGAGCATCCTCCTCCTCAGAGATCTTGGTGAGCCCTTTCTCCTTCAAGGGGCTATATTGCACATCTTCTTATTTTGGACTTTCACTTTTGAGGTATATCCGGGGCCTTGTTGTCGGCGTTGTCACATTTATCTTTTGTATCCTTAGAGGCTCTGTAGACATATATGTGGGTCATGTGTGGGGGTTGAATGGATGTGCTATCCATGTTGTAATTCTAATCTTATGTTGCCTATAAATTGTAACTTTACGGCAACCTTGGAAACTAATTATCTACGGTTTAATGTTGTGACCTAAAATGAATTAAAAATGTTGAATATACTATCTTCCTTTGTTGAATAAATGAAAACATGGTCCCCTTATTCGTATTGAGTTGGGTAGGTAGTGTTTGGTAAGGCTTGCTCAGTTGGGGTCACTCGATTGAGCGCCGGTCACACCTCCCGAGGTTGGGGCGTGACACTATTCCTCCTGCTACAATTGCTGCCTATTTTTCTTTACCTTCCTCACATCCTTTTCCCTATCAATCAAAGTACATGCACAAAATTTGGCATGAAAATAAAACTAGTATTAGTTACTTCATGTTTATTGTTAGAGGTAGCAGTGAGATTGTGTACGGTAGAAATCAACGGTTCGATTTCACGAGCATCAAGGCATCTCCGGGGTTTCGTGTGATCGACTCCGAGAATTCTCGATGGTTGATTTTGAGATAGTATGAGTACTAACCGGCCCCGAGGCAACGTAAATTAGTGGTCTCGGCGGACCAAGGTGAAGTTCCCAAGGCACGCACATATAGCCTGTCAAGTTTAGTGGGCCAGTAAAAAGGCAAATCAAGGCATTAAATGGCTATGTCAGCCCATATCTTTGTAATTAATGCTTTTGTACTATATTAGAATTCCCCCTCATATATAAAGGGGATCCTTGTCATTTTGTAGAGGTCTGTTGCTCGATACAAAAAATATACAAGAACATTCTCTCTCTTTAACACATTCTCTTGAGTTCATTACTTCATTTATTGCTAGCATTCGTTGTGTTCTATTTTTTGTTCATCATTTAGTGCGTATTATTGGTCATAAAGAGCTGCCATTGATCTTATCCTAAATGTTATTCGCTCATCGATTGCGCCCGATAGCTCCCAACCGAGCCTCAGACTCGACCTCGAAGCCTCAAATAAACAAGCTCGAGGCCCCGACTATTAATCATTCGGCTTGTTTATCACCGTGTTCTCAAGCTCTAATATCGTTTCTTAGTCTTTCACATAGCGTCAACTGCTTAACAGCCAGCATAAAAATAGATCGCGTATTTTTAGAATCCCATAATAAAATTTAATTGTTGTTACCAGTTTTACATTATATTTGGTAACCATATAACTGAGTACTAGCGTACTGGATAACCATAAACATGCTAACTGAAAGACTGTATAACTGGTAACTGAGGTAAACTGATAACCATAAGACATCATAACTACTTTTGTCCTTTCTGATAAGGTTATGCTTTAATCTGTACTACTATCTATTACATCCCACTTTTAACATCCTCTAAAGTCTAATATTTACCAACATGTACTCCATAATTATACCCAATGGGCAATTATCATCTCTAGGACCTTAGGTTTCTCCTGTGCGTCGCTTGGGCATCCAATACGTTTGGAATTCGATAGGAAGAGAAGGTTAACTATTGCTCTAAGCTTCATGGCACGATCTAGAGTAGAAAGAAATGAGACAATCCTGGATGTCTTGGTAGTTAACCCTTTATATGAGTGGCCGGCACACACATATAAAGGAAAATCCACTAGACACGGCTTCATAGACTCCCTATCACTCTTGAACCTAGTGCTCTGATACCAAGCTTTGTCACGCCCCGAACCTGGGCCTGGACGTAACACGGCACTCGGTGCCTGACTACATGTGATCGAGCAAACAAACTGGCTAGCTGAATCAACATGTGATATCATAACATACTGAATGCGGAAGATAAACTAACACATGCTAATATACTGAAAGTCTGAATGATAAAAATTAAAGTGCGGAAATACTAATACAATTTTGAAACATATTTGTAGTCAAACCCAAGTCTATGTTGAATACGCACTGAGCTCACAACGTTCAGAATGGAAGTCATGAGCGAGTTATGAAGATAGAGAATAGAAGCTCTACAACAATTCAAAGAACTAGGCTTAACTATATCTCTGAGACAATTAGTAACATCATAAAAGAAACATAGTGTAGGGAGAAACATTAACATTCCCAAACATATAGAGTTAGCCTCACATACCTCAATTTCGCCCCTTAGTGCTACTACAATGATCCACAATACTAAGAACCTTAAATCTACAATAGCAATATCCAATGGAACCAATATTAGTAACAAATTCCATAACTTAAGCCATTTAGGCATATTATCAAACACCTTGTAGGCATAAATCTCTACATCTCATCACCATATAATTAGTTCATCCAACTATCACCATTCATCAAAAATTTATCCCACCATCATGACTAACCAATTTATAACTTCCAACATCACATGTATGACAATCCATCTACACCCAACCAACAAAATTCCATCAAATAATCACCTTCCAATCTTTACAATAATTATGTATTTATATTGGGAACTTATGGCTTCTAATCACCACACCAAGAGCCCCAATACTTAATTCACACTCATATACCCATAATAAATTCATACATGTAAGCCTAAGGGAGTAGGATTACCTTTTGGAAGAAATCTTGCAAAACCCTCCTTTGAGTTCTTGAAGGAATTTCTTGAAGATCTATGTGTTTTATGAGTAGATTTCATCAATACTAGTGTAAGAATGATGGAATTTCACACCAAGTTAATGGAGATTGCTTACCTTGAAGATGGTAGGAGTTGGTGCTCTTGAGAGGGTGAAGGAAGACCCCAAAGTTCGGCCAAGATAAATGGGTAAATATGAACCCCGAATTGAGTGTATAGTGTTTCGGGCGCCACAGGTGGCACTGGGCACTGCCTGTGGCGCTGATTCCAGTATGTCAAAATTTCTCGGCGCTACCGAGGACGCTGGCGACGAAAGGGACACGAAAATGGTCATAACTTTCACCTCCAAATGACGAACGATTTGATGAGTTGGAAACTAGACTCAATGAGCTTTAATTTGATAGGTTGTATATCACACAACTCCTTATATACATGTAGATATGCTCGTCCTAAGTGAGCTCTTGTGCTTACTCATTTGGAATTTTAATCTATCATGTAATTTCCAACTTAGCTTAGACTTAGGTCTCTCCTTGGACCCCAAATAACTTATGATTTTTCTCGTACACTTATTATAATAACCAATTGATAACCATCACATGAATACTCATTTAATGCATCCACAAGTGATTCAAATTTACGGGCTGTTACACTGCCAAACCTCTCCAATTTGCGTTGCTCGTCCTCTGGCATAACTGGAGCTACGTAACCCTGAGCAGCTGCCACCGGCTGGCCTAGTGGTGCCTCTGGTGTCTGCAATCCCGGAGCAACCTGATCGGGTGTGTGGGCGGCGGGAGTCTGAGAGCCTCCCCCGGCCTGAGAAGTGGCTGCGGCAGTAGAAACCGCGACCGTTTGAGCAAGACTCGTACATACTGTCAAGATCTGGGCCAAAGTCTCCTGAAGTCCGGGAATGACAATAGGCACAGCCGGTGCCTCAGCTGGTGTTGCAGGAACATCCACAACTGGGACCTGGTCCGGAACTGGGGCGGCTGGTGGATCAGCAGGCGCTGCCCCAGCTGTTCTGCGGGCTACACCTCTGTCCCTACCACGACCTCGACCACGTCCTCGGCCTCTAGTAGCACCAGCTGGTGGTACTGGTGGTCGTCCATCCTGACCGGTCGCTCGTTCCCTCACCATCTGTGAGAGAATAGAATAACAGAAGTTTAGTACTCGGGTCAACAAATTCGCATGACAAGAATTTCAATATGGAATTTTCCTAAAGCTTCTGCAACCTCTCGAGGATAAATACAGATGTATCTGTACCGATCCGCGAGACTCTACTAAACATGCTCTTGACTCTTGAGACCTATGTAACATAGGCTCTGATACCAACTTGTCACGACCCTAAACCCAGACCCGGACGTGATGGCGCCTCTCGTGAAGACAAGGCCAGCCGACACAACTCTCAATTCATATTAAACAACTATAGTAACACAATTTAAGTCATTGACATGCTGATAATCCCAAATCATAAGTGAAACAGTATAATTTGCGGAAAAACAACCAACACAACCCGACATCGGGGTGTCACCAGTCATGAGCATCTACCATAAGTCTCGAACCATGGAAAAAAAAAAACAACACAGTCTATTACAAAATCCAATACCAAGGAAACGGAAAAATTATAAGAGGGAGAAACACTGGGCTACGAATGCCGAGCAACTACCTAGTGGACTCCGAAAATCTACTGGAAGCTATCAACCCTCACTAGCAGGACCTGTAGCGCCCGAATCTGCACACAGGGTGCAAGGAGTAAAGTGAGTACTCCAACTCAGTGAGTAATAACAATAAATGAAGACTGAGCGATAAGAAATCACATTAAACACCACAATATGCTATAAAGAGGCAGAGTAAAATCAGTAAAGCACAATTAAACCTTGTAACCTCATAAAGCACCATTTAAGCAGTTAAACAAGTAAATTAAAGGCAGCTAGAAAAGATAAACACATAAAAACCGCCCCTCGGGCACAATAACAATAGAATCAGCCCCTAGGGTAATAACATAGAACAATACCAGCCCCTCGGGCTGTATCTCATTTCACAATGGGTACCCGTGCTCACTAGGGGTGTACAGACTCCCGGAGGGGCCACTTACGGCCCAAGCGCAATATCAAGCCATCTCGTGGCATAATCAATAGGCTCTCGGCCCCATATCAACAAGCCACCTCTTGGCGTACATATCTCAGGCCCTCAACATCATAATCATAATCAGTGTATCATTGTTGCGGCGTGCAGCCCGACCCAAAAGTATCCTCACAACACAGGCCCTCGGCGTTAATCAGTCAGAATCTCATAAGCCACTCGGGAAACAGTAAAACATTATTCTCAGCTCAAAATATCTTTTAAAATATCATTTAAGGTGTTTAAAACAGAGTAAACATGGCTGAGCTATGAAAACAGTAAAATTAGCATGACTGAGTACAAGTATAAAGTCAAAACAGTGAAGAAATGGCAGTAAAAATCCCCTAAGGGGTCTAAACAGTTGGCACGAAGCTCAAATATGGCATTTCGCTCAAAAAATCATAACATCAAACAATTTGCAAACAAATATGCAGTAAAACAGTCATTCGGGATGGACCAAGTCACAATCCCCAACGGTGCATGACCCCACGCTTGTCATCTAGCGTGTACATCACCTCAACATAGCACAACGATGTGTAATTCGGGGTTTCATACCCTCAGAACAACATTTACAATCATACTCACGTTAATCCGGCCCAAACTCTAGCTCGCGATGTCTTTGCCCCTCGAATCGGCCTCCGGATGCTCCTAATCTAAGCAAAATCTGAACGTAACCATCAAAGTATGCTAGGGGGACAACGCCCACTCGAAAACAATCGAAAAACGACACAAATCCCGAAATTTACCAAACCCGACCCCCGGGCCCACATCTCAGAATTCGATAAACTTTAAATCATTAGAATCCTTATCTCCCCACGAGTTCATACATATCAAAAGTTCTTAAATCCGACCACAAATGGTCTTTCAAATCCTCAATCAAAGGCCTAAGTTCCTAAGCCCTAGTTTTTCCCACTTTTCAACCCTTAATTTCTATAATTACAGCTCTAATCCGTGAAATAATACTATAGAAACGGGTTTTCATGATCCAAGACCTTACCTCAATGAAGTCTCCTTGAATTCTCTCTTCAAAATCGCCCAAAACTCCAGAATTCGCGTTTCAAAATGGTGAAACCCTCTGAAAATCGCGAAGGAAGAATAATATACATTCTGACCCAGGCTTTTCGCACCTGCGGTCCATCCACCGCATCTACGGTACCGCTTCTGCGGTCCAAGACGCCGCATCTGTGGTCCTCACTTAATCCTCGATTTCTGCATTTGCGATGCCTATTCCGCCCCTGCACCATCGCAGGTGCGGTCCTTCAACCGCTTCTGCGGTTCCTGCCTTCCTAGGCTCATTCCCCTTCTGCGACTGATCTTCCGCATCTGTGGGGTCGCACCTGCGATCCTCCAACCGCAGATGCGGTTATGACAACAACAAAAATACTTCAGCTATCAAACTCAACTCCAAACCTTCCGCCAACCATCCGAAATCACCCCGAGGCCCCCGGGACCTCAACCAAAAGCACCAACAAGTCTTATACTACCATCCAAACTTATACCAATCTTCAAAACACCTCAAACAACATCAATTCAACCAAAACACATCGGATTCAAGCCTAAGGTTCTCAAAATCTTCCGAATTACGCTTTTGATCAAAAAATCTATTAAACCACGTCCGAATGACCTGAAATTTTGCACACACATACCAAATGACATAAGAGACCTAGTGCAACTCTCGCAATTCCATTCCGACCCCTATATCAAAATCTCACCTATCAACCGGAAAACGCCAAAATTCCAGTTTCGCCAATTCAAGCCTAAATCTACTACGGACCTCCAAAACACATTCGGACCATGCTCCTAAGCCCCAAATCATCTCCCGAAGCTATCCGAATCATCGAAATTCACATCCGAGCCCTATAGCACATAAGTAAAGATCCTATTGACTTTTCAAACTTAAGCTTTCTTAAAAGAGACTAAGTGTCTCAGACATTACAAAAACTCTCCGAACCCAAGCCAACCAACCCGATCATACACAGAACCGATAAACAAAGCAATAAGAAGAAAAAATGGGGGAAACGGAGCGGTAACTCATGAAACGACCAGCCGAGTTGTTACATTCGATCAGTAATTTTACTGATACTTTGAATTTTCTAGTTTGGATTATAAATGAGAAGAATCGTAGAGTATCACAATTAAGTCTGTGATCGAATAAGAAATTCAAAGAAGACAAATTCAAATAATCAGAAAAATAATTGAGAGAGCTTACTTTGATTTAAAGATTGACGCCACAGGATTCTACTAAAGAAGAATATGAGGTCAAGTCGCGTAAATTTTATATAGAGAGTAGGGGTATTTTAGTCAACAAATTGTAAGCGTTCTAATTTAGTTGCTAAATATCGTTGACCTTTGATTATGTGGCTATGTTTGATTGACCAGGCGTAACACTGGCCATTTATAAATCTTTCGCTTCAAAATATGATAAAATGAAATAAAAACCCGAGTTACACAGCTGAAAACAAGCTACAGATGTCGGATTTGCGATCCAGGGTTTGCACTTGCGGACCCTTGCAAAAGCGAAGAAAGCCTTCGCAATTGCAAAGAATAAATGGCTGGAAAAGGTCGCATTTGCGACTAAAAGTTTGTAACTGCGAACTGGGCATCGCAATTGCGACAACAGCAGAAGCAGCAGTTTTTCCCGACACAAAAATGAGCATAACATCCTCATACGATGTCCAAATTAGATGATTCTTTTTGTTGTGGCTCCGTAATTACGATACGGATCTAATGGTTTAATAAAAACTGAATTTGAAGCTCATTTGCTTAATGTGGTACCTATTATTCCCCAAGAAACGACGTTGAAACATCAAATAAGAACGCAATACAATCCGAAACACACCCGAGGCCCCGGGGACCCCGTCCAATCACATACCTCAGTCCCATAACATAACACGGACCTGCTCGAAGCCTCAAATCATATCAAACAATGCTAAAACCATGAATTGCACTCCAATTCAAGCTTAATGAACTTTAAAATTTCAAACTTCTACTTTCGATGTTTAAACCTATCAAGTCATGTCCAATTGACCTCAAATTTTGCACACAAGTCATATTCGACATTACGGACCTACTTCAACTTTGGGAATCGGAATCCGACCCCGATATCAAAAAGTCCGCTTCCGGTCAAACTTCTCAAAAACCGTCAAATTTCCAACTTTAGCCAAAATGACTCCAAGATGACCCACGGAATCCCAACACCAGAATCACCGTACGGAGCTATTCCCAGACTCGGAATCCCAAACGGACATCGATAACAGTGAAATGCACTTCAACCCAAACTTATGAAATTTTTCCAAAAATGCTAACTTCCACAATAGGTGCCGAAACGTTCCCGGGTCTTCCAAAACCCGATCCAGACATACGCCCAAGTCCGAAATCATCATACAAACCTGCTGGAACCTTTGAATCCCGATTACGAGGTCGTTTATTCAAAAATCCAATCTTAGTCAATTCTTTCATCTTAAAGCTTCCGAAACGAGAATTCTCTCTCCACATCAACTCCGAACTTTCCGGAATTTAATTCCGACCATGCGTACAAGTCATAATAGCTGAAATAATGCTGCTCATGGCCTCGAACTGCTGAACGACGTGCTAGAGCTCCAAATGACCGGTCGGGTCGTTACATTCTCTCCCACTTAAACATATGTTCGTCCTCGAACGTGCTAAGAACTATGCTGGAGTTGTCCGAAATCACTGTTTAACACCTCGTGCACCTACCCGTGCTACTACAACCCAGTAGGGCACATTAGCTTGATCAAATCTAAAGATAACCTCATTCATTTAGGCAAATAAGCCTTAAAGCCCAGTTTCAACATCCGAAATTCTCTACTAGGTCTGCTTTCAACATATGAACACCGTATAAATCACCACACGATGCACCGATACAAGATTGTATACCTTTGCTGAATTCACACGATGCACCACGTCATTTACACGACCATAATTACATTCTCTGATCATAATAGCCGACATTCCCCGAATCTGATGCTCACAATGCACCTCCTGATATATTTAAGTCTTGTCCCAACTTTTGCAATACTGCCACGACGGAAGAGATGTGTGGAAACTCATAACCAACTGCTAAGTCAACAAATCATTGAGTCAACACCCCTGACAAGAACCATTACCTCATTATGCCAAATGATGATCTTTGCTCTTTATTATACTTCATATACTTTGACTGCACTGACCCTAGATCCAATAATCTCGTCTCACCTTGTACGAACTGCTCACGCAATAAGCCACCCCCGATCCCGATCAAAAGTCCCATATGATGCCACAACGTGCCAATAGGCTGCAAGCTCGAACGTGACACATAAGGAAAATGAACTCAGGGTGGCACTACTCAACTCATGCAGCTAATATGAACTTTCCTCAGAAAATGGGAAGCAAAACACACAAAACAGATATAGGGAACTTTACTCAACATCACACTGTTGCGGCGTGCAACCCGATCCAAACAAAATACAACTCACATAAGGAGATACACACCGAGCTAAATTGATCGTTACTACAAAATACCGAATACCATTCACAAGCACGCTAGGTGCATAATACCATCCCTGGGGAGACATATAGCACCATAAGGTACAAAACTCGAGCACAACGGAGGTGTGATATATGATCTGAAACTCAAGAGCCATCATGCACACATAACACCATCGATATACGGAACCTCAACACATAAGAAAATTATCAAGCCGTTTCACAACTCGCACGGCACAATATAGCATTACATGAGATAGCCGACGACGAAGTAGCATCCAAGGTCGGAATAGTCCTTCATAAGGAGTGTTATGCTGAAATGAACACATCTAGCCTCATGTAGAACCCATATTCGTATATAAGTCCATCCACCGACCTCAAGCCGATTCTAATCGCACCATTTTAGGCTAATAACCTTTCAGGGGTTCATTATAACCCCTTTTTCCCATAACACACAAGAACGACCATCACAAACAGAACAAACTCCCACAGTCCACAACCAAATGTGTCACGACCCTAAACCCAGACCCGGTCGTGATGGCGCCTTTAGGGAAGACAAGGCCAGCCGATATAATGCACAATTCATTTTAAACAATTAAAGCAACACAATTTAAATCTTTAACATAATAATAATAATCCCAAAATAAAAGTGAATAGCACAATTTGCAGAAAACAACCAAACACAGCCCGACATCGGGGTGTCACTAGCCATGAGCATCTAACATAAGTCTCTAAAAATGTAGAAAGAAAAGGACTACACAGTCTAATACCAAAATCCAGAACTAGGAACGGAAATAATAATAAGAGGGAGAAACACTGGGCTGCGAACGCTAAGCAGCTACCTAGTAAATCTCTGAAGATCTGCCGGAAGCTATCAACCCTTAGCAGCAGGGCCTGTAGCGCCCGAATCTGCACACATGGTGCAGGGAGTAAAGTGAGTACTCCAACTCAGTGAGTAATAACAAAAAATGCAGAATGAGCGATAAGAAGTCACGTTAAACACAACAATATGCTATAAGAGGCAAGGTAAAATCAGTAAAGTGCAATTAAGCTGTGTAATTTCATAAAGCACCCTTTTAGCAGTTAAACAAATAAATGAAAGGCATCTAGAAAAGGTAAACACATAAAAACCGCCCCTCGGGCACAACAACAATAGAATCAGCCCCTCTGGCAATAACATAGAACAATACCAGCCCCTAGGGCTATATCTCATATCACATTGGGTACCCGCGCTCACTGGGGGTGTACAAACTCCGCGAGGGGCTCCTTACGGCCCAAGCTCAATATCAAGCCATCTCGTGGCATAATCAATAGGCTCTCGACCTCACATCAACAAGCCACCTCATGGCGTACAAATCTCAGGCCCTCGGCTTCAATCGTAATCAGTGTATCACCGCTGCGACGTGCAGCCCGACCCAAAAGTATCCTCACAACACAGGCCATCGGCCTTACTCAGTCAGAATCTCATAAGCCACTCGGGCAACAGTAAAACATCATGCTCGGCTCAAAATATCCTTTAAATATCATTTAAGGTGTTTAAAACAGAGTAAACCTGGTTGAGTTAAGAAAACAGTAAAATATAGCATGACTGAGTACAAGTATAAAGTTAAAATATTGAGGAAATGGCAGTAAAAATCCCCTAAGGGTCCAAATAGTTTCCATGAAGCCCAAATATGGCATTTAGCCAAAACATGATAAAATCAAACAATTTTCAATCAATACGCAGTAAAACAGTCATTCGAGATGGACCAAGTCACAATCCCCAACGGTGCACGACCCCACGCTCCCCCTGGCTAGGAGGGTATTCAGCAAGTGCTTCCAAATCTCCTCAACATAAGGGCAACGATTGATAGTTGAAACCTCTTTTTCAAGTCCCGTGTACGTCACCTCAACATAGCACAACGATGTGTAACCTGGGGTTTCATACCCTCATAACAACATTTGTAATCATTACTCACCTCAATGCGGCCCAAACTCTAGCTCGTGATGCCTTTTCCCCTCGAATCAGCCTCCGGATGCTCTAAATCTAGGCAAAATCAATACATAATCATCAAAATATGCCAAGGGAACAAAGCCCACTTGAAAACCATCAAAAAACAACGTAATTCTCGAAATTAACCAAACCCGACCCCCGGGCCCACGTCTCGGAATTCGATAAATTTTACATCATTAGATTCCTTATCTCCCCACGAGTTCATACATATCAAAAGTTCCAAAATGCAACCACAATAGCCCGTCAAATCCTCAAGTCTAGATCTCCAATACCAAGCCCTAGTTTCCGCAATTTTAAATCCTTAAATTCCATTAATTACAGCTCTAATCCGTGAAATAATACCATAGGAACGAGTTTTAGGTCCAAAATCCTTACCTCAATGAAATCCCCATGAAATCCTTCTTCAAATCACCCAAAAAGCTCCAAAACCCGACTTAGCAATGGAGGAATAGCTCAAAAATCGCGAAGGAAATAATTTATACCTTCTACCCTAGCTAAACCGCTTCTGCGGTCCCAAAATCGCACCTGCGGACCCGCACCTGCGGTCCCAGGTGCGCTTCTGCGCAATTCACTTAAATCGTCAAACTCCGCATCTACGACGCATAATCCGCACCTGCGCCATCGCAGGTGCGGCTCCTTGACCGCTTCTGCAGTTCCAGCTCCCTTGGTCAGTTTTCGCTTCTGCGACTGGGATTCCGCATCTGCAGCATCGCACCTACGGCCCCCAATCCGCAGGTGCGAAAACAACATAACAGAAAATCTGCAGCTTTACCAAACACTCCGTCAACTACCCGAAATCACCCCTAGGCCCCGGGACCCCAACCAAAAGCACAAACACATCCCATAACCTTATTCAAACTCGTTCCAACCTTCAGGAGGCTCAAAACAACATCAAAACACCAAAATCACATCGAATTCAAGCCTAAGATTGCAAAATCTTCCAAATTACGCTTTTGATCAATAACCCAACCAAACCACGTCTGAATGACCTGAAATTTTGCACACACATCCCAAATGACACAACGGAACTGATGCAACTCTCGGAATTCCATTCTGACCCCTATATAAAAATCTCACCTATCAACCAGAAAATGCCAAAAATCCAATTTCGCCAATTCAAGTCTAAATGTACTCCGGACCTCCAAAACACATTCCGATCAATCTCCTAAGCCTCAAATCACCTCCCGAAGCTATCCAAACCATCGGAATTCACATCTGAGCCCTCTAATGCATAAGTCAACATCCGGTTGACTTTTCCAACTTACGCTTTCTTAAAAGAGATTAAGTGTCTCAAACCTTACCAAAACCTTTCCGAACCCGAGCCAACCAACCCGATAACACATAGAACCGATAAACAAAGCAATAAGAAGCAGAAATGGGGGAAATGGAGCGGTAAATCATGAAACGACAGGCCGGGTTGTTACAAAATGAACCTTGCGCCCTCCGGGCATAAATTCTCGAATTAGCGCCATTACCACAATCTTCACACTTGGTTTGAATCTTCAGTCAAGCAAGTGACTACGTGTGACACTTATACAATCTTCCCGTGAGACACACTCCCACGACCTTCCACACCAACTAACGAGTCAGCACATCCATACCACCGGTCGCACTAACGTTGTAAAGCAAATCAAGAATCCATAACCAGATTGCAAAGCCTCTTTTACAAAACACCAATGTCGGGTGGCACTGAAGACAATACCAACTTACTTTAAACATCCAAACTCCTTTCCTACTCATTCGAGCTCTTGACATCCTTGTCAACACCGAACCGCAACCTTGATTCTCACTTTCAAATTCCATACCACTCACTGCACCTAACACGCCGATTTGCGATAGTACAAGATTTTCATCATAACTCCGGAACCACTAATATATTAATACTTCATCATAGGGAAATTTTTTACCTAACTCATTTCAGGTGGACTATAGCAACACACAAGTGAATTCTCATAACCGTAGAATATGCAATCTTCATGTAGTGGTCTAAGCCACCATGGCCCTTCCGGGATCCGCCTACACATAACAGGCCATAATACTAGAATACTTCCGAATAAAATCAATTACGGGGGCCGACAAGCCTCACACATACCGTCACAAATCACTTGCATAATGTATTCAACACTGAAGGAACTGATCACTTCCACCAGTATGCCAATTCAACCATGGCTAACCAATCCAACCCCTTCCAATTTATCCTTAATTGCCTTGAAATAATAATAACTTCCTTCAACAGATAACGCACGCAACCTGCACTCATCCGTAGTGGCCTTGTATCACGAGACCATGTTGTCTCAAATCCCGCGAACAACCTCATAACTTCCTTGTGCGCATATTCGCATCTCAATTGGTTCATCCATTCTGATACTTCCTCTACGAATCCGAAGTCATTTTCTCTCATTTCCCCAAATGTTACACTGCAAGCTGAAGATAACATAGAACATTCCAAGCCTCTTTTCATAATCTGCTACAAAAGCTCGATTCTTAGCCATACTCATGGTCTCAAAATCATTAGGCACCACATTATAACTGTTGAATCCACTAGGACCGTTGTTGAGAGCCACCCACTCTGACTTGGTCCCAAATATAATCAACTCCATGAATCTTCTAGCACATGAACACCCTCTCGACAAAGCACCCGGCCGAATCACTTTCCTTGAAACTCACGTCTTCACGAAGCATAAATCTTGAGTCTTACCAAAGCCTAAAGATGAGCCAATAAGGCCAACCATGGCACACCTTTATCAAATCCTCTGCTCATATTACCACTTATATTCTTTTCCCTTAACCGAAATAGCCCATCAATGTGCTAATAACCAGAAATCTCACAAATAGATGGCTATGCAATCCAACCGTACGCGGTGGGACTCTCCCACTTAGCTTGAGGCCACTATTAAACAACACTGGACCCCACCCAGATTCTTTATCTCTTATTGACATGACCCTGCGCAATTAAACCGCTAGATTCCTCGAAATCCTTCCGTTAGCATTTCACAAACACTCTAAATCTCTATCAACATTTACATATTCGACCTTTTACCGGATGGCCAGTAAAAATCCTTCGTAGAAGCTTCGCCAACAACGCGATCGCTGACCTCCTCACAGGAAATAACCCACTCGATCCCATGCTCATCCACCAGCTGCACAAGTCCATTTACTCCTCGTGGACGTCAACTAAATGTGCGACAATATCTTCCTATCCAAAGTCATGTTGTATCCTTCTTCATATCAAGCAATTCATTTCCGTCATATCCAATCTCCTGCCGTATGCTAGCAAATATTTTAAATTAAGCTCGTACACCCAATCACCATACACTAACATTCCCAAATCACTCCAAGCTTTCCTCAAGGGGTGTAGTTATCCTGCCACTGAATCCACGACCTGCTCTGCCACTCTCCCACTTTGGCCAAACCCTCTTCTTTGAGAAACTACTCGACCTTCACTTCTTACACCTGGCCTTCTAGGAATTTAACCACTGCCTGACACTTCCCGCATGTCCTTCCTCATCCTTTGCTGCCCAGTTGTTGCCTTAAATCGATATCTATCTCTGTCGCACTTGAACCAATAGATCGCTACTACTTGAAACCTTTCTGAAGATCATTCTTCTCGAGCCGTCAACATTAGAAACGCCGATTCGATCCTGAACCACCGCACACCGTGATCTCTAATAGCCGCTTCCCTAACACAATTTCACCATATCCCGCCCAATGTCGAATTGAAGGAGATCATAACACCGGCGAACTTAACACATCCAATCGAGGACGACGATACCACATCGTAGATGAAAATTCCACCACACTTGAAAATACCAAGTCTTGTTACTCCATAAACCCAAACCTGGTCATTCATAATCCGGTTGACCTTCTTTCATCGAAAATACGACACCGAATGTCTAAATCATGCACTGAGAAAACCTCCTTCCAAGTCATTCACTACCCCAACACATAGGCAACTATCCTATCATCATGTCAATACTATGCAATAACTAATCATGAACGATTATAGCAATCCGCGCACGGCCTCATGCTCTCAGAAGTGCAGCTACCGAGCTAAAATGACAGAATATCCTTCCGCTAGGCGACGAAAATAGCCCAACCAACCATGCCGGGGGAAACATCTCGCACCACATCTGTAGTACCATCAAAATTCCTCAATTATCGATTTATAATAAGCGCTTCACTTCGCGTAAGATTGAATAGGAAAGAAGTAAAGGCACAAACCTTAAAGGAATCAAACTGCACGATGAGGAATCAAGAAGGGAAGTGCTCCTAACAGCCTTGTAGCCTCTCGAAGATAAGTACAGACGTCTCTGTACCGATCTGCAAGACTCTACTAGACTCGCTCATGACTCGTGAGACCTAAGGGAACCTAGTGCTCTGATACCATATTGTCACGACCCAAATTCCACTAAGGGTCGTGATGGCGCCGGACACCACTGTCAGCCAAGCCAACACCAAGAAGTTAATTAAATTCCCATTTTAGTATTTATTGAAATCATTTCTCTTATACAAAACAATAAATAATAAATTTCACTGAAACAAGATGATGTCTTTAACAAACTAAATATTGAATAATTCCATAATCATCCCTAAACCCGATGTCACAAGTGCATGAGCTATTTCTAGGAAAATCAAATGAAGTACAATAACTGTCCGGGATACAAATTGCACAGAAGGTAAATATAATACACTGAAAGAGACTATGCCGGCTGTGGGTCACCTCGAGAGAAGCAGCTCACCTAAGTCTCCGTATCATCCATGCTTCTATGCCCATTAGGCCGCTAGAGGTACATGTGTCTGTGCAACAAAAATGCACAGCAAGTGTAGCATGAGTACAAAAACAACGTGTACTCAATAAGTATCCCGTCTAATCTCGAAGAAGTAGAGACGAGAGGTCGACTTCGACATTTACTAGTGGTCCAATAATAATATATCAATAACATAGTAAGACGAGGATTTTCATAAAAATGGTTGTATCTCAATAGCATGAGGCAAGTAAACAATTTCTTTCGTCTATAGGAAATTCCCAAATTCATTTTCATCATTTTTATATATTTATCTTAGGCATGGGAGAACATATATCAACATCAATGAATTATAAGGCAAGCAATACAAGCATGTGCGCATCATGCCGAGGTCGTCGGCCCGATCCAACAATATTTAAACTGTGCACTGCCAGAGAGTCGAATGGCGCGAACCATAGATGCATCTATTTAATCTACCGAGGCGTTCGGCCGGTTCCACAATATATAAACACATTCAAACAGTCAATCAAGAACCCATCAAGGAGCAATTATCCAAGAAAAAGGCAATTTCTCTTTTAAAAATCAAGAAACGATGACTAGTAATTTAGAAATTAATTTACACTTTCGATATGTTTTAAACATTTTTAAATTGACAACAAGATTTCAAATATTGCAAGTAAAGCATGCTTGGGTTCTAGACTACCTGGACTTAAGCATAATAGTAGCTACGCATGGACTCTCGTCACCTCGTGAGTACGTAGCCCCCACAAATAGGAGCACATATCCAATCAATTCACCTATGGGGACAATTCCCTCTTACAAGGTTAGAAAGGAGACTCATCTCGCTCCGAAGTTCCATAACCGGCATTCCACGCCCTCCGAAGACTCAAATCGATGCAAAATGCTCCAAAACTAGCCAATAATTATGTAAACTCATTAATATATGTTCAATTACTCATTATTGTCCAACTTATAACAATTCCTAACTCCGAACGAAAAGTTGATAAAATTGCCCTCGGGCCCACTTGCCCGGATTCCAAAATTTTTCGAAGATAAATTTTACCCATGACCTCACGAACTCAAATATATAATTTATTCTCAATTCCATGCCCAAAATCGTGGTCAAAATCCAAAAATCTCAATTTTTAGGTGTTTCTTTAAAACCCCAAATTTTCTTTAGACTCTCATGAATTTTGAAATCTAAGGTATAATCACAAAGTATAATTGAAAATTGGTTAGAGCCACTTACCCAATGATTTGCGGCTAAAAGTTCGAAATTGCGGACCGGGCATCGCAATTGCGATGAACATGTTTGCAATTGCGACCACACTAGAAGCAGCAGTTTTTTCCGACACAAAAATGAGCATAACTTCCTCATTCTATGTCCAAATTCGACGATTCTTTTTGTTGTGGCTCCATAATTACGATACGGAACTAATGGTTTAATTAAAACTGAATTTGGAGCCCATTTTCTTAATGCGGTACCCTTTATTCCCAAAGAAATGACGTTGAAACATCAAATAAGAGCGCAATACAACCCGAAACACACCCGAGACCCCCGGGACCCCGTCCAATAACACATCTCAGTCCCATAACATAACATGGACCTGCTCGAAGCCTCAAATCACATCAAACAACCGCTAAAACCATGAATCGCACTCCAATTCAAGCTTAATGAACTTTAAAATTTCAAACTTCTACTTTCGATGTTTAAACCTATCAAATCACGTCCGATTGACCTCAAATTTTGCACACAAGTCATATTCGACATTATGGACCTACTTCAACTTTTTGAATCGGAAGATCGACCCCGATATCAAAAAGTCCACTTCCGGTCAAACTTCTCAAAAAACCTTCAAATTTCCATCTTTAGCCAAATGACTCCAAAATGACCCACGGACCTCTGAATTCACTTCCGATCGCGCTCCCAACACCAGAATCACCATACAGAGCTATTCTCAGACTCAGAATCCCAAACGGACATCGATAACAGTGAAATGCACTTCAACCCAAACTTATGAAATTTTTCCAAAAATGCTAACTTCCACAATAGGTGCCGAAACGTTTCCGGGTCTTCCAAAACCCGATCCGGACATACGCCCCAAGTCCGAAATCATCATACGAACCTGCTGGAACCTACTCAAAGTCCTACCTAAATGAGGTTTATTAAATGCTCTTATTGTTAAATGTCAACTGTTATTTGTAAGGCAAGTGAATTGTGAGCCTTAGCTATTTAGTTTAATTTTGATACGTGGTCTGGGTCTCAGATTTGGTTCCAAGTCTTTGTCAAAATCAGTAAAAGTTTGTTCTTGTCTATCTGAATCTATTGAAATGCTAGGTGTTTGGCTTGTACGTGTATTAATGTTGTTTTATAAGCATGTTTTCTCATGGGCCATAATGAATTAGTGATGGTTTGATTAGGGAACATTTGGTCAAATTATTCCCTGTTAAGAAAACTGCAAGTATGAAAGTTAATTAGGCAACTTGTGTTCTTTAGATTCGGAAATAATTGCGAGCTTAAATCTCACTCAGTTTTCAATCTAAATTAATTGTCAATTTGTAAGAACCTGGGCTTAAAGCCAGCCCAAGTAGTGAAATCAGTCCTAAAAACGAAGGCACAACCTTGAGCTGTTTGGTTTTGTCAATCCTCATCACGCCCGGCCCACTTCGAGCCCAGAGCTCGCAAATGCTTTTGGTTTAATTGACTTAGCACGTTAGAAATATGACTACTTTCATCTTTTGTGGGGAGTCGATATGTGTATCACGGAAGACTCTCTTTGCACGCGACTCGTCAGACTGGGCCCGTTGTTTGGGCTTGAATTTTCTTTAAAAGTAAAATAGTACCTTCTTTTGGCTTTCAACAAGTCCATTAGGCAACATTTATGCAATTAGAAGTCCCGTAGTCTTCTTTAGATGATCATTTTTCTTTAGAATGAGGTGAGCCGCACTAAATAGCATAAATAGCTTACGGCCCTCAAAATGTAGTTCTCTTTTAAAATTAGAATTCGAGGTGCGCCATGCCAAATAAAAATGACAATTGCGTGGCCCTTGTTTTAATTAGCTTTAACTCAACCTTAGAATCTGAGGCGTGCCATTTAGCAAAAATTCTGTGGCCCTCGCGAAGCTAAAACGCGTAGTTGCTTTAGGCGCGTACTTTAATAATATTACCTTCCTAAATTCGGGTGTGCATTTCATGTGACCCAAATCCAAATCCTAAAATGTTGAATAAAATTTGTTTACGATTGCGGGTGCATTTCATGTGGCGCAATCCAAAGACATGTTTTAAACGACGTTCAATCTTCTTTAAAATCAATTAAAAGCGATTAAAAGTTTAAAATTTGCACATAGGTTCAAATGTTCTAAAATCAGATAATTAAGCCAATTATAACAGTTGAGCGACCGTGCTAGAACCACGGAACTCGGGAATACGTAACACCTTCTCCCGGGTTAACAAAATTCCTTACCCGGATTTCAGGCGCGCGGACTATTAAACAGAGTCATTCTTTCCCTCGATTCGGGATTTTTGAACCGGTGACTTGGGACACCATAAATCTCCCAAGTGGCAACTCTGAATCTGTTAATAAAACAAATCCCGTTTTGATTGTCCTTTAATTGGAAAAACTCCCTTTATTATACCCTTCACGGGGTGTAATTAAAAAAGGAGGTGTGACAATGGCACCTAGTCTCTAAACTAGGTAAGCCTAACATTTACAGAAATAACATTGATATTCACTAACTTCAAATTAGATAACTCTGAACAATTACAATTCCCAAAGCCGATGGTACAAGTCACAAGCCTTTCAAAGAGTAGTTATACAAAATAAATACGTCACTGTTCAAGAACAAAAAGGGAACCAATGAAAATAAGTACAAACGAAGGTGACTCCGAGGCCTGTGAACGCAGCAGTAGGTTTACCTTGAGTCTCCACCGCAACGATCTGCACAGCTACTATCGATCAAATACCTGGATCTTCACAAAAAAAAATATCAGAATTGTAGTATGAGCACACCAAAGCGGTGCCCAGTGAATATCAAGACTAATGTCGGTGGAGTAGTGACGAGGGACAGCCAAGACATCTACTGGTCTAATAAATTGAACATGATATAGTAATAAAATAACAATGGTAAAGGCAACAAAATAAAACCAATAACAGGGAGAAATCAAACAACAAACAGTAGAGACAATAAAAGGGAAACACGGATGGTAATGTAAGATAACCAAGTAAATTATCACCAATATAGCTGGGACACAAACAAGTAAAATGTACTCAAATAAGGAAGGCGATGTTAACTCAATCAATCACATCATTTCTGATACACAATTCCAACCATCTCAAAACTCGATGTCTCATATCACAACCTCAATTTCCAAACCTTTAGCACACACGACACCTTGTGCCCACATATTTCTATCTCCCTTTGCACAACGTCATCCTCATGCTACTCAGTACATAGAGTCCATAACCAATGCAATTAAGATATTCAAGGAGTCTCATTTGTATAGCATAAAGAAAATTACAGTTTCTAAACCAATTAGGAAATCAGCAAGAAAAGATGAAGTTATTTTTAGAAATCATTTGAATACAGAAAATACCTTTTTCAAATAAAATACAACATCGAATGAATTATTATCTTTGATATAGGATTTAATAAATTAAAACTCAGTAGAAATTCCTTCTTTACGTAAGACTCAATATCATCGGGTTAGGGAAATATAATTGAAAATCTAATTGAAATAAAATATAACATTTATAGGAATTTAAATTATTAAAAGGTGTATATATACACGACGAGTTAAAATTTAAAAGTCATATATGGTAGCGTAATACTAATTCCTTTATTTTCAATCACGATATTACTAATAACTTAACAGGACAGGAGGAAATGATTCAACGTAGTAAATTTACTTTAAAAATTACTTCACCGGAGTAATAATTTCAGGGAAAGAATTCAAGGAACATCAGCAAGTCAACAACTCAATGTCAATAACCCGTTCCTCACAACTCAGTGAAACCCGAAATACAAATTATCAAAGTCATAAACAAATGAACTAGGGTCTTCTAAGTATTCAGCTATAACAAATCCCTAAATGAAATGTTAAACCACCGAATAACTTGCACAGTCAAAGAGGAATACATATGCATATATATTGATGCGGCGCGCATCCTGATCCCACCAATCCTCCCTTATTCCTCCGTAAATATTACAATAAAAGTGATAGTGTATATATATATATATATATATATATATATATATATATATATATATATATATATATATATATATATATCTGTGTGTGTGTGTGTTGCGACGCGCAACCTGATCCCACCAGTCCACCCTTATTGCTCCTCAATATATCACCCTTATTTCTCATGGTGCAGCGTGCAACCCGACCCCACATGTTCACCCTTATTACTCCTGTTACGGCGTGTAACCCGAGCCCACCAGACAATATCAATTCTCCTTATTCATCCTCAATATATCACCCTTATTTCTCCTGTTGCGGTGTGCAACCCGATCCTACCAAAAAATAGCTTAAATCAACAGCAACAAAAAATCCACAACTCAATTACGAAAATTTCTAATACCAAGAGTATGAGTACACGGCAACAAGGGAATCACGAGAAATCAAGAAGCACAACAACCTTTATGAAAACAACAAGACATTTAATGCACGTGATAACTACACAGGCAACAACAACAATTTGGACATGAGCATATATGCACGGGGTCATAGAGGAACTCACAATTAAGAAATAACAAAACAATAAGAAACACAATCACTTCAATTAAGGCAACTAGGGGTCAAATAACAAGAGTTAGAGAAAAGTTAACATCATATAGAGCATGTAGAGGTAAACCTAGCAAATAGGACACCCAATTATATCAGGAAACTTCCCAATTAATGAACATAAACACCTAAGAACCCTAAAGGCAAATTTGCCACAAATAAGACCGGCCACGCATGCACGGGCTACAATTAACATAGAGGACTCAAATCCTAAGGGGGAGTCCCCCATACAAGGTTAGGCAAGATACTTACCTTAATCCGACTAATTCAATACTCAATTTTGCTTTTCCTTTACCAATTCATCAACGCTCGGCTCAATCTAGCCAAAAATGACTTAATTACATCAAACAATGCATGAGAAAACAATTTTGATTAATAAAGCTATGATTTTTATACAATTTGCAAAAAGTCAACAAAAGTCAACACCCCGGGTTCGCACCTCGGAACCCAAATAAATTTACAAAAAACGAATACCCATTTCGATACGAGTTCACCCATACAAAAATTATCAAAATCTGATACCATTTGGTCCTTCAAATCGTCATTTTACATTTTTGAAAGACCTTACGAATTTTCCCCAAATTTTCCTTTCGATTCTCATGAATTTGATGTTAAATCTAGGATATAATCACAAAATATAGTTGGAAATGGATTAAGGACACTTACCCAATGATTTGGTATGAAAATCTTCTCTCAAAATCGCCCACTCTCGGACCTAAGGCTCAAAATATGGAAAAATGAAGCTAAGAGTCGGATTGCCCAGCTTTTAGCAGGCTGCAGATATCGCATTTGCGGCACTGGGTTCGCAAATGCAAACACGCAAAAGCAAAGAAATCTTCGCAAATGCGAAGCCTGAATTTACCCTGTCACCATGTCACGACCCAAGTTCGCCCTCTGTGAACATGTCGTGACGGCACCTAGTCTCTACGACTAGGTAAGCCTAACAATTTGCGGAAAGGAAACAAAATGTGGAAAAACTAATAAAACTGAAAATAAACAATATATAAGTGTTTAAGGTGCCGCTCGGCATAAACCAATACAATATCTCAAAAACTGAACAACTCCCAAAACCCGGAAACTCACGAATCACAAGCTATGGATACTACATAGTGTTCTAACTCCAGAATGTCTAAATCAAAAGAAATACTGAGGGTTATAACTACAAGAGAGAATGGAGAGGGACTCCTCGGTCTGTGGACGTAGCAGATATACCTCGAAGTCTCTGAAGGATCGCCTTGCCTCAAGGATAGTAGAGCCGAGTCGAAGAACCTGGATCTACACACGAAAAACATGTGCAGGAAAGGAAATGAGTACACCACGACGGTACCCAGTAAGTGCCGAGCCTAACCTCGGTCAAGTAGTGACGAGGAAGGTCAGGGCCCTACCGGTGATATACATATACATAAGGGAAAACGAAACAGTATGAAGTAACACAGTATAATAATAAGAATAACAACAATTACAACAGAGAGAGAGCATCACAGAAAGAATACAGCTCAACATATAGATAGCAACCGGGGATCTACCAGGATACCGTCCTGTAGTCCCCAAATATAAATATCCAGTGGATCTCCCGAGTGTCGTCCCGTAGTCCAACTCATAGTGCGCGGGGATCTACCGAAAATCTTGATCCGTAGTCCCAAATGTAAATACCCAGTACTGGGGGAATCTACCGCGTGCACTCCCGTAGTTCCATATCACTGTGCAGGGGGGATCTACCGGAATATCAATTTGTAGTCCCAAATAAACAGGAAAGGGGGATCTACTGGGAAATCGCCCATAGTCCCAAAGTAAACACACAGCAACAACACGAAGAATATTCAATTCAATCCAATTTCATACAAAGGTAACATGTATTTCTAACCTAGCATGCTGCACAGAATTCAGACAAAGCAGTTTGAGCAAGTAAAACAATTGAATCATTTAGACATGCTTTCCTAAGCTAAGAGTAGGGTTAAATTTCATGTAGTGTAAACAGGGAAGAAATACACAATTATAGTTACTTAATGAAAACCAGATTTTCAACAATTAGCACATGTACGCAGTCGTCACCTCACGTACAAGGCATTTCATATATCAACAATACCAAATCCTAAGGGGAGTTCCCCCACACAAGGTTAGGCAAGCCACTTACCTTGAACCAGCTCAATCAACTCGATACCACGTTCTTGCCACGAGTACCCGACTCCAAATGGCCCAAATCTATTCAAAGTAATTGCATAATGTAAATATAACTTCAAGTAACTAATTCAACAAATTAATTCGAAGCTAATACGCCAAATTAGGAAAATTGCCCAAAAATCCTCCCCGGGCCCACGTCTCGGAATCGGGTAAAATTTACAAATTAAGAATCCTCACACTCTCATGAGTTCATACATACCAAAATTATTCCAATACGACATCAAAATCTTGATCAAAACCCAAAAATTAGGCCTAAAAACCTTTTCCAAATTCTTCCCAACTTCTCATCCCAAATCCGAAATTAGATGATGAATTCATGATTAGATTAATGGGTTACAAGCAAAAAGGAGTTAAGAATCATTACCGGTTAACTCCCTCTGAAAATATCTCCAAAAATCGCCTCTTATCGAGCTCCCAATTCAATTTTCCAAGTTTTGATTTCAAACCCTCGTTCTTCCCATTTTCTGACCAGTGGATCCGCATCTACGACACTGGGACCGCACCTGCAGTCCCGCTTCTGCTAATACTAAGCCGCACCTATGACTTTTCATTAAATCAACAATTCCGCACTTGTGACCTCTTGTACGCAGATGCGGTGCGGTGCTTGGGCCGCATCTGCGACCAATCCCAAATTCGCTTCAGACCGCACCTATGGTCCTCCAAACGCTTCTGCGGTGCCGCACTTGCGGTCCCATACACACAAGTGCGGTTATGACAGGTTCAGCCAACTTCAGATTTCTCCTAAGTCCAATTCAACTTCCGTTAAGCACCCGAAACTCACCCGAGGCACCCGGGACCCTAACCAAGCATGCCAACCAATCCTAAAACATCATACAAACTTATTCCAACCCTCGAATCACATCAAACAACACTAAAACCACAAATCACTCTCCAATCCAAGCCTAAGGATTTCAAAAACTTCAAATTCCGCTTTCGATCAAAAAGCCTATCAAACCTAGTCCGAATTACCTGAAATTTTGTACACACGTCCCAAATGACACAACGGACCTACTCCAACTTCCGGAATTCCATTCCGACCCCGATATCAAAATCTCACTATTGAACCGGAAACTTTAAAAAATTCGACTTTCGGCATTTCAACCCTAATCAAGCTACGGACCACCAAAACACAATCCGAACACGCCCCTAAGCCCGAAATTACCCAACGGTGCTAACGGAACCAACGGAATTCCATTCTGAGGCCGTCTTCACACTGCTTCAACTACGGTCCAAATTCTAAAGCTTAAACTCTCATTTAGGGACTAAGTGTCCCAAAACACTCCGAAACTCCAAACGAATACTCTCGGCAACTCAAAATAGCAGAAATAAGCACGGGGAAAGCAGTTAATAGGGAATCAGGGCGTTAATTCTTAAAGCGACTGGCCGGGTCATTACAGACCATCGCAATTGCGATGAAAATCTTTGCAAATGCGAAGGGCCTTCGCAAAAGCAGCTCAAAACTTCGCAAATATGAACCTCCCCTGCCCAGTTCATTTTTTGCATTTGCGAGACTGACTTTGCAAATTCGAAGGCTGCCAATCCCAGCCATCTTCACAAATGCGATATAATATTCGCAAAAGTGGTGGTCGCAAATGCGACCCATAATTCGCAAATGCGAGATCAGACAATAGCAGATTAGAACATTCTTCCAAACACTCCGAAACGCTTTCAAAATCATCCGAGCTCTCGTGGCTCCAAACCAAACATTCACACAGGTCTGAACACGTAACACGAACTTGCTCGCGCGATCGGAACATCAAAATAACCTCTAGAACCACGAATCGGATACCAAAACGCGTGAAAATCACTATGAACTTCAAGAATTGCAACCAAGCATCCGAACCATATCAAATCAACTCCAAACGACACCAAATTTTGCAGGCAAGTCCCAAATGACATAGCGAAGCTGTTCAAACTTTCGGAATTGCATTCCGACCTCAATAAAACAAAAGTCAACTATGGGTCAAACTTCCCCATATTCCAAACTTCATCTTTTCCAACTTTCGCCGAAATACCTCAAATTACCCTACCGGCCTCCAAATCCGAAACCGGACGCACGCCTAAGTCTAAAATCATCATATGAAGCTACTAACATCATCCAAAACTCATCCAGAGTCGTTTACTCAAAAGTCAAATTCTGGCCAAATTCTCACCGCTTAAGCTTCCAAAACTAGATTCCTTCTTCCAATTCGACTCCGATTCATCCGGAAATAGAATCCAACCATGTACGCAAGTCGATACATATAATATGAAGATGCTCGTGACCTCAAACTGCTGAACCAGATGCAATTGCTCAAAACGGCCAGTCGGTTCATTACATCCTCCTCCACTTAAACATACGTTCGTCCTCGAACGTGCCCGGATTCGTTCCAAATCCATCGAACCACTGCATGAGTTCACCATACATACACCCGAGAGTGTTTCCCCATCACCCAAACCTATGTAGGCGTGACAATGCAACTTAACTGGAGGTCTCATCTCATCCTTAGTCCATAACCTTAGGACAGAACCCAAACCTCAACATCTGAAATTTATCATAGGGCCCGAACCTCACATCATCACGCTGTACAAACCTGAACAAGCTGAATCGAGCCAAAATTCCAATCCAGAATACAATGACATGTTGTTCCACACAACTCGAATGACCGAAGCAATAACCTCTGACCACCATACATGCTCAAATAGTATCCTAGATATCGGTAATACGCTTCACATTGAATATAACCTTGTTCCAGACTTCCACATCGCTGTTCATGATACAGAAACATACGAAAACTCATATCCGCCCATGAAGTTAATAGGTCAAGAAGCTCTCTCGCCTGCCGAGGGCCATTAGTCAAATCTTAGCAGGAACACCCTCATCCTTCCAAACACTCCTCACCCCAATACCGTAGTACTAATCTCAGGTCTAAGAACCTCATCTCAGCCAATACAAGCAGCCCAACTAACAACTCATCACAGAACCACACGGATTCTCACACCACAGAGCTCGTACACCAAACCACCAATAACTCAATTATGCAGCAAAAATAAAAGGAAAGCAAGGTATAAGGATAATCTAACAAGTACAACTTGTGTGACAACAAAAATACGGTTTTCATTATATCATCCCACAGAGGATAAAAAAACACCAAATAAACACAAGGAAAGGGTATTCCACATAACATCTGCTGCGGCGTGCAGCCTTCTCCCAAATACTCATCAAGCCAAAATGCTCGGGTTCACTGATCATATGAATACTGATATCAAGCACAGTAGAAAGCACCAATATAACTGTGAGAAAATGAATAGAAGTAAATAAATAGACATGAAAAAAAGCAAGCACGACTAAGGTGCAATGAGAAAATCAACATCACGAGGGCTATCTCGCCCGCATTGCCATAAGGCCTAAACAGAATCACAATATGCACGGAGAATAATCATACAATCTCACAGTGCATCAAAATATAAGAGAGTAGCACATAACATAGGCTAGGGGCACAAATAATATCCATTTAGCTCGTTAACATAACCATGATGACGACGATATCACATGAGCACCCAAACTTGACCTGATACAAAATACACGTTCTCTTTGAGCTTTCAAGTAACCCCCAACCCAGATCCTGATCATTTCCAAATAGGTAAATATCCTTCCAAAAGTCCACAGTAACCTATCAACAATGCATGCTATTAATTATTTCATCCTCCACGTTTCTTCACAATCCGCAAACAGGAAATAGTCCGTATATGAGGGCATCTAGCCCCAAAACCTCAAGAACACCAAAATTTCCATACCCGATCTCAACTACGCAAATCAAATGGCTGATACATCACTCACACCCCATAATTCTGCTGAAGCACCCATATAGAATTTCTGGCCGCGTAACAAAATCTGAACCTCAAAAGCCTCAAAACCCAAAAATCACTGTACCACTAGTCATGCACCCGCAACCCAAAACATAAGGGCCCTCCTGAAATGCGCGCCCTTCACATATGATAGCCAAAAATGCCAACACTGTATTAATTTTTGATACCTATTCAGCAGAAAACCACAATGTATAATATATTATTTATGCCCATAGCAGCCAGCCGACTCAAGTTGTTGCCCAAACCATCGAGAACTCTCTAAAATCCGCCTGCACCCAACTAAGCCATCAGAACTACACCTCCCCAACTCAACCGAGTCACACAAATCCGTCCAACCCAAGAGTGCTGCCACAAATGCCAGTAGAGAACCCTCATTCAAAATGACCAATTACTTTCGTTGCTATGCTGGCCAAACACCACAGAGCTAGCCCATTTCTTCGGATAGTCGATATGCAATAATTCCAATCAATGCCCCAAATACAGATTGTCCAAAAATGAACCACGTAGCCCAGAAGCTCATAAACCACCACATTTCCTCTAAAGCACCCCGTTTTGCTGCAACCAGATGCCCACGCTGAATAGCCCTTCTGTGAATCTGAAGTTGTTTTTTCGACTCCCCCTGATGCTGAAATGTAGATCCATTAATAACGTAGAAACACCATAAGCCCCAACATCATCCCGTGCAAGATCTCATACCTTAGTCATACACAAAATTCGGGAACCTACCAATACCACATATATACATACCTCAGGCCAAAACTGATGTAAATTTGACTCTGCAATCTAAATGCCGCTAGTGGACTCCTCCACTTGGCGCGACGCCATAGAAAACATCTGATGATCCGCAAAACTAACCTTCACAGCTCGCACAACACAAATCACAAGGTAATCCAATACCACCAACTATCCCCAATCAACACCCACCTCGTGACCTTGCCACAATCGGCGACTAGTCAACCAATTAAACCTTCCCAAGCTCGCACTCATCAACCAGATGTCGGGAACCGCTGCGCCTCCATATGAACAACTGAATAGTCTCTCAATACCTCTATATCTTCAGTCTGGACAACACGTTGAGACAATGACTGAGCATCCCTAACTCCCTCGTAACGCGTCTGTAGCATCACGAACCACTAGCGATAGCAGACACGAAGAGTGTAATATCTTACACGAGTTGATGTAAAGGAACATAAGTTATATGCTTCGAGTTGAATCAATATCGCACGATAACGAATAAAAGAAGTGGAATTTCCTAATAGCTCTGTAGCCTCTCGAAGATAAGTATAGACGTCCCTGTTTTCAAAACTTTAACTTTTCAAGCTTTCGCCGAAATGCCTCAAATTACCCTACGAGCCTCCAAATCTGAAAGAAAATGCACGCCTAAGTCTAAAATCACCAAAAGAAGCTACTGACATCACGGAAAACTGATTCCGGAGCTGTTTACTCAAATGTCAAATTCCAGCCAAATTCTCACCGCTAAAGCTTCCAATACTAGATTCCTTCTTCCAATTCGACTATGATTCATCCGGAAATAGAATCCAACCATGCACGCAAGTTGATACACATAATATGAAACTGCTTGTGACCTCAAACCGCCGAACCGGATGCAATTGCTCAAAATGACCAATCGGGTCGTTATAATAACTTACCTCACAAGGCTAGGCTGAAATCTCCCCTTTGGAAGCTCCCAAATTGCCCAAGAAGTGAAGGAAATATGTCAAAAATGACACTTTCCCGTATTAAATGAAAGCAGTGCCTTTAGCGATTCCCGCACCTGCGGTTATGGGACCGCATCTGCGAGGAAACATCCGCTTCTGCAAAATTCCTACTAGGCCAGCTGGCCGAATTTGCGAGAAGCCAACCGCTTCTATGATTTCGCTTCTGCGGAAAGGAGGACGCTTCTGCGATTTCTGGGCTGGCCACCCAAGGCCGTATCTGCGATAGCTCAGTCGCATCTACGAGCTCGCACCTGCAGCCGGCCAACCGCATGTACGGTTATGACAGATGCCTGGAGCTTCAGCTCCTTCTCCTATTTTCCAACTAAGCTCGAGCATCATCCGATTAACGCTCGGGGCCCCCGGGCCCCTCTTGAACATACTGACAAATTTGTAATGATAAAACAGACTCGTTCGAACCCTCGGAATGCCCGAAACAACACTATATCTAAGTATCACACCCTAACACCAATTGAATCAAACTTATGAACATCAAGTTCTTCAATCTACTTCCAATGTGGTGAAACATACTTATACTACTCGGATTGACACCAAATTTTGCGTGCAAGTCTTAAATAACATTACGAAACTATTCTCGGTCTCAAAATTCCGTTCAGACCTTGAGAACACAAAACCCGCTCCAAACCAAATATAAAGAACTTCAAAATCCTTAAGGAATCAACATTCACTATTAGGCGCCAAAACATTCCCGGGTCATCCAGAACCCGATCCGGACATAAGTCGAAGTCCAAAATCATCGTGCGAACCTATTGGAACCGTCAAATCCCAATTCCGAGGTCGTTTGCTCAAAATGTTGACCGAAGTCAAACTTGGCCTTTTAAGCCAACCATAAGGAACCAAGTGTCCCGATTTCAACCCAAACTCTTCCAAATTCCGAACCAACCATCCGCGCAAGTCAGAGATCAGTTAAAGCAAGTACGGGAAGTCTTATTTAGGGGAAAGGGGTTCTAGAAAGCAAAACGACCGGTCGGGTCGTTAAATTCTCTACGTCTTAAACAAACATTCGTCCTCGAACGGGTTTAGATTCATACCAGAAGTGCTAAGTAAGTGTGGATATCTGCTTCACATGTCCTCCTCGGACTCCCAGGTCACCTCCTCGGCTGGTTGGCCCCTCCACTAGACCTTTACTGCAGAAATCCTCTTGGATCTCAACTGGTGATCCTGTATTTCAACAATGGCAATCGGCTCCTCCTCATAATCCAAGCGCTGATCTAGCTGAATAGTAATGAAGTGTAACATATGAGACAAGTCGGTGTGATACCTCCGAAGCACAGATACATGAAAAACTAGGTGAACTTCTGATAGGCTGGGAGGAAAAGCAAAGTCATAAGCAACCTCCCCAACTTGCCTCCACACCTCAAATGGGCCTATAAACCTTGGGCTCAACTTGCCCTTCTTCCCGAATCTCATAATACCTTCATCAGGGAGACTTTCAAGAGAACCTTCTCGCTGACCATATACATCCTGCGCCTTCTGATCTGCATAACTCTTATGTCTGGACTGCGCTGTGCGAAGTCTTTCCTCAATCAACTTTACCTTTTCCAATGCATCTTTCATCAAGTCAGTACCGTACAACTTAGCCTCGCCAGGCTCAAACCACACCATAGGAGAACAACATCGTCGACCATATAAAGCCTTAAATGAAGCCATCTCAATGTTGGAATGATAACGGTTATCGTAAGCAAACTCATCCAAAAGCAAGAACTGAGCCCACTGCCCTCCAAAGTCAATCACATATGCTCTAAGCATGTCTTCCAGAATCTGAATTGTCCGCTCCGACTGTCCGTCGGTCTGTGGGTGAAATGTTGTACGGAGCTCTACATGGGTCCCCAACTCACTCTATATGGCTCTCTAGAAATGGGAAGTGAACTGAGGGCCTCTATTTGATATGACGGAAATAGGCACACCGTGCAACCGAACTACCTCCAGAATATAAATATGGGCCAACCTCTCTGAAGAATAGGTAGTCACAACTGGAATGAAGTGTGCCGACTTGTTCAACCTGTCGACAATGACCTAAATCGCATCAAAATTCCGCAAAGTCCGCGGTAACCCAACTACGAAGTCCATAGTGATGCGCTTCCATTTCCAGTCAGTTATAGTCATCTACTGAAGTAGGCCCCTGGCCTCTGGTGCTCATACTTGACCTGTTGGCAATTTAAGCACCTAGCATACTCCATTATGTCTTTCTTCATTCGCCGCCACCAATAATGTTGTCTAAGGTCACGATACATCTTCGTAGCACCTGGATGAAAAGAATACCGCGAGTTGTGTGCCTCCTCTAAGAATCTCTCCCTCAAACCGTCGACATTAGGAACACATAGGCGACCCTGGAGTCGCACAACACCATCCTCTCCGATAGAAACATCCTTGGCACCACCCTGTAGTACCGTCTCTCTGAGGACTACTAAATGCGGATCATCAAACAATGGGGCCTTGATCTCCTCCAATAACGAAGACTGGGCAACAACACACAAAAGAATTTGGCTGGGCTCCGAAATATTCAACCTCACGAGTCTGTTAGCCAAGGACTGAATGTCCAAAGCTAGTGGCCTCTCCTCTGGTGGTATGAATGCCAAGCTATCCTAGTCATTGCTTTCCTGCTTAAGGCATCCGCGACTACATTTGCCTTGCCCGGGTGATAAAGAATGGTAATGTCATAATCCTTCAGTAACTCAAGCCATGAAACGACCCGGCCGGTCATTTTAAGAATTTACGCACCAATCCCCTATTAATTGCATTCCCCGTGTTGTTTCTGCGATTGTGAGTTGCCGGGAGCATTTATTTGGAGTTTCGGAGAGTTTTGGGACACTTAGTCTCTAAATGAGAGTTCAAGTTTTAAAAATTTGGATCGTAGTCGGAACAGTGTGAAGACGGACTCGGAATGGAATTCCGTTAGTTTCGTTAGCTCCGTTGGGTGATTTTGGGTTTAGGAGCATGTTCGGATTGTGTTTTGGAGGTCCGTAGCTTATTTAGGCTTGAAATGCCGAAAGTTGAATTTTTGAAGTTTCCGGTTCGATAGTGAGATTTTGATATCGGGGTCGGATTGGAATTTCCGAAGTTGGGGTAGCTCCGTAGTGTTGAATGTGACGTGCTTGCAAAATTTCAAGTCATTCGGATGAGGTTTGATAGACTTTTTGATTGAAAGCGTAAATTGGAAAGTTTTGGAATTCTTAGGCTTGAATCCGAGGTTAAATTGGTTTTTTTATGTTGTTTTGGCTGTTTCGAAGGTTGGAACAAGTTTGAATGATGTTTCAGGATTGGTTGGCATGTTTGGTTGAGATCTCGGGGACCTCGGGTGAGTTTCGGGTGCTTAACGGGAGTTGGATTGGACTTAGGAAGAATTTGAGGTTGCTGAACCTGTCATAACCGCACCTGCGTGAATGAGACCGCAGGTGCGGCGCCGCAGAAGCGGCTGAGAAACCGCAGAAGCGAGATTGGCCAGGCTCCAGCAAACCGCAGGTGCGAAATGGAGAACGCACCTGCGAGACCGCAGGTGCGGTGAAGGGGCCGCAGGTGATAAAATTGATCTTTAATGAAGCGTCACAGATGCGACTTGAGCTCCACAGAAGCGGGTAGATGCGGTTTCATTAGTCAGAAAAGTGGCAGAATCGAGGGTTAAGTTCAAAACATGGAAAAACGATTGGGAGCTCGGTTGAGGGCGATTTTGGAAGGATTTTGAAGAGGAAATCAGTGGGTAATGATTCCTAATCCCTTTCTAGTTGTTTTCCTATAATCTAATCTTAGTTTTGCCATTTAATTTCGGAATTGGGATGAAAAATTAAGGGGAAGTTGAGAAAGGTTCTTAGGCCTAATTTTGGGGTTTTGATCTAGATATTGATGTCGGGTTTGAATAATTTTGGTATACATGAACTCGTGAGAGTATGAGGATTCGGAATTTGTAAATTTTACCCAATTCCGAGACGTGGTCCCATGGGGCGTTTTGGTAATTTTTCCTAATTTCGCGTATTAGCTTAGAGTTAATTAGTGGAATCAGTTACTTGAAGTTTTATTTACATTATGCAATTGACTTGAATAGATTTGGGCCATTTGGAGTCGAGTACTCGTGGCAAGAGCGTGGTTTCAGGTTGATTTTGAGTCGGTTCGAGGTAAGTGGCTTGTCTAACCTTGTGTGGGGGACATTCCCCCTAGGATTGGGTATTGTTGTTATATGAATGACGTGTACGTGAGGTGACGAGTGCGTACACGTGCTAATTGTTGGAAACCCATTTTTCATTAAGTAAATTAACTGTGATACTTTCTTCTTGAACATTACTTGTATTTTAAGCCTGTTGCGTAGTTTAGGGAAGCATGCCTACGTGTATTAATTATCCTATCTACTTAAGCTATTTATGTGAACTTTGTGCAGCGTGTTAGGTTATAATTTCCTATCCATTTTGATATTAATTGGTTTGAGTTAATTATTTCTTGTGTTGTTGCTGCGTGTTTACATTGGGACTACGGGCGGTTCCCGGTAGATCCCCCTTGTCTGTTTATTTGGGACTACGGATATGCTATTCCGGTATATCCCCCTGCACTCTTACATTGGAACTACGGGACTGTACCCGGTAGATTCCCCCAGCACTGAGTATTTATATTTGGGGACTACGGATCGAGATTCCGGTATATCCCCAGCGCACTATGAGTTGGACTACGGGACGACACCCGGGAGATCCACTGGACATTTACATTTGGGGGCTACAGGACGGTATCCTGGTAGATCCCCGGTTGCTGGATATTTACATTTGGGGGCTACAGGACGGTATCCTGGTAGATCCCCTGGTTGCAATCTCCGTGTTAAGCTGTATTCTTTTTGCGATATTTTCTCTGTTGTAATTGTTGTTATTATTATCTTTATAATGTCTTACTTCATACTGTTCCGAGAGATCCCCTGCGCATATACTGGTTTTGACTGTAGTGCGGGATACCAAGAGATCCCCAGCACATATATTGAGGATACCAAGAGATCCTCGGGATATCAAGAGATCCCCATATATTAAGGATAGCAAGAGATCCTCGGGATACCAAGAGTTCCCCAGCACATGTATTGAGGATACCAAGAGATCCTCGGGATACCAAGAGATTCCCAGTACACATATTGAGGATACCAAGAGATCCCCAGTACATATATTGAGGATACCAAGAGATCCTCAGGATACTAAGAGATCCTAAGGATACAAAGAGATCCCTACCACACATATTGAGGATACTGAGTGATCCCCGAGTATTTACGTTTGGGACTACGAGACGGGATCCCGGGAGATCCCCTATCGCATACTGTTTGATTATACTATTGCACCTTACAATGTCTTATCATGCTTTATATTTTATAACCGGTAGGGCCCTGACCTTCCTCGTCACTACCCAACCGAGGTTAGGCTTGGCACTTACTGGGTACCGCTGTGGTGTACTCATGCCCTTTCCTACACATGTTTTCCGTGTGCAGCTCCAGGTACATCGACTCAGCCATATCATTAGCGAGGCGAGGCGATCTCTAGAGACTATGAGGTATATCTGCCACGTCCGCATACCAAGGAGTCCCTATCTACTCTCTCTTTTCATTATAGCCCTTCTGTATTTCTTCTTTTGTTTAGACACTCTGGAGTTAGGACACTTTGTAGTTATTCCATTGCTTGTGATTTCATGAGATTCCGGGTTTTGGGAAAAGTAGTTTCAGTGAGAAGTTTGTATTGTATATGCCGAGTGGCATCTTAAATATTTCATTATGTTATGCCGCAGTTTTTGGCTAGTTTTATTCTATTGTTTCTTTTTCCGCAATTTGTTAGGCTTACCTAGTCATAGAGACTAGGTGCCGTCACGATAGTTCATGGAGGGCAAACTGGGGTCGTGACAAGTTGGTATCAGAGCTCTAGGTTCATAGGAGTCATGATTCACAAGCTGATTTATTAGAGTCTCGTGGATCGGTACGGAGACGTCTGTACTTATCCACGAGAGGCTATGTAACCGTTAGGAAAATTTCCACTTCATTTGATTTCCCTGTCGTGCGAAATTTTTGACATCACAATCCTAAACTTCTATCTTCCATTCTCTCACAGATGGTGAGGACACGTGCTACCAGAGATGACTAGACACCCGCGCCCCTTGCGAGAGCCGTTAGAGGTCGGGGCAGGGGTAGAGGCCGAGGTCGTGCACGCGGTGCAGCCAGAGCACCTGCGCGAGCTGCTATAGAGGAGATGCCAGCAGGTCCAGCTGGAGCCCAGGCGCCTGATACGTCTACTACTACTCCAGCACTTCAGGAGACCTTAACACAGTTCCTGAGCATGATTGGTACATTGGTTTAGGCGGGATTGATTCAGGTTGTACCAACTACTTCACAGATCGGGAAAGGGACCCAGACTTCTACCGCCACCACTCTAGAGTAGCGAGTTTGCATTAGTCAGGTCTCAGGTGTCATGGCGACACAGCCCGTGGTCCCAGTTCAGCGGGTGGTGAGGATCTCTCGCCGAGTAGAGAACAGGTGGTCCAGGAAAGAGAGGAGAGACGAGGTCAGGAGAGAGAGTATAGAGAAGCGAGGAGAACTCGTAGATCGGAGAGATCCACTGGCCCTTATTTTGGAGGAAGAGTACGACATGGTAGAGGTTTTGTGAGTCAGCCAGCTCAGTTTGTGTTTCAGGCTTCGCATAGTGCTTCAGGTGTTCAGGGGTCTCAGAGTACCCGTACCGCACAGTTCTCACTGCCACGTCAGGCGCGAGGTTGTTTTGATTGGGGTGACATACGCTATGTGGTGAGGTATTGCCCTAGACTAGGGAGGGGTGCACCTCCATAGACTTCTCAGCCACAACGTGCTCCGCAGAGTTTCCAGGCCATGATTTCAGCACCAGTTGCTACCCCACCTGCTCAGCCAGCTAGAGGTGGAGGTCGCAGAGGTAGAGGTCGCCCTAGAAGGGGAGGCCAGGCTAGACATTATGCCCTTCCTGCCCATACTGAGGCTGCCGCCTCCGATTCTGTCATCACAGGTACTATCCTGGTCTGTCATAGAGATGCATCGGTTCTATTCGATCCAGGCTCCACTTATTTTTATGTGTCCTCCTATTTTTCCCTGTATTTGGGTATATCTCCGGATTCTTTGAGTTCTTCTATTTATATTTCTACTCCTGTTGGAGATTCTTATATTGTGGAACGCGTTTATCGGTCGTGTTTGATTTCTCTTAGTGGTTTTGAGACCAGAGCCGATTTGTTATTGCTCAGCATGGTAGACTTTGATGTTATTCTGGGCATGGACTTGTTGTCGCCCCATTATGTTATTCTTGATTGTCACGCGAAAACCGTGATGCTGGCTATGCAAGGTGTACCGCGAGTAGTGTGGAGGAGTACTTTAGATCATACTTCCAGTAGAGTTATTTCATTCCTTAAGGCTCAGCATAAGATTGAGAAGGGGTGTGACGCATATCTAGCTTACGCGAGTGATGTCAGTATTGATACCCCCCTACAGTTGATTCAGTCCCAGTAGTACGGGATTTCTCTGTTGTGTTTCCAGCTGATCTTCCGGGCATGCCGCCCGTTAGAGATAGTGATTTGGCATTGATCTGTTACCGGGCACTCAGCCCATTTCTATAGCTCCATATCGTATGTCTCCTCCTGAGTTGAAGGAGTTTAAGGAGCAGTTGCAGGAATTGCTTGATAAGGGTTTCATTCGGCCCAGTGTATCAGCAGAAGAGTGCTCCGTCCCAGTGGACGGAAGACTGTCAGGAGAGCTTTCAGAAGCTCAAGACAGCTTTGACTACAGCCCCAGTTTTGATATTGCCTACCAGTTCGGGGTCTTATACTATCTATTGTGATGCCTCGAGGGTTGGCCTTGGAGCAGTAATTATGTAGGACGGTAGGGTGATTGCCTACGCGTCCAGAGAGTTGAAGATTCATGAGAAGAATTATCTTGTCCATGATCTCGAGTTAGCTGCTATTGTTCATGCCTTGAAGATCTGGCGTCATTATTTGTACGGTGTGCCTTGTGAGATTTATACTGATCACCGGAGTTTGCAGCATCTTTTCAAGCAGAAGGACCTTAATTTGCCTCAGAGGTGATGACTAGAGCTGCTGAAGGACTATGATATCACTATTTTGTATCACCCGGGCAAGGCCGGTGTGGTGGCCGATGCTTTGAGCCGCCGGGCAGAGAGTTTGGGGAGTTTGGCTTATTTACAAGCAGCACAGAGGCCCATGGCGATGGATGTTCAGGCCTTAGCCAGTCGGTTGTGAGATTAGTTCTTTTGGAGCCCAGTCGGGTTCTAGCTTGCGTGGTCTCTCGGTCTTCCTTGTTTGATCGTGTCCGGGAGCGTCAGTTTGATGACCCTCATTTGCTTGTCCTCAAGAACAAGGTTTTGCATGGCGATTCCAGAGATGTGACTATTGGTGATGACGGGGTATACTACCATCCAAACTTATACCAATCTTCAAAACACCTCAAACAAACATCAATTCAACCAAAACACATCGGATTCAAGCCTAAGGTTCTCAAAATCTTCCGAATTACGCTTTTGATCAAAGAGTCTATCAAACCACGTCCGAATGACCTGAAATTTTGCACACACATCCCAAATGACACAACAGACCTACTGCAACTCTCGGAATTCCATTCCAACCCCTATATTAAAATCTCACCTATTAACCGGAAAATACCAAAATTCCACTTTCGCCAATTCAAGCCTAAATCTACTACGGACCTCCTAAACACATTCCGACCACGCTCCTAAGCCCCAAATCATCTCCCGAAGCTAACCGAATCATCGAAATTCACATCCGAGCCCTATAACACATAAGTCAACATCCCGTTGACTTTTCCAACTTAAGCTTTCTTAAAAAAGACTAAGTGTCTCAGACATTACCAAAACCTCTCCGAACCCAAGCCAACCAACCCGATCATACACATAACCGATAAACAAAGCAATAAGAAGAAGAAATGGGGGAAACGGAGCGGTAACTCATGAAACGACCAGCTGAGTCATTACATTCGGTCAGTAATTTTACTGATACTTTGAATTTTCTAGTCCGAATTATAAATGAGAAGAATTGTAGAGTATCACAATTAAGTCTGTGATCGAAGAAGAAATTCAAAGAAGACAAATTCAAATAATCAGAAAAATAATTTAGAGAGCTTACTTTGATTTATAGATTGACACCGCAGGATTCTACTAAAGAAGAATATGAGGTCAAGTCGCGTAAATTTAATATAGAGAGTAGGGGTATTTTAGTCAACAAATTGTAAGCGTTCTAATTTAGTTGCTAATTATCGTTGACCTTTGATTATGTGGCTAAATTTGATTGACCAGGCATAAAACTGGTCATATATAAATTTTTCGCTTCAAAATATGATAAAATGAAGTGAAAACCCGAGTTACACAGCTGAAAACAAGCTGCATATGTCGCATTTGCGATCCAGGGTTCACACTTGCGGACCCTTACAAAAGCGAAGAAAGCCTTCGCAATTGCGAACAAGGAATGGCTGGAAAAGGTCGCATTTGCGACTAAAAGTTCGTAACTGCAAACTGGGCATCGCAATTGCAATGAAAATGTTCGCAATTGCGACAACACCAGAAGCAGCAGTTTTTCCCGACACAAAATGAGCATAACTTCCTCATACGATGTCCAAATTCGATGATTCTTTTTGTTGTGGCTCCATAATTACTATACGGATCTAATGGTTTAATAAAAACTGAATTTGAAGCTCATTTGCTTAATGTGGTACCCATTATTCCCAAAGAAACGACGTTGAAACATCAAATAAGAGCGCAATACAATTCGAAACACACCCGAGGCCCCGAGGACCACGTCCAATCACATACCTCAATCCCATAACATAACACGGACCTGCTCGAAGCCTCAAATCATATCAAACAATGCTAAAACCATGAATTGCACTCCAATTCAAGCTTAATGAACTTTAAAATTTCAAACTTCTACTTTCGATGTTTAAACCTATCAAATCACGTCCGATTGACCTCAAAATTTTCACACAAGTCAAATTCGACATTACGGACCTACATCAACTTTTGGAATCGGAATCCAAACCCGATATCAAAAAGTCCGCTTCCGGTCAAACTTCTCAAAAACCTTCAAAGTTCCAACTTTAGCTAAATGACTCCAAAATGACCCGGGGACTTCTGAATTCACTTCCGATCTCGCTCCCAACACCAGAATCACCATACGGAGCTATTCCCAGACTCGGAATCCCAAACGGAAATCGATAACAGTGAAATGCACTTCAACCCATGCTTATGAAATTTTTCCAAAAATGCTAACTTCCACAATATGTGCCAAAACGTTCCCGGATCTTCCAAAACCCGATCCAGACATACGCCCAAGTCCGAAATCATCATACACACCTGCTGGAACCTTCGAATCCCGATTCCGAGGTCGCTTATTCAAAAAGCCAATCTTAGTCAATTCTTTCAACTTAAAGCTTCCGAAATGAGAATTCTCTCTCCAAATCAACTCCAAATTCCCGAAATTTAATTCCAACCATGCGTACAAGTCATAATAGCTAAAATAATACTGCTCATGGTCTCGAACTGCTGAACGACGCGCTAGACCTCCAAATGATCGGTCGGGTTGTTACATTCTCTCCCACTTAAATATACGTTCGTCCTCGAACGTGCTGAGAACTGTGCTGGAGTTGTCCGAAATCACTGTTTAACACCTCGTGCACCCACCCGTGCTACTACAACCCAGTTGGCCACATTAGCTCGATCAAATCTATAGATAACATCTTTCATTTAGGCAAATAAGCCTTAAAGCCCAGTTTCAACATCCGAAATTCTCTGCCAGGTCTGCTTTCAACATATGAACACCGTATAAATCACCACATGATGCACCGATACAAGATTGCATACCTTTGCTGAATTCACACTATGCACCACGTCATTTGCACGACCATAATAACATTCTCTGATCATAATAGCCGACATTCCCCGAATCTGATGCTCACAGTGCACCTCCTGATATATTTAAGTCTTGTCCCAACTTTTGCAACACTGCCACGACGGAAGAGATGTGTGGAAACTCATAACCAACTGCCGAGTCAACAAATCATTGAGTCTACACCCCTAAAAAGAACCATTACCTCATTCTGGCCAAATGATGATCTTTGCTCTTTATTATACTTCGTATACTCCGACTGCACTGACCCTAGATCCAATAATCTCGTCTCACCTAGTACGAACTGCTCACGCAATAAGCCACCCCCGATCCCAATCAAAAGTCCCGAATGATGCCAGAACGTGCCAATAGGCTGCAAGCTCAAACGTGACACATCAGGAAAACGAACTCAGGGTGGGACTACTCAACTCACGCAGGTAAAATGAACTTTCCTCAGAAAATGGGAAGCAAAACACACAAAACAGATATAGGGAACTGTACTCAACATCACATTGTTGCGGCGTGCAACCCGATCCAAAAAATATACAACTCGCATAAGGAGATACACACCGAGCTAAATTGATCGTTACTACAAAATACTGAATATCGGTCACAAGCACGCTAGGTGCATAATACCATCCCTGGGGAGACATATAGCACCATAAGGTACAAAACTCGAGCAAAACGGAGGTGTGATATATGATCTGAAACTCAAGAGCCATCCTGCACACATAACACCATCGCTATACGGAACCTCAACACATAAGAAAATTATCAAGCCGTTTCACAACTTGCACGGCACAATATAGCATTACATGAGATAGCCGACGACGAAGTAGCATCCAACGTCGGAATACTCCTTCATAAGGAGTGTTATGCTTAAATGAACATATCTAGCCTGATGTAGAACCCATATTCGTATTTAAGTCCATCCACCGACCTCAAGCCGATTCTAATCGCACCATTTTAGGCTAATAACCTTTCAGGGGTTCATTATAACCCCTTTTTCCCATAACACACAAGAACGACCATCACAAATAGAACAAACTCCCACTGTCCACAACCAAATGTGTCACGACCCTAAACCCGGACCCGGTCGTGATGGCACCTCTGGTGAAGACAAGGCCAGCCGACATAATGCACAATTCATTTTAAACAATTAAAGCAACACAATTTAAGTCTTTAACATAATAATAATAATCCCAAAATAAAAGTGAATAGCACAATTTGCGGAAAACAACCAAACATAGCCCGGCATCGGGGTGTCACCAGCCATGAGCATCTAACATAAGTCTCTAAAAATGTAGAAAGAAAAGGACTACACAGTCTAATACCAAAATCCAGAACTAGGAACAGAAATAATGATAAGAGGGAGAAACACTGGGCTGCAAATGCCAAGCAGCTACCTAGTAAATCTCCAAAGATCTGTCGGAAGCTATCAACCCTTAGCAGCAGGGCCTGTAGCGCCCGAATCTGCACATAGGGTGCAGGGAGTAAAGTGAGTACTCCAACTCAGTGAGTAATAACAACAAATGAAGACTAAGTGATAAGAAGTCACGTTAAACACAACAATATGCTATAAGAGGCAAGGTAAAATAAGTAAACTGCAATTAAGCTGTGTAATTTCATAAAGAATCTTTTTAGCTGTTAAACAAATAAATGAAAGGCAGCTAGAAAAGGTAAATACATAAAAACCGCCCCTCGGGCACAACAACAGAATCAGCCCCTCTGGCAATAACATAGAACAATACCAGCCCCTCGGGCTATATCTCATATCACAATGGGTACCTGCGCTCACTGGGGGTGTACAGACTCCGCGAGGGGCTCCGTACGGCCCAAGCACAATATCAAGCCATCTCGTGGCATAATCAATAAGCTCTCGACCTCATATCAACAAGCCACCTCGTGCTGTACAAATCTCAGGCCCTCGGCCTCAATCGTAATCAGTGTATCACCGCTGCAGCGTGCAGCCCGACCCAAAAGTATCCTCACAACACAGGCCCTCGGCCTTACTCAGTCAGAATCTCATAAGCCACTCGGGCAACAGTAAAACATTATGCTCAGCTCAAAATATCCTTTAAAATATCATTTAAGGTGATTAAAACAGAGTAAACCTGGCTGAGTTAAGAAAACAGTAAAATATAGCCTGACTGAGTACAAGTATAAAGTTAAAATATTGAGGAAATGGCAGTAAAAATCCCCTAAGTGTCCAAATAGTTTCCACGAAGCCCAAATATGGCATTTAGCCCAAAACATGATAACATCAAACAATTTTCAATCAATACGCAGTAAAATAGTCATTCGGGATGGACCAAGTCACAATCCCCAATGGTCCACGACCCCGCGCTCCCCCTGGCTAGGAGGGTATTCAGCAAGTGCTTCCAAATCTCCACAACATAAGGGCAACGATTGATAGTTGAAACCTCTTTTTCAAGTCCCGTGTACGTCACCTCAACATAGCACAACGATGTGTAACCTGGGGTTTCATACCCTCAGAATAACATTTACAATCATTACTCACCTCAATCCGGCCCAAACTCTAGCTCGTGATGCCTTTGCCCCTTGAATCGGCCTCCGGATGCTCTAAACCTAGGCAAAATCAATACATAATCATCAAAATATGCTAAGGGAACAAAGCCCACTCGAAAACCATCAAAAAACAACGTAATTCCCGAAATTAACCAAACCCGACCCCTGGGCCCACGTCTCGGAATTCGATAAATTTTACATCATTAGATTCCTTATCTCCCTACGAGTTCATACATATCAAAAGTTTCAAAACCCGACCACAAATGGCCCCTCAAATCCTCAAGTCTAGGTCTCCAATACCAAGACCTAGTTTCCCCAATTTTAAATCCTTAAATTCCATTAATTACAGCTCTAATCCGTGAAATAATACCATAGGAACGAGTTTTAGGTCCAAAATCCTTACCTCAATGAAATCCCCTTGAAATCCTTCTTCAAATCACCCAAAAAGCTCCAAAAACCGACTTAGCAATGGTGGAATAGCTCAAAATCGCGAAGGAAATAATTTATACCTTCTGCCCCAGCTAAACCGCTTCTGTGGTCCCAAACTCGCACCTGCGGACCCACACCTGCGGACCCGCACCTGCGGTCCTAGGTGCGCTTATGCGCAATTCACTTAAATCGTCAAACTCCGCATCTGCGACGCATAATCCGCACCTGCGCCATCGCAGGTGCGGCTCCTTGACCACTTATGCGGTTCCTGCTCCCTTGGTCACTTTCGCTTCTGCGACTGGGATTCTGCATCTGCGGCGTCGCACCTACGGTCCCCAATCCGCAGGTGCGGAAACAACATAACAGAAAAATCTGCAGCTTTACCAAACTCTCCGTCAACCATCCGAAATCACCCCTAGGCCCCCGGTACTCTAACCAAAAGCACAAACACATCCCATAACCTTATTCAAACTCGTTCCAACCTTCAGGAGGCTCAAAACAACATCAAAACACCAAAATCACATCAAATCAAGCCTAAGATTCCAAAATCTTCCAAATTACGCTTTTGATCAAAAACCCAACCAAACCACGTCTGAGTGACCTGAAATTTTGCACACACATCCCCAATGACAAAACGAAACTGCTGCAACTCTCGGAATTCCATTCCGACCCCTATATCAAAATCTCACCTACCAACCGGAAAATGCCAAAAACCCAATTTCGCCAATTCAAGCCTAAATGTACTCCGGACCTCCAAAACACATTCCGATCACGCTCCTAAGCCTCAAATCACCTCCCGAAGCTATCCAAACCATCAAAATTCACATCCGAGCCCTCTAACGCATAAGTCAACATCCGGTTGACTTTTCCAACTTACGCTTTCTTAAAAGAGATTAAGTGTCTCAAACCTTACCAAAACCTTTCCGAACCCGAGCCAACCAATCCGATCACACATAGAACCGATAAACAAAGCAATAAGAAGAAGAAATAGGGGAAATGGAGCGGTAAATCATGAAACGGCTGGCCGGGTCGTTACAAAATGAACCGTGCGCCCTCCGGGCATAAATTCTCAAATTAGCGCCATTACCACAATCTTCACACTTGGTTTGAATCTTCAGTCAAGCAAGTGACTACATGTCACGCTTATACAATTTTCCCGTGAGACACACTCCCACGACCTTCCACACCAGCTAACGAGACAGCACATCCATACCACCGGTCGCACTAACGTTGTAAAGCAAATCAAGAATCCATAACCAGATTGCGAAGCCTCTTTTAAGAAACACCAATATCAGGTGACACTGAAGACAATACCAACTTACTTTAAACATCCAAACTCCTTTCCTGCTCATTCGAGCTCTTGACATCCTTGTCAACGCCGAACCGCAACCTTGATTCTCACTTTCAAATTCCATACCACTCACTGCACCTAACACGCCGATTTACGATAGTACAAGATTTTCATCATAACTCCGGAACCAATAATAGATTAATACTTCATCATAGAGAAAGTTTTCACCTAACTCATTTCAGGTGGACTATAGCAACACACAAGTGAATTCTCATATCCGTAGAATATGCAATCTTCAAGTAGTGGTCTAAGCCACCATGGCCCTTCCAGGATCCGCCTACACATAACAGGCCATAATACTAGAATACTTCCGAATAAAATCAATTACGGCGGCCGACAAGCCTCACACATACCGTCACAAATTACTTGCATAATTTAATCAACACTGAAGGAACTAATCACTTCCACCAGTATGCCAATTCAACCATGGCTAACCAATCCAACCCCTTCCAATTTATCCTTAATTGCCTTGAAATATTAATAACTTCCTTCAACACATAACGCACTCAACCCGCACTCATCCCAAGTGGCCTTGTAACACGAGACCATGCTGTCTCAAATCCCGCGAACCACCTCATAACTTCCTTGTGCGCATATTCGCATCTCAATTGGTTCATCCATTCTGATACTTCCTCTACGAATCCGAAGTCATTTTCTCTCATTCCCCCAAATGTTACACTGCAAGCCGAAGATAACATAGAACATTCCAAGCCTCTTTTCATAATCTGCTGCAAAAGCTCGATTCATAGCCATACTTATGGTCTCAAAATCATTAGGCACCACACTATAACTTTTGAATCCAATAGGACCGTTGTTGAGAGCCACTCACTCTGACTTGGTCCCGAATATAATCAACTCCATGAATCTTCTAGCACATGAACACCCTCTCGAGGAAGCACCCGGCCAAATCACTTTCCTTGAAACTCACATCTTCACCAAGCATAAATATTGAGTCTTACCAAAGCCTAAACATGAGCCAATAGGGCCAACCATGGCACACCTTTATCAAATCCTCTGCTCATATTACCACTTATATTCTTTTCCCTTAGCCAAAATAGCCCATTAATGTGCTAATAACCAGAAATCTCACAAATAGACGGCTATGCAATCCAACCGTACGCGGTGGGACTCTCGCACTTAGCTTGAGGCCACTATTAAACAACTCTTATTGACATGACCTTGCGCAATTAATCCGCTAGATTCCTCGAAATCCTTCCGTTAGCATTTCACTAACACTCTAAATCTCTATCAACATTTACATATTCGACCTCTTACCGGGTGGCCAATAAAAATCCTTCGTAGAAGCTTCGCCAACCACGCGATCGTTGACCTGCTCACAGGTGATAACCCACTTGAGCCCGTGCTCATCCACCAGCTGCACAAGTCCATTTACTCCTCGTGGACGCCAACTAAATGTGCGACAATATCTTCCTATCCAAAGTCATGTTGTATCCTTCTTCATATCAAGCAACTCATTTCCGTCATATCCAATCTCCTGTCGTATGCTAGCAAATATATTAAATTAAGCTCGTACACACAATCACCATCCACTAACATTCCCAAATCACTCCAAGCTTTCCTCAAGGGGTGTAGTTATCCTGCCACTGAATCCACGTGCTGCTCTGCCACTCTCCCACTTTGGCCAAACCATCTTCTTTAAGCAACTACTCGACTTTCACTTCTTACACCTGGCCTTCTAGGAATTTAACCACTGCCTGACACTTCCCGCATGTCCTTCCTCATCCTTTGCTGCCCAGCTGTTGCCTTAAATCGATATCTATCTCTATCGTACTTGAACCAATAGATCGCTACTACTTGAAACCTCTCCGAAGATTATCCTTCTCGAGCCGTCAATATTAGAAACGCTGATTTGATCCTGAACCACTGCACACCGTGATCTCTGATAGCCGCTTCCCCGACACAATTTCACCATATCCCGCCCAAGGACGAATTGAAGGAGATCATAACACCGGCGAACTTAACATATCCAATCGAGGACGACGATACCACATCGCAGATGAAAATTCCACCACACTTGAAAATACCAAGTCTTGTTACTCCATAAACCCAAACCTGGTCATTCATAATCCGATTGACATTCCTTCGTCGGAAATACAACACCGAATGTCTGAATCATGCAGTGAGAAAACCTCCTTCCAAGTCATTCACTACCCCAACACATAGGCAACTATCCTATCATCACGTCAATACCATGCGATAACCAATCATGAATGATTATAGCAATCGGCGCATGGCCTCAAGCTCTCAGAAGTGCAGCTACCGAGCTAAAATGACAGAATATCCTTCCGCAAGGCGACGACACTAGCCCAACCAATCATGCCGAGAGAAACATCTCGCACCACATCTGTAGTACCATCAAATTTCCTCAATTATCGGTTTATAATAAGCACTTCACTTCGCGTATGATTGAGTAGGAAAGAAGCAAAGGCACAAACCTTGAAGGAATCAAACCGCACAATGAGGAATCAAGAAGGGAAGTGCTCCTAACAGCCTTGTAGCCTCTCGAAGATAAGTACAGACGTCTCTGTACCGATCCGCAAGACTCTACTAGACTCGCTCATGACTCGTGAGACCTAAGGGAACCTAGTGCTCTGATACCATGTTGTCACGACCCAAATTCCACTAAGGGTCGTGATGGCGCCGGGCACCACTGTCAGCCAAGCCAACACCAAGAAGTTAATTAAATTCCCATTTTAGTATTTATTGAAATCATTTCTCTTATACATTAAACAATAAATAATGAATTTCACTGAAACAAGATGATGTCTTTAACAAACTAAATATTAAATAATTCCATAATCATCCCAGAACCCGGTGTCACAAGTGCATGAGCTATTTCTAGGAAAATCAAATAAAGTACAATAATTGTCCGGGATACAAATAGGACAGAAGGTAAATACTATACACTGAAAGAGACTATGCCGGCTGTGGGTCGCCTCGAGAGATGCAGCTCACCTAAGTCTCCGTTGCATCCATGCTGCTATGCCAATTAGGCCGCTAGAGGTACGTGTGTCTGTGCAACAAAAATGCATAGCAAGTGTAGCATGAGTACAAAAACAACATGTACTCAGTAAGTATCCCGTCTAATCTCGAAGAAGTAGAGACGAGAGGTCGACTTCGACACTTACTAGTGGTCCAATAATAATATATCAATAATATAGTAAGACGGGGATTAGCATGAGGCAAGTAAACAATTTCTTTCGTCTATAGGAAATTCCCAAATTCATTTTCATCATTTTTATACATTTATCTCATGCCAGGGAGAACAAATATCAACATCAATGAATTATAACGCAAGCAATACAAGCATGTGCACATCATGCCGAGGTCGTCGGCCCGATCCAACAATATTTAAACTGTGCACTGCCAGAGGGTCGAATGGCGCGAACCATTGATGCATCTATTTAATCTACCGAGGCGTTCGGCCGGTTCCACAATATATAAACACATTCAAACAGTCAATCAACAACCCATCAAGGAGCAATTATCCAAGAAAAAGGCAATTTCTCTTTTAAAAATCAAGAAACGATGACTAGTCATTTAGAAATTCATTTACACGTTCGATATGTTTTAAGCATTTTTAAATTGACAACAAGATTTCAAATATTGCAAGTAAAGCATGCTTTGGGTCCTAGACTACCCGGACTTAAGCATAATAGTAGCTACGCATGGACTCTCGTCACCTCGTGAGTACGTAGCCCCCACAAATAGGAGCACATATCCAATCAATTCACCTATGGGGACAATTCCCTCTTACAAGGTTAGAAAGGAGACTCACCTCGCTCCGAAGTTCCATAACCGGCATTCCACGCCCTCCGAAGACTCAAATCGATGTAAAATGATCCAAAACTAGCAAATAATTATGTAAACCCATTAATATATGTTCAATTACTCATTATGGTCCAATTATAACAATTCCTAACTCCGAACGAAAAGTTGATAAAATTGCCCTCGGGCCCATGTGCCCGGATTCCAAAATTTTTCGAAGATAAATTTACCCATGACCTCACGAACTCAAATATATAATTTATTCTCAATTCCATGCCCAAAATCGTGGTCAAAGTCCAAAAATCTCAATTTCTAGATGTTTCTTTAAAACCCCAAATTTTCCTTTAGACTCTCATGAATTTTGATGTTAAATCTAAGGTATAATCACAAAATATAATTGAAAATTGGTTAGAGCCACTTACCCAATGATTTGCGACTAAAAGTTCGTAATTGCGAACTGGGCATCGCAATTGCGATGAACATGTTTGCAATTGCGACCACACTAGAAGCAGTAGTTTTTCCCGACACAAAAATGAGCATAACTTCCTCATTCTATGTCCAAATTCGATGATTCTTTTTGTTGTGGCTCCATAATTACGATACGGATCTAATGGTTTAATAAAAACTGAATTTGGAGCCCATTTGCTTAATGCGGTACCCTTTATTCCCAAAGAAATGACGTTGAAACATCAAATAAGAGCGCAATACAACCCGAAACACACCCGAGGCCCCCGGGACCCCGTCCAATAACACACTTCAGTCCCAAAACATAACACGGACCTGCTCGAAGCCTCAAATAACGTCAAACAACGCTAAAACCATGAATTGCACTCCAATTCAAGCTTAATGAACTTTAAAATTTCAAACTTCTACTTTCGATGTTTAAACCTATCAAATCACGTCCGATTGACCTCAAATTTGGCATACAAGTCATATTCGACATTACGGACCAACTTTAACTTTTGGAATCTCAATCCTACCCCGATATCAAAAAGTCCACTTCCGGTCAAACTTCTCAAAAACCTTCAAATTTCCAACTTTAGCCAAATGACTCCAAAATGACCCACGGACCTCTGAATTCACTTCCGATCACGCTCCCAACACCAGAATCACCATACGGAGCTATTCCCAGACTCAAAATCCCAAACGGACATCGATAACAGTGAAATGCACTTCAACCCAAACTTATGAAATTTTTCCAAAAATGCTGACTTCCACAATAGGTGCCGAAACGTTTTCGGGTCTTCCAAAACCAGATCCGAACATACGCCCAAGTCTAAAATCATCATACGAACCTGCTGGAACCTTCGAATCCCGATTCCGAGGTCTTTTATTCAAAAATTCAATCTTAGTCAATTCTTTCAACTTAATGCTTCCGAAATGAGAATTCTCTCTCCAAATCAACTCCGAACTTCCCAGAATTCAATTCCGACCATGCGTACAAGTCATAATACCTGAAATGAAGTTGCTCATGGCCTCAAACTGCTGAACGACGCGCTAGAGCTCCAAACGACCGGTCGGGTCGTTACATTTAAAAGAGTAAATAAAAACTCGCTGAGGAGAGTTGTAGTAATATATTTTGTTAATCGGACTTAAACGGTATTTTTTCACTATATGATGTCATTATGTTGAATTGTTCATCTATTTCTTTATATATCGATGTTGCTTACAAGAAATCATGTGTATGCCCTTGATGATATGTATTGATTTATATATATAAAGGGTAACTGACCTATTATCACATGTTAAAATACACTGATAATATAAAGATTAATTTGTCATTGCATAAATACGGAAAGATTGTTGATGAAATACGTAGGAAATTGGAAAGAGATTACAAATGACTCCTTCAAAAATCTAAGAGAATTAAGAAATACTTAAAAAGATAATGACATGAAATTAACATGTATGTAATTACAGATTGTAATTTTAAAAGAATATTAAAATAAAACGAAGACAAATCATTGTGGGAAAGTTAGTTACTCCAAAGTGTTAAAATAATATCAGTACTGTGTTGGGACATTAATAGCAGTACTGAAAAGCTTGAAAGGCTTAGCCTTATATCATAATCAGTAAGCAATTATTCGAATTATGGATAGATGATTGAGATCCTTATAACCAAGGCCTATAAATAGTGCCCTTTCAAAGGAATGCTAGCACACTAATACATTGACAACAATCCTCTCTTCGAACTGTGCAAAAAATGGCGAGCTTGTGTTCAACATTTAAGTTGGCTTTCATCTTCATTGCTCTTCTTTTCACTGGTTAATTACTATCCTTATTCTTTTTTTCCTTTTCTTAGTACCTAAATATATTGCTCCTGCACACTCATGCATAACTAATGTCTATACATAGCGATGTAAATGGAATAGGGCAGAGTAGGACGGGACAAACACTACTAGAAATCCGGGAAAAAGCGACCACAAAAAGCGACCAAAGTTGGTCGCTTATAGGCCCAAAAGCGACCAAACATGCCTGGTCGCTATATTGATGGTCTCTTTTATTTAGGGACCAAACTTGGTCGCTAATTAGCGACCAACATTGGTCTCTAAGCTAAATGGACCAAATATTCCGGATATTGACTATAGAGACCAACTTTGGTCGCTTTATTAATTTAATAATATAAATTTGGCGACCAAAGTTGGTCTCTAAATATAAAATACTTTATTTATTTATTTATTATTAATCATTAAGAAGCGACCAACTTTGGTCTCTAACCCAAATATTATATTATAAAATCTAGAAACTAGAGACCAAGGTTGGTCGCTTTTTTATTCAATAATTTATATATTTTATTAAACTAGCGACCAACTTTGGTCCTTAAATACATGAATTTAATTTATTTTTTGTACTTTAGCGACCAACGTTGGTCGCTATATCACCAGAAATTTATTTTTTTAACGAAATAGCGACCAAGTTTGGTCGCTTTTTGTAGAAATCTGGGTAAGTAGCGACCAACGTTGGTCGCTATTCTCCAGAAATTTATTTTTTTTGAACGTGAAAAGCGACCAAATAGAGACCAATGTTGGTCGCTTTTCTGTGTATTATTTTGGCAGAAACTGCCTGTTTTGGCAGCTACACCATCTGCCAGTCATACCAAAACCCTAACAAGCAACAACAACAACAATTCAAACAACAATTCCAATAAGAATACCAAACAACAACCCAACAACAACAACAACAACAACACAAAAACAACATTAAAAGCTACATTAAAACCAAGAAAGTGTAAATTTCAATAGAACTACCAAACTAAGTTAACTCTTATTACAACCCAATGGAAAACAAATTGTATTTGTCTAGTTCAAATTGTCTAAAATTCATTGATTGTTTGGTACATCATTATCATCACCCTCTGATGAAGTTTCATCATCATCACGGTATTGAGAAGGGTCTATTTGTCGATGATGGGAAGAATGATCACGGGGGAGGACGGGAGGAACGGCCACGTTGGAGGACGGGACGAACGAGGCA
>NC_031999.1:26882531-26885641 GCF_001879085.1 Nicotiana attenuata
TAGTTCCTTTGCAAGATAAGCTTCGCATATAGATCCTTCAATTCTATTCCTCTGCTTAACAAATTGTTTGCATTTGCCAATTGTCCTACATAATTTCAGGTTAGCCAAGAACATTCAAATAAAATAGAAAATTATATATGGACTATAATATTACCTCTCAAAGGGATACATCCATCTGCATTGAACAGGCCCTCCAAGTCGTGCCTCGTGTACAAGGTGGATTGGAAGGTGTTCCATCACATCAAAAAACCAACATGGAAATATCTTTTCCATCTTACCCGAAGTTACACGAATGTTCTGATCCATCCGGCGTAGGTTTTCTTCCCTTAATGTGAAAGAACACAAGTCTTTGAAAAACAAACTAATCTCAGTGATAGGTTTCCAGATTCTTTCAGGCAAACCAGAAAACGCAATAGGCACTAAGGTCTCCATGAAAACATGACAGTCATGACTTTTCAAATGGCTCAACTTCCCTACCTCCATATCAACTTTTTTCCCAAAATTGGACGCATAACCCTCAGGCATCTTCAATTTCGTTACCCAATCACAAATCTGCCGTCTTTTCTCCAAAGTGAATGTGTAACTTGCTTTGGGCTTGAATAACTTACCATTGTTTGCTGTCTGCAAGTGTAATTCAGGCCGCCTGCAATATTCTTGTAAGTCCATTCTAGCCTTCGGGTTATCCTTTGTCTTACCTTTAACATCCATCACTGTGTTGAACAAATTGTCAAAATAATTCTTCTCAATATGCATGACATCAAGGTTGTTACGGAGAAGATTATCCTTCCAATAAGGCAACTCCCAAAATATACTCTGTTTGGTCCAATTATGAGTAACACCGTATCCGGGGAATCTATGCGGTGGAACTTCAATAACTTTACTGAAGTTCTGGACCCTCTCCCAAATTTCATCACCTGAAAGTATCGGAGGTGGATAATCATATTCCAGTTTATTCTTTTTGAAAGCATTTTTCATTCTTCTAAACTCATGACCCTCGGGCAAGAATTGACGATGACAATCAAACCATGATTGCTTTCGGCCATGTTTCAAAGTGAACGTTTTACTATTTTCCATGCAGTAAGGACAAGCTAGCTTCCCAGCAGTCATCCACCCAGACAACATTCCATACGCAGGAAAATCATTAATTATCCACATTAAATTAGCACGCAAATTGAAATTCTGCTTGGTTGATATGTCATATGTTTCAACACCATCGTACGACAATTGTTTTAGCTCATCAATCAAAGGTTGCAAATATACATCTATCAAACTTTTCGGATTACGTGGATCGGGGATAATACAATTTAAGAATATATATGGACTAGTCATGCACAACTCGGGTGGTAGATTATAAGGTGTAAGAAAGATAGGCCAACATGAATACGGTATCGCAGATACAGAAAAAGGCGTGAAGCCATCCGCACACAGACCTAACCGAATGTTCCTTGGTTCACTAGCAAAATCTGGATATGTCCCATCAAAGTGCTTCCAAGCTTCTCCATCTGAAGGATGGCACATAACACCAGGTGGTCTTCTATTTTCAAAGTGCCATCTCATATGAGGAGCAGAACTCATCGACACATATAACCTCTTTAGCCTAGGTATAAGAGGTAAATAATGCATCGCCTTGATAGCGACCATCTTCCCGCTGGAAAGCCTCTTGAAACGAGGCTTTCCGCAAAATTTACAAATGCTTAAATTTGCATCATCTTTATAATATAACATGCAACCATCTTCACAACAATCAATTCTCATTGACGAAAGTCCTAACTTAGAAACTAATCTCTTTGCCTTATAGAAATCACCAGGTAATTCGATTTCCTCGCCAACTAGTTCACGCATAAGGTCAATGACAGAGTCCATGGCTCCTTGAGAAATATTCCAATCAGATTTCATACTTAGTAATCTAACTGCAACAGACAACTCAGAGTGCGGACGACCTTTACGTAGTGGACGACTAGCTTCCTCTAACTGTTCATAAAAACATTTTGCTTCATCATTAGGAGTTTGTTCAACATTTTCGTTGGGCTCACCCCCAAAGTGCATTCCAAAAGCATTCGCAACCATATCATGAATTCTGGAATCACTATTTCTATTCTCCCTCGACCTACTACTTTCACCAAGAACCATGTTATGAAATATCCCATCGCTACCATCCATCTCTCCATGATAAGTCCACACAAAGTAATTCGCTATAAACCCCTTCATATAAAGATGAACCTTAACTTCCTCCGTTTTCCAAACTTCATACAGTCGCACTTAACACAAGGGCACCTAATTACTCCTTCTTTTATGTATGGCGGAAGTGACATTGCATGTCTAATAAAGTCCTCAACCCCTTCTACAAAATCCTCCCGCAATCCCCGCCGATTAGGATAATTCCTATTGTACATCCAAGAACGATGTTCCATCTATTTAAATAAAGCAAGAACAAATTAAATTAGTTAATACATTAATAAACTCCTCCCTTTAAATCTTTTTTCTTATCTTATAAATGTATAATTCATAGTTTAAAGCATGAATTTAGGTACTCTTATTTAGGTATTGCTCCTCTTCTAAGACAATGAATTGTATCTTTTCACAATTGAACTCAATATAAGTAAAAAGCTAATAGGCAAAAAAACAACCCTAATACTAAATAGTAAAAAGTTCATATTACCTAATGTAGTTCATATTAGCTAATAGTAAAAAGTTCATATTACCTAATGTAGTTCAAACAAACAACCCTAATGTAAAAAGTTCATATTACCTAATGTAGTTCAAACAAACAACCCTAATACTAAATAGGCAAAAACTCTAACAAATTACATAAAATTATATAGCAAAATTTAAAAATTAAAAAGCTAATAGGTAGATTACTAACCTTGGTAGATTAAAAGGAGGCTAAAATCAGTGGGGGCGGCGGAACAGTGGTGGCGGCGTTGACAGTGGTGGTGGCGGACAGTGGTGGTGGCGGCGTAACAGTGGTGGCGGCGGCGGTGACAGTGGTGGCAACGGGTGGGGGGGATTGATTTGTGTAAGGGAAATAGAGAAGGGGAGGAGAAATAGTTGAGAGAGAAGTTGGGAAATTTGTGTGAGAGAAAATAAGATTTTGGGAGGGGAAACCCGAT
>NC_031999.1:26888114-26894725 GCF_001879085.1 Nicotiana attenuata
GTACTATTCATCCCTTGTATTACAAAAGTATTAACGACTTATATTTATTTTATTTACATAATAAATACAAAAGTGATTTTTAATTTTGACCATATAGAGACCCACTTGGTCGCTAACTGTAAATAAATTTAATTTAGCGACCAAAGTTGGTCACTAACTGTACATGAATTTAATTTAGCGACCAAGTTTGGTCACTAAATTTTAATCAGATTTATTTATATTTTATATAATATTTAAATTAATAATAAAAATTATTAAATGTTAGAACTAGGTCCCACATTTGCGACCAACATTGGTCTCTATTTAGTTAAGCGACCAACTTTGGTCGCTAACTTTTGAATTATATTTATTTATATTTTATAATTTATTTTAAATAAATATATATTTATTAAAATATAATAACTGGGTCCCGCTTTAGCGACCAATGTTGGTCGCTATCAACTTATCCTTCAGTTAGCGACCAACTTTGGTCGCAAGTTTTAAATTATATATATTTATATTTTATAAGTTTATAAAATAATAATAAAATTATTAAAAAAATTTATGTGGGTCCCGCTTAAGCGACCAACATTGGTCGTTAATCTCAGTATATCTTTGACCAAACAAGTCTGACCAGTCCAGTCAACAGTTTGACTAAATTTGCGACCAAATAGCGTCCAACTATGGTCGCTAAAGTATTTCAAATATTTTTACTATTATTTTCGGCAGTTTGGCGACCAACTTTGGTCGCTTTTTTTGACAGACCAAATTTGGTCGCTAATCTTTGGTCGCTTTTTACAGGGATTCTAGTAGTGACGGGAGCGCTCTTGAGTCTTGCTTTAGGACTCGACGCCACTGTTAGACCGAGAACCCACATCTGCATCTCCCTTCACGTCCCTCTCCGTCTGTTGAGTGCATCCGAAACAGAAAATTTAAAGAGATGGGCAAATATTCTGCCATAATCTTCATCCAAATGTCTTTTATGAATACTACATTTTGCTTAGTTTTCTTTCAGTTATTCATTTACTTTGGTGATTTGCTCTTTAGCTTGGATTTCCCTGACGTTATTTGATTTTTGGTTCAGGTGTTTAGAGAAACATACAGTTAATGTTTATCACTTAAGGAAATTTTACCAAGTTAAGAAATCAACTACAAATGCAAGTTAATTTCGAAAATATTTTGAGGTTATCACCGTTCCTAAATCAAGAAGCAATTTTCATCTCAGATTATATCTATTTGAGCTCTACACTTGGCTAAGTAATAACGTGACATTTTTTTAAGAATACATGCCAAATCTTCTTTTAGCATGACGTAGATGTTTTCGATTTACGCCTATTTCGACATTTGAGACTAGGAGTTGTTTAAGTTATTTAATTTTATTCTGCACATACAATTGGACTTTTATATTTCTACATTTCCGTAACTGTTCTTTTTTGGTTAATTCGGGACTTACAAAATACTTTTCTCGAACTTGTTCTCTAATACTTGGACTTTAAACATAGTTGCTTTTACATTTTGTCTTAATTAAATTTAGTCCGGTTAACCATTCAATATGGATCTTAAAGGGTGCCTTAAAAATCTCCCCTTTAGATTAATTGAACCCTTACCTAGAACATTTAGGTTGAGTGGACCATTAATAGAGTTTAACTTTAAACATTACTTTAGGTGTCCTAATTCACCATAAAATAATTAGGTGCGACTCTTTAACTTAATCAAACTCGGAATCGCTCATATGTTGTACCTTATTCTAGCCAGTTTAAAATGGGGTATAACACATCTAATAAGAATTCTTAACTGCTATACAGAATAAATTAAGTTCCCTTTTCTTGTCTTTGCCCTTAGTTAAAGAAACAATAATTGTTCATAGGCTTGGTATAGAGCAAATTCGATTTTTACTTTGTTCTTCTCGAGAGAAAGAAATCCAAGGATGCACATGAAATCCCTTGAATCAAGAATCACGATATTGGGGTTTCAACTTTGAATTAATTGATTCTAAAGTTTCCTTCTCTGGTAGAAATATTTTCTTTTTCCTTAGCTTCTACTTCAATCCAGTATATGTGTTGTGCGTTTCCTTCCCCAAAATCCCTTTAGCTTTTGTGTTATTTTCTCCTACTGCCTTCCATATTTTTATGCGTGATTAGCAACATTAGATACAAGACGGAAAGGAAATTTCATGGACGGGGTAGCAAATAAGGTGATGAAATACAAAAATCTATACAATATTCCAAATTTCTAAACAAAAAAGGAACTTTTTTAATGGGTATAGTTGAAATTCATTGAAAATATATAGATAAGTCAATATACAAAATTTGAGGAAGATTGGAGGTGATTTGGGCTGGTTTTGTATCAAAATTCGTAATTAAATCGAGTTCAAAAAAGTCTTCTGCGACACGTGTATCAAACATGTATGACGCATGTATCACACACACAGGTATACATGGATATACATGTGATACACAGTTGATACAAATATGATACATATGTGATACACAATGTGATACACATATCATTTTTTTCATGTTCAGCTTTTACTTCGAGTTTTCAATTCAAACCACCTCAAAACTTCACCAAATCATCCCAAAACTGAGATTCAAGCTCCTTAAGTTGTGCCCAATCTATTCTAATAACACCCACTCAAAACAAAGCAAAAATTTGATTTTTTTTTTGCTACAAATAGCTAATTGGCTAATTTGGCTAATATTAGTAATATTTTATTAATTGACCAATTTTTATAATGAGCAACTTATAAATGGACATAGCTGGTAATTTCTCTTTTAAAAGCCGATACACATAGCTGATAATTTCTCTTTTAAAAGCCAATACATAAACTTATAACTTTCCCATTTGAATATTCGAACTTATAATCTTTGTCTTGTGCACTGTTAAGCGTAAAAATCATGTGGGAAGGGGTTTACCTATTAAAATCAGTAACGTTATCTAACATATTTTTAGGAGCCGAAAGTTGCTGCCAACTATTACATTAGGAGTCTAACCATAATAACTTGAGAATTGTAAGCATCGAATTTTGATCTTTCACTCTACTTATCCCGAAACAGTTGGCTCGGAGAAATAACATATGCTTCAATGATGGGAAGGAAACTGTCTCACTTGTAAAATCTATATGTTTGAAAAGTTTATCCCATGGTATAGGAGGGGTAAGACTTTAATATCACGGCCCAAAGGGTCATCACCCGTTTCCTCATTCGTTCCGTGCTTTCGAGGCCTTGAAAACCTCATTTTTACTTGCCTCGATTTGCGTGCGCCGTCCGGGCGCATAGCCGGAAAGCTTTTATGTTGAAATATGTGAATTCTGTGAAAAATTTGAAGAATTTTGACATTAATATGATCACAGTTGACTTTGGTCAACATTTTTGGTAAACGGACCCGGACCCGAGATTGGACGGTCCCGGAAGGTCCGTAGAAAAATAAGGGACTCGGGCATGTGCCCGGAGTAGAATTCCGAGGTCTAGAGCCCGAGGAAAGAATTTTTCTGTGAAATTGTTTTTCTGAAATTAATAAGGAAAATGAAAATGAAAATTTATTAAAAGACTGTGGTATCGGGCTCGTATTTTGGTTCCGACGCCCGGTAAAAGTCTTATATATTGTTTAAGCGCTTTCTGTGAAGTTTGGTCGAAATCGGACGTCGTTTGACGTGTTTCGGACCTAATTATCTAAAGTTGGAAGTTTATGAAGTTTGAAATAGAAATCATGAGTTTTGAGGCTTGATTCTATGTATATGATGTTATTTTGGCGATGTGATCGTGCGAGTAAGTCCGTAGGATGTTTTTGAGGTTGTGTGCATGTTTGGTTTGGAGCCCCGAGGGCTCGGGTGAGTTTTGGATAGGCATCGAATTGCATTTCTCATGTTTTGAAAAATCTGGTATTTGGCTTCTGCAATTCTCGCAAATACGAAGCCAAGGTTCGCAAATGCGAAGGCCCAGCTATCACAAATGCGAAGGCTGGTTCGCAAATGCGAAACCAGGCGCCGCAAATGCGATGGACCCTGGTTCGCAAATGCGAGACCCAGTTCGCAAATGCGAAGGGTCCCCTGGCAGCTTGAATTCGCAAATGCGAAAAATAGTCTCGCATTTCCCATATCCGAGGCCCAGCAAATTTTATACTTAGTCGAATTTTCACCACTTTTCACCATTCTTTCAAAACCCAAACACCATAGGCGATTTTTCAAGAGCAAGCTTCATCCCAAATCATTTGTAAGTTGATTTTTACTCAATTCTTTCAACTTTTAACAACATTAAACATGTTTTTCACTTGAAATCAAGGATTTTCATGGGTGAAATTGGGGTTTTTGGGTAGAACCTAGGTTTTCTATAAATTGGGAAGTTGGACCTCGAATTGAGGTCCGATTTCAAAACAAATTATATAGTTAAACTCATGGGGGAATGGGTAACCAGATTTTGGTTCGAACCTCGAGTTTTGACCACGTGGGCCCGGGGGCGTTTTGGGAAATTTTGAGTAAAACTTTGGGAAAATCGTTTTTATGCATTCAAACTAATTCATATAGTGTTTGCTAAAGTAATTGAGCAATTTGTGATTAGATTCGAGCGGATTGAAGGTGGAGCCGCGAGGTAAAGCAATAGTTGAGGATTAAGTGGATTTCAAGGCTTTGAGGTAAGTGTTTGGTTTAACCCTAGCTTGAGGGAATAGGAGTTGAGTCTTGTTGCTAATTGCTATGTGATCGAGTGCGATGTATAGGATGGTGACGAGTATCTATACATTGGTGTCTAGCATGACCGTGAGTCCTTATAATGTGATTATCATGAACTGATTGTGAATTCCATGTTTATTGGAGTATTTCTATGTGTTGTCAATAACATGTGAACGGTAATATGATCATTTGATTTCCTGGGAGCATAGGCTCGAATTGTGGTACGAATATTGAAAGTATATGAAATGACTTGTTTCATTGAGGAGCGTCGGCTCCAGTTGTAGGACGAATTGTGACAGTACAAGTGATAATTGAACCTCTAGAGCATTTACTCGAGTTGTGAAGAGAAGAGATCATTATGTTGCCCTCTTGATGGGCTATTGTTGGGTTGTGATTCCTCTGCATTGTGTTCTTGACGGATACTAGGGTCGCTTAGGTTAATGTTTCCTTGTGTCGTGGGATGACTATAGTTATAGCTGAGATGGTTAAGTAACGTAATAGGCTAGCTATCAATGGGGTGGTTAGGTGAGGTAATCGGTTAGATATAGCTGAGATGGTTAAGTGTGGTAATAGGTTGGTTATAGCCGTGGTGGTTAGACGTTGGAGCTAATGTGGTTATAGTAATCCCCTTGCCGGAATATTTGAGATGATGTTTTGTCCCCTTACTAGGAAATCGTTATATTGTTGTTTGTGAAGGAATATGAGGTAAGAGATTTCTTGGAGCTTGGGCTCCAGAGATGTCGTGGGATAAGAAAAGTAAGAAAGAGCGTTGTTGATTATTCCCTTGCCGGGACGTTTGGTTGAACTTGTTGGATTCTTTCCCTTGCCGGGATGTTTGTCAAATATTTGCTTATTTTTATGCCCCTTTATTGTGACTGTTGTTTTGGGGAGTCGGACTGTTAAATGATATTGAGGATCGGGTTGCGCGCCGCAACAATGATATTGAGGATCGGGTTGCGCGCCGCAACAATGATATTGAGGATCGGGTTGCACGCCACAACAGTAAAAGGTGAGGATCGGGTTGCGCGCCGCAAAAATGATACATGGTAAATGATATGGGTCGGGTTGCACGCCGCAACAGTGGTATTTGTGGAGTGGGTTTCACGCCGCAACAATAGTGATTATGGAGCGGGTTGCACGCCGCAACAGTTATTGAGGCTATGTGTTTGTATTTGAGTATTGATTCCTTGTTCATTGTGAACCTAAGTTGTTTTAGTTGTTACTCTTGATTGCTGTTAATATTGTATCTCCCCTTAGCATGTCTCCCCTCCCATGTTGTTAAATACTTGGTATTCGATTTCCGCTGTATATGTATAACTGCACAGGTTTATGTGGTGTCCAGTCTAGCCTCGCCACTATTTCGCCGGGGTTAGGCTAGACACTTACCAGCACATGGGGTCGGTTGTGCTGATGCTACACTTCTGTGCATTTTTGCTAAGGTCCAGGTTTTGAGGAGCAGCAGCAGTAGTAGTAAGGGAGCAGGTTTTCATATCACGAGACTGAGGTAGCCTTGCAGGCGTCCGCAGGCCCGACGTCTCTTCTTTATGTTTCCTTTTGACTGTTGCCTCAGTGTTTTCGAGACAGACAGCTATTATATTTCTTTCAGACCTTTGTATTTAGTTTATTCTTAGTGGTTCGTGAGTAATGTGACACCAAATCTTGGGTAGAGACTATTGTTGACTATTCCACGTTTTGATTCAGACTTATAAATTAGACTTCCGCTATTGTTATTATTAAATTCCACATTTCTTTTAGATGCTAAAGATTGTTAACAGATTTATTTATTGATGAAAGGTAAATAAGTTGGCTTGCCTAGCTACCACGAGTAGGCGCCATCACGATCCCGATGGTGGGAAATCCGGGTCGTGACATTTAAGTCGCTATTACACCTTTTGTACTCCATTAATTTATAGGAGGAAGACCTCTTCTTCTGTACCAACTTGATACTATCTAATGATAATCCTTT
>NC_031999.1:26894825-26968437 GCF_001879085.1 Nicotiana attenuata
AGGAGGGCTTGCCCGAGGTTGAGGGGTGCTCAGCCGCAGCAGCCGAGGTCTTGCTACACTTGTGGTGATCCAGGTCACATTGCCAGATTTTGCCATCGAGCACCGGGTAGTTCTCAGCATCAGGGTTCTCGTGCCATGGTTCAGGCACCAGGTGTTCCACAGTCCGCCCAGCCAGCTAGAGGTGGGGATAGAGGTGCTAGAGGTGGAGGTAGAGGTCATAGAGGTGGAGCTCAGACCGCCAGATGTGGAGGCCAGCTAGCAGCAGATCAACTTAGGGATATGGCTCAGGGTAGTGGGGCCCAGCCCCGTTGTTATGATCTTTAGGCCAGGCCCGAGGCTGAGGCTTCAGATGCAGTCATCACAGGTACGGTTCTGGTTTGTGATCGAGATGCTTCGGTACTATTTGATCCAGTGTCTACGTATTCATATGTTTCATCTTATTTCGCACCATTCTTGGTCATGCCTAGTGATGCTTTGGGTATTCCTGTATATGTGTCTACACCGGTAGGTGACTCTATCGTGGTCGACCGAGTCCATCGTTCGTCTGTTGTAGAGATTGGGGGGTCTTGAGACCCGTGTAGACTTGTTGCTCTTAGATATGGTCGACTTCGATATCATATTGGGTATGGATTGGCTATCACCCTATCACGCTATCTTGGACTGCCATGCCAAGACTGTGACCTTAGCTTTACCAAGTATGCCTCGCTTAGAGTGGAGAGGGACTCCAGGTCATTCTACCCGCCGTGTCATATCGTATGTGAAGGCTCGGCGTATGGTCGAGAAGGGGTGTTTGGCTTATTTAGCTTATGTTCGGGACTCCAGTGCTGAGGTTCCCTCTATTGATTCTGTGCTCGTTGTTTGTGATTTCCCTGATGTTTTCCCTTCAGACTTGCCGGGTATGCCACCCGATAGGGATATTGATTTCTACATTGATCTGGTTTCGGGCACTCAGCCCATTTCTATTCCACCATATCGTATGGCCCCGCCGGAGTTGAAGGAGTTAAAAGAGCAGTTACAAGATTTTCTTGAGAAGGGTTTTATTAGACCCAGTATGTCTCCTTGGGGTGCGCCGGTGTTATTTGTCAAGAAGAAGGATGGGTCAATGAGAATGTGTATTGATTACCGGCAATTGAACCAAGTAACGGTCAAGAATAAGTATCCACCGCCGAGGATTGATGATTTGTTCGACCAGCTTCAGGGTGCCAGGGTATTTTCCAAGATTGACTTGCGATCTGGCTACCATCAGTTGAGGATTAGGGCATCCGATGTCCCTAAGACAGCTTTCCGCACTCGGTATGGGCATTATGAGTTCTTGGATTATGTCATTTGGGTTGACAAATGCCCCAGCAACTTTCATGGACTTGATGAACCGAGTGTTCAGGCCTTATTTGGATTCATTCGTGATAGTGTTCATTGATGATATATTGATATACTCCCGCAGCCAGGAGGAGCACGAGTAGCACCTTAGAGTGGTTCTTCAGACTCTGAGGGATAGTCAGTTATATGCTATGTTCTCGAAGTGTGAATTCTGGTTGAGTTCAGTTGCATTTTTGGGTCATGTTGTATAAACGGAGGGTATTCCGGTGGACCCAAAGAAGATAGAGGCAGTCAAGAACTGGCCTAGACCAGCATCAGCTACAGAGATTCGGAGTTTCTTGGGGTTGGCAGGCTACTACAGACGGTTCGTGGAGGGATTTTCATCTATTGCAGCCCCGATACCAGATTGACCCAGAAGGGTGCCCAGTGCAGATGGTCGGATGAGTGCGAGGCGAGCTTTCAGAAGCTCAAGACAGCTCTGACTACGGCACCGGTGTTGGTTTTGCCCACAGGATCAGGGCCTTATACAGTTTATTGTGATGCTTCCCGTATTGGTCTTGGTGCGGTGTTGATGCAGGATGGCAAGGTCATTGCCTATGCTTCGAGGCAGTTGAAGATTCATGAGAAGAACTATCCAGTGCATGATTTATAGTTGGCAGCCATAGTTCACGCATTAAAGATTTGGAGGCATTATTTGTATGGCGTGGCGTGTGAGGTGTTCACTGATCACAAGAGTCTTCAGTACTTGTTCAAGCAAAAGGAGTTGAATTTGAGGCAGAGGAGATGGTTGGAAATTGTTGAAGGATTATGATGTCACCATTTTATATCATCCGGGAAAGGCCAATGTGGTGGCCGATGCTTTGAGTAGGAAGTCAGCCAGTATGGGCAGTCTTGCTTATATTCCGGTCAGTCAGAGGCCACTTGCTTTGGATGTTCAGGCTTTGGCCAATCGATTTGTGAGGCTGGATATTTCTGAGCCTAGCCGAGTATTAGCTTGCACGATCGCTCGTTCTTCATTATTGGAGCGTATTCGTGATCGGCAGTTTGATGATTCTCATTTGTGTGTCCTTAGAAACACGGTGCAGCGAGTAGGTGCCAAGCAGGTTACCTTAGATGCGGATGGAGTTTTGAGATTGTAGGGGCGAGTTTGTGTGCCCAATGTGGATGGACTTCGAGATTTGATTTTAGAGGAGGCCCATAGTTATCGGTACTCTATTCATCCGGGCGCCGCAAAGATGTATCAAGACTTGCGACAACATTATTGGTGACGTAGAATGAAGAAGGATATTGTAGCATATGTGGCTCGGTGTTTGAATTGTCAGCAGGTTAAGTATGAGCATCAGAGGCCGGGTGGCTTATTTCAGAGGATTGAGCTTCCCGAGTGGAAGTGGGAGAGGATCACTATGGACTTCGTTACTGGACTTTCGTTGACCCGGAAGAAGTCCGATGCAGTTTGGGTCATTGTTGATAGGCTGACCAAGTCAGCGCATTTCATCCCTGTGGCAGTCTCCTATTCATCCGAGAGGTTAGCTGAGATCTATATTCGGGAGATTGTTCTCCTTCATGGTGTGCCGGTATCTATCATTTCAGACCGGGGTACGCAGTTTACCTCGCGCTTCTGGGGAGTAGTCCAGCGAGAGTTGGGCACACGGGTTGAGTTGAGCACCGCACTTCATCCCCAGACGGACGACCAGTCCGAGCGAACTCTTCAGCTTTTGGAGGATATGCTCCGAGCTTGTGTTATTGACTTTGGAGGTTCGTGGGATCAATTCTTGCCTTTAGCGGAGTTTGCCTACAACAACAGCTACCAGTCGAGCATCCAGATGGCTCCTTATGAGGCTTTATATGGTAGGCGGTGTCAGTCTCCGGTCGGATGGTTTGAGCCGGGAGAGGCTCGGTTGTTGGGTACAGATTTGGTTCAGGAGGCCTTGGACAAGGTCATGATCATTCAGGATAGGCTTCGTTCAGCTCAGTCTAGGCAAAAGAGCTATGCAGATCGTAAGGTTCGAGATGTAACTTTCATGGTTGGTGAGCTGGTATTGCTCCGAGTGTCGCCTATGAAAGGCGTGATGAGATTTGGGAAGAAGGGCAAGCTTAGCCCTATGTTTATTGGTCCGTTTGAGATTCTTGATCGAGTGGGAGAGGTGGCTTATAGACTCGCATTGCCGCCTAGCTTATCAGCCGTGCATCCAATTTTTCATGTATCCATGCTTCGGAGGTATCACGCGATCCAGCTCACGTGTTAGACTTCAGCACTGTCCAGTTGGACCAGGACTTGTCTTATGAGGAGGAGCCGGTAGCTATTCTAGACCGGCAGGTTCGTCAGTTGAGATCCAAGAGTTTTCCCTCTGTTCGTGTTCAGTGGAGAGGTCAGCCCCCTGAGGCATCGACCTGGGAGTCCGAGTCCGATATGCGGAGCCGTTATCCTCATCTTTTTCCCGACTCAGGTACTTCTTTCTTTTGTCCGTTCGAGGACGAACGATTGGTTTAGAGGTGGAGAATGTGACGACCCAAAGGGTCATAACCTGTTTTCTTACTCATTCCGTGCTTTCGAGGCCTTGAAAACCTTATTTAGGGTTGCCTCGATTTGCGCGCGCAGTTCGGGCGCGTAGCCGGAAGGCTTAAATATGAATTCTGTGAGATAAATGCTAAATTTTGATATTAATTTGAATAAATTTGACTTCGGTCAATATTTTGGGTAAACGGACCCGGACCCGTGATTTGACAGTCCCGGAGGGTCCGTAGGAAAATATGGGACTTGGGCGTATGCCCGGAATCGAATTCCGAGTTCCCAAGCCCGAGAAATGAATTTTTGTGTGAAATTGTTTTCTGGAATTGATTAAGGAAAATGAAAATGAAAATGAAATTTGATTAAAAGACTGTGGTATTGGGCCCGTATTTTGGTTCTGGAGCCCGGTACAAGTCTTATATATAGTTTAAGCGCTTTTTGTAAAGTTTGGTTGAAATCGGACGTCGTTTGACGTGTTTCGGACTTAAAACTCTAAATTTGAAAGTTTATGAGGTTTGAGGAGAAATTTGTGATTTTGAGGTTGATTCGTTGTTTTTGATGTTATTTTGGCGATTTGATCGCACGAGTAAGTCCGTAGGATGTTATTGAGGAGGTGTGCATATTTAGTTTGGAGCCCCGAGGGCTCGGGTGAGTTTTGGATAGGTGTCGGATTGCATTTTTTGCATTTTTGAAAAATCTGGTATCTCTGATCTGCAGGTTTCGCATTTGCGAAGCCAGTATTCGCAAATGCGAAGGTCCAGCTCACGCAAATGCGAAGGCTAGTTCGCAAATGCGAAACTAGCCTAGGCCTGACAATGATCGCAAATGCGAAATCATTCTCCGCAAATGCGAAGGTCCAGGGTTCGCAAATGCGAGACCTTTTTCGCAAATGCGAAGGTCCCCTGATAGGCCTAAGTTCGCAAATGCGAACTAGAGTTCGCAATTCCCATAATTTAGTCGGGTTTCGCAATTGCAATAACTGCAGCCCATCATATTTCATACTTAGTCGAATTTTAAGTCATTTTTCACCCCACTTTCAAAATACAACTCTTTGGGCGATTTTCCAATAACAAGACTTCTTCCAAATCATTTGTAAGTTGGGTTTTACTCATTTCTTTCAATCTTTTACATCATTTAACATGTTTTTAACTTAAAATCAATGGTTTTCATGGGTGAAATTGGGGGTTTTGTGTAGAACCTAGGTTTTCTATAAATTGGGGATTTGGACCTCAATTTGAGGTCCGATTTTAAAATAAATTGCATATTTGAGTTCGTGGGGGAATGGATAATCGGGTTTTGGTTCGAACCTCGGATTTTGACCACGTGGGCCCAGGGGCGATTTTGGAATTTTTGGGAAAAACATGGGAAAATTATTTTATGCATTCAAATTATTCATTTAGCGTTTATTAAAGTAATTGAGTAATTTGTGACTAGATTCGAGCGGATTGGAGGTGGAATCACGGGGTAAAGCGATAGTTGAGGTTTCAGTGGAATTCAAGGCATCGAGGTAAGTGTTTGGTTTAACCCTAGCTTGAGGGAATAGGGGTTGAGTCTTATTTGATGCTTGCTAATTGTCGAGTACGATGTATAGGCATGGTGACGAGCATCTATACATTGGTGTATAGCATGACCGTGAGTCCTTACCTTGCGAATACTTTGGTTGTTGATATGCCTTTCATGCTTAATTGATGACTTCTATATGTTGTAAAGACCTTGTGAAAGAAATTGTGATCTTGAAACTTCGTGGAGCATTGGCTCGGGTTGAAATACAAATTGTGATGGTTTATGAGATAAGTAACTCTTTGGAGCACTGGCTCAAGTGATAATGTGAACTATGAGATGAAAGTGAAAGAAAGAAAAGAGTTAATGATTTATTCCCTTGCCGGGATGTTGTTGGTTATTGGTGTTGTACCCTTGCCGGGTCTTTAAATTGTTGATGTGTGCCCTTGCCGGGACTTCTATTCTTGTTGTATTATTTTCCCTTGCCCTTGTTTGTGATTGTTGATTGGGTGAGGAAGAGTGTTAAAGCACGAAGGGTGATGCCGTGCATTGAATGATATATATGGATCGGGTTGCGCGCCGCAACAATGTTAAGTGATATGGATCAGGTTGCACGACGCAACAAGGTTGTTAATGTTGGATCGGGTTGCACGCCGCAACAATGATATTTATGGATCGGGTTACACGCCGCAACAGTGTTGTTAAATATTGGGATCGGGTTGCGCGCCGCAACAATTATTGATACTAGTGTGTATATTTTGGGTATTGGTTTCTTGTCCGCTGTAAATTCCAAGCTGCCCTTAGATTGTTATTCTGAATTTACCATTAATACTGTTATCTCCTCACAGCATGCTTTCCCCCCATATTGTTTACTTGTTTTGTATTTTCGATTCCGCTGTATATATATATATATATATAGATATTTATAGTAGTCCAGTCTAGCCTCGTCACTACTTCGCCGGGGTTAGGTTAGACACTTACCAGCACATGGGGTCGGTTGTGCTGATGCTACACTCTGTGCTATTTGCACAGGTCCAGGTTTCGAGCAGCAGCAACAGCATTAGTACGGGAGCAGGCCTTCAGTCCGGTGAGACCCGAGGTAGCCTTGCAGGCGTCCGCAAGCCCGGCGTCTCCCTTATTCTCTCTTTTTAGCCTGTTGCCTCATTGTATTCGAGACAAACAGCTTATGTTTTCTTTCAGACGTTTGTGTTTAGTATTTCTNTAGGGGGTGATTCCAAGATTTAGCGTTGTTTTGGGAGTTCCGAGGGTTCGAGTAGGTCTGCCTCGTGATTTCAGACTTGTTGGTATGTTCGAGCGGGGCTCGGGAGCCCCGAGCGTCAAACGAGCGAGGTTCGAGCGAAGTAGAAAATTTAAGAAAAACAACCTTCAGTTGCTGCTTCTGTCATAACCGCATCTGCGGTTCTTGGACCGCAGATGCGGTCAGCACATCGCAAAAGCGAAAAGGGCCAGGCCAAGGGGAAACCGTAAAAGCGGCCCAGAGACCGCCGAAGTGGTCACGCTTAAGCGTCCCCAAGACCGCAGAAGCGGTCCAGCTCCGTAGGCCCAAATCCGCAGAAGCGGCTCGACATCCGCATAAGTGGGCCCGCATAAGCGGGCACCTGAGCGCAGAAGCGGCCCAGGCTTCTTGGGCCATTTCTGCAAAAGCGGACCTTTTTTCGCAGAGGCGATTTCCGCAGAAGCGGTCATGGTACCGCAGAAGCGGAAATCGCTGGGGGGCAGAGAGTTCATTTAATCCGAACTCAAAGTCATTTATTCCATACACAACTCCACACTTGGGCGATTTTGGTGCTTCCAAAGAGAGGGGTTCAACATAGCATTGTAAGGTAAGTAATCCCCATTCATCCTTAGTTTAAATACATGTATATTAGGTAGATTAAACACTAAAAATTAGATAAAATCAAAGAGTTAGAGCTAGACCTAGGGTTTCAATAAAACTAAGATTTATTCATGTAATTTGCTATGTAATGAGCTAGAAATGATATATTATTGATCCTTAGGTTGTAGAGAACAATTTCCTTTGAAAAATATCGGAATCCGGGCACGTGAGCCCGGGGTCAGAATTTAGGAAACTCGTGGAAAAGGTTGGGAAATTACTTAAATAGTTAGAATTCGACCTTGTAAGCCTTTATTGACCAGTTCTTACTTATTTTAACTAGTTTGCGATCGTTCGGGTCCGAATTAAGGGCTTGAGCTTGTTCTTGATATTGGAAGTGCGCTTTGGAATGAGGTGAGTCTCCTTTCTAACCTTGTAAGAGGGAATTGTCCCAATAGGTATAATAATTGAATTATTTGTTGTTGTATTCGGGGGCTACGTACGTACTAGGTGACGAGAGTCCGTGCGTAGCGACTGTTATGCTAAGTTCGGGTAGTTTAGGACCCATGAGCATGCTTTACGTGATATTCTAGTATAGTTGATTATCTGGGATTTAATGAACTCTTGCGATTAAGAAGAATGAAATTAGAAAACGACCCTTAACCTATTTGGTTCTTAATAGGAAATAATTGGCATTTCTATGCACGGTCACCCTCATATGTGTAGTGATTGTTGTTATTGTGTGGCAATGAGTTTATTTCTATTTGACCGCGTCGCACGGTTGATTCGCGAGCAGGGTAATAGATGCATCTGTGGTTCGAGTCGTTCGACCCTCGGCAGTGTACAATTTACTATTTTTATGCTGGATCGGGCCGTACGTTCCTCGGTGATTATATGCCCATGACTTATGTGACCCTTTTTATTTGGGTTAGGCCTCATATTTGCTTTCATGTATAGATGGACACTCGTAATGACAACTTAAAGGAAGAATTGATGTTTTGTACTTGCTAATTCCTATAAACTGAGTTATTGCTGCTTATTATAAATTCTTCTCATTTTTACTTGACCTTAGTAAGTATCGAGTCGACCTCTCGTCTCTACTTCTTCGAGATTAGACGGGATACTTACTGGGTACATATTGTTTATGTACTCATGCTACGCTTCTGTACTTATCTGTACAGGGTCTGAGGTAGGTGGATCTGGTTATCACTCTGGTGCGCATTCCTGAGCGGATTTGGGACTTCTACGGTGAGCTGCTTTCCCTCCATGTCAATCCGCAGCCGAAGAAGTCTTTCTTTTGTATTATTATTTTCTGTCTATTTGGATCCAGACAGTAGGGTAGTGTGATATTCTTTTGGATGTATATTCTACTAGTTGCTCGTAGCTTGTGACACCAGGTTCTGGCACACACTTTTGGGTAGACAATNGATTGTGAATGAAGTTTTTGATAAGTTTAAAAAGGAGGAGCGAACTGCTATTGTGGATGCAGTTTTTGTAAAAGTGAAGGTAAGCTAATTTATAGAGAAGTCTTTTTATTTGTGCTGATGTTATTCAGATTAATCATTGTTAGTAAGTTTTTTTAGGAATATTTCAATGAGAAGTTTGAACAGTTGTTTACGATTGTCAACAAATCAAATGATTTGAGTAAGCATCGAGGATATGACAGGATGAACGACTGTTATGAACCTCCATCGGATTTTGAAGGCGATGAACATGTTCAAGAAGAATTTGAAGAGCGGCGTTCAAGTGCTGATAGATTGAGCAGAGATGTAAATGATGAAGCACATTTATCAACTGAGAATATTGGAAGCATGTAAGGTGCAGATAATCAAGTTGTTGATACTGAAGAACATACTGCTCATGATGCATTGCGTAAAGTCGCAGATGATAATGCTACACATAATGAAGCGGCTGTTGAAGGTGTTGAACACGTTCAACAACAAGGTAGAGAGGAACAATCCAGTGTTTGTAGACAGAGTAAGTGTGGAGAGAAAGGTGCAGATGATGAAGTTGTTGGCACTGAAGATCAAGCACCTGTTCATGAATGTTTTGGGAAAGACGATCGATATGCAGGAGCACTAGCTATTTGCAAAGAACTTGTAGCTGGTGATACACAGGAAATTGTTACTACAGGTACAAATTGTGAAGTTTATAATATTTCAATTATACCTTAGATAGGAGCTGAAGTTTTGTTTCATGTGTTTGTGTTTTTTGTAAAAACTACAGCATGTTTTGTAAAAACTTTAGCTTTAGAGCTGAAGTTTTCTTTAATAACTGTCGAACTTCAGCTCTAGAGCTGAAGTTTTTTTTTTTTTGTAACTGTTGAAGTTTTTGTTTGTGACTGGCTAACTTCAGCCTTTTTAGAGTTGAAGTTTTAACTATTTTTTTTATAATATTCTGTAGTGAAATTTTCACTCCAGGTATAAATTTTTTCTATGTTTTATATATAGAAAAACTAGTTGATCTATTCCCCCTCTTTTATGAATATGCAGTGGAAGTTGAAACTAGTTGTGGTTCAACTCAAAAACTCTCTGATGATGCTCAATTGAATGAAGGTAGAGTTGAGAAAAACCTTCCAGAGAATATTGCAATGGTCTTTGACATTGGTTCACAATTGAATGATGCTGGAAATGCTGATATTGAGAAAGGCATGCAACCTGGGAAAACCACAGCGGAAGACAAACGTCAGGTATTCTATAGATCATGAATTTATTATATTTGATTGAAGTATATTTTTTACAGTTTGAAATTTTACATATTTTATTTTCTTTTTTATGTTTTTGAATGATTTTTCAGAAAGACTGGAGGCAGCTCAAAAAGAATTTGGTGAGCTTATGCAGCAATATCAAAAAGGAGAAATACATATATTCACACCTGTTAACTCACAGATAGGTGTGAAGTGTGTTGGTTTTATTTTATAAAATTTAGTCAGTATTATTTTTTTTTGCATGAAGATACAGGATCTGTTGGAATGCAAACATCATCTGTGTCGCAACACTTAGACCAGGTAGTTATTTTCTGCAATTCAATTACAACTGTTTTTTTTTTGCCTAATGTGTGTTCTCTATCAGTTTTATTTATGTTTATATTTTCCTTGCTTTTGCAGATCTCATCTGATGCCTCGGAGCTTCTTCCAAAACCTAAGAGAAGGAAGATTTCTAGTTCTCCTATGTGTGACACCAGTGATATCCCCAACTTCAATTTATGTTCATTTTCACTTGGTAGTACACAAGGGGCTGATTCAGAAGGTAATTCTACTGCTGTTGTTGTTCGTGAAGAGACAGAAGAACGTTGTGAACAGCAGGTAATTGGTCAAGCATCTACCACGATGGCTGCAGTTTTTCCCCTGCTGCTGAACAACAGCAGTTAGTTGTGACGGAACAGCAGGAAGAGCAAGCAAAAGGAAAACCAGATAAAAAAGGGAAAAAGATTCGTATTGAGAGTATTTGGTTGAGATCTCCTTATGTAGTTTATAAGAAAAAATAAAGGGGGCAAGATTGGAAAGTAGGAAAGAATAGAAGAAGTTGTCCCTTCCATTATGTTAATCAAGACAGTGGATCGATGCAAAGATTTAAAGAGTGGTTGGAGATGGATGCCAGTGAATATGATTCCAATCCATTCAGATTAGCTGGACTTGATATTCCAAAATTATTCTTTACCGAGCTTATGGATCCTGACTCTGATCTTGCGGATGAAGTAAGTTATTAAGTTTGTTTTTTTGAATTGGTTTTCAACTGTATTTCCCAAAAGTTCAGCTTATTTTTTATAGTATAGCTTTATTCATAGTAAACTGCTGAAGATTTTTAGCTTATTTGCTAAAACTTCAGCCTAACACTTCAAACTGAATATGCTTAAGTTTTTGTCATGTTGTTTTTTCTAAACTTCATAGTGGTAATTTCACATGTTATCATTTGTCGTTGTTCATTTGCAGCATATTGATGTGGGCGTATACTACTTGCGCAAAAAATATTGCTATCACCTTCCACTTTATTCAAAATCAAGATGTGCAGTAACAGATTTACTTTTCGATCAGTATATGACTATCCTGGATAGTATTCATCCTTCAGAAGAAAAGATGAAGATAATTAACAAAAGGAAGCAAAAGAGAATGGAGGTTCTTAAGAGCAAATCAAAGAGAAAGAGGATATCCAAAGAACAGATTGAAAAAGAAGAAGAAGAAGAAGCGATTATTAAGCCACTTACGGACTATAGTTGGTATGAGGAAGAATCAACAAATGAAAGGGTGGCTAACTACGTAAAAGGCCTCGACCTTTCCTGTGGTATCTCATGAGCATCTGCCAAAAAAGTATTCTTTCAATTTCGACTTATGCCAAGGGAGGGCCAGAAATCTACGCACTACTTTTTTGGAATTCTGGACTTTGAAGATAAAACTATATCTGTGTATGATTCCATGGGCAGTGTAACATATGATCGTGCGATTGAACATGTAAGAATTTATGCCCGGTTGATCCCACACTGTCTCAAATGCTTGAATTTTGGGGAACATAATAAATATTATGGGCAATCCTGTGGAAAAATTCAATATTATGTGGATGAACACCCCAGAACAAACTAACAGGTATGTGTTTCGCATATGTTTTACCATGCATCTTATGTTTATTATTTTTTGACTTGTGTTAACTATTCTTTAATTTCTTTTTCATGTATTTTTTGCAGTATTGATTGTGGTATATTTGCTCTTAAGTTTATTGATTTGCGGTTGAAGAGAGAAGATGTCTTCAATTTCAATCAAAGTCAAACATTTGCATTCAGGAGAGAATTGGCTGCCAATCTTTGGGCTCATGGAAAGTGAAAAAAAGAGAGCGGCTATGAAACTCCAGAAGAACGAGAAGGACATGATTATGGAGATTTTGAAGAGACTATGTGTGAATTTTTTGATTAGAGGATTGGTTGTACATAATTTGGATTTTGTGAATATACATTAATTATTTTTTTAATTCACTTTTGTGTCATACAAATATGTTTGTGTCTTTTATCATGAATTTTAAGTACATTTTTTGTTTGAAAAAACTTAAGCATGACTTCTGCTTTTTAAGCTGAAGTTTTTGGAAATATGGTAAACAACTTCAGGACATTCGGCCAAAGTTTCTTGAAAAAGCTTTAAGACAAAAACTATTAAATCCAACACAAAAATTTCTGCTTATCAGGTGCTGAAGTTTTCGGAAATATACTAAAAAACTTCAGGACATTCGGTCGAAGTTTCTTGAAAAAGCTTTAAGACAAAAACTACTAAATCCAAAACAAAAACTTCTGCTTATCAGGTGCTGAAGTTTTTGGAAATATACTAAAAAACTTCAGCTCATTGGGCCGAAGTTTTTTGAAAAAGCTTTAGGACAAAAACTATTGAATGCATCAGAAAAACTTCAGCTTCTGAGGTGTCGAAGTTTTTGGAAATATACTAAAACACTTCAGCACATTGGGCTGAAGTTTTTTGAAAAAGCTTTAGGACAAAAACTATTGAATCCAACACAAAAACTTCAGCTTATCAGGTACTGAAGTTTTTGGAAATATACTAAAAAACTTCAGCACATTGGGCCGAAGTTTTTTGAAAAAGCTTTAAGAGAAAAACTTTAGCATGTTTTGGTATTTTTTTAAGTTGATACTTCTCTTTTTTGCATTTAATATCTACTTTTTGTCTTTTGTCAACTACTTCATCTTTCATTTAAATTTGTTTGACTATATAGTAAATGATTCGAAAAGTTATTTTTCAGGCTGAAGTTATTTTTTTACTATAGAAAAACTGTGGGGTTGAAGTTACATTCTTTTTGCATTTACCACATACTTGTTTTTACCACCTACTTATCTTGTGTCATTCAATTTCTCTGAACGTAAAACAGTAAAAACAGCTGAAAAGTTACTTTTACATTTATAGATATTAAATTGATTAGGTAAACTCTTTGTCTATATTAACAATCTCTTTACTTGAAAATTTCATAGTCATTCATAGACTTCTATCATATTTCTTTAAATTTATATTCATCCTTAGTCTTTCAGCTTTTGTTAAAGAAATAATGTCTGGTGCAAGCGGAAGTGGGAAGCCTAATATGGATGAAATTATGAAGAAGGGGAGGCTTTGAAGTGAGAGTGGTACAATAACAAACCAGTGGCTAATCTCATGATTTTGTGGGATCAAATAAAGGCTGATTGGGAGAGAATCAGACCAAAGCTCTGTGCCAATCAATCATTCCAGAACAGGCTTAACATGGAACGTAGTTGTGGNAAAAAATTCAGACTACATTAGGGTCCGAAGTTTTTTGAAAAAAATTTACGATAAAAACTATTGAATCCATCACACAAACTTCAGCTTCTCAGGTGCCGAAGTTTTTAGAAATATACTAAAAAACTTCAGCACATTGGGCCGAAGTTTTTTGCATTTTCTAGCTACTTTTTGTGATTTATCACGTATATCAACTACTTTTTGTGGCCTTATTTTTTACTATTTTTTTTATTGCATTTACCAACTACTAGCATTTACCACTTACTTCTTTTGCCAACTACTTATGTTCTTACATTCAATTTCTCTGAACAAAAAATTGGTAACAATCTCTTCAGCATTTATAGATATTAAATTGATTAGCTGCATTCTTTGGCTATATTAGGAATCTCTTCACTTGAAAATTTCATAGTCATCCATAGACTTCTATCATATTTCTTTAAATTTTTATTCAAAGAAAAACAAGAAAATATTGGCTAAGACATGCTTATTGGGTGTAGCAGGGAGTTTGTGAGAAGCAAAGATAGTGAAGGAAAAGTCGAAATACTTCATATGTGAAGGGAGTGGCCAGATCAAACACTCGAGCACCAGGACAATTTGCTCTTTTTACTAGTTGATAAATCTAACTTTTAGGAAAAAGAGCAAATTTCTTGGGGCTCGAGTTTTTGATGTGGCCAGTCTCAGTCACATATGAAGTATTTTGGACTTCTACTTCACTATCTTTGCTTCCCACGATGTCACGACCCGGATTTCCCACCATCGGAGTCGTGATGGCGCCTACTCGTGGTAGCTAGGCAAGCCAACTTAATTATCTTTCCAATTAAGAAACAAACCTGTTAACTATTTTTAGCAGCAACATAGATCATGGAACTTAATAATAATAATAGCGGAAGTCTGATATATGAATCTGAATCAAAACGCGGAATAGTCAATAATAGCCTCTACCCAAGATTTGGTGTCACATTACTCACGAACTGCTAAGAATATATTAAATACAAAGGTCTGAAAGAAACATATAAGCTATCTGTCTCGAAAACAAGGAGGCAATGGTCTAAAAGAGAACATCAGGAAGAGACGCCGGGCCTGCGGACGCCTGCAAGGCTACCTCAGTCTTGTGATAATGAAAGCCTACTCCCGTGCTAAAGCTGCTGCTGCTCCTCAAAACCTGGACCTGTGCAAAAATGCACAAAAGTGTAGCATCAGCACAACCGACCCCATGTGCTGGTAAGTGTCTAGCCTAACCCCGGCGAAGTAGTGACGAGGCTAGACCGGAGACCACATAAACCTGTGCAGTTATAAATATACGACGGAATCGAAATACCAAACAACTAACAATATTGGGGGGGGGGGGGGAAGGGGAACATGCTATGGGCAGATAACAATGTCAACAGTAATCCGGAATAACAAACTAAAGCAGTTTAGATTCACCATGAACAAGGAACCAATACTCAATATAAACACATGGTATCAATAACTGTTGTGGCGTGCAACCCGATCGATAATATAATTGTTGCGGCGTGCAACCCGACCCTCGAATATCACTGTTGCAGCGTGCAAACCGACCCGTATCATTTATCATTGTTGCGGCGCGCAACCCAATCCTCAAATAGCATTTAGCATTGTTGCAGCGCACAACCCGCTCCTCAAATATCCTTTAGCATCGTTGCGGCGCGCACCCGCTCCTCAAATAGCATTGTTGCGGCGTGCAACCCGATCCATATCATTGCTCAGTCTAGCTCCCCAAACAACAGTCACAAATAAGGGGCATAAAGTAAACAAATATTGGAAGAAATCCCGGCAAGGGGAAAGAAACTAACAAGTTCAACAAAACGTCCCGACAAGGGAATAACCGACAACTCTCTCTCTTTCTTTCATTTCTACTTTATAATCCACCCTACCGCTTGAGCCAACGCTCCAAAGAATCAAGTCATTTCATATACTTTCAATATTCATATCACAACTTGAGCCAATGCTCCTAGGAATCAAACAATCATATCATCGTTCACATATTATTCACAACATATAGAAATCCTCCAATAAGCACGGAAATTACAACCAAATCATGATAATCACATTATGAGGACTCACGGTCATGCTAGACACCAATGTATAGATACTCGTCACCATGCCTATACATCGTACTCGATCATTTAGCAATTAGCAAACAGACTCAACTCTATTCCCTCAAGCTNCTCAAGCTAGGGTTAAACCAAACACTTACCTCAAAGCCTTGAAATCCACTTAATCCTCAACTATCGCTTTACCTCGCGGTTCCACCTCCAATTCGCTCGAATCTAATCACAAATTGCTCAATTACTTTAATAAACACTATATGAAACAATTTGAATGCATAAAAAATGAATTTCCCAAGTTTTTCCCAAAAATCCAAAATTGCCCCCGGGCCCACGTGGTCAAAACCCGAGGTTCGAACCAAAACCCGGTTACCCATTCCCCCACGAATTCAAATATGTAATTTGTTTTGAAATCGGACCTCAAATCGAGGTCCAACTCCCCAATTTCTAGAAAACCTAGGTTCTACCAAAAACCCCAATTTCACCCATGAAAATCCTTGATTTTAAGTGGAAAACATGTTTAATGATGTTAAAGATTGAAAGAATTGAGTAAACATCAACTTACAAATGATTTGGGATGAAGTTTGCTCTTGAAAAATCGCCTATGGTGTTTGGGTTTTGAAAGAATGGTGAAAAGTGATCAAAATTCGGCTATAAAATTTGCTGGGCTGCGGATATGGGAAATGCGAAGTCGGGTTCGCAATTGCGAACCCAGCAGGCTTGCGAAATGCGACACTTAAGTTCGCATTTGCGAACTCAGGTCTAACTGACAGGTTTCGCATTTGCGAATATTACATCGCATTTGCGATGACTTCTCTCGCATTTGCGAGCCTTCTCCCGCATTTGCGAACACAGAGGGAAAATGGTACTATCGTATTTGCGACTAGAGGATCGCATTTGCGATCTATCAATCTTCGCATTTGCGAACATTTCAATCGCATTTGCGAAAATCACAGAAGCCAACATACCAGATTTTTCAAAAATGAGGAATGAAATTCGATGCCTATCCAAGACTCACCCGAGCCCTCGGGGCTCCAAACCAATTATGCACACAACCTCAAGAACATCCTACGGACTTATCCGTGCGATCAAATCGCCAAAATAACATCATATACAGCGAATTAAACCTCAAAATTCATAATTTCTTCCAAGTTTTCATCAAACATCAAATTTCCATTTCAAGTCCGAAACACGTCAAACAACGTCCGTTTTCAACCAAACTTTACAGAAAGCGCTTAAACCATATATAAGACTTGTACCGGGCGTCGGAACCAAAATACGAGCCCGATACCACAGTCTTTTAATCAATTTTCATTTTCCATTTCCTTAATAATTTCAGAAAAACAATTTCACAGAAAAATTCATTTCTCGGGCTCTAGACCTCGGAATTCGACTCCGGGCATATGCCCGAGTCCCATATTTTTCACGGGCCCGGGTCCGTTTACCAAAAATGTTGACCGAAGTCAAATATATTCATATTAATATCAAAATTTAGCATTTTTCACACAGAATTCATATTTAAGCTTTCCGGCTACGCGCCCGGACTGTGCACGCAAATTGAGGCAAACCTAAATGAGGTTTTCAAGGCCTCGGAAGCACGGAATGAATGAGAAAAATAGGTGATGACCCTTTGGGTCGTCACACACGAATTCCCAGATGCACACCAGTAAGCATGTCTTTGGCCAACATTTTCTTGTTTTTTTCTTATGAAAGTAGACGGTAGTTGCTAAAAAAATTATAGTACTAAACTTCGTCAACCTGTTTCTGACAGAAAACGCTTTGGTGGAAGACATAGTGAAGTTTCATGGAATGTGGTGAAGAAAACCAAGAAGAGCAACTAGGACTTTACTATGGAGAATATGAAGACACTTTGTGAATTTTTTGAATAGAGAATAACTTGTAAATAAAGAACTAATTTTTTCTTTTTTTTCCAAGGATGTAAGTGAAAACAAAATTGTATTTTATGAATATACATTATTTTGTGTGAATTATGTGACTTGGATTGATTCAAATATGTTTATGTCTTTTTTCTTGAATTTCAAGTATATTTTTGTTGAAATTCAGTATGCTAAACTTGAGCATGAAGTAAATAACTTTTGCTTTATAAGCTGAAGTTTTGGTTAAAAGTCATAACTAAAGTGTCAAATGTAGGACAAAAACTTCAGTTCATCACTAAATACACTAAATAACTTCAGCAGTATCTGCGTAAGTTATTTGAAAATTCTTTTACGACAAAAACTATAGAGTGCGGGACAAAAACTTCAGCTTAACAAGTGCAGAAGTTTTTAGAAATGTACTAAATAACTTCAGCACATGTGACGACCCAAAGGGTCATCACCTTTTTTCTCATTCATTTCGTGCTTCCGAGGCCTCGAAAACCTCATTCAGGGTTGCCTCGATTTGCGTGCGCAGTCCGGGCGCGTGCCGGAAAGATGAAATATGAATTCCGTGTGAAAAATGCTAAATTTTGATATTAATATGAATATATTTGACTTTGGTCAACATTTTGGGTAAACGGACCCGGAGGGTCCGTAGAAAAATATGGGACTCGGGCGTATGCCCGGAATCGAATTTCGATGTTCCAAGCCCGAGAAATGAATTTTTGAGTAAAATTATTTTTCTGAAATTATCAAAGAAAATGGAAATGAAATTTGATTAAAAGACCGTGGTATCGGGCCCGTATTTTGGTTCCGGCGCCCGGTACAAGTCTTATATATGGTTTAAGCACTTTCTGTAAAGTTTGGTTGAAATCGGACGTCGTTTGACGTGTTTCGGACTTAAAATGGAAAATTGATGTTTTATGAAGATTCGGAAGAATTCATGAATTTTGAGGCTTGATCCGTTGTTTTTGATTTTATTTTGGCTATTTGATCGCACGAGTAAGTCCGTAGGATGTTTTTGAGGTTGTGTGTATATTTGGTTTGGAGCCCCGAGGGCTCGGGTGAGTTTTGGATAGGCCACGGAGTGCATTTTTTGAACTTGGAAATTTGCTGGTGTGATCTGACCTGCAGGCTTCGCATTTGCGAAGCCTGGCTCGCAAATGCGAGCTCGCAAATGCGAAGAATCGTTCGCAAATGCGAAGGTGCTCACATTGCACAGGGATTGCAAATGCGATCATAGCATTGCAAATGCGAAAGCTGGGACTTTCGCAAATGCGACGCTTCTGTTTGCAAATGCGAAGTCCCCAAATATGCCAATGGTTCGCAAATGCGAACTTTTGTCCGCAATTCCCAAAGTAGCAGGTCAGGGTTCGCAATTGCGAACCCCAGTTCGCATTTCCCACATCTGCAACCTGCATTTTTCATACTTAGACGAATTTCAAGTCATTTTTCACCCGACTTTCAAAATACAACTCCTTAGGCGATTTTTTAAGAACAAGTTTCATCCCAAATCATTTGTAAGTCGATTTTTACTTAACTCTTTCAATCATTAACATCATTTAACATGTTTTCAACTTAAAATCAATGATTTTCATGGGAGAAATTGGGGGTTTTGGGTAGAACCTAGGTTTTCTATAAATTGGGGATTTGGACCTCAATTTGAGGTCCGATTTTAAAACAAATTGCATATTTGAGTTTGTAGGGGAATGGGTAACCGGATTTTGGTTCGAACCTTGGGTTTTGACCACGTGGGCTCGGGGGCGATTTTGGAATTTTTGGGAAAAACTTTGGGAAATTCATCTTTATGCATTCAAATTGATTCATTTAGTGTTTATTAACGTAATTAAGTAATTTGTGGCTAGATTCGAGCGGATTGGAGGTTTACGGGGTAAAGCCATAGTTGAGGCTTGAGTTGAGTTCAAGGCATCGAGGTAAGTGTTTGGTTTAACCCTAGCTTGAGGGAATAGGAGTCGAGTCTTGTTTGTAACTTGCTAATTGTCGAGTACGATGTATAGGCATGGTGACGAGTATCTATGCATTGGTGTCTAGCATGACCGTGAGTCCTTATTTGCGGATAGTTTGGTTGTTGTTATGCCTTCCATGCTTAAATGATGACTTCTATATATTGTAAAGACCTTGTGAAAGAAATTGTGATCTTGAAACTTCGTGGAGCATTGGCTCGGGTTGAAATACAAATTGTGAAGGTATATGAGATGAGTAACTCTTTGCAGCATTGACTCAAGTTATAATGTGAACTATGAGATGAAAGTGAAAGAAAGAAAAGAGTTCATGATTCATTCCCTTGCCGGGACGTTGTTGGTTATTGATATTGTGCCCTTGCCTGTTTTTTTTAATTGTTGTTTGTGTTCCCTTGCCGGGATCTTCATTATTGTTTATTCATTTCCTTGCCCTTGTTTGTGATTGTTGATTGGGTGAGGAAGAGTGTTAAAGCACGAAGGGCGATGCCGTGCACTGTTTGTTTATGGTAAGGAAAGAGTGTAAAGCACGAAGGGTGATGCCGTGCATTGTTTGCTTATTATGAGAAAGAGTGTTAAAGCACGAAGGGTGATGTCGTGCCGCACGATGTACCATTCCGTGCCGATTCTATTGATATATGTGACGAATGAGAGTAAAAGCACGAAGGGTGATGCCGTGCACATGTTATTGCTTGGTGAGGACGAGAGTAAAAGCACGAAGGGTGATGTCGTGCACTGGTTGAATTCTGTTTCATTACGTACTATTGAGTTGTGCTGTATTCCTTTATTATTGGACGACTCTTATTTGGAATTTATTATACTCCCCACAGCATGTTTCCCCTCCCATATTATTTATCTGTTTTGTATTTCGATTCCGCTGTGTGTGTGTGTGTGTATATATATATATATATATATATATATATATATATATGAAATTGCACAGGTTTATGTGGTAGTCTGGTCTAGCCTCGTCACTACTTCACCGGGGTTAGGCTAGACACTTACCAGCACATGGGATCGGTTGTGCTGATTGTAAATGCCTAATTTTTGCCCCATCTTTTTCTTCTACACACACACACATATATATATATATATATATATATATATATATATATATATATATATATATATATATATATATATGAAATTGCACAGGTTTATGTGGTAGTCTGGTCTAGCCTCGTCACTACTTCACCGGGGTTAGGCTAGACACTTACCAGCANAGAGCTCAATGTGAGACTCAACACCGTCACGACCACAGCCACCCATAGTCCATCAACATTGCATTATCTTCATATCGCTGCATTTAAATTGCAGGCAGATGATAAACTCATCTGAACAATTGCTGTATATTTTGAGTATTTATTTCATTGGTTGTCGGATCCTTTACTTTACGTTTATTTTTTAATCTTTATTGAGAGCCTATAACATTTTGGAGTCGCCATTTCAGTTTTATACTAATTTTGGATCACACAAGCGCTTAAGGATAGCACAACCGTTTTTACTAATGCTGTCCGCATATTATTAGTTTAATGGTTTTCTTAAACTGTTGATCTATTTTTATAAGAAATCTGTTTTACTCCAAATGTTTACAACAGTATCTTGGCCAGAGTCTTTAAATAATCTTGAACAGTAAATCTTTACCATTTATTCCAAGTTTGAAGTGTGAATATGTCAAGTATTTTTCTATAGCCTTAATAGTTTATCTTCGTCAAGTTCACGGAGAAGTTTAGAAGTTTGAATTCGCTAACGTCCATCTTGCTTTCCTTGTGCAATTTAATTGGTTTTCCTTAATGCACCATTCAAAGACGTTTTGATAAATCTATCTTTTCAATCAAAGATTAGCTATTGTTGTACATTTAGTGTGAGTTGTTTGCTTCAAGTACTTACAAAATGCTAAACCCCCTTTTTAATAATAAATTAAGTCTTAAATTTAATTCACCTAAGTTTGGCCGGTTAACCGTAATTGACGGATTATATAGGGTGCTTTAATAACCTTTCCTATAAAATTAATTAGAACCCTTACCCATATTTTGAGGTTAAGCAGACCATAAAAACAGAGTTAATTTTGACCATTACTTAGTTAAAATTGGTGTCCTAATTCACCATTAAAATAATTAGGTGGCGACTCTCTTTAATTAATTAAACCTTCAGAATTACCAATATGTTATACTCTAATTTGACTCGTGTTAAAATGGGGTATAACACTGAGGTGCTAGGCAATCCTATGTGGATCCTTCAATACAAGCTCAAGGCTCTTAGTAAAAGGCTTTCTCAATGGTCCAGGAATGATATTGGAGATATAAATGAAGTTGTTATTAGTTGGGAGGAAAAACTCCAAGAGTTAGAAGATATTGACATTGAAAATAACTCGGAAAAGAGTAGAGAGGAAGTCAACATGGCTCATGCTCAATATATTAGATGGCTTAGTCTTCAAGATTCAATGCTTAGACAAAAATCTCAGGTAAAATGGTTCGAAGAGGGAAAAAATATACTAGCTACTTTCACTCAGTGTCACGACCCGGATTTCCCACCATCGGAGTCGTGATGGCGCCTACTCGTGGTAGCTAGGCAAGCCAACTTAATTATCTTTCCATTAAGAAACAAACCTGTTAACTATTTATAGCAGCAACATAGATCATGGAACTTAATAATAATAATAGCGGAAGTCTGATATATGAATCTGAATCAAAACGCGGAATAGTCAATAATAGCCTCTACCCAAGATTTGGTGTCACATTACTCACGAACTGCTAAGAATATACTAAATACAAAGGTCTGAAAGAAACATATAAGCTGTCTGTCTCGAAAACAAGGAGGCAACAGTCTAAAAGAGAACATAAGGAAGAGACGTCGGGCCTGCGGACGCCTGCAAGGCTACCTCAGTCTCGTGATAATGAAAGCCTACTCCCGTGCTAAAGCTGCTGCTGCTCCTCAAAAACTGGACCTATGCAAAAATGCACAGAAGTGTAGCATCAGCACAATCGACCCCATGTCTTGGTAAGTGTCTAGCCTAACCCCGGCGAAGTAGTGACGATGCTAGACCGGACACCACATAAACCCGTGCAGTTATAAATATACGACGGAATCGAAATACCAAACAACTAACAATATGGGGGGGGGGGGGGAACATGCTATGGGGAGATAACAATGTCAACAGTAATCCGGAATAACAAACTAAAGCATTTTAGATTCACCATGAACAAGGAACCAATACTCAATATAAACACATGGTATCAATAACTGTTGCGGCGTGCAACCCGATCCACATTATCATTGTTGCGGCGTGCAACCCGACCCTTGAATATCACTGTTGCGGCGTGCAACCTGACCCATACCATTTATCATTGTTGCGGTGGGCAACCCGATCCTCAAATAACATTTAGCATTGTTGCGGCGCGCAACCCGCTCCTCAAATATCATTTAGCATCGTTGCGGCGCGCAACCCGCTCCTCAAATAGCATTGTTGCGGCATGCAACCCGATCCATATCATTGCTCAGTCTAGCTCCCCAAACAACAGTCACAAATAAGGGGCATAAAGTAAACAAATATTGGAAGAAATCCCGGCAAGGGAAAGAAACTAACAAGTTCAACAAAACGTCCCGACAAGGGAATAACCGACAACTCTTTCTCTTTCTTTCATTTCTTACTTTATAATCCACCCTACCGCTTGATCCAACGCTCCAAAGAATCAAGTCATTTCATATACTTTCAATATTCATATCGCAACTTGAGCCAATGCTCCTAGGAATCAAATAATCATATCATCGTTCACATATTATTCACAACATATAGAAATCCTCCAATAAGCACGGAAATTACAACCAAATCATGATAATCACATTATGAGGACTCACGGTCATGCTAGACACCAATGTATAGATACTCGTCACCATGCCTATACAACGTACTCGATCATTTAGCAATTAGCAAACAAGACTCAACTCATATTCCCTCAAGTTAGGGTTAAACCAAACACTTACCTCAAAGCCTTGAAATCCACTTAATCCTCAACTATCGCTTTACCTCGCGGTTCCACCTCCAATTCGCTCTAATCTAATCACAAATTGCTCAATTACTTTAATAAACACTATATGAATCAATTTGAATGCATAAAAATGAATTTCCCAAGTTTTTCCTAAAAATTTCAAAATTGCCCCCGGGCCCACATGGTCAAAACCCGAGGTTCGAACCAAAACCCGTTTACCCATTCCCCCACGAATTCAAATATGTAATTTGTTTTGAAATCGGACCTCAAATCGAGGTCCAACTCCCCAATTTCTAGAAAACCTAGGTTCTACCCAAAAACCCCAATTTCACCCATGAAAATCCTTGATTTTAAGTGGAAAACATGTTTAATGATGTTAAAGATTGAAAGAATTGAGTAAAAATCAACTTACAAATGATATGGGATGAAGTTTGCTCTTGAAAAATCGCCTATGGTGTTTGGGTTTTGAAAGAATGGTGAAAAGTGATGAAAATTCGGCTAAGTATAGAATTTGTTGGGCTGCGGATATGGGAAATGCGAAGTTGGGTTCGCAATTGCGAACCCAGCAGGCTTGGGAAATGCGCCACTTAAGTTCGCATTTGCGAACTCAGGTCTAGATAACAGGTTTTGCATTTGCGACTCTTACATCGCATTTGCGATCAGACAACCTTCGCATTTGCGAGCATTTCAACCGCATTTGCGATCACATGCCAAATTCCCAGACATCGCAATTGCGACTCGATGCTCGCATTTGCGAGCTCGCAATTGCGAGTCCAGTCTTCGCATTTGCGAAAATCACAGAAGCCCACATACCAGACCTTTACAAGTTCAAAAATGCAATGCGTGGCCTATCCAAAACTCACTCGAGCCCTCGGGGCTGCAAACCAATTATGCACACAACCTCAAAAACATCCTACAGACTTATCCGTGCGATCAAATCGCAAAAATAACATCATATACATCGAATCAAGCCTCAAAACTCATGTTTTTCTTTGAAATGTTCATAAAGCATCAAATTTCCATTTCGAGTCCGAAACACGTCAAACGACGTCCGTTTTCAACCAAATTTTACAGAAAACGCTTAAACCATATATAAGACTTGTACCGGGCGTCGGAACCTAAATACGAGCCCGATACCACAGTCTTTTAATCAATTTTCATTTCCAATTTCCTTAATAATTTCAGAAAAATAATTTCACAGAAAAATTCATTTCTCGGGCTCTAGACCTCGGAATTCGACTCCGGGCATATGCTCGAGTCCCATATTTTTCTACGGACCCTCCGGGACCGTCAAATCACGAGTCCGGGTCTGTTTATCAAAAATATTGACCGAAGTCAAATATATTCATATTAATATCAAAATTTAGCATTTTTCACACAGAATTCATATTTAAGCTTTCCGGCTACGCGCCCGGACTGCGCACGCAAATCGAGGCAACCTTAAATGAGGTTTTTAAGGCCTCGAAAGCACGGAATGAATGAGAAAAACAGGTGATGACCCTTTGGGTCGTCACACTCAATCCTAAGGGAGATAAGAAGAAGACATCAGATCAACCGCATCAAAAACAGTAAGGGAAAGTGGATCAAAGGGGATGAGAAGATAGCTAGGAAAGCTGTTAATCATTTTCAAACTCTTTTCAACCTTACTCCTCCTATGATCAACAATTCAATTCTGGATTGTATTCCTTATTATATCTCGAGTGATGACAATAACATGTTGAGCAAGATTCTAGATGAGAATGAAATCAAGGAAGCTGTTTTTAGCCTGAGTCCACATAGCACTGCAGGCCCAGATGGCTTTAATGGCACTTTCTTTCAGAGTTGCTGGGACATTATACAAAGGGAAGTCATTGCATTTGTGATATAATTTTTCAAAGGAAAATGTTTGACCAAATTTTACTCTCATACTTGCTTGGTTTTAATTCCTAAGATTGACAGTCGTGCTACTTTTGCTGAGTATAGACCTATTAGCCTTTCAAATTTCACTAACAAGATTATATTTAAAATTATTTCAATTTGAGTGAATACTCCTTTGTATAAATTAGTTTCCCTGAATCAAAGTGGATTAGTTAAAGATAGACTGATTTCTGAGAATGTTCTGTTAGCCCAGGAAATTATTCACAATATTACTCATATAAACAAAGGTGGTAATGTAGTGATTAAACTTGATATGGCTAAAGCATATGATAGAATGTCATGGGAGTTTATTTATGCTGTTCTAAGGAAATTTGGTTTCTCGGATAGTTGGATTTGTCTGATTCATAATCTCATATCTAATGTGTGGTACTCTGTCATAGTCAATGGTATTAGACATGGTTTCTTCCCATCATCTCAAGGGCTTAAACAAGGGGATCCTTTATCTACAACTCTCTTCATAATAGCTGCTGAGGTCTTGTCAAGGTCTCTTAACTCCCTCTATAGGAATCCTAAATTCATTCCTTTCTCTATGCCTGCAAATGTTCCAAAGATCAACCACCTAGCTTATGCTGATGATATTGTTATTTTCTGTAGTGGTGGTTCTACCTCTGTAAAACTGGTCATGAACACTATTTATAAATATGAAAGAAGCTCAAGTCAACTGGTTAATAGGGATAAAAGCTACTTCTTAACTGCTCCTAATACTGCTGCAACTAGAATTAACAGGATTAGAAAATGTTCAGGCTTTTTGGACAAGACTTTTCCCTTTACTTACCTAGGTTGCCCCCTGTATGTGGGAAGGAAAAAAATTGATTACTTTGATAACATGATTAGTAAGATTATTAAAAGACTCAATGATTGGCAAGGTAAATTTCTTTCTCATGGTGGTAAGGCTACTCTAATTAAAAGTGTGCTTCAATCTATCCCTGTTTACACTCTTTCTGCTATGTCTCCCCCTAAAGGAGTGCTTAGATTAATTGAAAAACATTTTGCCAACTTCTTTTGGGGTGACTCTGTGGATCATAAGAAGTATCATTGGAGTTCCTGGAACCATCTTGCTCTTCCTACTGAGGAAGGAGGCATAAGTATCATGAAAATAGAAGATATTAGTAACATGTTAGCTATGAAAAGGTGGTGGAAGATAAGTTCCACATCATCTCTCTGGGCTAACTTTATCAGAAACAAATATTGTGTGAGATCCCACTTGGTCTCAAAAGAATTGGCTCCAGGTAATTCTCATGCTTGGAATCATGTTCTCAAAATGAGGGATATCGCAGAGAAACATATAATTTGGCAGGTAAACTCTGGGTCTAGTAGCTTTTGGTAGGATAATTGGTCTCTAAAGGGTCCTTTGGCTGAGCTGGTTCCTAACACTTCAAAGAGTGTCAAGACCTTGGTTGGAGAGTTCATAACTAATGGTCATTAGAATATCAGTAAACTAAAGGACTTCTTACCAGATCAATTGGTCCACCACATCCAATCCATAACTATTGGCAATCAAGACAATGAGGATCAAGTATTCTGGGATCTTTCAGAAAATGGCAAATTCACAAACAGGAGTGCATGGTACCTGGTAAGGAAATCTAGTCCAAAAGTGCAATTCATCAATAAGGTATGTAATTATAATATTCCTTTTAAAATGTCTTTCTTTGTTTGGAGGCTTTGGAATGGTAAACTCCCATTTGATGATGTGATTACTAAGTTTGGAAAACAAATTGTTTCTAGATGTATATGTTGCCTAAACCCAACTACTAATAGCATGAATCATGTATTTATAGAGGGGCAAGCTGCTAGTTATTTGGAAACTTTTTGGAAATGCTCTTGGTATATTGTACCACCCCCACCCCATTGGATACATGCTTAACAACTGGTGGGCCTCTAAGGCAACCAATGATGTTCACATACTAGTTTTAAATATTCCTCCTATCATCATTTGTTGGTTTCTTTGGAGAGATTTCTGTGCGTGCAGGTATGGAGATCAAAAAAACTTCAACACTTATAAATTACACCATCAAATCTCTTGGAATATCGAGACTGCAGTCAATAAAGCATTCCCAACTGCAAACTCAAATTGCCATGGAACAACATCTGTGATCTCCTAGCAAGGCTACAACCTGTACATAAATGCGTGGTGGTCCACTGAAAAAAAACCAGACAGGGGCAGGGTCAAGATAAACACTGATGGGAGCTATCTCCAAGGGGAAGGAAAAGCAGGGTTAGGAGGAGCTATCAGAGACGAGCATGGTGATATAATCATGGCCTTCTCAATTCCATTCAATGTTGAAAATCACAACATTGCGGAGGCTCAGGCAGCATGGTTTGGTACCAATTGGTGCGTGCAAAATGGATTCACTCGAGCCACCCTTGAGTTGGACTCTCTTTACATTGTAGACATTCTTCGTAAAGAGAGCACAACTAACTACAAGCTCAGCCAAATCACTAACAAGATTAGAGACACAATCAACACCTCTAATATCCAGATTAGTCACTGCTAAAGAGAGGCGAATCAACTAGCGGATTGCTTGGCTAAAATGGCAGTAAAGAATCAGCAGGCTGCTTACTTCTACTCTAACCATCATATGCCTAGTCAAGCTAAGGGCCCCCTTTTGCTAGACAAGGAACAGGTTCCTTGTAGAAGGAACAAATATGATAAGGCCAACTTTTTTGTAAGCTAGGTTTGTTTTTTGTATTTAGAGGGGGCGATCTATTTATAATTGCCTATGCCTCATCTTTTGAAGGGTGTGCTCTACACTTGTGTTGTATCAACAAACTATTTGTGCTAATACAATATCCCCCAGTAAAACTGGGAAATGTTAAATAAAAAAAACTTATTTCATGATTTTATATATGATTTAGAATCAAATTCATGAGAAATCTAGGGAAAAATTTGGGGATTTTGTCAAAGTTTTGAAAAATAAAAATTTGGGATTTGGGAGTCGAATAGGACTCGGATTTGAAAACAAAATATATATTTGAACTCGTGAGGCTATGGGTAGTCAAGACCTACTCTTGGACCCGGGTTTTGACCGGGCGAGCGCGGGGTTTGACTTTTGTTGACTTTTTAAAAATTTAATAAACTCACAGCTTTATTAATTGAAATTGTTTTCTCTTGCATTGTGTGATGTATTCAAGTCGTTGTTGGCTAGATTTAGCCGAGCGGAGGCGAATTTGTAAAGGAAAAAGGCTAAATTGAGTGTTGAATTAGCCGAATTGAGGTAAGTGTCTTGCCTAACTTTGTTGAGGGAATTTTTCCTCCTATTTGACATTGTTTGCTACATGCGGGGGTGATACATATATGAAGTAACGAGCGTATATGTATGTGCCAGGATTAATCATGCTCGGGGGTAGATTATGTTATAAGTGTGTCTTGTAGAATTACGTGACCTTCTTGATTCATGCCTCACTTGACTTCTAGATATTAAGAACATAGTATTAAATGTTAGAAATCAAGACCTAGCCTAATATAACTTGATAGAATTTGATGGAATTCTGAGAATACATTGATGTGTCTAATTCGGTCATCTCTATGCATAATCATTAATACATTGCTACAGCCGATCTTCTTGAGATACTAGATTATATACTTGTGTTGTGGATCATTTGTGAGATTTGTGGAAGAACTTGAATAATATGGTTCTTGAGGGTTTATTGAATCGTTGTTGGCTTGGGAAGTTGTGATTGAGATTTGTTGGAATATTCGTTTAAACACTCTCCTTGATATTATTTATGCTTTCTGCCTTGTTCGTCATTGATACACATGTGCTTGGTGAGGAAGAGTGTAAAGCACGAAGGGTGATGTCGTGCCATTGTTATACATTATCATGTGAGGGAGAGTGTAAAGCATGAAGGGTGATGCCGCACCACATTATTGACAGTAAAAGCATGAAGGGTGAGCCGTGCCACATTATTGAGAGTAAAAGCATGAAGGGTGATGCCGTACCATATTATTGAGAGTAAAAGCACGAAGGGTGATGCCGTGCCACATTATTGAGAGTAAAAGCACGAAGGGTGATGCCGTGCCATATCATTTGAGAGTAAAAGAACGATGGGTGATGCCGTGCCATTTCACTTATATTATTGTGCTTTTATATTATCGGGAGATCATGGCACTATGGGTGTTTTCGTGCAGGCGAGGATGAGGGACATGCATTATGTTGTGATATCTGTTGTCCGTGTATACGCTAATGTCTTTACCTTGAGCTGTTATTGTCGTAATTATAGATTTGATGTGACTTATTGCTATTGTTCTGTCATTGATCTCTATCTCAATTGTTGTTGTGTTGCTCATACCTCCTACTTGCTTAACTTGCAAATACCATGCATATTTCCTGCTTTTATAATTACACTCATATCGTATCTATTCTATTGCACTTTAGTACAAGCCTTCCACCATGCTAGTCATTCATGCCTCTACTTGTTAACTTGTAAAGATCGTGTGTTCCTTTCTTATTTGTTATGCTTGTACCTAGGCCTCCACCATACTAGTTAGCTGAAGTTGATATTCCGTGTTTTCTAATTGTTGTCATTACTCATATGTCTTCTGCCTAGTCTATTTCTGCTGCCCATATGAATATCCTCATTCATTATTGCTACTTGCGTATTTCCTACTTTGTAATTCCTGTTATCGGTTGGTACTGTTATACGTATATTGGGTGAGGATGAGATAAAAGTACGAAGGGTGTTGCCGTGTAATTGACCTGATATCTGAGTACATTCCTCATACTATGAAAGTTATGAAGTGACTGTTGTGGTTTATTGGTTTCATTCTATGGAAAGGTATTTGAAGATGCTAAATTGTGATTTCTGCTAACACTCGGTTATTGTTTTGATATCCGTTTCATGTGTCCTTCACTATTATATTGTGGTATAGTTCTATTGCTGATTTACAGTGCAGGTTTTATCAGTGAGTATCTTTTAACTAAAAAGGCTCATCACTACTTCGATGAGGTTAGACAAGATACTTACTGGGTACATGGGGTCGGTTGTACTCATACTACACTTCTGCACATTGCGTGTAGATTTTTGGAGCGGAGCTGCTGGTGATGTCGAGTGCTGACTCTGAAGATGCTCGCGTATTCCGGATATAGCTGCCACTTGTCCTTGGTAGCTTAGATTTTTGGTAATCTATTTATGTAAATTTCAAACAGATCGTGTAATTATTTGTACCAGTTTTGTAAATTCCAAGTCTTAGAAGCTCATGATTCTTATTACCAGTTCTTGGGTCAATTTGTAATTATTCAAATAAATCTTCATTATTTTCCCATAATCTCATTTGGATTGTATTTTCTGTTAGTTGGCTTACCTAGCGGATCGAGTTAGGTGCCATCGCGACTCATGATTTTTGGGTCGTGATAGATGTCTTGGTTGGTTTTTGAATATTAGAGCTACCAATAAACGTTATAAGCAAAAAGAGTTGGGTACCTATATTAAAGAGAATAATATTAAATTAGTTGGTTTAGTAGAAACTAGAGTCAAAAAAGATAAGGCAGATGGCATTGCTAATAGGGTAGTGCCAGGTTGGCAAGCAAGATTTAACTATGAACATGCTGCTATGGAAGAGTTTGGATATTATGGGATCCTTCCTACTATGATATAACAGTGATAGATCAGTCTTCTCAAGCTATGCATTGTGATGTTAGAGGAAGGAAGATTCAAATGAACTGTCTCATGACAGTCACTTATGGGTTTAACACAATTGAGCTGAGAAAGCCTCTATGGGTGCAACTGCAAAACCTTGCAGCACAGAACACTAAGCCTTGGCTCATTTGGGGAGATTTTAACTCAGTGTTAAATATACAAGACAGAATCCATGGGAACCCTGTAGCTAGTAATGAGATTCAAGACTTCACATACTGTACGCAATGTTTGAACTTATGTGAATTACCTTGGAAGGGGGAATACTATACATGGTCTAATAAACAACAAGCAGATAGAGTTTTCAGAAGGATTGATAGAGCTATTAGAAATGATTAAGGGATGAATACTTTTGGTCATATGGAGGTGGACTACAAAATGTCTTTTATCTCAGATCATGCTCCCATGATGATCACTTTAAGGAGAGCTGAATCCAGTGGCAAGATCCTATTTAATTTCTTTAATGTTTGGGCTGATCATGAAGACTTCTTATCAGTGGTTGAGGGAGTTTGGCAGACACAACTACATTCAGACACTATGAAAGATATCTGGTACAAGTTGAATGCTCTTAGGTCAGAACTGAAGCAACTTAATAACAATTAGTTCAGAGGAGTAACAACTAAGATAGAACATCTCAAATACAGGCTACAGGATACTCAAGAACAACTAAACAGAGGCTACTTTGATGCAGTAGCATTAGAGGAGAAAAGGTTACTTGAAGAGCTGGAAAGATGGTCCCTAATAGAGGAAAGCATCCTTCAGCAGAAATCCTGAGCTAAGTGGATAAAGCTTGGTGATTCTAACACCAAATATTTCTCAGTTGTCATGAAGGAAAGAAGTCATAAAAAAGTTATTGCAGAACTAACTAATGCCTTTGGAGATCGACTCACTGACCAGAAGCAGATCCAATGGGATCAAGATCAGATCACTTGCCTGCAGTGAACAAGGAGATAATGAAACTGGGACATGTCCTCACACATTCCCAGCATGTGAGCCTTTGTGCTATGGTCACTGACAAAGAAATATTTGAAGCCCTGTGTGCAATTGGAGATGATAAAGCACCAGGTGTTGATAGCTATAATGCATTATTTTTCAAAAGAACTTGGACACTTATCAAACCAGAAGTGTGTCATGCAGTGAAAGATTTCTTTTCATTCAAGCAAGCTTTTTAGAGCAATTAATTGCACAGCTATCACCCTGATTCCTAAGGTTCCTAACCATACAAGTATCAAGGAATATAGACCTATAGCTTGCTACACTTTTCTGTATAAATTAATTGCCAAAATTCTTGCAAACAGGTTGCAAAAAGTTATTGCTTCAGTTGTGTCAGACACCCAAGCTGGCTTCATTCCTGGTAGGAAAGTAGCAGATAATGTTCTACTGGCCCATGAGTTAGGCAAGGCTTACTCAAGGAAGAATATTTCTCCAAGATGCCTCATCAAAGTGGACATTCAGAAAGCCTATGATACAATCGACTGGAGGTACTTGCATCAAGTTTTGGAATGTCTGGGATTTCCAGTTCAATTTACCATCTGGATCATAGAGTATGTGTCAACAGTGAATTATACCATTCTCATCAATGGGGAGACAACTAAGCCATTCGATGCAGCTAGAGGGCTTAGGCAAGGAGATCCTATGTCTCCATTTCTCTTTGCCATAGTAATGGAGTATCTGAGCAGGAACCTAAAGACACTAAAGCATGAGAAAACTTTCCACTATCATCCTATGTGTTCTAGATTGGACCTAACTCATTTGAGCTTTGCTGATGACCTTCTCCTTTTCACAAGAGGAGATACTACTTCTGTTGTCCTATTGCATCAAAAGTTCAACACCTTTTCAGAAGCTTCTAGGCTTAAAGCAAATCTAGCCAAAAGCTCAATATATTATGGAAGAGTTAGCAATGAACTGAAGCATGAGATTCATCAAGCTCTAGGGTACAGTCGAGGAGTATTGCCTTTCAAATATCTAGGCATACCTCTTGATACTAATAAGCTGTCAATATTGCAATGGCAACCTCTCATCAACAAAATTGTGAGCAGAATTTCTTCATGGACAACAAAGAAATTGTCTTATGCAGGCAGAATACAGCTAGTCCAAATAGTAATCTTTGGCATCCAAGCATACCGGGCTCAAATCTTTATAATACCTGCTAAAGTCATTGAAGCACACTGTAGAAGATATATATGGTCTGGGGTGAATACAATAAACAAAAAGCCTGGTGTGAGATGGGATAGGATGTGTTCTCCAAGAGCTGCTGGAGGACTGAACATGATTAACTTGGGCATGTGGAACAAAGCTGCTACCACTAAGACCTGTCGGGAGTTGGCTAACAAGAAGGACAAGTTATGGATTAGATGGATCCATAGCTTAATATATCAAAGAGCAGGAGTTTTGCATATGGGAGTACCAAAGCAAGCCTGTTGGATAGTTCGAAAGGTGTTTGAGGCAAGGGACAGGTTAGACCTTATTAGTAATTTTTCACAAGGCACAGTCATAAAACAAAGTGTACCTGCAATTACTAGGTGTATTTCCAAAAGTTCCATGTAAATGATTGATGTGTCAAAACCAAGCAACACCAAAAGCCATCTTCACCATGTGGCTTCAGGTGCAAGGAAGAATGTTAACAGTTGATAAGTTGAAGAAATGGGGAATGCAGATAGATGACACTTGTTGTTTCTGCCATAAAAAACCAGAGACGATAGATCATTTGTTTGTTGAATATGAATATGGTAAATGCCTATGGCACAGGCTCATGCACTAGCTGCAAATTCAGTACCCTCCTATAGACTCATGGGCAGCAAATCACCAATGGATAGTTATGAAAATGTATGCAGAGTATATTCACGCACAATGGATTGAAAGAAATTCACGGATTTGAGAAGCAAACTACTGCATGGGAGGCCCTAGCTAGGAGAGTGGCTTGCATATGCAACTTCAGAGCTGAAGGCTACACGCGAGTGCTGCTCAGCAATTGTAAATATTAGTCACTAGAATGTGTTCAGCGAGGCATAGAATGTAGCGTGTTTTTGTTGGACACTTTCTTTTATCTTGTAGAGCAAACTGAGATAGTCTACTCAGATTTGTAAATGTTACATTGGTGATTAATACAAAAAGTTTAATTACCAAAAAAAAAGTTAAAAGAAGGATTTTTATTGTCGATTCATAGTTTGGATGTTGTTTGGTGTGATTTGAGGCCTCGAGCAGGTTCGTGTCATGTTTTGGGGCTGGTTGGTGTGATTGAACGGGGTCCCGGGGGGTCTCGTATGTGATTCGGGGTGGTTTTGGAGCAAGTTTAGGTGTTCTGATGCTGCTGGTGCTGGTGTCGTGCTTCGAGATCGCGAGAGGACTTACACGATTGCGAAGAATGAAATTGGTGACTGCCTTTTTGTGCTTCGCGAACGCGAAGAAGGACTGGGGGTCAGGGGTGACTTTACCCTACACGAACACGACAAGGTAGTCGCGAACGCGATAAGTTACTGGGCCAGCAGTTTGCCCTTCGCGAAAGCTGGAAGACAACCGCGAACGCGAAGGAGGACTTCTAGGCTGGGGCGAGCTGGTCATCGCAAATGCGAGGGATTAGACGCAAACGCGATGTAGTAGACTGCTAGGCCTTCGCGAAAACGATCAGGGGCACGCAAACGCGATGAAGGTCGGGCCTGGGCAGACTTGTTTTAAATCGGGATTTGGCTCATTTTCATCTTATTTCTTCCACGTGAGCCGACTTTAGGGCGATTTTGGAGTGCCATTTTCATCATCTATTATGGGGTAAGTGATTTCTACATATTGTCAGTTAAATATACAAACTTAGGATTGTCAATTCAAGAATTTAAGTGAAAAATGTGATTTTTTTTGGTAGGAGCCCTAGAATTTATAATTTCAAGTTTTGACCAAGATTTTTGGGTATGAAATTGGAAATAAATTATATATTTGAATTTCTTCAAGAATTTTTGGAATCCGAGCATGTGAACCTGGGGTTGACTACATTGACTTTACGAGTAGAGTTGAGAATTGTTATAAATATTTTAAAATACGAGTATTGGAGTATATTTTGATTGGTTTGCACGTTGTTTGATTAGTTTCGGATCATTTGGCATCGGTTTGAGGAGTTAGAGAGACGTATGAGCGAGTTATCGGATTTCGGAGTGAGGTAAATCTCCTGTCTAACCTTGTGAGGGAGAATTTACCCTGTAGGTGTTACATTTATTATGTGCTACATATTGTGGGAGATACGCACGTATGAGGTGACGAGTGTCCGTGCGTATGCTAAAATTCCTAATTATGCCCGGGTAGACATAGACTCACGCCATGCTTAAATTGTACTATTTGCAGTTATTCTTGCCTGTTTAAATGCTTTAATTTACATTTAGTTTGAGACTAGACTCGCGTAGAATATCGAACTTGCTATTTTAGATACTTGACGAGCTACTTGATTAGACGTGAGAGTTGTACTTTTCTTTACGGATTTCTCCTGCGTTGTTCGTATTCGTCCGATAGTTTTTCTTGTATTTTATAACTCACATGTATATTCGTGAGTGGGTCAATGACCAGTCAAAGTCTCAAATTCAAATAGAATCGGGCTGAACGCCTCAGCAATACTCTTATGGGATCAGGATGTTCGGCTTGGCAGTATGATGTAACACACTCTTATGGGGTCGGGCCATTCGCCTCGGTAGAGTAATATATTTTTATGGGATCGGATTGTTCACCTCGGCAGTATCATGTATCATACTCTTATGGGATCGGGTCGTTCGTCTCGGTAGGATTATGTATCACACTCTTATGGGATCGGGTTATTCGCCTCGACAGTTCTATGAAACACTCTTATGGAATCGGGTCGTTTGTCTCGGCAGTTCTATGAAACATTTTTATGGGGTCGGGCCGCTCGCCTTGGCACAATCGTGCGAAACACTTGATAAGGAGTCCACATACTCATGAGTTTCCTGACTTGAGATTTGACCGTTGATTTAGTATTGACTATTATGTATTTCATTTGAGGAGGTATCCGATAGTTGAGGACTTTGTGTTCACTGTTCATTTATAGACCATATTATTTACTTATATATCTGTTCTCACTGTTTACTTACCATGTTTCATACTTGTCTACCTTATTATATTTGATTTATTAGACCACTAGTAAGTGTTAATGTCGTCCCCTCGTCACTATCTCTTCGGGGTTAGGCTAGATACTTACTGGGTACGTGTTGATTTACGTACTCACGCTACTTTCTGCACTGAATGTGCAGGTACTGAGGCATGTACATTAGGTGGTCATCTTGGCGCAGCTGCTGAGGGGACTTTCTAGTGAGCTGCATTCTACGCTACGATTCGCAGCATACAGAGTCTCCATCTTATTCAGTTATTATATCTTGTCTATTTTATATTCCAGACAGATGTTGTGGTAATTTTGTATTGTTCTAGTAGATGCTCATGCACTTGTGACACCGGGTCTTGGGATATTCAAGTTGACGTTAATTGTTTTATTTCATTTCTTACTATTGTATGTAACCATGGTTTTTAAATGCATTAAATTCTTTATTTAATAAGACTTGTGATTTTAAAAGTAATAAAATAAAAACTTAATTAGATGGTTCACCGTTGGCTTACCTAACAGCGACGTCAGGCGCCATCACAACCTATACCGGAAATTGGGTCGTGACAGAGTTCGTCAGAACTCATAACTAATGTGCCAGCTCTGCCCTTGTCAGTGTCTCAATAAGATCGTCCTACTATGCCGAATTATTTTTCTGAATTTTAAACTTGTATATGTTTGTATATACGTACTTCACTCAATAATTGTCCTACTTTTGTGTCACGTAAATCTTACATTATGAACAACACACCCAAAAAATAAGATGGTAGGCAAGATCTGTGACTTCACAATATTGTCATATAAAGTACGTACTACCGAAATTAAGGCAATGGAGACAAGTTTGTATGGCTGAAAAAAGTAGCTCCTACATATAACTACAAGCCTCTAGACATATAAAAGATTCAATTTGATATTATATGTACTATAAAATCTCTTAAAAAATAACCTTGTTGGTTCTTCTTTATGGACCACCACCCTATCTAAAAGGACCAGTACTACTACTGCTGCTGCTTCCCCTTCACTTTCAAATATTTTCCACCAATATATATGTGGATATAAGAGAAGTAAATGAACAAAAAGAAAAGTCAAGAAGAAATATTATGTCTTTGAGACCTTAGATATGCTTTAAATTTTCAAAGTGTCAAGTCCTTTTCTTGTATTGAACAACTGACCACCATAAGGTGTGGTGAGATTTATTGAATCCCTCATCCTCCGGTTTAAATGAGTCTTGCGTGGTGCAAATCTTGATTAATCGTACCAGTGGGTTTCAAATACAAGATCTTCATGCAAAAAAGAACTTGTGATATGTGGCTAACTGTTGATCTTAATTAGTTTTAAACTCTATGAAGACCCCCCCCCCCCCCCCCCCTATTATACCATATAAATAGAGACGGATCTAGGATTTAAATTTTATGGGTTTAAATTTACAATTCTATCACATCACATCTAATTTAATGGGTTCAAAATTTATTGTTTGTACATATTTAATGATTTTTGGGTAAAAATACAGGGTATGAGCGAACGCTATGGGTTCAGTTGAACCCATAGCTACTACATTGGATACGCCTATGCAGGTAAAAGGAATGATACACAGAAGAAAGAAGGAAATTGCCGAGCTTCTTATTTTACATCATCCATTATTGTTAACCCTGAAATGAATTTGATAAATTGTTATGTGTTCCGTTTCTTGAAATTCCTTTAAAAATCAAAGGCCATGTCTTCTCTCTTAATGTCGATGGATGAATTTGCAGAAGCTAAGAGGGAATTTCCATGGTGGAAATACCCTAATCTTCAGAGAGAGAGAGAGAGAGAGAGAGAGAGAGAGAGAGAGAGAGAGAGAGAGAGAGAGAGAGAGAGAGAGAGAAATATCTGATCCTTTATTGAAAATGAATAATCCGTTGTTTCTAGAACAGTCCTAAGTGTTTATATACTTACATGAAATGGCTATATAATAAAATGTAAAAGAGGCTATCTTACTAAGACAAAAATTGTAGTCTAGTATTACAAAGCTAAATGTACTAAAGGTATTAGCCATTGGGCTGGGCCTATTGCAGAGACGGCTTGGGCTGTGTACATCTGTGTATGTCAACACCCCCCTCCCCTCTCCTCCCTAAACTTGGGGGTGATAAAACACTAAGCTTGCCAAGTAAAGAGTGATGAAGAGGCCCAAGAAGAGGCTTGGTCATACTAACAGCAAGCTGGGCAGAACTGGGCACAAAATGCAGAGATATCAGCCCGGAATTGAGACTTTTACGCACATAGTGACAATCAATTTCGATATGCTTTGTTCGTTCATGGAAGACTGGATTCTTGGCAATGTGTAAAGCAGCTAGACTGTCACAATGGGGCAGAAACACGTAAACCAAGATCATTCAGTACCCTGACCAACCATGAAACCTCTGCAACCACCTTTCTAAGGGCCCTGTATTCAGCTTCAACAGAAGACAGTGAAACAGTGGGTTGCTTCTTGCTTTTCCAGCAGATTGGGGAACCACTAAGTGTAATATAAAAGCCAGAAACAAACCTTCTTGACTCAGCACATGCAGCCCAGTCAGAATTAGAGTAGGATTTGTTAGAGAAATAAGAAGAGGGAGACAAAAGGATCCCTATATCATGAGCATTGGATAGATACCGTAACACATGAAGGACAGCAAGCGTATGTGGAACTTGAGGAGCCTGAAGAAATTGACTTAGATATTGGACACAAAAAGATATATCAGGCCTTGTATGTTGGAAAAAGTGGTGTTTGCCAATAATTCTTCTATATGTGCTGGGATCAGTCAATGGAGCACCCATGTCAACATACAACTTGAAAGAAGCATCAAGAGGAGTCACAACAGGGGAAAAGTTCTGGCAGTGGAACTCTGTCAGCAAGTCATTTGTGAACTTTTGTTGAGTGATGGCCTTGAGGACATTTAGTGACTTCCAAACCAAGAAAATAATGTATGGTCCCCAAATCCTTAATCTTGAATTGTTGATCAAGGAATAGCTTAACACTGTCTAATTCAAAAACATCATCCCAAGCTAGTAAAATATCATCAACATACACTGCTAGGACTATAAGAGAATTGGAGGTAGATTTGGTGAAAAGGGAATAATCATTCATGCTAGAAATGTAACCTCTTGTAGACAAAGCCTCAGACAATTTAGAAAACCATTGTCCGGAGGCTTGCTTGAAGCCATAGAGAGACTTTTTGAGCTTTCAAACTAAAGGAAGTGAAGAAGAATCAGTAGGGGAAACCTGCAGCCCAGGGGGAACCTTCATGTAGACTTCCTCATGGAGATCGCCATTGAGGAAGGCATTATTAACATCAAGCTGATAGGCAATCCAGTTTCTCTTGACAGCAAGAGATACGAAACATTTGCTAGTAGTAAACTTGACAGCTAGGGAGAATGTCTCATTGTAATCAATTCCCTCTTTTTCAGTGTCACCCCTAATGAACAACCTTGCCTTGTACCTTTCAACATAACCATCAGACTTCTGTTTGATCTTGTACACCCACTTGCAAGGGATAGGCATTTTGTTAAGGGGAAGAGGGACAATCTCTCAGGTGTTATTAGCCTCTAATGCTTGAAATTCCTTTAGCATGGTCTCTTACCAAACAGGATGAGAAGCATCCTGTTGATAGTACTGAGGCTCATGCAAGTGCAGATCTGTGGTGGACATTTTAAAAGCAGTAGAGACAGGGGCAGAACAGACATAGTCTGCCAAGTGAGGAGGTGGATGTGACACTCTAAGGGACTTTCTAAGAGGAGGAATAGGTGGAGGATGAGAAGAAGTAGATGGGGCGGAAGATGATAGCGATGTAGATGGAACAGTACTAGGAGAGAAAGGAGAAGAAGAAATGGGAGATGGAACATCAGGAGGAGAGGAAATAGGAGGAGATGCAGAATCAGGAGAAACAGCAGATGGTGGACTAGGTGCAGGAACATCAACAAAGATGGAAGGGGAAGAAAAAGAAGCATTAGAAGAATTATTGGAGTAGGGAAAGACTTGCTCATAAAAAACAACATCTCTAGAGTAGAAGATAGATTGAGATGAATGATTGAGCAATTTGTACCATTTCTTCCCACAAGGGTAGCCAAGGAAAATAGAAGAAATTGCTCTAGATTGAAATTTGTCTCTACTATGTTTAGGAGAGGTAGCAAAACAAAGGCATCCAAAGGATCTAAGATGATCATAAGTAGGTGAATGTCCATGTAACTTCTCACAAGGGGATATGTTGTTAAGAACAGTAGAGGGAAACCTATTGATGAGGTAAGTGCCTGTAAGGACATAATCACCCCAAATTTTAGGCAAGCTGGAATGAAATAATAAAGCTCTGGAGGTTTCTAAGAGATGTTTGTATTTCCTTTCCACAACATCATTCTGTTGTGGTGTGTGAGGAATAGTGGTCTGGTGTAGGATTCCTTGGGTAGAAAAGAAAGACCTAGATTCTAGACTAGAACCTAGTTCAGAGGCATTATCTAATCTGAAAGTCTGAACTGAAGTATGGAAATGAGTTTGTACCATAGAAGTGAAAGCCTTAATAACAGACAAGGCATTGCTTTTGCTAGAAAGTAGGTGAGTCCAAGTTACCCTAGAGTAGTCATCCACTAAAGTAAGGAAGTATCCAAAACCATTATATGTGGCAGTGTTATAAGATCCCCAAAAATTAATATGGACCAACTAAAAAGGAGCAGTAGATTGAGTAGTACTATCAGAAAATGGCAGCCTTCTTGTCTAGCCATATTAATATTAATTTTGTCTAGCCTTAGGACATATAGTGCATAGAAAAGATTGTTTAGAGGAAATTTGTGAGGAAATAAAAGGAATAGATTTCATTCTATTGAAAGGCATGTGACCCATTCTTTGATGCCAAAACAAATCTATTTTAGTAATATCAAGAGATGGATTACATGAGGGACTAATGGGAAGGGGATTGACAGAATTGAAAACAGGAGAAACAGTAGGAACAAAAGTTGAAACATTACATGAAACATCAAATGGAAAAGAAGAAACTAAAGGACTATCATCAAGATGAAGAAAGTACAATTTATTGTTAGTCTTACCAATTCCTAGTGGCCTCTTCAGAGAAGGGCCCTGTAAGAAGCAATGGAAAGTAGTGAGAACTGCAATACAATGAAGTTGTAAAAGAAGTTGATAGATTGAAATTAAGTTGAACTGAAAAGATGGAACAAAAAGAACATTGTGTAACACAATATCAGACCTAAGTTGTAAAGAGCCGGTAGATACAACTTTCACTTTATAGCCATTTGGTAAAGTAATTAAGTAAGGTCTAGTTAGTGGTTAAACATTGTGGAGAGGTATTTGTGACGTGTCATGTGGTTAGTAGCCCCCGAGTCTAGAATCCAAGTATTAACATTTAATTGTGAAGATGCACATGCATGAAAATCCACATACTTAACTACAAAACTGCAAAACAAACCTGCAAAATGGGCATATGCATGATTGTCCCATAATGAGAATCATTTGAGAATCCAGAAGAGTTGTGTGACTGCTTCAGGAGGGTAAGTAGGTGTTGATATTGTTCTGTAGTGAAACCATGATTGACAGGTGAAAATTGTTCCATAGATGAAGCTAATGGGGCATAAGTAGTAACCTCAGCTTAAACACATGAGGCTGATCTCTTGTTCTTGGTGAACTTGAAATCAGCAGGAAAGCCATGCAGTTTATAGCATTTGTCAATGGTATGACCTGACTTTTTGCAGTATCTGCATAACATGGATTGTCTTGGTTTATTTGATTCAAACTGCATCTTCTGATTGAATGATCTTTGACCACTAGGAGTTGGTGAATAGGTTGAAGGAGTGGAGGAGGCAGAGACAGAATCATTGGAAAAACTTGGAGCTTGAGAGGTTTCCCTTTGTCTCTCATCATGTTGTAGCATGGAATAGGCTTTACTAACTGATGGAAGTGGTGAAAGTCTCAATTTCCCTTTGTATCTGAATGAATTTAGAACCATTAGACTGACAAAATCTCTCGTTTATGTCCAACCAAATCTCTTTTGCGGTGTCATAACCTAGAACATTGGTGGCAACGTCTTTAGATAAGGAATTAGTGATCCAAGCGACTACCATATCATTACACCTTTCCCAGTAGGGATAATAGGGTGAATTATTAGAAGGTTTAGACTGACGACCATCAATTAGTGCCAATTTATTTTTGGCAATAGGGAAAGTAGCATACTTTTACGCTAGGCAACGAATCCAGTACCATCGAAAGGAGGAGTTACTAAGTGAGTGCCAAGGCTGTCTGAAGGATGGACATAAAGAGGATGTGAGAGATCTATAGTAAATATAGTGAAACCATCGGACTGAGTAGAGGAATTCACATGTTCGTCACCCATTATGCATCCAAAAGTTCTCAATCATAGTAAAAAAAGTCCCCACAAATTGAAGCATGCAATTAAGGATCAGAGAAAAGAGTACCGTCCTTTTTCGCTACCCGAAAAAGACAAGGCCTTCAAAGTGGACTAAATTCTGGAGGAGAAGGAGGAATACCGGTTGAAATCAGAGCAATATCACCAGCGAACCGTCACGAGACCTTCGAAACACCATCGCTGAGGTTGAATTTTGTCGCAGTCGAAGAAGACCCCCAAATCAGAACTAGGGTTTCGATAAAACCTAAAATTGTAATCAACGAGCTTTACGGGTACAATCAGATGAGGGTGAGTGAGGATAGGAACTCTTATCCCGCTCTGGCACCATGTCGATGGTGGAATTTGCGGAAGCTAAGAGGGAATTTCCATTGTGGAAATACCCTAATCTTCAAAGAAAGAGAGAGACAAATTAAGAGAAAAATATCTGATCCTTTATTGAAAATGAATAATCCGTCGTTTCTAGAACAATCTTAAGTGTTTATATACTTACATGAAATGGCTATATAATGAAATGTAAAAGAGGCTATCTTACTAAGACCAAAATTGTAGTCTAGTGTTACAAAGGTAAATGTACTAAAGGTATTAGCCATTGGGCTGGGCCTGTTGCAGAGACGGCTTAGGCTGTGTACATCTGTGTATGTCAACACTTAAGTCTATGTAAGATTATTGATGTACAGTGGTGGATTGAAAATTTAGACATTATTCAATTCGAGTTGAAAAAATGAATTTTGAAATATATATCCATCTGTATTTTTATTTTTTGATTTTGCGCGCGCGCACATATATATATATATATATAAAAGCACTCAGTTTTGTCAAACCCTTCGAGTAAATTGTTTGATATGTCCTTATTGAGAATTACTTTATTGTAGGTAAACTTAGCCTCTTTTTTTTGTTTTATTTTTTTAAACATTTTTAATGCACTTAACATAAACTCAAAAGAGATAAGGGTGGTAAGATGGATATAATTAAGGCAAAGGTAGCAATTAGCTAATCCCATTGTTCACTTTATAATAAAGTTTAACGTATTTGCACCTGTCTTATTTACCACCTTAAATTGATCTAAACACCCATTTTCTTCATCAGCACAGTCACTATGGAGTTGCCATAAACTTCCATGAAAAGGAAAAACATTAGAATTTAGAAGATAGACGAAACAGTATTACCAATGAAAGGATTTAACATCGTTCTTTTAGATTAGTGGTGGCAAAACGGATAAAAGAACAGTTTTGCGTTCGTATTATCCACTAAAAAACGTGTTAGATAATGAATCTTTTAAAGGGTCAAATATGTATAAGATCCATATTATGCACATAAAAAAATTGGATAACCATTGAGTTTCATTTTTACATTTGCAAAGAGTCAAATTGGAGTACCTTAAGTTTAGAAGACTAGAAATTCACCCAAAATTAAAGTGATCATATTCAAGAAGCCATGGATAATATGGATCCATATTATCCGTCGCTTAATCCATTTTCTATCCATATTATATATGGGTCGACTTGGATCGAATATTTTATTTATTTTGCATTATCCGTTTTCGATCTGTCCATATCCAAACCTGTAACGACCCGACTGGTCGTTTTACCTTTTAGAACCCCGTTGCCCTAAATAAAACCTTCCGTACTTGCATTAGCTAATTTACGGCTTGCGGGGACGGTTGGTTCGGGAGTTGGAAGAGTTTTGAGTGAAATATGTCTAATTGTTTCTTTAAGATTCTCTAAAAAAGACCAAGTTTGACTTCGGTCAACTTTTTAGAAAAATGGACCCGGACTCGTAATTTGACGGTCCCGGGAGGTCCGTGGAAAAATATGGGACCTGGGCGTATGCCCGAAATCGAATTCCGAGGTCCCTAGCCCGAGTAATAAATTTTTATTGAAAATTGTTAAATTGAAATCCTAAGAGTTTAATAAAAAGGAAAAATGCTTGATCACATTGATATCGGGCGTATGTTGGTTCCGGAGCCCGGTACAGGTTCGGTATAATATTTTAGTTATGTCTGTGAAATTTGGTGAGGAACGGGGCTGATTTGACGTGATTCGGACGTTCGGTTGAAAAAAAATAGGAATTTAGGTGTTCTTGAGGATTTCATGCATTTTGGTGTTAAATCCGTGGTTTTAGGTGTTAATTATGCGATTTGATTACTTGAGCAAGTTTGCACACTGTTGTAGGACTTGCGTGAGTGTTCGGAGTGGAGCCCCGAGGGCTCGGGTGAGATTCGGGCATGGTTGGAGGTAAGAAAACACAGCAGTTTTGCTGGTATTTTTGCTGCTGCTGCAGGTTTCGCAATTGCGAAATGGCCATCGCATTTGCGAAGTTGGCCGGGCTGGGCAGTGTTCGCATTTGCGAGTCATTTCTTCGCAATTGCGAACCCAGCAGGGTCCGCATTTGCGACCCATGCATCGCATTTGCGATCGAGGCAGGCTGGGGCTCAGTTCGCATTTGTGAACCTTTTGTCGCAATTGCGACCTCGCATTTGCGAGCCTGGTTTCGCAATTGCGACATCAGAGGACTGGTCAGGGCTTTTAAAAAACGGGACTTAGAGCATTTATTTCATTTCCACTCTACACTTGGACGATTTGAGAGCTTCCAAATAGGGGATTTCAACATAGCATTGTGAGGNTACGTCTGTTCGAGGATGAACGTTTGTTTAAGAGGTGGAGAATGTAACGACCCTACTGGTCGTTATGCCTTTTAGAACCCCGTTCCCCTAAATAAAGCCTCTCGTACTTGCTTTAANGTTATGAAATGAACTAGAAATCATATATTATTGATCCTTAGGTAGTAGAGAACGATTTCCTTCGAAAAATTTTGGAATCCGGGCACGTGGGCCCGGGATTGGAATTTAGGAAACTCATGTAAATAGTTGGGAAATGGCTTAAATAGCTAGAAATCGATCTTGTGAGCTTATATTAATTAGTTCTTACTTCATTTAACTAGTTTGAGATCGTTCGGCTCCGAATTTGAGGACTCGGGCTTGTTCTTGATATTGGAAGTGCGCTTTGGAGCAAGGTGAGTCTCCTTTCTAACCTTGTAAGAGGGAAATGTCCCCATAGGCATAATAATTGAATTAATTGTCATTGTATTCGGAGGCTACGCACGCACTAGGTGACGAGAACCCGTGCGTAGCAACTATTACGCTGAGTCCGGGTAGTTTAGGGCCCATAAGCATGCCTTACGTGATATTCTAGTACAGTTTGATTAACTTGGATTCGAATGAACTCTTTTGATTAAGAAGAATGAGACCGGAGAATGACCCTTACCCTGTTGGCCCTTTAGGAGAGAATGATTGGCATTTCTATGTATGGTTACTCCTCATGTATATATTGATTGTTGTTGTTGCTTGTCAACGAGCTTATTTCTGTTTGACCGCGTCGCACGGGAGATTCGCGAGCGGGGTAATAGATGCATCTATGGTTCGAGCCGGTCGACCCTCGGCAGTGCACAATTTACTTTTATGTTGGATCGGGCCGTAGGTTCCACGGTGATTATCTGCGCATGATTTATTTGGCATTCTATTGTGGGTTAAACTTCATATCTGTTTAAAAATATAAAGGGACGCTCATGCTGAGAATCTACAGGAAGAATTGTTGTTTTATACTTACTAATCCTTACGATTTGAGTTATTTCTGCTTATTATGAATTTCCCTCATTTTTCTTGACCTTAGTAAGTATCGAGTCGACCTCTCGTCTCTAGTTCTTCGAGATTAGACGGGATACTTACTGGGTACATATTGTTTATGTACTCATGCTACACTTCTGTACTTAATTGTACAGGATCTGAGGCAGGTGGATCTGGTTATCATTCTGGTGCGCACCCATGAGCGGACTTGGGACTTCTACGGTGAGCTGTTTTTCTTCCATGCCGACCCGCAGCCGAAGAAGTATTTCCTTTGTACTTTTTTTTTTCTGTCTATCCTGATTCAGACAGTAGGATAGTATGATATTCTTTTGGGTGTTTATTCTACTAGCTGCCTGTAGCTTCTGACACTAGAATCTGGCACACACTTTGGCAGACAGTTATTTTCTTTTGGGTTGTGTAATTACGTTAATTACGGCATTTCGCTCTTCTGGCTTAATACCAAATTAAGTATCTATTTCACTCATTTCTGATTAAAAGCAACATAAGAATTTAGTAATGTTTCCGCGATGGCTTGCCTGACAATGTTGTCGGGCGCCCTCATGACCTATTGTGGAATTGGGTCGTGACAACATGGTATCAGAGCACTAGGTTCATGTAGGTCTCACAAGTTATTGGCAAACCTAATAGAGTCTTATTGATCGGTACGGAGACGTCTGTATTTATCTTCGAGAGGCTATAGGGTGTTAGGAAAGACTACTCTTTATTCATTTCTTATCGTGCAGTGGTTGGTATACTAAAATTCCCTCTCCTATTCTCTCACAGATGGTGAGAACTCGCACGCTGACGTTCCGGACCCGGGAGGAGCAGCTCCCCCCGTTGCTAGAGGCCGAGGCAGAGGCCGGGGGAGGGCACCGGCCCGTGGTAGGGGACGAGGGCATCCCAGAGCCGTTCCAGTAGCACCACCAGCAGATCCTGCGGGGGATCCTATCATTGAGGAGCAGGGCGAGGTGCCCGCAGCTGAGCCTACCCGGGCGGATTTCATGACAGCACCGGGATTTTAGGAGGTCATGGGCCGCATGCTACGGTTCATGGACACTATGACTCAGGCTGGTTTATTTCCAGCAGACCCAGCTACTTCACATGCAGGAGGGGGAGCCCAGACCCCTTCTGCTCAGGCTCCAGGTCAAGCAGCTGGAGTATATCAGACTTCGGGGGCACTACCCGCAGATGGGGCTCAGCCAGTTGCTGCAGTGGCACCCCAGCCCAGGCCAGCTGTGGATGGTGATCCATAGAAGTTATTGGACAGATGGAACAGGCTTCATCCTCCAGTCTTCGGGAGTGAGCGTCATGAGGATGCCCAGGACTTCATTGACAGGTGCAGGGACAGACTGCACAACATGAGGATATTGGAGTCGCATGGAGTTGACTTCACTACTTTTCAGCTGGAGGGCAGGGCCCGTAGTTGGTGGCAGTCTTATGCACCTGGCAGGCCAGCAGGTTCTCCTCCCCTCACTTGGGGTCAGTTCACACAGCTATTCCTGGATCGGTACATTCCACCCTCTGAGAGGGAAGAGCTGCGGTATCAGTTCGAGCATCTAAAGTAGGGTCAGATGTCAGTGACCGATTATGAATCTCTGAATTGTCTCGCCATGCACTCATGATACTCCCCACAGAGTCAGAGAGAGTACGGAGGTTTGTTACGGGGTTACACCCCACTATTCGATCTGGTATGGCCCGGAGGTAGAGATGGGTACAGGGTATCAGCTAGTGATTGAGATTGCTCGCAGGATTGAGGGTTATCGTTTGAGGAGTAGAGAGCAGATGCAGCAGGATAAGAGGGCTAGATTTTCAGGAGAGTTCAGAGGTGCCCCAGCTAGGGGTAGGGGTCACTTCGGGAGGGGTCAGCCCAGCAGGCCCTCACACTCAGCACCACCACCCCCTCCCCGAGGTGCCCCGGCGAGGCCTTATTTCAGTGCGATGCCGGAGGGTTCTTACCGCCCACCAACTACTGAGGGTTCCTCCAGCGGGTATCCTGGGTATCAGGATTCTTCTAGTGCTCCCTTCAGCGTCGTGCCAGAGAGTTCCTATCATCCGCCAGCTATCCAGGGTTCTTCCAGTGGGTATTCGAGTCAGCAGACTTAGACTCCAGGGCAGCAGGCTATGGCGCCTAGAGCGTGCTACGAGTGTGGAGATCCGGGTCACCTGAAGAGGACTTGCCCCAGGATTCGGGGTAAGGCAGCACAGCAGGGTCAGCAGCCCATGATTCCAGCGCCAGCCGCCCAGCCACCTAGAGGTGGAGGGCAGGCTGGTAGGGGCCGTCCTAGAGGCGGAGGCCAGACAGGGAGAGGTCAGCCCGCTATTGCTCAGTCAGGTGGAGGCCAGCCAGCCGGCGCTCCAGCTAGGTTCTATGCTCTTCCAGCCAGGCCAGATGCATTGGCCTCAGATGCCGTCATCACAGGTATTATTTCCGTTGGTGGTAGGGATGCTTCGGTATTATTTGATCCAGGGTCTACTTATTCATATGTATCATCTCTGTTCGCTCGCTTCCTGGTTATTTCTCCTGAGCCTTTGGGTGTTCCTGTTCATGTGTCCACTCCTGTGGGTGATTCTGTGGTTGTGGATCGGATCTACCGGTCCTGTGTGGTCACTTTCTGTGGTTTCGAGACTAGAGCAGATCTTCTGTTGCTGGATATGATCGATTTCGAGGTCATCCTAGGCATGGATTGGTTATCTCCATATCACGCCGTCCTTGATTGCCATGCCAAGACTGTTTCGCTAGCGATGCCAGGATTGCCGAGATTGGAGTGGAAGGGTTCCACAGTTGATCTAGCAGGGTTATTTCCTTCCTGAAGGCTCAGCACATGGTCGGAAAAGGGTGTTTGGCTTACTTAGCTTATGATCGAGACACCACTGCAGAGTCTCCGACAATTGATTCAGTGCCAGTAGTCCGAGAGTTCGCCGATGTTTTTCCTTCTGATCTTCCCGGCATGCATCCGGGTCGTGATATCGATTTCTGTATTGATTTGGCCCCAGGCACTCAGCCTATATCTATTCCACCGTATCGTATGGCTCCTAAGGACTTGAAGGAGTTGAAGGAGCAGCTTGAGGAGTTGTTGGCGAAGGGGTTTGTTAGACCCAGTGTATCGCCTTGGTGTGCACCAGTGTTATTTGTGAAGAAGAAGGATGGGACTATGCGGATGTGCATTGATTACCGCCAGTTGAACAAAGTCACCATCAAGAACAAGTATCCGTTGCCTCGTATTGATGATTTGTTCGACCAGTTGCAGGGTGCTAGGGTGTTCTCTAAGATTGACCTGAGGTCAGGGTATCATCAGTTGAAGATTCGGGACTCGGATGTTCCGAAGACTGCATTCAGGACTAGATATGGCCATTATGAATTTCTAGTGATGTCCTTTGGCTTGACCAATGCACCAGCAGCATTTATGGATCTGATGAATAGGGTATTCAGGCCTTATATTGATTACTTTGTTATCGTCTTCATTGACGACATCTTAATATACTCACGTAGCCTGGGGGAGCACGAGCAGCATTTGAGAGTAGTGCTTCAGACTTTGCGTGAGCAGAAGCTATATGCTAAGTTCTCTAAGTGTGAGTTTTGACTTGAGTCAGTGGCATTCTTGGGGCATATTGTGTTCGGAGAGGATATTAAGGTGGATCCCAAGAAGATTGAGGCAGTTCAGAGTTGGCCACGTCCTACTTCAGTGATCGAGATCGGGAGTTTCCTGGGGTTAGCAGGCTATTACCGGCGATTTGTGCAGGGCTTCTCATCTATTGCATCACCCTTGACTAGATTGACCCAGAAGGGTGCCCCATTCCATTGGTCCGATGATTGTGAGGAGAGCTTTCAGAAGCTTAAGACAGCTTTGACTACGGTCCCAGTTCTTGTATTGCCTTCCGGTGCGGGGATGTATACGGTATATTGCGACGCTTCACGTGTTGGTCTGGGATGTGTGTTGATGCAGGAGGGGCGAGTTATTGCATATGCTTCGCGTCAGCTGAAGATTCATGAGAAGAATTACCCTGTGCACGATCTGGAGTTGGCAGCGATTGTTCATGCTCTTAAGATATGGAGGCACTATTTGTATGGGGTATCTTGCGAGGTTTATACCGATCACCGCAGCTTACAGCATTTGTTCAAGCAGAGGGATCTCAATTTGAGGCAGCGCGGGTGGCTCGAGCTACTAAAGGATTATGATGTCACCATTCTTTATCATCCGGGCAATGCGAATATGGTCGCGGATGCCTTGAGCAGAAAGGCGGAGAGTATGGGTAGTTTGGCCTTCATTCCAGCAGAGGAGAGGCCACTAGCTTTGGACATTCAGTCCTTGGCTAATAGACTTGTGAGGTTGGACATTTCAGAGCCCAGCCTAGTTCTAGCATGTGTGGTTGCTCAGATTGGGGTAGATTAAGGCCCGACAGTTCGATGATCCACATTTGGCGGTTCTCAGAGAGACAGTACTTCAGGGAGGCGCCAAGGAGGTTTCTATTGGCGAGGATGGCATTCTGCGACTCCAGGGTCGTCTATGTGTTCCTAATGTTGTTGGTCTGAGGAAGAAGATCCTAGAGGAGGCACACAGTTCGCGGTATTCTATCCACCCGGGAGTTACGAAGATGCATCGTGATTTGAGGCAGCATTACTGGTGGCGGGGGATGAAGAAAGACATAGTGAAGTATATGACTAAGTGTTTGAACTGCCAGCAGGTCAAGTATGAACATCAGAGACCGGGTGGCCTACTTCAGCAGATGCCTATACCAGAGTGGAAGTGGGAACGCATCACCATGGACTTCGTAGTTGGGTTGCCACGGACTTTGCGGAAGGTTGATTCAGTGTGGGTCATTGTGGATAGGTTGACCAAGTCGGCCCATTTTATTCCACTGGCGACTACTTATACAGCGGAGAGGTATGCTCAGATTTATATTCGGGAGATAGTCCGATTGCATGGTGTGCCGGTTTCCATTATATCAGACAGAGGCCCTCAGTTCACTTCCCATTTCTGGAGAGCCGTTCAGAGTGAGTTGGGGACTCGTGTAGAGCTTAGCACAGCATTCCATCCTCAGACCGACGGACAGTCGGAGCGGACAGTTCAGATCTTGGAGGATATGCTTAGAGCATGTGTGATTGACTTTGGAGGGCAGTGGGATCAGTTCTTGCCCTTAGCGGAGTTTGCGTACAACAACAGCTACTAGTCCAGCATAGAGATGGCCCCGTACGAGGCCTTATATGGTCGACGTTGTCGTTCTCCTATCGGGTGGTTTGAGCCTGGTAAGGCTAAGTTACTTGGCACAGATTTGGTACAGGATGCCTTGGATAAGGTAAAGTTGATTCAGGATAGGCTTCGCACAGCTCAGTCCAGACAAAAGAGCTACGCGGATCAGAAGGCGCGGGATGTATCCTTTATGGTTGACGAGAAGTTTCTCTTGAAAGTCTCGCCCATGAAGGGCATTATGAGGTTCGGGAAGAAGGGCAAGTTGAGCCCAAGGTTTATTGGCCCCTTTGAGGTGTTGAGACGAGTTAGGGAGGTTGCCTATGAGCTCGCCTTACCTCCCAGTTTATCGGGAGTTCATCCAGTTTTTCATGTTTCGATGCTTCGAAAGTATCATGCCGACCTATCCCACGTGTTGGACTTCAGTACCATTCAGTTAGATGAGAGTCTGGGCTATGAGGAGGAGCCAGTTGCTATTATTCATAGGCAGGATCGCCAGTTGAGGTCCAAGAGGATTTCTGCGGTGAGAGTCCAGTGGAGGGGCCAACCGGTCGAGGAGGCGACCTGGGAGTTTGAGGAGGACATGCCGAGCAGATATCCCCACTTATTCAGCAGTCCAGGTATTTTTCTACGTCCGTTCGAGGACGAACGTTTGTTTAAGAGGTGGAGAATGTAACGACCCGACTGGTCGTTTTGCCTTTTAGAACCCCGTTCCCCTAAATAAAACCTTCCTTACTTGCTTTAGCTAATTTACGACTTGTGGGGACGGTTGGTTCGGGAGTTGGAAGAGTTTTGAGTGAAATATGTCTAATTGTTTCTTTAAGATTCTCTAAAAAAGACCAAGTTTGACTTCGGTCAACTTTTTGGAAAAACGGACCCGGACTCGTGATTTGACGGTCCCGGGAGGTCCGTGAAAAAATATGGGACCTGGGCGTATGCCCGGAATCGAATTCCGAGGTCCCTAGCCCAAGTAATGAATTTTTATTGAAAATTGTTAAATTGAAATCCTAAGAGTTTAATAAAAAGGGAAAATGCTTGATCACATTGATATCGGGCCCGTATCTTGGTTCCGGAGCCCGGTACAGGTTCGGTATAATATTTTAGTTATGTCTGTGAAATTTGGTGAGGAACGGGGCTGATTTGACGTGATTCGGACGTTCGGTTGAAAAAAAATAGGAATTTAGGTGTTCTTGAGGATTTCAAGCATTTTGGTGTTAAATCCGTGGTTTTAGGTGTTAATTATGCGATTTGATTACTTGAGCAAGTTTGCACACTGTTGTAGGACTTGCGTGAGTGTTCGGAGTGGAGCCCCGAGGGCTCGGGTGAGATTCGGGCATGGTTGGAGGTAAGAAAACATAGCAGTTTTGCTGGTATTTTTGCTGCTGCTGCAGGTTTTGCAATTGCGAAATGGCCATCGCAATTGCGAACTCGCAATTGCGAGAAATTCTTCGCAATTGTGAAGTTGGCCGGGCTGGGCAGTATTCGCATTTGCGAGCCATTTCTTCGCAATTGCGAACCCAGCAGGGTCCGCATTTGCGACCCATGCATCGCATTTGCGATCGAGGCAGGTTGGGGCTCAGTTCGCATTTGCGAACCTTTTGTCGCAATTGCGACCTCGCATTTGTGAGCCTGGTTTCGCAATTACGACATCAGAGGACTGGTCAGGGCTTTTAAAAAACGGGAATTAGAGTATTTATTTCATTTCTACTCTACACTTGGGCGATTTGAGAGCTTCCAAAGAGGGGATTTCAACATAGCATTGTGAGGTAAGTTATTTCCATTCATCCTTAGTTTAAACACATGTATATTAGGTAGATTAAACACCAAAAATTCGATAAAATCAAAGGGGTTAGAGCTAGACCTAGGGTTTTAATAAAACTAAGATTTAACCACGAAATTTGTTATGAAATGAACTAGAAATCATATATTATTGATCCTTAGGTAGTAGAGAACGATTTCCTTCGAAAAATTTTGGAATCCGGGCACGTGGGCCCGGGGTTGGAATTTAGGAAACTCATGTAAATAGTTGGGAAACTGCTTGAATAGCTAGAAATCGATCTTGTGAGCTTATATTAATTAGTTCTTACTTCATTTAGCTAGTTTGAGATCGTTCGGCTCCGAATTTGAGGACTCGGGCTTGTTCTTGATATTGGAAGTGCGCTTTGGAGCGAGGTGAGTCTCCTTTCTAACCTTGTAAGAGGAAAATCTCCCCATAGGCATAATAATTGAATTAATTGTCATTGTATTCGGGGGCTACGCACGCACTAGGTGACGAGAGTCCGTGCGTAGCAACTATTACGCTGAGTCCGGGTAGTTTAGGGCCCATAAGCATGCCTTACGTGATATTCTAGTACAGTTTGATTAACTTGGATTCGTATGAACTCTTTTGATTAAGAAGAATGAGACCAGAGAATGACCCTTACCCTGTTGGCCCTTTAGGAGAGAATGATTGGCATTTCTATGTATGGTTACTCCTCATGTATATATTGATTGTTGTTGTTGCTTGCCAACGAGCTTATTTCTGTTTGACCGCGTCGCACGGGAGATTCGCGAGCGGGGTAATAGACGCATCTATGGTTCGAGCCGTTCGACCCTCGGCAGTGCACAATTTACTTTTATGTTGGAGCGGGCCGTACGTTCCACGGTGATTATCTGCGCATGATTTATTTGGCATCTATTGTGGGTTAAACTTCATATCTATTTAAAAATATAAAGGGACGCTCATGCTGAGAATCTAAAGGAAGAATTGTTGTTTTATACTTACTAATCCTTACGATTTGAGTTATTTCTGCTTATTATGAATTTTCCTCATTTTTCATGACCTTAGTAAGTATCGAGTCGACCTACTCTACTTCTTCGAGATTAGACGGGATACTTACTGGGTACATATTGTTTATGTACTCATGCTACACTTCTGTACTTAATTGTACAGGATCTGAGGCAGGTGGATCTGGTTATCATTCTGGTGCGCACCCGTGAGCGGACTTGGGACTTCTACGGTGAGCTATTTTTCTTCCATGCCGACCCGCAGCCGAAGAAGTCTTTCCTTTGTACTTTTATTTTTCTGTCTATCCTGACTCAGACAGTAGGATAGTATGATATTCCTTTGGGTGTTTATTCTACTAGCTACCTGTAGCTTGTGACACTAGGTTCTGGCACACACTTTGGTAGACAGTTATTTTTTTTTTTTTGGGTTGTATAATTACGTTAATTACGGCATTTCGCTCTTCTTGCTTAATACCAAATTAAGTATCTATTTCACTCATTTCTGATTAAAAGCAACATAAGAATTTAGTAATATTTCCGCAATAGCTTGCCTGATAATATTATTGGGCGCTCTCATGACCTATTGTGAAAATGGATCGTGACAAAACCGCATTTGCCACCCTTATTCTAGATAGATGTTTACACCACGTTAATTCAACCTAGTGGATTGATGAATCGGATTTCTTGTTGAGTGAAATGGAGTTTTTATGCAAATAGAGATTTGAAAGGGGGAGAAGTACTAAGAACCCATTTGTCCATAATTTTTTTTTCTTTTTTCAAAAGATGTTTGTCCATAAAATTTTGTAAATTTTTGAAAAAAATTCAAAAATGAGGTTTTCAAAAAATCAAAAAGTGATTTTGATCACTTTTTCAATGTTTTCAGAATTTGTTTTTTCTCACTCACAAAACTGCAATATTTTTTCAAGTGAAATGCATGTCCAAACATATTTTCAAATTCAAATTCAAGTACCATTTCTTCATTTAATTCTAAATACTTTTTTTTTTCAAAAATTATACTCCCTCCGTTTCATATTTGAGGTAGTTTGACTCGGCACGGAGTTTAAGAAAAAAGAATAAGACTTTTGAAACTTGTGGTCTTAAAAGCTTAAGGGGTAAAAGGTTCGTGGGGTCATGCCATTTGTGTGGCTACAAAAGCTTCTCATTAAGGGCAAAAAGGGTAAAATGAAGAGTGTAAAGTTGAATTATTTCCAAATTTAAAAATATGTCATTTGTTTTGGAACAAACTAAAAAGGAAAATACCCCATTTAATATGAAATGGAGGGAATAATTTTTATGTCCAAACGCCTCCCAAATGTGATGTAGGGAATTTTCGATATTATAAGAAGGAAGATCTAGTTTATATTCTCTATTCAGGGAACGACAACTGGAAAGTGGGAAAGCAATGGAGCAGTAATAATCAGTGAATCAGTTTCACACAATTGGGGTGATTTAATTGAAAGTGTGATGTGACTGGGAATGAAGGGCAATTACACGTCAGTAGTCAACAAGTGGCATGATTAAAGGGTTGATTGAGAATCTAAAATTACATAAATCTACTTTGTAAAGAGTGGTTAAGATGATTTAGTTACTAGAAAAGAGATTAAAGCATCACTTAGCTCATAGACAATAATAATTGTAAAAATGGTAGGCATTATCACTTAGCTCCTATGGTGAATGTCCATATTTGGAGAGATTCTAGGGTTTATTACTTGGTGGTTAAGTCAACTTCTCCCTATAAATAGAGGGTTCTATTCCATTGTAATTCATCCCAAAATTCAATAAGAATTCCCTCTCTCTTTTTCTCTGCAATATTGCTCTTGTTCTTTTATTGTTTTATAACACGTTATCAGCACGAGACTCTACCGTCTCAAGAAGCTCTTTGAGAAGATTAAGGTAATTTTTCTCCTCTTTTTAATTATGACTGACATTATGAAAAGAAAGTTCGTTGCCCTTGAAATTTCGGGCAAGAACTATATGACATGGGTGTTGGATGCTGAAATCCACTTAGATGCAATGGGTCTTGGAGACGCCATTAAAGACAGAAATAAAGCATCCACCCAAGACTGTGCTAAGGCCTTGATTTTCTTGCCCCATCACCTTGATGAAGGGTTGAAAATTGAATATCTCACAGTCAAAGATCCACTTATTTTGTGGAATGGCTTAAAAGAAAGATATGACAACTTAAAGTTGGTCACTCTTCCACAAGCACGATATGATTGGGCTCATCTGAGGCTCCAAGACTTTAAGTCTGTTTCTGAATATAATTCTGCGATGTTCAGAATTACTTCTAAATTGAAACTCTGTGGAGATACTATCAGTGATTATGATATGCTTGAAAAAACGTTTACAACGTTTCATGCCTCCAAAATGGTTCTGCAACAGCAGTACAGAGAGAAAGGTTTCAAGAAGTACTCTGAGCTGATTTCTCTTCTCCTTGTGGCTGAGCGAAACAATGACTTGCTCATGAGAAATCACGAAAATCGACCCACTGGGTCTACACCATTGCCTGAAGTGGATGAGGTGTATTCCCATTATGCTAAGTGTGGAAAAGGCCGTGTCTCTATTCGTAGTCGTGATCGTGATCATGGTCGTAACCGTGGTCGTGGCCGTAGACAAGGAAGAAATTTTCCTGGTGTTAATCATCCCCCAAAGAGAAATAACCACCAAAAGTGGATAGGGAAAGATGAGAAGCCAAAAGCAAATGGTTCAGAAACTGAATGCTATCGTTACGGTGGAAAAGGACATTGGGCAAATATTTGTCGTGTACCAAGACATTTGGTTGAGCTTTATCAAGCATCTCTAAAGAATAAAGGCCCTAAAGCCAATTTTGTCTCTGACAGTGATTTTGACATCACCCACTTGGATGTGGCAGACTTCTTTGAGCGCCCTGATGGAAAAATAAACCACGTGATTGGTGATGGATCAGTGATTAAAGATGATTGAGTAGTTTGATTTTTATTTTTGCATATTCGTAGTAGCTAATAAACCTCATGTAATCACATTTCTTTATATGAGTAGTCATTAATATCAAATAGTATTATTTATTTTATAGAATAATGTTAGTTCGTTTTGATTAAATGTAGTTCTACTATTCGTTTTAAACAATATTTCAGTATGGGTACAAATACATTTCTTGTCGCTAATTATGCTGGAATGGTCGTAATTTGATTTGAAAAAAAAATAACTATTAAATAAGCAAGTAAAACGTAAGATTTCAAGAATATTAACACAAATTTTCCCTGAAAGATTAATTTCTCGTGTTTTGAATTTGGGCCAGTTATTGAGTATGAATTCTTGGGAAATATTTTTTAGAAGATTACATTATTAAATTATAATGATGTCATATCTCTTACTGTTCACGTAAATCATATCCCCTTTATGTGTATATTCATGCAGAGACAACAAACATTCCTTTGTTATGTGCAATTCTCATAGAAATTTTGATACATAAGTAAAGGAGATTTAGTTTACACGCACACATATATAACTGACACATGTGTGTGAATATTTTAAACATTATTAAAAGCACTGTAGCAGTATTTTTATTCTGTGTTTATGATAATAGTAAGATTTATTTTTATTTTTTCTCTGAACTTACTAATATTTATCCATATATTTTTTTTGTATGTCAAACCATGGGAAGCAAATATGGATACCTCGCAAAATAAATTTGGATCAAAGTTCAATTGTAAAAATATTTGTTTAATTGATTCATGTACGACACATACAATATTCAAAGAGAAGAAATATTTCTCTCATTTAAGTATGTGTAAGGCAAATGTTACTACAATTTCGGGTAGTAGTAATTTAATTGAAGGCTCTGGAAGACCTACTGTAACTCTGCCTAAGGGAACAATACTTATCATAGAGAATGCAATGTTCTCCTCCAAGTCCAAGAGGAACTTGTTGAGTTTTAAAGATATCCGCAGAAATGGATATCATATTGAGACAATAGATGAGAATAATCTTGAATATCTCATCATTACCAAAAATGTCTCTGGCCAGAAAAGAGCTATTGAGAAGTTCCCATCTTTGTCTTGTGGCCTGTATTGGACAAGAATTAGTGCAATTGAGGCACATTCTATTGTAAACCAAAAGGTTACCCATTCTAATACTTTTGTACTTTGGCATGATCGATTGGACACTCTGGATCAATTATGATGAGACGAATTATAGAAAACTCAAATGGGCATCCATTAAAGAATTTAAAGATTCTTTTAAATGATGAATTTTCTTGCACTTCTTGTTATCAAGGCAAGTTAATTATTAGACCATCACCAACAAAGGTTGGAATTGAGTCCCCTGCGTTTTTGGAACGTATACAAGGGGACATTTGTGGACCTATTCACCCACCTAGTGGGTCGTTTAGATATTTTATGGTATTAATAGACGCATCTTCTAGATGGTCCCATGTGTGCCTATTGTCATCACGCAACCTCGCGTTTGCAAAATTAATGGCACAAATAATTCGATTACGGGCGCAATTCCCCGATAATCCAATTAAGTCTATTAGACTTGACTTGATAATGCTGCTGAGTTTTCATCCCAAGCATTTAATGATTATTGCTTATCAATTGGGATAAAAGTGGAACATCATGTAGCTCATGTTCACACTCAAAATGGCCTTGCAGAGTCTTTAATTAAACATCTGCAATTGATAGCAAGATCGTTACTCATGAAAACAAGGCTGTCCACTTCTGTTTGGGGTCACGCCATTTTGCACGCAGCAATGCTAGTTCGTCTCAGACCGACAAATTATCATAAATATTCCCCGTTGCAATTAGTCTTGGGTCATGAACCTAATATATCTCATTTAAGAATTTTTGGATGCGCAGTATATGTGCCTGTAGCACCGCCATATCGCACTAAAATGGGTCCGCAAAGAAGGTTAGGAATATATGTTAGGTTTGAATCGCCCTCCATTATTCGCTACCTCGAACCATTGACGGGGGATTTGTTTACTGCACGATTTGCAGACTGTCGATTCGATGAGACACTTTTCCCAAAATTAGGGGGAGAAGTTGGTGAAACCAAACGGGAAATTTTGTGGAAAAATCCATCATTATCTCATCTTGATCCACGTGCCTTTATTTGTGAAAAAAAGGTGCAAAAGATTATTCATTTGCAGAGAATAGCAAATCAAATGCCAGATGCATTTATGGATATGAAAAGGATAACAAAATCACATATCCCTGCAGAGAATGTTCCAATCCGTATTGATGTCCCTTTTGGACAATCTTCTAGTGTCATAGCTAATGAGTCAAAAGCACGCCTAAAACGTGGCAGACCATTAGGTTCCAAAGATCGAAATCCTAGAAAAAGGAAAACAAATGATCAAAATGACACTACGAAAGAATCTCATGAAGAAATCCACGATTTAATAAATTCTGAGATTCATGAGGAATCCACTGAGCCCGAGGCTCAAGAAAATAAGGAACTATCAATAAATCCAATCGATATTGAGACAAATTTGAATCGAGTGGATATAGTGGTGGATTATGTCTTTGCATATAATGTTGCATCTAGCATTATGCAAGAAAGTGAGGATCTCGAACCTCAATCTATTGGAGAATGTCGACAAAGACGTGATTGGCCAAAATGGCAAGAAGCAATCCAATCAGAGTTGAACTCACTTGCGAAACGTGAAGTTTTTGGGCCTGTAGTCCAAACACCTAATGGTGTTAAGCCTGTTGGCTATAAATGGATCTTTGTACGCAAGAGGAATGAGAAAAATGAGGTACAAAGATATAAGGCACGCTTTGTTGCACAAGGATTTTCACAAAGGCCTGGTGTCGATTATGAAGAGACATATTCACCCGTTATGGATGCTATAACGTTCCGTTATCTCATTAGTTTTGCTGTCCATGAAAAGCTTGACATGCATTTAATGGATGTGGTTACCGCCTACCTTTATGGCTCACTTGATAATGAGATATACATGAAAATTCCGATGGATTTAAAATGCCAAACGCACATAATTCAAAGTCCCGGGAAATGTTTTCAATCAAATTGCAAAGATCTTTGTATGGTCTAAAGCAATCAGGACGAATATGGTATAATCGTCTTAGTGAATATTTATTAAAGGAAGGCTATATAAATGATGTCATTTGCCCATGTGTTTTCATAAAGAAAACAACATCGGAATTTGTTGTACTTGCCGTATATGTTGATGACATAAACCTTATTGGAACTCCTATAGAACTCCAAAAGGCAATTGATTATTTAAAGAAGGAATTCGAGATGAAAGATCTCGGAAAGACAAAATTATGTCTTGGTTTGCAAATTGAACATTTGGCAAACGGAATATTTATTCATCAATCTACCTACATAGAAAAGGTATTGAAACGGTTTTACATGGATGGAGCACATCCATTAAGTACTCCGATGGTTGTTCGATCACTTGATGTGAATAAGGATCCATTCCGACCTCAAGAAGAGAATGAAGAGCTACTTGGTCCTGAAGTACCATATCTTAGTGCGGTTGGTGCACTTATGTTTCTTGCTAATACAACAAGGCCCGACATAACTTTTTCTGTTAATGTCTTAGCAAGATATAGCTCTGCTCCCACAAGGAGACATTGGAATGGAATCAAACACATATCGCGGTATCTAAAAGGGACTACCGATATGGGCTTATTTTATGGCAACAATTGCAGTCCCAATCTTGTTGGTTATGCTGATGCTGGGTATTTATCCGATCCACACAAGGCTCGATCTCAAACAGGTTATATGTTTACCTGTGGAGGCACTGCCATATCTTGGCGATCGACTAAGCAATCAATTGTGGCTACTTCATCTAATCATGCTGAGATAATTGCTATTCATGAAGCAAGTCGAGAATGTGTGTGGTTGAGGTCTATAATACATCTTATTCGAGACAAATGTGGTGTGAAATGTGACAAGTTACCCACAATTTTGTATGAAGATAATGCAGCATGCATAGCTCAATTGAAGGGAGGATTCATAAAAGGAGATAGGACAAAGCACATTTCACCAAAGTTATTTTTCACACATGATCTTCAAAAGAATGGTGATATCAATGTGCAACAAATTCGTTCAAGTGATAATATGGCTGATTTGTTCACAAAATCTCTACCAACGTCAACCTTCAAGAAGCTAGTTTACAAGATCGGGATGCGAAGGCTCAAGGATGTAAATTGATGCTCTCATCAGGGGGAGTTAATGCGCGTTGCACTCTTTTTTCCTTACAAGGTTTTGTCCCACTGGGTTTTCCTTGCAAGGTTTTTAACGAGGCAACTAATAGGCGCATTTCTAAACATGTGTACTCTTTTTCCTTTTCTAGAATTTTTTTCCCATTGGGTTTTCTTTTAGTTAAGGTTTTAACGAGGCACATTATCTGTTGAATAGACATTCATGGGGAGTGCTATAAATAGAATCCTATTTATGGTGAATGTCCATATTTAGAGAGATTCTAGGGTTTATTACTTGGTGGCTAAGTCAACCTCTCCCTATAAATAGAGGGTTCTATTCCATTGTAATTCATCCCAAAATTCAATAAGAATTCCCTCTCTCTCTTTCTCTGCAATATTGCTCTTGTTCTTTTATTGTTTTATAACATATAATTTGTTATTATGGTATACTGATAAGAGATGGATTCAAAATATAAATTCTACGGGTTCAGCATTTAAGATTTTTAGTATTAAATCACTTATAGTTATAAAGGTAAAGTTCATATCTACTATTTCTTATAATTCTAATATATTTTTATATATAAATTTATGCTTCGCCCGAAAGTTATGGGTTTAATTGAACCTGTAAGTATAACGTTACATCTGCCACTGATAGTGACTAGTGACATCCACAATGACAACCAGTAAGAGAAATTTAAATCAAAATAGAAATGCATGGTGTGACAACTATTTTCCGTGAAAATTAATTATGATTATATGAAATTATCTTTTAGATGACTTGGTAGCATAAAATACTTCTAGACGTTCTAAAAGTTAAACCCTTCAGGCTCGTTAGGTATGAGAGATAAGAAATTATTAATCCCTAAATTAAATTTAAGAAGAGTTTATCCCATGTTTGGTTGTAAGTAAATTATGGTATAATTAATTTCGGGATTAGTTATCCCGGGATTGTAGTATTTTTTTATCCCCATGAAAAGGTGAAATAATAAATCCCAGAATAATTAATCCTGGAATAACTTCTTTCCGACCAAATGACCCCTTCAACTACTACTACCATGCACTGCAAAGCAACTTTACAGACACTTCTTGATGAACATTGATGTTGAATAATACACGTATTATTTGTAAAGGAACAAAACTTGAAGAATGTTAAAGATAGAAGCAATAATCTTGAGGTGGTTTTTCTATCCTTTAATTTGGCTGGTTTTTTTTTTTTTTTTTTTAAAATTCCCTCCCAAATTACGAGGATCTATAGTGTTTCCACACTTCACCTCCAGCGTGACTCGAATCCAGGATCTAACGGTCATTGGTGGAGATGCTTTACCAACTGAGCAGCCCTCACTTGTCATTTGGCTGGTTCAAGATTAGAAAGAGGACGAATATGGATACGGACTTGGTGTACATCATCCAACAATTGAAAAGAAACACATACTATTCCTCCCCAATAAAAAGATCGATTAAGAATATACATACCGAGAACTTAAACAAAAATGCAGAAGTAAGCGTACCCTAAGGCTTTCCTCTTTCCCCCATTCTTAGCCAATAGTACTACAAAAAAATACTAGTATTAGCTATGAATTTCGTCGATACTTTGTCGTTAAATTGCTTGTAGCTAGTAGATTTTCTTAATAATTTATCGCTTATCCATCTTTAAATAAGATTAACGATGAATTTTTTTATTTAGCTAAAAAATTAGTCTGTCGCTAATTTATGTTTCTTTAGCAACACCATCAACTCCATTTTCCCTTGGGCCAAAGCAACTTCCATTTCCATGAGCAGTAAGTAACAGTTAAAGCTGGTGGCCACTGAGCTATTGAAATAGAAGTAACTTGGTATGGTAAATATTTAGGAGTAATAAACTTCATTAACGAAAATATACAGGCCCTTTAATTTAAACTCCATAGAGAACAGCGTATTGGTTACCTCATAACCTGCATAGCGTTCCACAACTATTCGTCAAATTAAAGTTATGGGCTCATATCTTTTTTTTTTTTTTTAGCAATTTTGATGAATTTTTGCAATAAAATTTTACTCGGAAAGTTATGCGTTCAACTGAACTCGTCGGCAGAACACTACATTCGCCCCTGCATATGGGTTCATCATTGTACACCAAACCACAATATTAAGCCGTTGCTACCAATTTGAAAAGAGATGGGCATGTTCATCTCCCATTTAGTTTTTGAGGAGGTCCGGTTTTATGTCCCTCACCTTCATGTGTTCATTATTATCAATTTACAAGGTAAGAATCTATGCCAAACCTCTGCAACGTCAAGGCGATTTTAATTTAAAATATATACAACAAGACGTTGTTTTTAATATATTCTTAAAAAACCTTTCGTTGTATAGGGGATCAAGAAAGAGGGAGGAGAACACATTGAGAATTAAACCGGTACCTATTGTAGGTAAGGGCGTATGCACCTCATACCATGTGGTGTCACAGGACAATGCTTGGTCGAAAATTTTCACTAGATATTTATTTTAAAAAAATAAAAAATATTGGGGATACGTATAGAAAATGACACCGCTTGTTATTATAGTGATTTATTCATTTGTCTATTTCTGTAAATTATGACACCGCTACAAAATCCCGCCTACACCATTGATCGTAGGTAACTATGTACATCACCAATATACATTAAAATGTATAACAAAACACTAAAGGAGGAAAACAATTAGAAAAGGAAAGAGAAAGGGCTTTTAAAAATGTAAGGATATCAGGATTCTATACTCATTTATAGAGGCACATTACCTACTTTGCATATACAAACCACAAAACAGAAATATGGCCAGCATTGTAGTATCAAGTTAGCCATGTCAAAATAAAAAAAGATAGAAAACTTCTGGTAATTGAACAATTTCCAAATATTCTTGTAATTGAGAAAATATAGAAAATATTCTGATAACAAGTTGATTAAGGCCAGTTTAATTCTACTTTCAGTTTTTAGATCAGTTTCTCACAAGATTTCCAAATATGCATGCTGATATAAAGACTCAGACCTCTCTATAACAGTATTCATATATAACATCCATTCTCTATAAAGCAAGTTTTCTCGGATCCGATCATTTATGTTATGTTATAATATATTTCCTCTATATACAGCACTTCACTATAGCATTGATCACGCCCAACTATGTCTTATAAAAAGGACTCTGCGGACGTTGCAAATATAACCCGAGTATTACGCCCAGGGTCGAATCCACGGAGAGTTAACCTATCAACCACTATCTTCAGACCCACTAATTCTTCAGAACCAGCTTCCCAAATATTCAAATCTCAGTTAAGTGTTCTTTAACAACTAGCTTGCAAGTAACTAAATGGCTGTAAACTAAACTAATAAGGTTGTAAACAATTATGAGGAAAAGCTAAGGCAATGATTTCCCCTATTGATGGAATCCCTTCTGTTTATGCTCATACAAATTTACCAACACCTCTCTATCAATCATGAATGCTAATCTTACCGCAAATCTTTCCCGAGTAATCACAATAATTTACTATTGCACTCTCCCGAGATACACTAGCTTACTTTATTTAGCACGATTCACTTTAGATTACATCCAAGGCTTCGTTATCCCTAATCCCGCCTTTAAACCTGCAATTATAGATTCCTCTAATAATCTAGGAGTGGTGTTGTTCAACAATACCCTAAATATGCACTCTTTTCCAAGTTATGCACACTAAATAGGCACAGCTAATTGAGGATCCTGTCAATTAACTACAACAAACACGAAGTTGAACAAATAGAGATTAAACTAGCAATTTGTATTCACATAAACAAGAAGTTCATCACCCAATAGGTTCCATCAAAACCTTAGACAAGGAATTTAGCTACTCATGGCTAGGGGAAAAGAAACTAAGATTGAATTCATCATAAAAATCAAAAGAAAAGAAGAAAGATGTTTAGAGTATTCTCTCACAATGGTTTTGCTTGCTAAGAAACCTTAAAAATCAATACATGCCTCTCTTGGGCGAAGTCTAATGTTTTAAAATAGGGTTTAGGTCTAAAAATCCCGTAATTGACACTTTGGTCCCTGAAGTTTCTGCGCCTACGCAGAACCGCGGCCAAACACCCTCGCGGAATCTCTGATCTTCTGAAGCTGCTTCCCACCGCGGTTCTGCCGCGGTCGCGGTGGAACCACGGTGGATCCAGTACTCTGAATCTTCGGCCTGTTTTGCATGGTTCACTTGGGAAATTTCACAGTTGACCTCTTTTTCATCACTTTTAACTCCAAAACTGCTCCTTAGCCTTCCTTATACCTATATCACCTACAAATCATGAAAAGCACTAATAAGAGCATTTTGTTATCACTTTTAGCATTAAAACTACACAAGAAGGTGATTATTTAATGGTGTGATTATAGTCAAATTCACCTATTATCAAGCATCCAAAAAATATGAGAACAAACACGGTTTGACTGTCGTATAACTCTTTTTAGAAATGTATACATAATATTAGTACACTTATTAATCTCTTTCAAGGCAAAATCCAACTTTGATAATAACAATTGTGACATGTACGCCATGATATTGAGACATACCCTCAAATTAAAGTCACAAAAATCCAAAAGCAGCAGTTCCAACATAAAATCTTTTGTTGATTCAACAGACAAATACATCACTTGGATGATTTTTCCCATGAAATACTTAATTATATTTTGAATTTCTGTCTTGAAAAAACAAAGAAATTTAGCAACTCAAACTTCTCTGTGCTCTTCAGTTTTATTAGTGTGTAGGTATTATCGAATTTATGAAGGAGGAAAAGATTAGGAAAAATAATAAGAGAAAAGAAAATAAGCAGGTTTTGATTCTCACCTCTTCTTCTCAGTTTTCTTTAGGTTACTCCAACTCTCCCTTAGCTCCTTTTATTTTTGGATTTTCCACCCAATGTTCGGTACTTGTATTGGGCCGATCAAATCCGGATTCGTGCCGAAAAGTTCACATTGGGAGGTAAAGCACTCTCTAACAAGGCGACTCCATACCCAGGACTCAAATCCAAGACATCTGATTAAGAATGAAGGAGTCCAACGACTCCATACCCAGGGCTCCAACCCGAGATATTTGGTTAAGGATGAAGAAGTCCACAACCCTTGTTGGTCTCCTTTGGCTCTTTTCCTTCTGAAGACCTAAAATATATTAGGTTTAAAGTTAGGAATGTCAAAAGTTCTTTGAAAACTGACTAAATCAATCGAATCGAATCTTATTTTAGGGTTTGGTAAAAATCTCCAACACTATTGAATAATTAGCTAAGGGTAGGTTTTCATTTACAAACAGAAAAAATACTAAATCGAACCGAATAATATAATGGTTATATTTTTATAACTCAATCAACTACATCAAGAAAAAAAAGCACACACTGTGTGTGTGAGAGAGAGATGAAAAAAGACAACTTCTGATCTTTCAGGCTGAGATACCATTAATAATCATAACTTCATTTGCCAGGAGAGAATAATCACAGATCTACACAGTCCTCATTTCATCAGCAAAAGAGCAGTGAGCAGTCTCAAAATAAAACAAAAATCCAAATTCACCTGTTAGATTTTGAAACAATAAAAATTAAAAACAGATCGACCTGACAAGAATATACAGTACTGAACTGAAATACAGTAAAAATAAAACAAGGCAAATCCATGTATCTATACAGAAACTGAACAACAGTACTATACTTCTGGGGTCTGAATTTCTCCTTTTGCTTAGAGTGACAGCCTTAAAAGAAAGTATAGGTTAGTAGAAGCAGTGCCGAACTTGAAATTTATGGGTTCTGAATATGCTATTGAATTCATAACTCGTTTAGTTACCTTCGCTCCTGTAAGTTAGGTAGTCGTTTATTGCTGATGCAGCATCATCAAGATTCTCACCTCTAAAAAAGCCATGGTCGTTTTTTTTTCTTCATTAATCACCATGCCTTTACAATATGTGAATCTTGATGATACTACATCTGCAAACAACGACTGCGTTGATTGTTCAACTATCGACCCAGAAACCCTATTTTCTCTGTATCGCTCCAATTTTATGAATGTCTCCAAGTGGACTAGAAACCCTATCCTTCAACCATTCAAAATGGTTATCATAAATGCTTTACATATACATATTTATAGGGGGCAAATCTAATTAAGTACATCCATATCTTGGAACAATGGGCTAACAATTCTAGCTAAAATAATGGACCATTTAGCCACCAGATATTTCATTAATTTCAAAAAAAAAAAAAAATCAAACATAAAAAAACCTTATATCTTTGGAAGGTTGATAACTCTTGCTCCACAAAAAGATAGGTATAGGGAGAAAATTAACAAATATAAATACCAGATAAAACCAAAAAAAATTAAGACTCCGAATTCTTTTTTTTCCCTCTCCTTCCTTTTTTCTTGGGTTTTTAGATATGATTTTTTTCACAGGTTCCAGCATATGTTGGGCAGAAAAGGATAAGCTAAATCAGTACACCAAGAAATCGGTTAACATATATAATTAAATAACCTCATAGAAACATATTTCAAGACTCTGTCGAATAAGTGGAAACATAGGGAAAATTTGCATGATAAAAGGGAATTAACAATAATCCAAGAGAGATCTCTAGGAAGAATGGAGTCTGCATATTTATTTAAGCTGTTTTTATGTTAGAGAGTAAGAGAAATAGTAGATGGGAAAGGAAGGGTTAGGAAGCTCATAGAGATGGTAACAGTATTGGGAAAAGGAAATATATATAGAGAGACACATATGATGCTATTTCGTTGGACGGAGCTAGCTTATAAGTTACGGGAAATTCATATCTATAAATAATTGACCGTAAACTAAATTAAGTTATCATGGTATATTAATTAAAAATTTATTATACAAACACATAAATTTTAAATTTTGAATTTGCCTTACTTTTTTTTTTTTTTTTTTTGAGATACTATTACTTTTAATTTTTAAATTTTTTATTTGCCTGTGAGACTTTTTTATTGGCCCGTGCTTGTTGTGTGGGTGTGGTACCATCTTAACCAAACCCTAATTTTGTCATCCGAGAAATACTATGGCAAAAGGGCATTTGGGCACGGGGCACCCTCATTATTTTAAACTTGCGCTTTAATGCAAAACACTTTTTTTTCATAAAAGATATGATTCGAAAGTTGTAAACAAATTACTCAATATTTGATATAAAACGGTAAGTAATTTCATCAATTCATGATTTTTATTATTTTAAATAAAAGGCAAGTGAAATATAACTCACGATATAAACTTTTAAGACAATTATATTCATCTAAGGTTTTGAATAAAATCATACGAAATCATTCCATTTGCTTTAAGTATTGAAATCACTTTCGGCTCCTTAGGCCTACACATAAGAAATTATTCTTTACCTTTCACCGGGAGCACTATACCGACACCGACATAAGAACAAGGTCAACTAGGTGATCAGCCTAGCGGCTAGTATCATATACCTTACTTGCTCAGGGCGTCTCATTGTAGTGCCGCACGAATCGACTCAGCCATGCTAATATAGCATATTTGCCCCACTTAGGGGACTTATCCCACAAACCTCGGCTTAGCCTTGGAATCCCTACACCGGCAGATGTAGTTTCATGGTAACAAACTCAACATTCGAACCAATCTCGGTGGTCTCCGCTAGTAACTCCCAAAATATATGATATTCCAAAAATAGATTCATAGCATAGTAGCATCAAAGGATCTATTTTATCAAATCGTAGCATTAATAAAAAAATCTAAATCATTTGAACAAAAATTAAATAAACAACCTTTTATATGCTAAAGCCTTTAGCAATTTAACATCAATCTTTAAAAAGATACCACAAGTGCTATTCCATTTATCAATTTTCAAAAGAAATACTTTCAAATGAAAACCTATCTTTAGCACTCAAATATGTATACTCTTATCATGAACACATAAATTTTGATAAAAACTTATAACATTTACCTTAAGTGTCATTTCGCCAACAAAATTTAAAATAAATTTTTTTAAAACAACATGACACTACATATGCATCATAATATTGTAACATCCCATAAATTCGGCTTAGGTATGAATGAGCTAAAGGAGTAGTAAGATTATATTTTGGACATGTGAAGTACCATCGGGATGATTATGGGAGAAAATAGTTGTTTCAAATCAAGATGGAAGGTGAGGTGCATAAGATTTGACAAAATCGACTAAGTCTGCAGAAGGTCTGTCTTCCAGCAGGGTTTAGTGAAAATGTGTAAGAAATTTGGTAAAACTCAAAGCATGAAAGTTGTAGGCCTTTTAAATAGCTTTCCAACGATATATTTTGGAACCCAAATGGAGCTCTGTACAAAAAGTTATGCCCATTTTACAAAATGGTGCATAACCACCACGTTCGGCCGCGTTTGACCGCGACCGCGGTCATGAGGCAGTGCTCCAGCTATTTACCACGTTCAGGCCTACTGGAACACGGTGGCCGACTTGGGAAGTCATTTTTTTTAGCCCTATTTCGTCCCCCACAACCCCAAAACATAAAAACTTGCTCTAGAAAGGAAAGCTCTCAAAAACCTAACTCCTTAAGGGTCCTTTCACCACCCAAGGTAAGTTCTAATGGTGATTCTAAGTTAATTTTAATTTTCCAACATCTTATTAACATGGGTAAACCCTCCATATCATTAGATATTCGATTGGGACATCATTGTTGAGAGGAGGAAGCCTAGAACTCGAATTCAAGGGGATTGAACTTCAAAGAGGTAATGTCTTCACCCTCTAATTGATTCTAGCATTGGTTTAATGATTATAAACCCTAGTTCATGAGATATGAGTTGATGGGTTTGATAGAAAAGCATGAACGACTACATGTTTTGGGTGTTGATTGTTGATTATTGGTTAAGGGTGTTGTTTACCTTATGGGTGATAAAGAATAATGTTGATTATAACCATTTGAGACTTTAGAATTTATCTAGGAACAAGAGAATGGGTTATTGGGTGTAGAGACATCATTAATAAGGACTATAAAGCTTTATTTTCACCAAGTGTTTGATAAGATGCTTAAGTGACCAAAACATGAGCATCATAGCTAATATGGAATCCACTTGACTTGTATTGCTATAGATTAAAGTTGAAAGGGTTGACAAACGTTGTATTACGCTCAAGAGCAGGAAGTTAAGGTATGTGAGGCTAACTCTCTATGTTTGAGAATGTTAATGATTCTCTCTACACTACGTTTCTTTTACGACGTTACTAATTGCCTCAGAAATATAGTTTAGCCTAGTTCCTTGAATAGTTGCAGAACTTCTATTCTCTAGCTTCATAACTCGTTCATGACTTTCTTTCTGAACGTTGTGAGCTCAGTGCGTATTCAATATAGACTTGGGTTTGATGCCCCCGAGTCTTAGTATAGATTACTCAGTATGCCATAAACCATTAAAGTTTCAGTGTTCATAATCAATTCAAGAATACACATCTCAGTCTAATCCTATTCAGTATTCTAGTATTATGTAACTAGATGTGATCTAGTATTCCAGTATCATGTAACTCAGTGTGATCCAGTATTCCAGTATCATGTAACTCAGTGTGATTCAGTATTTCACTATCATGTATTGCAATTTCATTCTCAGTTCTTGAATGTTGAACACCTGTATTTGGGCCTGAGGCCGTAGTTTATATGTTTTATGCATGTTTGGGCCTTTATGCTTTATGCATGTTTGGGCCTGAGGCCGTAATTTATGCTTTATGAATTTTTGGGCCTGAGGCCGTAGTTATGTATACGTATACTTGGGCCTGAGATCGTAGCTTGTGCACATATATATTGGGCCCGAGGCCGTAGCTTATTCAGATAAACAAGTTGTTCATCATTCAGAAGAGGGAGTATTCATATCCTTACTTCCTTTGTTCAGTTCAGTTATCAGTTATCATTTCAGTTATCAGTTATCATTTCAGTTATTAGTTATTATTTCAGTTACCAATTATCAGTTATCAGTTCAGTTATCAGTTATCATTTCAGTTTCAGTTTCAATAGTTATTATTTCAGTTATCAATTATCAACTCAGTTATCAGCTTAGTTTCAGTTTCAGCATTTATAATTCTTTCTTTCAGTTGCTTTACATACCAGTGCAACTCAAATGTACTGACGTCCTTTTTGCCCGGGGCCTGCATCTCACGATGCAGGTAATGATTAACAGGTTGACGATTCAGAACACTAGGATTCTCGTACCAGCTATTTGGTGATCCCCAGTTCTTTCGGGGCATTATCATTACCTTACAGTCTTCGGTATTTTCAGACAGTGAGTATTTTCAGTGCTTCATTAGAGGCTTCATAGACTAGAGTAACAGCTAGAAAGAGTCCAAGCTTTTCATATTAAGCCATGTGGGCTACAAATATGTTTCAGAATTGTATTAGTATTTCCGCACTTTGATTTTTTTTTTCATTCAAACTTTCAGTATAGAAGAATGTGTTAGTTTATCTTCCGCATTTAGTATGTTATTATATCACATGTTGATTCAGCCAGCCAGTTGGTTCGCTCGGTCACATGTAGTCAGGCACCGAGTGTCGTGTTACGTCCAGGCCCAAGTTCAGGGCGTGACAAATATTTTAGTACATAGAGACATCTGCACTTGTTTGTCCCCACAAACACGAAAGCACATTTGTAAACAACTTAAGCATTAACTCGAAACATGCTTTTAGAGAAAATCCCTCAACAAGAGTAAGTTTAATCAACTTACCTTGCTTTCGCTTTATTAAGATTCATGGGCTTTCACTTCTCTTCCATTGTTCCATTGTTGATTAAAATGCTCAAACATCATCAACGAGTCGATATCTACAATTACATATCCTAATTACATCAAAATATAACATAAAATAAAAAATAAAAAAAAGACCGCCCAGTACACTAAGCTCCCGCAATGCACGGGGTTCGGGGAAGGACCAGCCCACAATATTTTATTGTACGCAAAATATAACCTAAAATATTGATCAATATACATTTATGAGTCATAAGTTGGTTACGAGCCTCCAACAACTCAAATCGCCGGATAGATTCACACGCTAGCCTATTCAACTTTACAGTTTACATGTATATAACTGTAAAGTTTAATTGTACGACCATTTGACATGGTTGCCGTATGTTCGTTAAATGTGAATCGTAAATATGATAAGGACAATGAGAAAGAAAAAAGAAGAATTTGATAGAGATTTAATAGCATACAGCTTTTATAATCCAACTAGCGCTTGTGGACCCCAACCTCAGGTGATCTATTCATGTTCGGTATGAAGCCTGGGTGACATTAATAGCCCGTTTGGCCGAGCTGCAAAAATTAGCTTATTTTGAGAAGTGTTTTTTTTTAAAAGTGCTTTTCTCAAAAGTACTTTTGGTGAGAAGCAGTTTGTGTTTGGCTAATTAGTTTGAAAAGCACTTCTGAGCAGCAATTAGTGTTTGGCCAAGCTTTAAAAAACTGCTTCTAAGTGTATTTTTCTCAAAAGTGCTTCTCAAAAAAGTGATTTTGTAGAGAAGCTACTTTTTTCTACTTCTTTAAAACTGCTGCTTCTCCTCAAAAGCATTTTTTTTCCTTCCAAAAGCTTGGCCAAACACCTCAATTTTTAGCCAAAAGTGCTTTTGACAAAAAAAAAGCACTTTTAGCCAAAAAGAAGCTTGGCCAAACAGGCTATAAGTAAAGGTCCGACCGACTGATGTTGAAGAACCACATGGTGAGTTGTGGTTATGGATAAAATACCACTTGCAACACCCTAGGATTGAAAACCGTCAACATGTCAAGATCCAAATTCGAATTGGTTCCTGGTTCTATAACCGTATGTTCGCGCCAACGATCCAACAAATGAGGCGAAGTAATGGTATCTTTCTTTTCATTACGAACGACACACGCTAACTGAAGTCTAAGTCGTCGAGGATATTCTTCTTCAATAAAGTTTTCAATTTGCCTAGACAAATGAAAGCTATGTAGACGATGGACAAGTTACATTACCCAAACTTCAGAGCTAAATCACACAAGCACCAGTTCCAGGTATATAGTATACTTGCACTACCTCTGGAATACTTTCTTTTTGTAAAGCTCCCTACTTTTATGATAATTTTTTGAATAAAAATTTACTCGCAGCCAGTGTTAGGCTATTTAATCCTCAAGTTATAGACTTGAAATGGGCCTAGTTAAGAATAATAATGATATGACAGGATTTCGTAGTGAACTTTGTCAAAAGGATCTTTACACAAATAACTGGACGGATTTGTTGTTTACTTTAGCCTGTATGCATAAATTATATAACTATTATACACAATTAAATATATATTATGCATATATTATATAAAAGTAATCAAGATTTAGCCCAATGATACTCTTCAAGTGCACAAGTCTACTTTTGAGGAGTCTAATTGGTGACTTTCGATCAATTCACTGCAACTCCGAAATCTTCTTCTTTTCTTTTTGGACCAAGATCATCTTTTGCTCGTGCCAAAAATTACTTACGTTCGCTAGCCGAGAAATATACTATAAAATTTGTACATTTTTTGTGTATAACATATATATATATATATATATATATATATATATATATATATATATATATATATATATATATATATATATATATATATATATATAT
>NC_031999.1:26968457-26986397 GCF_001879085.1 Nicotiana attenuata
ATAGGGAGGTAGGTAAATATATATCTGTATTTTAACTCGTTATAGAATGTAACTTATCTTATTCTATTAAGATAAGTTTGTAAAGAACAGCAGAAGAAGAGTATTATTCGGAGACCTGATTCAACTAGAGAAGGGAAAGTTTGAAAAGCGAAGAGGAATTTTTGAAAGGAGAACTTTGTTATTGAAGAAGACTTTCTTGAATTTGGCTTCACTACAAATGCCTAAGGCTTGTCTAGGGATGATTCTAGATACAAAAATAATCTAGACAATTCTATCATCTTCTACTAATATCTTCCTTAAATGTCCAAGACTCTAGAATACCTAGATATTTCTTAAGTACAACAAATATCCAAGATATTACTCCATATATAACTTTTTAGAAACTTCTTCTAATTATAATTTTTACTCTTCCAAAAACTCAACTTTATTTTGTCACAAAATTACATTCTATAACATAATTTTTTCACTAAACAACTATGGTAGCCTTTCAAATTTAGGTTAACTTTTAAGGGAATCTTCTCTAAATATCTCAAAAATTGAGCCTCCAAACGTGTTGTACAAAGTAATTAGGAAATTATTGTACTCCAAACCGACCTTCTATCGTAATCTTTAACTACCGTTATTATTTCTTGATTAGAACAAAAGAACGATTAAACAAACCAAATGTTGACAGGGGAACCAGAAATATGGGAATAAAAAAGAAAAGAAAAAAGGGGATCAAATCTATGGCTAGATTTTTTCCAAAAAGTCGTCAGAATTTTTTGATAAACAAATGAAGTTAGAACTTAGAACCACTCACTTTGTCTTAAATAATCTTTAGAATGATAGTCCCATGAGATATTATAATATTCGAACCCTAAAGTTCAGTAGTATAAGAATTGAGGGTTAATTTACCACTAATTAAGCTCCTATGTGATACCCACTAAGAAAGGTACTAATTTTGTAATCCATTTAAAGAAGAATATTAATCTTGAACTTTATCCTTAACAAGACTCAAAAATGAGTTTTTAAACTAAACAATATTGAATCAAAAAAACGAAAAGAGCTTCAGAAATCTTGTTTTTGTACTTCAAAAACAAAAGTAAAAGAAAAAGGAAAGAGTTTAGGTTTTGTGCATCGATAGTGTAAAAATATTTATGCAATCAAATCACTTAAAATGTAGTTCATGTAAACTCTTTTTAATTATACTAGTTAATTACGTAATTAAAAAAACTGATAAACTAGTTGCTAGGGGTGTCAATGGATATTTAAAAACCACTAAACCAACCAAACCGAATTTTAAGTTTCTTTTAATAAAATCTTACGTTTTTATATAAATCTATAATCGTACCGATAATTAGGGTAGGTTTTTTATTTATGAAAATAAATCAAAAAAATATCGAACCGTACCAAATAAATTTACAATGCGAACAATATATTTATATATTAAGTTTAAAAATAATAAAGCATTAAATTTTTTCTTGGACCTTGGAATTATGAAATAGTTATAAGCCAACAAGTAATTAAACTCAAAACCTAATTCCCAAATCTATTATGCTACTCCTACTAAACTAAATTATTTCAGTATGTTCACTAGGAAGACACAAGGTATTGTAGCGATTATGAGTAGCAAACTGCAATGTATTGAATATATTCCTTTCGTATGATTTTGATTTATTTTTTTGAATATTTAATCTTCTATAGACTTTATTCTTGAATCTCAACTTAGTTAGTATTTTTCCACTCGTGTGATTTATATTATTTTTGTTTTTGCTTAGTTTCTTTTACGTTGATGTAGAATAGTTGATGGATCTATACTCTAGCCATCTTTCATATTTTCTTAATTCATCACCTTTCAAACTGTAAAAATATCTAGAGAGTTTTGCTAAGTCCTATAAAAGTACGTATGTTATTACATTCTACTTTTACTAGTGACTTTTATATGATATTGAAAATTTTTACAGAAAGTTATACCATTATGGTTATGGTCAAAATTATATGCAAGATCTGTTTCTTGCATTACCATTGTCTTTTAACAATCACAACGCCAAAACATTTTGGCGTACAATAGGTACGTGACCAATGACCATTCATGCCATAATAATGACATTATTTTCTTATATCATCTCAAACCTTCTTTTAGAGGTGAGTGCGGTATATCACTACCACTAGCACGTTCATATTCTTTGAAGAATGAATATGTATTCATAAATCAGATGTTGTCACATTCACATCATGAATGGACCATAATCATCTATATGTGCTTTACAAAATCTCATGTCAAATCGATTACAAATACCGAACCATACCGATACCGAAGAGAAACCGACATGATTGGGACGGTTTCGAAAAGTCTAGTTTTGATTATACATAATAGAATAACCAAAAAATTGGTACGGTATAAATTTTATAAAATAATTGGCCGAACCGAAGACACCCCTACTAGTTGCTATAGTAGTTTAAGTTATATTGGTAAAGTAAGATTTATACTAGTTGCTATAGTAGTTTAAGTTATATTAGTAAAGTAAGATTTATACACTATATATATATACACACACACACACACCAAGGGTGTTTATGTGACACCTTTAGGCGAATTACATAACAACAAAATACGGGAGATATGCTGGGTATATAAGTAAACAAGCCTTAGACCCTAGTGACGCGTTTTAAAGTCGTGATGTCCTAGGCCCAAAGCGAACAATATCACTAGTGTGTTGGGCTGTTACATATGGTATCAGAGCCACTTTGCGTGCAACCTTGAACGGTGGTGGGGCAAACCTCAGCGAGGACGCTGAGTCCCGGGGGGAGAGGGGTATGTGACACCTTAGGCGAATCCCACATCAACAAAACACGGAAGATGCTGGGTATATAAGTAAACAAGCTTTAGACCCTATTGACGCGTTTTAAAGCCGTGCAGGCCTAGATCCAAAGCAGACAATATCACTAGTGGGCTGAAATTTTTTTCATTTTGGCCATGAATTTTTTCTCGAAATTTTTTCACTTTTTCCGAAATGAGTGTTTGGCCATAAAATTTTCATTTTCATTTGACGATGAATTTTGAAATTTTTTGAAAATTTGAAAAACTCCAAAATGTTGTTTTTCAAAATTTTCACTCAGATCTCTCACAAAAATTCAGAAACACACTAAAATTACATTCATGTCCAAACACAACTCTAATTTTCAAATACCATTTTTACTTGTAAATTTTTTTCCACTTTTTTCCGGAATTTTGCAATTTTTATGTCCGAATGCTCACTAAAAGTATGACATCTTAGATATATTCCACATCGACAAAACACGAGAGATGACAATTATATAAAAAAATAAGTTAAACTCTAATAATGTATTTTAAAGTCGTGCGAGTCTAAACCCAGAATGAACAATATCCCTATTGAACAAGCATTAGATCGTAGCGACACATTTTAAATTTGTGCATGCCAAGAGCTTATCGGACAATATACTAGTGGCTGACTGTTACAAAATAAAAATAAAAATGGATATAACCTGAACTAAGAAAGTAAGAATAAAATAATGAAAAAGTGGAGACAGAAGACTTTGGTTGGACGGTGTTACACAGATAAAACCTGAATGAAATAAATGCTCTAGGTAGCATTTGATTTTTTAAGGGCAGCATCATGAAAGCTTTGAATTCGAGGTGACAGAGAACCTGAATGCACCATTTGCCTCTGTTACAAAAAAGCAGAAAAAACATCAAATTAAATTTTTGTATTTGTTGTTAGATTAGGTAAGATTCTCTGCCATCAAAATTTATGATTGTGGTGAAATATATCAGATATTTTATTCTTAATCAAAGTTTTTTTAGAATAGGAAAATATTACTCCGTCTGTTTCAATTTAGATGACAGACTTTCCTTATTAATTCGTTTCAAAAAGAATGACACATTTCTACAATTGAAATAATTCAATTTTAAATTCTTCATTTTACCCATTTTACTCTTAATAAAAGCTTTTATAATCACACAAATATCATGGCCCCACAAAACTTTTACCCCTTAAGTTTTTAAGACCACAAGTTTCAAACTTTTTTTTCTTCTTAAACTACGTGTCGAATCAAACTAACTCATTTAAATTGAAACGAAGGGAGCCGTACTAAAGAGTGGTTATTCTTAAAATGGGTATTACACAATACAAATTTAATTATATCGTGATAGAAAATGATTACTATTGAACAACAACCCAGTAAAATCCCACCAGTGGGGTCTGGGGAAGGTAGAATGTACGCACCGCTACCCCGGAGGGGATAGAGAGGCTGTTTCTGGGAGACCCTCGGCTCAGCGGCAATAGATCTGTGACAACAAAACCCAAAAAGTAATATCAACAACGCGAGAGACTGCAAATAAACGGAAAAGTAGTAACACAAACATTATGCAAAAGTGTGAGACACAACATAAATCGCTAGCAGGGCTAGACAAAACACTATCATACTCATTGGAACAAAGAGAGAAACCGGAACAAAGGGGGAAACCGCACGACTACCCCTTAACCTACAACCCTAGTGTTCGACCTCCACACCTTCCTATCAAGAGCCATGTCCTGGGAAATCTAGAGCTGCGTCATGTCCTGTCTGATCACTTCGGTTCAATACTTCTTAGGCCGCCCTCTACCTCTTCTCGTACCTGCCAAAGCCAACCGCTCACACGTTCTAACCGGGCCATCTAGGCTTCTCGTCTTCACGTGTCTGAACCATCTAAGCCGCGCATCCCACATCTATTGAACGAAGAATGAAAAATCAAAAAAAAATCCTCCATTTATGACCAAAAAAGAGAGGAAAAAAAAAGGAAGCATCCACCTGAAGATGGGGTCCAGTTTCCGTACAATCTGATTCGGCTTTGCCACTTGCCAGCATTTCCCATCTGATATTGTCGCGCCTCTCTCTTTCTAACTTTACCAGTTTCTTTTGCACATTCCAATTATATACTGCTGTTACTATCTTGTCAACAAAATAAATATATTAAATTTGAGAAAATTGAACTAATTTTTTTCTCTTAAATATATAGGTTCTTATAACCTGATCGAATAATTAAGTTAGATTATTATTTTTATATAGAAAATCCAAAAAAAAAAACATTGAAATGAATTGAGCTTTTTCTCTCAAAATATATACATGACAGTCATATTTCAAAGGGTATAGAAAGATCTAAAGAAGACATACATTACAAAGTTAGTAGTTTAGGATTAAAAGTTAATGAATTCTGAATTCTAAAAAAAGATAGTTTATCGTGTTCCGTAAAAATTATTTTTACATATTAAGTGAATTGAGGAGAAGGAGCTCTGATAGGAGGATGTGAAAGTCGATGATTAAGGTTGTGAGTTAGTAGGTAGTCGCGCATTTTTCTTCTCCATACCAACAGTATTATTATTATGCCCATTTTCTCTCTTATTCTTAGAATCTATTACTACGTGTTGTTACTTGCTTTGATTATCTTATTTCCTTGCTGTTTTTACTGATTCTTTTTCAAGGCTTCTCCACTACCGTATTTGTTTAACCAAAAAATATATCTTTCGGTCAAAGACTATTTTTAAAAGAAAACAGGTTTCTAATAACCAAGTTTTGCCTCACTTTCTCAATGATATCGAAGGAAAAGAACAAGAAAAAATAAGGAAATGATTGATCGCAAAGTCAATATAGAGAATTTCGAGAAAAGCAAAAAAGTAAAGTAAAATATATTTAAATATGATGTCTTTACAAGTGAAATTCTCTCCCCTTATACAGAGGTTTACACATATAACATTTCTTTCCATTTATGGCTAAATCATTACGAGTTTTAATGGTATTAATGATCCGTTATAATTGGTAATCGTAACTGTCCATGAGATTCTGTAATGATTCTCATTTCCCTCCTCATTAATTGATGGTTCACGAATCTTCCCTTTTTGCTGTCCTGATTCAGTCTTTTCCAGCCGTTAGGCTCGGTTCTTCCTCGTGGGTGTTTCGCTCCCGTGCCTTCTCTTATTCTATCAAATAAGACTGCCAAGTGTTGCTATATCATTTCTCTTACGTGTTATGCCATGTCAGCAGTCTAATATTCCACGTGTAGCTCTTTTTCACCACCAATACAGATAGTCCCCCCACTTTCTTGAATATTCTCTATTGAATATTCAGGGAAGTGGAAGGTTTTTATGGCGGGAATCCTCAGCCGCCATTTTCGAATATAATCATACACTTTTCTGAATCGATATGACGTTCATCACTTTTATTGAATGTCCATGCCACGTGGCTTTTGACAATTGGTTCTGTAATTTTTCAGCATCTTTTAGGGTTTTCCTGCAACTACATCAGTCACGAAGTGACGGTTCCATTATGATGCTTCATAATGACCTCAATAGTCGTGCCTTCCTATAAATACTTAACCTCTTTCTTTTCCGATTTTCTAAAGCCTTTCCCTCTTAGTCTCCTTGTCTTATTTCATTCTGCATCTTTTTCTTGTGCTTCTCTAGTTGATCATGGCTTCTTCAAATCCAGATCCTCGTAAAGTAGTAATTGTTGATGAACTTCCCCCTTCAATTACCCCTGTTAGGAGTAGAAGAGGCGGTAGGTTACGTAGCCTTGGGTTAATTTCTAACCGTGGTTCCTCCTCTCAGGATAATGCTTCCAAACCATCTTCTTCTAGACCTAGGTCTTCTGCACCCCCAAGGTCTTCTTCTAAAGATAAAGATTTACCCGAAGCCCTTCGTGAACCTACTGTTGATGAGATTGTCCCTCAGGAGCTATCCTTTGTGACTGACAGTGAATCCATGAAGAGTCAAGTCTCTTCCATGGCTGCTTCTCTTGACCGTGCTGATCGTTACCCAACCTTGATTACCACTGGTCCTCTTGCTCTGGTTCGAAGAGAATGTAATTGGAAACCCGACTTCCTAATTTTAATCCCTGGTTTTAACCAAAGAATAACTTCATATCAAACTGGCTATTCCTTCGTTTATACATATCCTTTTACCTTAGGCTTTAAACCTCCTATTGACCCGTAATCATTGAGTTCTCTCGTTACTTCATGTATGTTGAGATAATATGGTCCTATTGTTTGGAGAGCTGTTGCATGCCTCCATTATTTATCAAACTTGGCTTCTATGCCTTTTACTTTTCGTCACTTACTCCATCTCTACTCTCCCAAATTTTTTTCGTGATGGAGTTTTCTCCTTTGTGGCCAAAAGTATGAGAGTGTTAGTTAGCCCTGAAGATGATAGAGATCGAGGCTGGTATGCTCGCTTCGTTGTTTCTCCCACTAGTGGTTTGGTGGGTGAAGAAAACATGCCTTTTCCCGAGAAGTGAAATTTTGCACATAAGTATTTGTATCTCACCTTTTTCCTTTATTAAAAATTGATTCTCATGTATTCTCGTGCCTACTTTTTCAGAAAATATGGAAGTCTTTGAAGAGATCTCTGCCTTCCGTGCTTGGGTAGGAAAGTTACTATCTGTTGCTCCTATGGAGAGAAGGTCTTGGAAGTACCTTTCTCAAAGATTTGGGTAGAAAGTCAATACACACGGTATTTTTTCCTATTTTGATCTTCTTCTTTTTTCTCTTTTTCTTGTTTAAGAGTTCTTCACCGTGACTATTTTCCTTTTGTTAGGATTTTCCATTCGTGGTGTTAGTCATGCTTCTGTTTCGTCTACAAGACTTACGGTGAGTCTTGCTCAAGAAAGGATTCTGAGCTCTTCTTCAAAGAGGAAAGTTGATGGAACCCGTGGCTCAGAAGGAGAAGAAGAACCAGATGAATGTTCTTTAATTCGTAGACCTCGTGTCAGGAGGCGCGTTATTTCAGATGATGAAGCCACACCTCCTCCAAGTTCAGTTCCTGTTAATGAGCCCGAAGATGCTACTTTAGTGAGTTCTAATGATGAGATGAATGCTCCTCCTAGTAAATCTACTGATCAGCTGTTTTTCCGTGGTTTTGATAGTGGTGATTTTGGTCCTGTTTCTGAGGAATTACCCCTTGCTTATTTTCCAGTGCCAGTCCCTGTCTGTTCCCAATCTACCGTTCCTGTTACTGCAGCTACTGCTCCTCCGGTGGCTGCTTTTACTTCCTCAACCGTACCTGTTGCTACTACTTCTCATGTTGAAGTTGGTACTTCTAGTAGCAATAGGGTGATGAAACGGTTACCATAGAAGTCCCTGAAGATGGTAATCTATTGAAAAAATTTGGTCAAGCCGACGTATGGCTAAAACCTTTAATTGGCCCAGTTGAGAAGTCTAAGTTGGAAATCCACAGCTCCTTGACGTGAATGAATGATATTGTTCATTCATCTTTGAAGGTTTAAGTTTTAACTTTTCCCTTTCCTTTTCCTCGTGGTTATTTACTTTTGTTTGACAACCGCTTCTTTCTTTTCTTTTGTAGATCAACTTGATAGGCACAGAGCTTATGAAAAGATTTGTTCACACTGAGCAGCTAGTCAATGATTATCATACTGAAGCAGATAACTGAAAGGAACAATACGAGAGTCTTCAATTGGAGAAAGAACTTTTAGCTGAAGAGAAGTGTGCTTTGGAACAACAAGTAAGGATGATGGCGGCGGAACTGGCAGTTGAAAATGCCTCTTAAAATCAAGTTGGCAGAGACAAAGAAATCTTTGAGTCTTCATTTGCAGAGCAACTTTCTAAAGCTACCGAGGAGATAAGGGGTTTGAAAAAACTCCTTAATCAAAAGGAGACTTATGCCGGGGAGCTAGTTCAAACACTTACTCAGGCTCAAGAAGATCTCCGTGTCTCTTCTGATAAGATCCAATTCTTGGAGAGTTCTCTCGCCCCTCTAAAGACCTCTTATGACGCCTCCTTGATTGAGAAAGAAGAGTTGAAGGCTGAAATTGACCAGTGGGAGAAAGATTGTAACACCCCAGACTTTAGACAGTGTCCCACATTGGCAAAACACAAGAGGGATGCTGGTATATAAGTTAACAAGACTTAGACCTAGTGACGCGTTTTAAACCCATGAAGGCCTAGGCCCATAGCGGACAATATCACCTAGCGGGCTGGGCTGTTACAAAGATTTTGAAGCCCTTGAAGATAAATCGACACTTGATATAAGTTGGGCTTTTTTGAATACCCGCATCGAGACTTTGATGGAGGCTAGCCAGGAAGGTTTTGATCTCAATGCTGAGATTACTAAAGCTAAAGAAGCAATCGAGAAATCTCAGCAAAGTTAAGACTTTCATTCATCAGAAGTCGGTGTTTCGAAAGGTGATGAACTTACTCCTGGTGAAGTTGGTATTCAAGCCTCTTCTGCTCAAGTTGAATCTTCTCCCGTTGATGATGATGCCTTATTGGATTTTGCCTCTCCCGCTGTTGATAATGTCGCATTGGACTCTACTCCTTAGTGTTCTTAGTTTGTTTTTGGAACTCTTGATAAGAAGTTTTTTATTTTTTGGAATAGATGGTTAGTTCTTACCCCTAGTTCGTTTTGGGGTTTGTTTGAACATTTTGGTTTTAACTAAGTGTATACTCAGTTTTAGCCATGTTTAATATATGATCTTTCGTTTATTATGAGTTTTTTTCTTAAACTCTTTAACTTGCACTTAAAAATGCTTTACTATTTCATGATTTTTGCATAGACACGAATTTTATAAAAGAGGGCCCTCTTATAAACGACACTAATGAAGAAGACGTCTCAACTTCATATTGGTGTAAATATATGAGAGAAGTAGGAAAATATATATTTGAAGAAGTTTCATGAATACTTTGAGGAAGTTTCATATCTTGAACTTTCAAATTACGTAGTACTTTTACAAGTATTCAATTAACATCTACAACTCTTTCATAACTATTTTTCTTATAACAGATTTCTAACATTCTAGGGTATATTTTGCAACCCATGACTAATCACTGCCTTTAACCTTAGTACTCGTAAGATCTTATAATTTATGTCCGCGAGTTTACACATTATGAAAGCTTAATACAAAAGGTTTTTGATTCAGACTTATTTCTTGGCTCTCGACTGGCTCTTGACTTTTGATTTTTGGGTTGATCCAGGCTTGAACTGACTTTTAGTCATCTTTTTCCTTCTTTGACTTGCAGTCTTCTTTGCCTACTATCAATAGTCCCCCCCCCCCTCCCCCCCCAAGTGTTAGAGCTTTGAAGTATGAAATCTTGAGCACTTGATTATTCCTTCCATTTGGTTCATTTTCTGAAAAGGAAAATACATATGGGACTCGGAGGTATATTTTCAGATGATGACTGCTTAACCCTTTTTTATTTCCATCAGAAATGTTGTAACCCAGACCGGGGATAAATTTGCATCCCGCATGTCTCTTAGGTCTAAAATCATCATTTGGTGTGGGGCTAGATTTGTGCCTATCATCTAAAATGATTAGTATAATTAAAAAAGAATAAATCTAAACCTTACATAAATGATACCTGACCGGGGGTTCTTCTATTAGAAGTAATACTTCTTCAAATGAACAGCATTCTAATTTGATGGGAGTACTTTGCCGTCCATTGTTTCTAACTCATATGCACCCTTTCCAGCAATACCTCGAATCCTATGAGGTCCTTCCCAATTTGGACTCAACTTTCCTGCATTAGCCGCTTTTGATGATTGAAAAACTTTTTTGAGTATGAAGTCCCCAATCTTGAAGTATCTAAGATGAGCTTTCCGATTGTAATATCGCTCAATGATTTGTTTCTGTGCTGCCATCCTTATTAGAGTCGCTTCTCTCCTTTCTTCAAGCAAATCAAGATTTATTCGCATCTCTTCCTTATTTGATTCTTCGGTTGCTTGGGTGTATCTTGTACTCGGTTCACCTATTTCAACTGGTATTAAGGCTTCAGCACCATACACAAGTGAGAATGGAGTCTCTCCCGTACATGTTTTTGCTGTCGTCCGGTAAGCCCATAAGACTCCTGGTAACACTTCTGGCCACTTACCTTTTGACTCCTCTATCCTTTTCTTCAAGTTTTTGTTTATTCAGCTTGTCCATTAGCCACAGGATGATAAGGTGTTGAAGTTATCCTTTTAATTTGCCAACTCTGAAAGAATTCTGTGATTTTTGCACCTATGAATTACGGGCCGTTATCACATACGATTTCTTTTGGAAATCCAAACCAGCATATGATGTTTCGCCAAATGAAGTCCCTGACTTCTTTTTCCCACACCTGCTTGAAAGCACCTGCTTCTACCCTCTTGGTAAAATAATCTGTTAGTACTAATAAAAATCGTACCTTTCCTTTGGCTTGTGGTAGTGGACTCACGATATCCATCCCCCACTTCATAAAAGGCCATGGTGCAATAACCAAATGTAATAACTCCGTTGGGCGATGCATGTTGTTGCCATATCGTTGGCATTTGTCACACTTGGCCACAAAACTTTTCGCATCTTCTTCCATTTTTGGCCAATAATATCCTACTCTAACTAGAGTTTTTACCAAGGATCTTACTCCTCCGTGATTTCCACAATGTCTCTCATGTCTCTCATCACATACTCTGTTTGAGAAGGTCCAAGACATCTTGCTAAAGGTCCACCGAACATCTTTCGATATGGGTTTCACGATCCAAACAATAACGGGCAGCTTTTTGTCGAAGTGACTGAGCCTTTTTCTTATCTTCAGGTAGAATCTCGTACTGCAAAAAATTAACGATCTCATTTCTCCAATCCCAAGTTAAATTATTGAAATTTACCTCGTTTTCGTCCTGATTGAGTGTTGAATGAAACAAATGTATTACAGAAGCATTTTCTTCATTTGTTACTTCTGCAACGGATGCGAGATTAGCCAACGCGTCTGCTTCAGCATTTTCTTCCCTGGGTATTTGCACGATTTTCTAAGACTGGAATTGTTTGATTAAGTCTCGTTCCTTCTCCAAATGTTGCTGCATCCTCGCCTCTCTAGCTACATAAGTCCCATGCATTTGATTAACTACAAGCTGCTAGTCACTTTTGATTGTGATCTGCACTATTCCGAGCTCTCGTGCCAATTACAGACCTACAATTACAACTTCATATTCTACTTCATTATTAGTAATGAGGTGGCACTTTATTGCCTGCCTTATGGTTTCTCCTGAAGGTGAGATTAGAACAATGCCTAAACCCGCTCCTTTAACATTTGAGGAGCCAACAGTAAATAAGGTCCAGGTACCCGGATTAGACCCGTTGAACACTTGCAGTTCCCTTTCTGCTTCTGGTGCTATCCCCGGGCTGAAGTCTGCCACAAAATCTGCAAAAACCTGTGATTTTATCGCAATTCTAGGTTGATATATGATATCATATTCACTGAGATCTATAGCCCACTTGGCTAATCTACCTGATAGTTCTTATTGCTTATGCAATATATTTCTTAAGGGGTAAGCGGTCACTGCAGTGATAGGGTGACATTGAAAATAAGGCCTCAACTTTCTAGATGCCATGATTAGTTCCAAAGCAAGTTTTTCTAAATGAGGATATCGAGTTTCAGCATCCAATAAAGATTTGCTAACATAATAGATTGGAGATTGTTTACCTTTGTCGTTTTGTACTAATACTGCAGTTACCGCCATTTCTGACACAACGAGATAGATGAGTAGCCTTTCTCCATCCTTTGTTTTAGCCAGCAACGGTGGGTTAGACAAATATACTTTTAGTTTTTTGAGTGCTTGTTTACATTCCTCAGTCCACTAAAATTGGCTTTGCTTTTTCAACACTGAAAAGAACTTAAAACTCTTCTCCGAAGATTTAAAAATAAATCTTCCCAATGCTGCTATTCTACCTGTCAACCTCAGCACCTCTTTTTGCTCGTGATTATGTCTGGTATTTCTTCAATGGCTTTGATCTATGCAGGGTTTACTTCTATTCCTCGGTTAAAAACAAGGAAACCTAAAAACTTACCCGAAGACACGCCAAATGCATACTTTTCAGGATTTAACTTCATATTGAATTTGCGAAGAATCTGAAATGTATCTAACAAATGTTGGATGTGATCCCCCGTCTGTGTTGACTTGACTAGCATGTCATTTTTGTAGACTTCCATAGTTTTTCCCAGGTGTTCTTGAAACATTTTTGTTACTAGCCTTAGGTACGTGGCTCCAACATTCTTTAGACCGAAAGGCATGACTTTATAACAGTAAGTCCCCCTGTCTGTAACAAATGAAGTTTTTTCCTCATCTAAAGGATCCATTTTAATCTGATTATATCCTGAATAGGCATCTTAAAAACTCAACAGTTCATGTCCTACAGTAGCATCAATTAGTTGATCTATGTGCGGTAAAGGAAAGAATCTTTAGGGAAAGCTTTATTCAAGTCAGTATAATTTACACAAACTCGCCATTTACCATTCTTTTTTGGTACTACTACAATATTAGCTAGCCAATTAGGATATTTTACCTCTCGGATAGACCCGATTTTTAAAAGCTTTTGTACCTCATCCTGAATCACATGGTTTTTAAAGGATCCTTGCTTCCTTTTCTTCTGTTTGACAGGTGGATATGTTGGATCTTCATTTAGCTTATGGGTCATCACCTCCGGTGGTATACCTGTAATATCTGAATGCGACCAAGCAAAGCAGTCTGCGTTAGTATTTAAGAATTCAATTAACTTACCTTTCATCTCTGCGCTCAGGTTGGTTCCGATGTAAACTTTTCTATCCGGCCAATGTATAAACAGCACCACTGCTTCGAGTTCTTCAATTGTTGTTTTGATGTTTTCATTCTCTTCTGGCTCTTGAATGATATCAGGCCTTGAGTCTACATCCGTTTGCCCATCTCCAGTTGAGGTTTGAGTTGCTAAATCCTCAACTGAATTCTGTAATTGCTATTTTTTGTCTGCAACATCGTTCTTTATGCTTGAATCCGCCACTGAATTGATACTTCTAGAAGCGTGCTGATCACCACAGATCCCATTGTGAAGGGAACTTGATAACCTGATGTAAAGTAGACGGAATCCATATCATTAATCCAAGGTCTACCGAGAATCATATTATACGCCATGTCCATATCTATCATTTGAAATTTCGTATCTTTGACAACTCCTTCTGCAAATGTGGCGAGCACTATTTCCCCTTTTGTAACAACGCTTGAATTATCAAATCCAGATAAGGTACGTGCCTTGGGCACCATTTTGTCATCAGCTTGCATCTCGTTTACCACTCTTAAAAGAATGATATTTACAGAGCTACCTGGATCTATCAAAACTCGTTTTACAGTAGTATCATGTACAAGTAAAGATATTACCAGTGCATCGTTGTGAGGGATTATCACGCCATCTGCGTCTGCATCATCAAACGTTATGCTGTCTTCTTCCAAAAGTTGGCGGACTCGTTTTCCATGGGTAATTGTGACTTTTGATGTCTTTTTTGCTGTCGTATACGTCACACCATTGACCTCCTCTCCTCCGCTTATCACATTAACCGTTCTTTTTGGTGACGAAGGTTTTGGTGGCTCTTGTCTATTCTTCATATACGCTTGCTTACCCTTCTCACTAAACAAATCGGTTAAATAACCTTATATCAACAAATGCTCTATTTCACCTTGTAGCAATCTGCAATCTGCAATCTGTTGTTTTATGATCGTGGTCACTATGAAATGCGCACCAGAAATTTGGATTTCTTCTGCTACGATCACATTTCTTTTGGCCACCGCACCTTATCTCCCATACTTCTTTAAACAGCTACCAACTCAGAAGTGCTAACATTGAAACTGTAATCACCAATCTTTGCCTTCGTATTAACATTGCTATCCCGCGTATCTCGCTCCTTTCCAAACTTGGATGATGAACCCGCATCTCTGTCCCTTGATCTAGAACCGTACCTCGTGTTTCGTGTTTAAAACGTGAATCCCGTCCTATTGGTCACATGTAAGGTTCGTACCTGTTCTTACCGGACCTTTTTTCAGTTTCTGGTCGCCTCGAACTTGTTCTTTTGTCTCCCCGTGACTGAGTGATAGTATCTTCCTTTATCCGCAGCTTCGTGCTATACCTGTTGGTAAACATCGTTCCAAGTTGTAGCAGGGAATTCTCGTATGCTTTCCTTGAGCCTCCTCGTGGCTTCTGAGCTTTTTTCATTTAAATTACTTGCAAATGCTGTGGTCGCCCAATTATCCGGTACTCGCGGTAATATCATTCTTTCACGTTGAAATCTATCCACAAATTCCCTGAGTAGCCTGGTATCTCCTTGTTTTATTTTGAAGATGTCTTCCATTCTCTTTTCAACTTTTTGAGCTCCCGAGTGCGCTTTTATAAATGAATCTGCTAGCTCAGCAAAAGAATCAATAGAATTTTCCAGTAAAAGATAATACCATATTAGTGCTCCTTTTGTGAGTGTTTCGCCAAATTTTTTGACCAGCACCGACTCAATTTCTCGCTTGGTTAAATCGTTGCCTTTCATGCCAGTTGTAAACGCAATTACATGATCTCGTGGGTCAGTTGTTCCATCATACTTCAGAATATCGGGAATCTTAAACTTTTTTGGAATCGGCAAGGGAGCGGCACTTGGCTTCCATGGCTGTTGAGAATATTTATCAATATCCACTCCTTTAATCACGAGTGGCACACCAGGTATCTGTTCTATGCGATCATTCTGCTCCTTGATCTGCTTCTGCAAAGTTAGTATTAAACTTTATAAATCAGAATTATTTGGGGTACCTGACCTTCCATCGCGAGATTCGGTGGGAGTTCTTCCGCTGCTTGAATTAGCAAGTCCCGAGCGTGGGTTTTCTATGGTTAAAGTGTTGTTTGGAGGTGGAGTTGGTGGTACAATTGGTAATCCACTAACGAAAGCTTGAAGGGCATTGTTGATGTGTTCTGCAATTAGCTGTTTCAATGCATCTTCAGCAGATTGATCGTCCCCTTGTTGATTATTCGTATGTGATGCTGATCTTTGAGGTGACCCCTCTCGGGAGTGTTGGGGAGAATTTTGGGGTGAAGGGATTAGAGTTTCACCCTCTTGTTGATTCTGTTGGTTTTGTTGGTTGTTGTCGTTGGCAGTCGACATGGTTGTTTGACAGAAAAATGAATTTGGAAAGTGAAAAGATTATCAGATTCCCGGCAACGGAACCAATTTGTTTAACCATAAAATATATCTTTCGGTCAAAGACTATTTTTAGAAGAAAATGGGCTTCAGATAACCAAGTTTTGCCTCACTTTCTCAATGATATCGAAGGAAAAGAACAAGAATAAATAAGGAAATGATTGATCGCAAAGTCAATATAGAGAATTTCGGAAAAGCAGAAAAGTAAAGTAAAATATATTCCAATATTGTTTCAGATGTCTTTACAAGTGAAATTCTCTCCCCTTATATAGAGGTTTACACATATAATGTTTCTTTCCTTTTATGGCTAAGTCATTACGAGTTTTAATGGTATTAATGATCCGTTATAATTGGTAATCGTAACTGTCAATGAGATTTTGTAACGATTCTGATTCCCTTCCTCATTAATTGATGGTTCACGAATCTTCCCTTTTTGCCGTCTTTATTCAGTCTTTTCCAGCTGTTAGGCTCGGTTCTTCCTCGTGGGTGTTTCCCTCCCGTGCCTTCTCTTATTCTATCAAATAAGACTTCCACGTGTTGCTATATCATTGCTCTTACGTGTTATGCCATGTCAGTAGTCTAATATTCCATGTGTAGCTCTTTTTCACCACCAATACAGTATTCCTTTAATATTTTATGACTGTTGAATTATGATTTCCTTGAGCCGAGGGTCTATCAGTTCTCTAACTTCATATGATAGAGGTAAGGTCTGCTAACACGCTACCCTCCCAAAGTCCACTTATAAGATCTCATTGGGTATTTATTGTTGTTGAAGTAAAATTTTAACACAAATATAAAATTTTAACCTAAGCTCCGTGCCGAATCAATTGAACTCATAAGCAAAACTGTACATCCGACGCTACATGGCAAGTTTATGAGACGCATTCCTCTGCCATAAAGTGGACAAGTAAATAAAAATTAAACTCAATAAGGAAAAATTAACTAACGCGATTAGTGGCAGAGGCAGGATTTTCGTTAAAGGGTTCAAAAAAGAAAAAAAGTTAAAAAAATCGTAGCAAATTGGAAGTGAACTAATGACCTTAGAAAGATTTTAAACCCTTTCACCACTAAGCTATGCTTTTCGGATTTGTCAAGGGGATTCAAAACATAATATATATATGGATAAAAAATAAATTTACTTTATATTACAGTGAAATTTTTCGATGAAAGGGGTCCGGGTAAACCCCTTCCGCCCCTAAATCCGCTCCTGATAGGCGACATGCTACAACACTATATACACAACCTATTAAACACTCTCTAGGAGCTACTTTTCTTATTTAAATTAATTAATAGCATTCCTTTTTCTTTTTTTTAAATCTTTTCGGCGCTTAGGTTATCTTTTATAGACGTTATGATCGACTTGAACCATTCTGTTGGAGATAGGGGTCCATCCTGAGCACTAACACATAAGAAAATAAAAGACAAATAGGCATTATTTGACTACATTTAAATATCAGAGAAAAAATATGTGAAATTTATCAAAGTTTAAGGTACGTAATTATCTTATTTTGTAAGCATAGGAATATGTTTCCGTCTTTTTAATGAACAAAAACAACTACTGCATAAAATTCTTAAGCAACGATATTTCAAAAGTTTAGGGTTAAACATGAAATTTTAATTTCTTCTATTTTTCAAGTAAGCCATATCAAATTTTCTTTTAATTTCTATTAAAAATTACTGTTTCTTTTCCTAATTAAAGTTTCAAGTTAGTCCTTCCGGTCAAATTTAATTAATTTATTTTAGATGTTTTCACACATATTAAGTAATTCACTTTTTAGTATTAATTAACAGTAAAATTGACCATACTAACCTTAAGTTGTTCATTGAAAAGATAATAAATACTCCTAAGCTCTTCACTCTAAGGTCAACTTTAAAAAAAAGAAAATTAATTCTTTCTTGATATCTGAAAAATCAAATATTGTGGATCATAAAAAAATATCAAAAAGTTAATTAAAATAAACCGAAGAGAGTGATTAACAAGATGAAAGGCGTGGGGGAGGGGGAGGGGGGGGGTAAAAAAA
>NC_031999.1:26986417-26997825 GCF_001879085.1 Nicotiana attenuata
AGAAAAAATTGTCAAAGGGAAATTTAATGCACCCCTCATAGTATGCAAAAAAGGGGTTGTATTTTGGTCCCAAGCGAAAAAAGTCATCATTGGATTGCCTTGAAATTAATAAGTGTAGGTGAGGTCATAAGGAGGGGCTAAGGGTAGGGACTATAAGGTACTAAAAGAGTAAATACTCCAATTTTGGTATCACATGATTTGCTCTTTGAAAGTTATGTGAATTTAATTAATAGGGTTATGTTCACGTGGGAAGCACATGACCTTGTTGGAAGACTTTATACAGTGGGACAGATTCATAGCCTGTTTGGCCGAGCTTCTCTAAATTTAAAAGTATTTTTTTTTAAATACTTCTTTTTAAAGTTAAAGTGTATGCCAAAGTTTTTAAAAGAAAAAAAGTGTTTTTGAAAGTACTTTTGATAAAAATACTTTTGAGAAATACTTTTTAAAAGCTTGGCCAAATACTAATTAGCCAAACATAAATTGTTTCGCATTAAAAGTACTTTTGAAAAAAATACTTATCAAAATAAGATAATTTTTAAAGCTTGGCCAAACAAACTATTAAAATATTGATTATTAAATCACGTGAATTCGTGAACTCTATAGCTTTTGCTCGGCCATACTCAATAAATTTGTGATATTTAAATTATTTATTCGTCTCTAGATCTTAAGTCAAGTTAAGCATTTGCATTGCCTACCAACGCACCCCTACTTCTACCTATAGCAGTGTCAGTGGACATGAATTTTTATTTTATTGTATTTTATTTGATTATTTAGTGGGAGGGGAAGGGGTTATTCGATCTCTCATCACATGGCGAATGAGAGGCTCGCACCGAATGAGCTATCATAAAACCTGTGTAAACTTGGGGCTTACAGTGATAGTAATTTTCTATTTTTTTCTTTACTTTTTTATATAGCATATTTGGTCAAGCTTCTTTTTTATCAAAAGTACATTTAGGGTTAAAAGTATTTTTATTTAAAAGTTTGTCTAGCCAAATTTTGATGAAAAAGTGCTCTTGAGTAGAAGTAGAAGCAAATTTTGATAAGTAGAAAAAAAATAACTTTTTTCTAAAAGTACTTTAAGAAAAAGAAAATCAAAATAAGTTGATTTAGAATCTATAACACAAGTCACGAGTTATTAAATTTCTCTCTCTTTCAAAATGTTGATAGACTAAAGTTGATGAGTGAATTGCAACAGAAAATATACATGAAAGGCTTGGACTAATTACAATCTATAATCATCCACATGTCACGACTCAAACCCCGCACTGGTCGTGATGGCGCCTCTCGTGAAGACGAGGCCAGCCAACTAACCCAATTCGTCTTTTCAAAAAATAACTGAAACATGAATAAACAGCTAAAATATGACTTAACAATATTAATTAACGGAAATACAACCCAACACAGCCCTAATCGGGGTGCCACAAGTCACGAGCATCTATCAGAATGTAAATCCACTACAAGGTCTAAAGTATACAAAACCGGAATAATGAACGAAAGAGAGGATAATGGTGCTGCGAATGCTGGCAGTCACCTCTTTATACTCCTATAACTCCGCCTCTGATCGGCCAAAACCCACTACCGGGTGAATAAATACCTGCATCTGCACACGAGGTGCAAGGAGTAAAGTGAGTACTCCAACTCAGTGAGTAATAAAGGTAAATAACACCTGAGCAGTAAGAAATCACGTATGACAAATCATCATGCTGTATAGAGCAGTGCAAAACCCTTTTGAGTAAAACAGTGAAACAGTGGAATCTTTAGAGAAATATCTTAGCTCGGTTTATACCTCTTTTGAAAATGACTTTTTCAGCGATCACGCAAATGAATACAAACAAATAGTGCAGATAAGCAAAGAACTCCGCCCCTCGGCATAGCACTCAGTCACTAGACAATGCCAGGCAATCAGGTAGATATTGCACGAAGTAGCACAGACAACAGATAATGGCAGACAAATGAAATAAAGTAAACACATAGAACAGTACTAGTACCGCTGCGGCGTGCAGCCCGATCCATTTATCGTCGACGGCGCTCACTGGGGGTGTGCAGACTCCGGGAGGGGCCCCTTACGGCCCAAGCGCAATATCAAGCCATCTCGTGGCATCAAGTCTAGGCCCTCGGCCTCATCTCAGTATCAGTATAATACCGCTGCGGTGTGCAGCCCGATCCAAAAGTATCCTCACACACAGGCCCTCGGCCTTACTCAGTCAAAAAACACATAAGCCCCTCGGGCAACAGTAAAACATACTGCTCAGCCCAAAAATAGTATAGGAAATATCATTTCAAGTGTTAAAGCAAAATAAACTTGGCTGAGTTTTGAAAATAGTGGAAAATACATGGCTGAGTTCAAGTATAAAATCAAACAGTGAGGAAATATCAACAACCATTCCCGAAGGGGTTCAAATAATTGGCCCGAAGCCCAAATATGGCAATCAGCCCAAATTATGATGATAACAAATAAGTTTCAGTCAAATATGCGGTAAAATCATCAATCGGGACGGACCAAGTCACGATCCCCAACAGTAAAAGACCCCACGCTCATCATCCAGCGTGTGTCTCACCTCAATACAACACTACGATGTGCAATCCGGGGTTTCAAACCCTCAGGATATCATTTACAATCATTACTCACCTCGAACCGGCGAGATCTCTAGCTCGCGATACCTTTGCCCCTCAAATCGGCCTCCACGCACGTCGAATCTATCCAAAACCACAATGAATACGTCACAATATGCCAATGGAACAATACCCAATTAAAGACAATCGAAAAATAGCGAAAATCTCGAAATTAGCAAAACCCGAGCCCCGAGCCCACTTCTCGAAAATCAGAAAATTTAACATCAACCGACTCCTTATCTCGCCACGAGTCTATACATATAAAGATGACCAAAATCAGAGTCCAAATGACCCCTCAAATCCCAATTTGAAATATTAAAACTCAAGCCCTAGTTCTTCCCCTTTTTGCTAAGTTTCCATGGATTTCAAGGTCAATTTCACAATAAAATCGTGTTTTTAGTTCATAGGGCTTACCTCCAATCAACCCCAGTCGAAATCCTCTTCAATTCCCGTCCAAAAGCTCTCAAGGATGCTCAAAAATGGTGAAAATAGGGCTTAGCTCGCAGATGAAATATTTATTAAAACCCTTCTGTCCAGTGATAATTTCCTCTATGCGAACGCGAGGCCCTTCTCGCGTTCGCAATGCACAAAATTGCTTCTGACAAAAATACCCTTCGCGAACGCGGTTACCCTCACTCGAACACGAAGCTCTGGACCCCTACTCTACGCGAACGCGACTACCTCCACGCGAACGCGAAGGTCAACTGCCCTGGGACCTAATTTCTTATACGCGAACGCGGACCTTCTCCCGCGAACGCGAAGCACAGACCTCTTTACCCTTCGCGAACGCGTGACGCCTTATGCGAACGCGAAGGTCAAATTCCTGGCCTCCCACATTCCTTCTACGCGATCGCGACCAGCCCCTCGCGAACGCGAAGGCAAATTCTTCTACAACAGCTGATGAACAATTTCTGCAACACTTCAACTTGGAAAATGGCCCGATTGACCACCCGAAACTCATCTGAGGTCCCCGGGACCTCAACCAAAAGCACCAACACATCCTAAAACATCATCGAAACTTGTTCCGATCATCAAAACACCTCAAACAACACCCAAACTATCAAATTACATCGAATTCAAGCCTATGTTCTTCTAAAACTTCCGAAATACACTTTCAATCAAAAACCCGACCAAATGATGTCCGAATAACCTGAAATTTTGCACACACATCCCAAATCACATAACGAAGCCACAGCAACTCTCGGAATTCCATTCCGACCCTCGGATCAAAATCTCACCAATCAACCGGAATTCGCCAAAAATACTAACTTCGCCAATTCAAGCCTAATTCTACTCCGGACCTCCAAAACCAATTCCGATCACGCTCCTAAGTCACAAATCACCTAACGAAGCTAACCAAATCATAAAATCTCCGATCCGAGCTCATATACAAATAAGTCAACTCCTGGTCAAACCTTTCAAATTCAAGGCTTTTAACTGAAACTGTTCTTTCAAATTCATTCCAAATTTTCCTGAAAATCAAAACCAACGATCTACATTAGTCACAATACATAACACGGGGCAAGTCATGCCCGGGAACTGGCGATCAAAGTGCAAAAGCTCGAAACGACCGGTCGGGTCGTTATATCCTCCCCCACTTAAACACACGTTCGTCCTCGAACGTACCTAGAGTTGTTCTAAAAGCCAACCACTCGCTGAATAACCTTACCATGCACATACCCATGGGTGATCCCACGTCACCCTATCTCATATAGGTCCGATAACACATTGTAACTGATATTTCACCATCCAATCTAGCCCATAAGCCATAGAACCACATTCCACTTTCCAAAATCATACACAAGATCAGAACCTCACATCTCTATTCAGGATAAGCCCGAACCAGCTGTAATAACCCCTGCCTGCAACCTCAAATGCAATTATCTGATATACCACGTAACTCAAACACATTTAGTGATAACTTCCATTCGCAGCAGCTGCACACAACACCCGAATACCGGTAGAACACCTCCTATCAACTAAAGTCTCATTCCAACACTTTCATATACTGCCAATGATAAATGAAACACGCAATAAATCACAACCATTTCTCAAATCAGCCATCCATAAGGTTACTTCTCCTTTGGCAAGGACCATAGCAAATTTCCGAGCCGAACCTCGATATTTTCCTTCCAACAAGCTGAAATCAAATCCGTTCGTATTCATTAATGACCCCAACGATCACCTCGAATCCAACACACCTCTCTGGCGACATGACACATCAATACATGCCTAAGCCACAACTTACGTAATTCGCACACCAATAAGAAACGGTCTGAATATCCTCAAATCATGAAAATGACCCCAAACGAAAGAGCTGTATCTCAAGCTCATCAGTACCATCACAACACAAAGCTGAGACCCCGTCTCACATCATAGAAATAGAACACATGAGTCTACCCCGAAAGGTCATGTTTCCACGTAGCCTCGCTACAATGCGCGATCCTATCCAAGCACTGTTAAACATGAAACACCTCAAGACTACGATCAAAATCGACAGCCACGCACAATTTGATGTCGAGAACCGAAACAAATCATTACACCCACGGTGAAACAAGTAACACATACTATGCAAACCCGATAGAACATATCCGATACGCCATTCACCGAGCAACTCCCAATTACTCTTCCCGCTCGACTTCCATTAAGAAATTCCGGTAGAACCGCACCATAGGTGCCTATAACCAACAGATCGTAACGTCTCACAACACTGAAAGATAACTCATAGATCCCCTTAATTGCTAATAGCTCATTAACAACCGAATCAACACATCCCTCGCCAGCAACAACTCGAAGTCAACAAGCCGTCTCGATGCCGGACACATATCCATATAGGTCTCCCGATGGACTACACATCAACTCTAGTTACCCACAATAGATAAATAATCCTTCGAAGGTTCACAATGACTGAATCATAGCGCATACTAACATCTGACTAACTTACCCACATTTTGTCATCCACAACCACTAGCTAACCTGTATATGAGAACTTCCAATCTCCAAGTCCATAAAACACACAAATTACCATATCTGATCCCAATTTCGCCACTCGCATATATAACTTACCTCTAGTACTCAATCATTCCACAAGAGATACTCTAAGATTCTTCTGTGCTGCCAAGCAGACTCGAATATCAGCAGTCGATCTGACAAAAGTGCTGCAATACTACCGAAGTGCTATCAACCTAATCACATTACCCTTTTTCTGAAACCTATACTCTCGTCAAATCACTTCCAAATAACAATACCTTTTCCTTAATCATCTGAGGCTACCCGTTGCCTAAGAGTGTAATGAACTTCCTTTCAGAACTGAACTGAAACCTCATACACGCAAATCTCAATCCTCTACAACATACCGCATATACCATACCATCCAAGGATGACAGGAAAACTTTTATCTCCCTTCCGAGCCACAGACATCTACACACTCAACTAGTCAAGAACTTCCATTGATCCCATCTAGAAGAAAAATCATTACACATCCCATACCTCTCATATTCGTGGAAAATGCACCTCTCCAGCCACGGTAGAAGTCAACAAGAACTCTCCCAATTTCGTTTGCACAAATTAAACTGCCAGGACTGAATTCTTCTAACTAGACCAAGCTAAGCAAGCCGTCAAAGCCTATGAGCATTGCTGCAAAATACTTGTAAGAACCTATTACCTCGAACACATACACAGAATTGATCATATCCTTACCATACCGGTTCGGTCTACTATCAAACCATTCCATCTATCTAAATTTCCTTCTGATTCGTTTTCAACTTGATGCTCCCTCTTGCTGTGTACCACAATCTCTCTACAATCTCTCACTCCCAGGCTCACTACACGAGACCCAAGCACAAGACCACATTGTCTAGGACCCATAAGACGCTAAATACTCTCTCAAATATTACCAGAAACATCACTCTCCCGAATACTTTAATCTGAAGAACTTCCTGCGAATCCGAATCCGTTACCTTTACTTCCCTGATACTGATACATAGAACCCCATAATTAACATAGAAATACCACAAATCTGAACCTCTTCCAATGAAAACACAGTTTCTAACCACACATGCAACTTTAAAATACCCGATTGTTTCCTGCAGGATCTTGAACACATTAGAATCATTCTCGAAAGTCATTCAATCTTATTCAAACTACAAATCACCTGACCTAACGAACAGAACCACCCGTGCCTCATCGGCACTCCGATACCGCAAAATGAAATCCTCGTCCTAATATAACCACGCAACTTCCTGCTCTATGCGCCGAGCATTCTTTACCAACAACAACTTAAGACATCCCGTGATTCTCTCTCCCCATGAAGCATAATGTAACCTTTGCCAAAATTTTCCTTTACTCTAGCCATAGCTAATCCACTCGCATGCCCAAACTGGAACCAACATAGCACCTAACCGTGCAATCAACTGCTCACAGCAGACTCCCCCACTTGGCTCGAAGCCATAGATCAAAATACCCTCGATAACTCATAACACTTTTACTCTATTGATGCCACAATAACATAGTGAGATTAAACTCAAATCATTTATAAGTTGTGAAAACACAAATCATCCCGTACTGTAACTCTCCTGCAACTCTCGCATTCATTCCCGCAACAGTTAAGCCCATTCTCTTAAGCGACCCGGAATTCCAACTTTCAACACATACTTTTCACTTGCACATGAGATCTCCTAATATACACATAAGGATCACACCACTTCAGGACACTTCGCAGGAGATAACCCACCTGCTTCACTTCAATATAACATTTCTGTATACCTTCTACCGCCATACACATTACACAGCCACTTAGTCTTCCTGAGTCTGAACTCGTACCGCAACATAAAATTTACTTCACTCCCATCTAGGAGACATGAAAAGATTCTTCACGCGCCCATAACTCGGAGTTACACATCCAATCACAATGGAAATCATACACTTAGTAGTTCACCTATCATCCAGCAGACCTTCCTCGCCACTTCCAAGTCACATAGATACATCTCGCACTACTAATACACTCTTACATGTCTACCCAGCCGTCACTTCCACTAATAAGGACAATACCGAACATATAAGTTCAAAACACTTGTTCACACAATCAGCACATCGGTGCTCAAGCCATAGGCAAAGATCCGGCCTCAAGTCCTCCAGACTGGCCCAACATAAACTCACAGAGATTACATCTCGTCCTTCAATCAGGGAATCACAAGCCATCAAGGCATATCTGATACTGAGCGCTCATGCGCGCATACAAACGCGTGGAAGGAATTTCAAGAGTTTCTTTTCAAGCTGAATCAAGGACGCACGATAGGAATTCAAGAATGTGAAGTTTTCCTAAAGGTTCTGCAGCCTCTCGAGGATAAATACAGACGTCTCTGTACCGATCCGCGAGACTCTACTAAACCTGCTCATGACTCGTGAGACCTAGTAACCTAGGCTCTTATACCAACTTGTCACGACCCAAACCCCGCACTGGTCGTGATGGCACCTCTCGTGAAGACGAGGCCAGCCAACTAACCCAACTCGTCTTTTCAAAAAATAACCGAAACATGAATAAACAACTAAAATATGACTTAACAATATTAATTAACGGAAATACAACCCAACACAGCCCTAATCGGAGTGTCACAAGTCACGAGCATCTATCAAAATGTAAATCCACTACAAGGTCTAAAGTATACAAAACCGGAATAATGAACAAAAGAGAGGATAATGGTGCTGCGAACGCTGGCAGTCACCTCTTTATACTCCTATAACTCCGCCTCTGATCAGCCAAAACCCACTACCGGGTGAATAAATACCTGCATCTGCACACGAGGTGCAGGGAGTAAAGTGAGTACTCCAACTCAGTAAGTAATAAAGGTAAATAACATCTGAGAAGTAAGAAATCACGTATAACAAATCATCATGCTGTATAGCAGTGCAAAACCCTTTTGAGAAAAATAGTGAAAGGTGGAATCATTAGAGAAATATCTTACCTCAGTTTATACCTCTTTTGAAAATGACTTTTTCAGCGATCACGCAAATGAATGCAAACAAATAGTGCAGATAAGCACAGAAATCCGCCCCCCGGCATAACACTCAGTCACTAGACAATGTCAGGCAATCAGGTGGATATTGCACGAAGTAGCACAGACAACAGATAATGGCAGACAAATGAAATAAAGTAAACACATAGAATAGTACTAGTACCGCTGCGGCGTGCAGCCCGATCCACATACCGCTGCGGCGTGCAGCTGATTAGGTCGCAACGGACTCAACCTTTGGAAGAGCGGGCGCTAATACTTTTACCCAATAGTGGTATCGGGGTCAATTTCCACAGGGGGCTAGGAAGGGAGTTGGATATTTGTTTAGCCTAGAAATGCGAGTTTGCTTCTAATTGATCTTCTATCATTTTTGGGTTTTTTTTTGTGATTATCAACTACAATTTAACAACTACTAATTATAACTAAATTGTGCTAAGATATTAAGTCTAGGTTGTATGCAAGATAGAGAAAGACACTAGGGTCGTGGCATTTACCTAGGTGGTTAACTAACGGGTAGAGATTCCTAATACGAGAATGATGATTATGGGGCTTATGATATAACCGTTGCACAATAGCACTCACTCTCACACCTCTCGGTAGAAAGAATGATTTTGCCCAATTGACTCTCTCGAGACCAATTGGGTAGGCTAACAAACCAAGCAACTTAGGGTTCAAGTTGGGTAATTACTCTCTCGAGGTTTTACCCGTTAATTGGGAGTACCATTCTCATAGGTCCATCCCAATTCCTTGTTGGGTTAATTTTGGAGTCATAGACACTCTTCCTCAAGAAGAGTCAAGACCCACTAAGCTAGACTTAGTGTTTGCAACCACTAAATCCAAGTGAAAACATAAAATTAACCCAAATATCAAACACCCAACATCATTCAAGCATTAAACAATCATACCCATTAATTACCCACACTAGGGTTGAGCCACAACCCTAGCTTATGGGTTTAGCTAGCCATAATAACAACAGAAATTGAAGAAGAAATAGATAAAATGAACGTATTAATTAACTAGAATGTAAATCTACAAGAATCCACTTAAAACAAGATGAAAATGCCCAAAATAGGCTAAAACTTTTGTCTCACGAGTGCAGCAGCTCTCTGGTATCTAATTCGTGCCCTAAAAATGGCAAATATTCTATTTATACTAAGTTAAGAAAAACCGGACAAAAATACCCCTGCGGGGTCCATGCGGTCCGCACGAAGTTGACACGCGGCCGCACTGGGTTGCTTGACTTCTGAGACTTGCCTTCTGAAGATGTTGAATCGGACCGCACAATGATGAAGTGCGGCCGCATGATGACTGGCGCGGACCGCGTGAACTTGTAGTGCGGCCGCATGAGTGGCTTGTGATGGTCTCTGGACTTTTGTGGTGCGGACCGCGTGAACTTGTAGTGCGGCCGCATTGGCTGGAACTGAGAATGCCAACTCTCTGAACTCCTATGGTGTGGCCGCATGACATGATGGTGTGGTCCGCACCAAGTTCTGAATATCCTTGCTTTCATGATCTTTGACACTTGAGCAGGTTTCACTCCGTTTCGAGCCGATTTTTGACTTTCGTCATCTTGTTGCTCAAACCTACAATAAAGCGCAACTTATAAGCATTCTTTATTTTATGGCAAATCATACATAAAGCATAGGCAAGTATGGGCATAAAACGTGTTAAAATCACAGTTATCGACTCCCCCAAACTTAAACCTTTGCTTGTCCTCAAGCAAGTAAAACAAGACCCACCCCTCAAAGGGAAACATCCAAGTATTCCAGCTTATCCTAAGGAAGCCTCATCACGCATCAATTGGGACTAACAATTTCCCTCAATACGAATGCATCATTAACACATTTTTAATCTTTTAAGAACTATGGTTCAAATGTGACACGAGAGCATCAAGGGTTGACTCATTTCATCAAGGCGCTTTTCTCAAATACCTTGGTATTTGTGGGACCCAAACTCACACATCCTCAACTCTCCCTAATCGAACCTCACTTTTTAGAGTATTGACACACAACCCGAGGTTGATGGATTTTTGTTTTCACTCATTTCTCTCACAAAGAAGGTCATAAGTCCAGCTTTAGGTACCATATGCTTGCCCCTTATGTAAGTATCCACTAATGTAGGCTTCCCTCAACTCAAGATCATATAGGGCTTTTGAGGAGTCTTTGTGAAGGCTTTTGGGTGAAGGTAGGATAAGTTTTTTGTTCATTTAGGTTCAATCTTCCCCTTAACACTTCTTTTGATTGCTTCATGGCTATACTTTTTGACTCATTTGAGTGTTTCACTTCTTTCAATTCTTTCAAGGGGTTTAGAGAGACACATTGTCACTCTTTCTTTTGCACTTCAACCCTTTCTTCTTTTCTACTTTTACACAACCTTTTTCACTTTGTTTTCTTTGAATCCCCTTTTTCGGTTCTTATTCACTTTTGCATTTCTTTTTGTCTTTTTCTCTTTTTCATTGCCTCCCTTTTCTTTTGCTTTTGTGCCTCTTTACCGCATTGAGTCCTTTCTTGTCTCAACCCCCCAAACTTAGGTATTTGCCATCGCTCAAGGGAAGATTTGGGTGCCAAGAGAGGGTCTCATTGAGAACGGGTATAGGCTTGTAGCTTTGGTTCATGAAAGAAGAAGGTTAAGGCTCAAAAGGGTTGAACTAGGGATCATTTCATTGGTAGGTTATGGAAATTGTTCAAATTTGGAAGTTCGGATCAAGGAGGGCCTATATTCACTTCTCAAGTCAAGTTTCGCCTATGATTTCGCCTCAACAAACATTCAGGGCAAGTTCTAGAC
>NC_031999.1:27000134-27053555 GCF_001879085.1 Nicotiana attenuata
TAGGAGAAAATTCATCAGACTAGGTTATCTATCTTAGGAGAACAAATCATCAGACTAAGATGTCGATCCTAGGAGAAAGATTCATCAGACTAGGTTTTCTATCTTAGGAGAACAATTCATCAGACTAAGATTGTGATCTTAGGAGAAAATTCATCAGACTAGGTTGTCTATCTTAGGAGAACAAATCATCAGACTAAGATGTCGATCCTAGGAGAATGTTCATCAGACTAGGTTTTTCAGATCAGGACCAGGCATGCAGTGTTTGTGGCCTTGGCCATGTCTTGAGCAGCCCACATCTTTCATCAACTTCTGCATTTGGATTAACTTCTTGCCTTTCTCCTTTTTCTTTCTTTATTGTGACTAACTTCTGTTGATCACCTCGGACTGTTGCCTCGTATTCTTGCCGCGAGCTTCTTTTGTTGCTGACCTGAATTGCATTCTGAAGTGAATTCTCTTATTCTCCAGGTAGGCGCCGGATTGCTAACACTTGAACTGTCTTCCTTCAAAACTTGAATTCTTTTCCCTTGAAACTTGGACTGTCTTCCCTTGTTCTCCAGGTGGGCGCCTGGTTGCTGAAACTTTCTGTGTTCCTTTGTTTTCTATATGGGTGCCTGCAATCAAAACAAACAAAACAAACAAAATTTTCTGCCCCAATTTGCACTAGGAAGATTTGTGAGTTGTTAGCCAAATTCTAAACCACTTATACTATTGATGCAATGATGAGAGTAGACTAAAGACTAAACTAGGATGTGCGTCTCCTATGAGTAAAACCAAGTAACTTTGACTAGCAAATGTGTCTGCTAAAATAAAACCTGAATGAACCAAACTAGGAAGTGCGTCTCCTAGGGGTGAATTTAAATGACCAAGGCTAGGAAGTGCGTCAGGGGTGAAAACTTCAGTGACTAAGGAAGTGTGTCTCCTATGAATGAACTCTTAATTTAGGAAGTGTGTCTCCTATGGGTGAAACTTCAATGACTCAAACTAGGAAGTGCGTCTCCTAGGGGTGAAATTTCAATGACTCAAGCTAGGAAGTGCGTCTCCTAGGAATAAACTTAAATAACCAAAAACTAGCAAGTGCGTCTCCTAGGGGTAAAACTCAATTTAGGAAGTGCGTCTCCTAAAATATAACCTACCCAAACTAGGAAGTGCTTCTCCTAGGGGTGAAACTTCAATGATTCAAACTAGGAAGTGCGTCTCCTATGAATGAACTCTTAATTCTTGAAAGACCCAGACTAGGAAGTGCGTCTCCTAGGGGAAAAATCTCAATTTAGGAAGTGCGTCTCCTATCACAAAATATAACCTACCCAAACTAGGAAGTGAGTCTCCTAGAGGTGAAACTTCAATGATTCAAACTAGGAAGTGCATCTCCTATGAGTGAACTCTTAATTCCTGAAAGACCCAGACTAGGAAGTGCGTCTCCTAGGGGTAAATTTAAATGACCAAGGCTAGGAAGTCTGTCTCCTAAGCAAAATATAATTTGGAAAACTTAGACTAGGAAGTGTGTCTCCAAGGGGTAAAACCATCAGTGACTCAAACTCATATGATCCAAACTAGGACGTGCGTCTCCTAAGGGTAAAATCTCAATTTAGGAAGTGCGTCTCCTACAACAAAATATAACTTGAAAACCCCGACTAGGAAGTGTTTCTCCTAGGGGTGATGTGTGATCTTCTAAATAGCCTTTGCGTAAGCAGAATTGGGGCATTACACCTGAAAATTTCAAGCTTCCCAGCTTGATATGAACATAGCTTCCGTCCCTGTTTCAGACAAAGAAAACTTGTGAGTTTAAACATGGTGGTTGGTTTGTGGCCTTGACTTTGCGGCGATTGCTCTTTCATTTGCCATGATAACTTTGATTTCACCTTGAAAGACGTTGCTTGCTTATTGACTAACCAATTTCTTTGCCACCCTTATCATAGAAAATACCTCTTCTCCGTTCAAACACTATGTCCACTATCTGTTGCATTGCTCATAAACCAATATTTACCAAACCTTTGTGTTTCACGTGAATCTCAAAGTATGCCACCCACTCGGTGTATATGCTGTTCTTTCTTAACTTAAACCACGGGCCTTGGCCTTGAGGTCTATTGCTCCTTCACTTGCCATGATAACTTTGATTTCCGCTTGGAAGGCCTTGCTTGTCATTTGTTAACCACTTTCTCTGTCAACCTCCTCACAGAGAATACCTTTGATCCGTTCACCCAACACCCTCCATCTGTTGATTTGATCCGTTCACCTAACACCCTCCATCTGTTGCATTGTTCCTGAATTGATATGTACCAAACCTTTGTATTTCACAACGATCCCAAAGCATGTTGATTGTTACCAACTCAGTGTGCTTGTTGTTCTTTCCTGACTTATGACGCTTTGATGTGCTAACCAGATCCCGTGTTGTTCAATTGGAAAGCTGGTGGCAGATTTTGAAGTCATTTCTCAATTGTTGTGACCAAACAGACTCAGGAAGAGGAAGTAAGCAAAACAAAAGGAATAGAGTAAAGAACAAAGGAAAATGATGATTCCTAACAAGAAAGCTACAAAGTAGAAACCTATCAGACATGGATACCAACTCTAATGACCATGACATGCACCTGTGGATATTCTGTCAAGCAAGTCTGATGTTCAACTCTTGTTGTACCCTTTTTGCCGTGAAACTAGGCTTCAATGCTCCGCTTATCCAATCTGATTCACAATCCTTATTCGACTTGTAGTGCCCGAAGGGTTTTCACCTTCAAGCCCCTCTCATTTTGGTCTTTCTCTCAACTCACGGTCGCCTTATGGTGACCGTGAAGGGTTTCACCAATAAGACACTCTCATTTTTTATTTCTCTCAGCTTTCATCGCCTTGCGGTACCCGTGAGTGCTTTCATCAATAAGATTCTCTCATTTTTCATTTCCCTTGTTTGGACCGGAGTGTTGTCCCTGATATGAATCACCTCTACTTGCTTGACTTGGCATTTTTTGAATACCGATCGGAAGGTCTTTCTTTGGACCGTAATGTGGGCTTTTGGATAGGGTTAGAAAGAAAGGGTAACAAAGGCTCAAAAGAATTCAAATGGGTTCAAACTTACAACTTTCGGAATCAGATTTCTTACAAACAATCACAACTTCTGCCCCAGTTTCCTTCTTGGGGACTTTTGGACTTTTATTTCGGTGTGACTGAACCTCACAGGGAGGCTGCCTACATACCCTTTCGGGATCAAGTCAAACGTAGTTCAGGTCATAGAAATTACTTGTTGTTGTCTTTTCTCTTTTCTTTTTCTTCCTCTTTCTCTTCTTTTCTTTTCTTTTTTTTCTTTTTGTTGTTTTGTTTTTTTTTCTTTCTCTTTTTTTTTCTTTTCTTTTTTCTGTTTCTTCTCTTTTCTCTTTTTTTTTTCTTCTCTACTTCCCTTTTTCCCTTCTCTCTCTTTTCATTCTTTCCTTTTCTCTTTTTCCTTTACTTATCTTTCACGCTTGTGTTTATGATCTTTGCTACTGATTCCAAAAGAGGGGTATGAAAGAAAATAAATAAGGCTCAAAAGGGTAACGAAGGATAAAGTATTTAGANCACCATGTCGGTGAAGATTGCCATCATGCATCTTTGAAAGGTCGCTGGGGCATTACATAATCCGAATGGCATTCTCGAGAACGCGAACGTGCCATAAGGACATGTAAAGGTTGTCTTCTCTTGATCTTCTGGGGCAATGAGAATTTGATTATACCCCGAGTAGCCATCTAGAAAACAATAAAAAGCCCGGCCCGCAAGACGATCAAGCATTTGGTCCAAGAATGGTAGTGGGAAATGATCTTTTCTTGTCACCTTGTTCAGCTTTCTATAGTCCATACACACTCTCCAACCCGTAACTGTCCGAGTAGGAATCAACTCATTGTTGGCATTGGTCACTACCGTCATTCCACCCTTCTTTGGCACACATTGGACCGGAGAGGTCCATGAACTGTCCGAGATCGGGTAAACCACACCGGCGTCAAGCCACTTGATAACCTCCTTATTTACCACTTCTTGCATCACCTCATTGAGTCTCCTTTGATGTTCAAGAGATGGCCGTGCATCCTCCTCCAAAATGATCTTATGCATGCAAAATGCGGGGCTTATTCCTCTGATGTCTGCCAAAGTCCATCCTATTTCCCTTTTTCGCTTTTGGAGCACCTCCACAGTGGCCTCAACCTGCAAGTTAGTAAGGCAAGAAGAAAGAATAACTGGAAGAGTAGAATTAGAGCCCAAGAATTCATACCTGAGGTGTGGAGGAAGTGGTTTCAACTCCAACACCGGTGGCTCCTCAATCGATGGCTTGGTTGGCAGAGTTTTGCGATTTTCAAGATCTAAAGATAGTTTCCTAGGCTCATATGAATATGAACCCATTCCATGCAATGCATTCACGCACTCCACTCTACCGGCATCATCATTGGCATCCATGTTAAGAAGCACGGCTTCAAGAGGGTCTTCAACATTGATCAAGGCACTTGTGTCATCCACTATCACCGCCGTGACAATGTCCACAAATGAACACACCTCCGTAATATTGGGTTGCCTCATTGACTTGCACACATGAAATACCACCTTCTCATCTCCCACACGGAATGTTAACTCCCCTGCTTCCACATCAACCAATGCCTTCCCCGTAGCTAGGAAAGGTCTTCCAAGAATGATAGGCACTTCGAAATCCACTTCGCAATCCAATATGACAAAGTCGGCCGGCAATATGAATTTGTCCACCCGGACAAGCACATCATCGATTATACCTAGAGGCCTCTTCATCGACCGGTCCGCCATTTGAAGTCTCATGGAGGTTGGCCTAGGTTGCCCAATTCCCAAAGTCTTGAAGACTGAGTACGGCATCAGATTAATGCTAGCCCCCAAGTCACATAGGGCCTTAGCAAAGTCTGCACTTCCGATAGTGCAAGGAATAGTGAAAACACCAGGGTCCTCAAGTTTCGGGGCCATAGAATGCACAATCGCACTAACTTGGTGCGTCATCTTTATTGTTTCACACTCCATAGAACGCTTCTTGGTGACTAAATCCTTCATAAATTTTGCATACCCAGGCATTTGTTCAAGTGCCTCCACTAAAGGGACATTGATTGTGAGGCTCTTCATCATGTCTATGAATTTCTTGAACTGATTGTCGCTCTTTTGCTTTGCTAACCGCTGAGGATATGGTGGAGGTGGTCTAGGAAAGGGTGCCTTTGCCTTGGGCACCGCCGGCTCGGGTATATCAATGATGTGTTCCCTAGACGGGTTCACGGTCTCTTGAGTCTCTACCCCGGCCTCATCATCAATATCGATCCGCACATCATTTGTCACTATTGGTTCAACCACATTGTCAACATTCAAAGGTGCTTTATCATCATGCAACTCAACTTCATCATTCACAACTTGATTCTCAACCGAGGCATGCACATCACCGCCTCTTCCACTCCTAGTTGTAACCGCCATCACATGACTATTACCCCCCTTTCGGGTTCCCTACCGTATCACTTGGTAGCGCACCTTTTGGGCGGGTATTTAAAGCTTGAGAGATTTGTCCTATTTGCACCTCTAGGTTCCGGATAGAGGTGTTATGTGAAGCCAATTGTGCATCGGAATCTTGGTTCTTTTTCATCATCTGCTCGGACATCATTTCTATCCATCCCATATCACTTCCAGAAGAACTAGGCCCTTGTGACTGAAAGGGGGGTGGATTGTTTGGTTGTTGGAACATGGGGGGCCTTTGAAAGCCTTGCCCCCTACCACCATTATTCCACCCTCCTTGATTGCTATTGTTGTTGTTCCAATTATTGTTGTTACCATTCCAATTGCCTTGGTTATTGCCTTGATTACCCCAATTGTTGTTTTGATTGCCATTGTTCCAATTGTTGCCACCTTGTTGTTGATTATTGTTATTCTAATTGCCGCCTCCTTGTTGATTGCCCAAATTGCCTTGGGGGCGCCATTGTTGATTTCCTTGATTTCCTCTATTTCCTTGGTAGTTATTGACATATTGGCACTCCTCACTTTGATCATCAAAACACTCATTCGAATATCCACCACCATCGTTGTTGTTGTCAAATTGGTCACCGCTACCTTGAGGTTGTTGTTGCCCTCTTTGCCTCCTTTTTAGCATAGAAACATTCTCCATTGCATTGACTTGGCGCGGGTTTTGTACTTGTTGCAATTGCGCCTTCGCCAACTGATTCATTGTTGTTGTAAGTTCGGCAATAGCTTGGCCGTGATCACTCAACTCCTTATGCAAATGGATGACCGTGGGGTCACCTTGGGGTACATTCGCTCGGCTTTGCCATGCCGAAGAGGTGTCCGCCATTTCATCAAGTACATCACATGCCTCTTGGTAAGAAAGTTTCATAAAGTTCCCATCGGCCAATTGGTTTACAATGCATTGATTTGTGGTGTTGATGCCCCTATAGAAAGTCTGTTGGATCATCGCCTCAGTCATGTCGTTATTAGGGCATTCCTTCACCGTTGTTCTATATCGCTCCTAGATCTCATGCAAGGGTTCCGTTGGCATTTGCTTAAAGGCTAGAATCTAGTCCCGAAGAGCCGTCATATGACTTGGAGAAAAGAACTTGGCAATAAATTTGTCCGCCAATTCATCCCATGTGGTGATAGAATGATTTGGTAACCTTTCTAACCAGTCCAACGCTTTACCCCGAAGAGAAAACGGGAAAAGCCTCAATCTCAACGCATCCTCTGACACGTTTGTTTGTTTGCTGCCCCAGCAATTATCTACGAATCCCTTCAAGTGCTTGTATGCATTTTGGTCAGAGGCGCCCGTAAAATATCCCCTTTGCTCGAGCAAGGTCAACATGACATTTGTGATTTGAAAGTTCCCCGCCCGGATTCAGGGAGGAACGATGGCACTTGCGTACCCTTGATTAGGAAGAACTCTTGGGACCGCTCTTGGTGGTGGCGGAGGAGGGTCTGGAATAGGATTGTTGTCATGTACATTAGCATTGGCATTTCGACCTCTCCGTGGTACTTGAGGTACCGGAAGCTCATCTTGCTCAACATCTTCAACCTCCTCCCCCGCCAAGGCATTGCCAAGAGGGTCATTTCCGTTTAGAGCCATGTGTACCTGATGGATCAACACAAATAAAATTAGTAAAAAGAAGGAAAGAGAAGCAAAACACAAAACTAGCTACACAAATAGTCAACACCGTAAGCTCCCCGGCAACGGCGCCAAAAAGTGATTAGGTCGCAGCGGACTCAACCTTTGGAAGAGTGGGCGCTAATACTTTTACCCAATAGTGGTATCGGGGTCAATTTCCACAGGGAGCTAGGAAGGGTGTTGGATATTTGTTTAGCCTAGAAATGCGAGTTTGCTTCTAATTGATCTTCTATCATTTTAGGTTTTTTTTTTTTGTGATTATCAACTACAATTTAACAACTACTAATTATAACTAAATTATGCTAAGATATTAAGTCTAGGTTGTATGCAAGATAGAGAAAGACACTAGGGTCATGGCATTTACCTAGGTGGTCAACTAACGGGTAGAGATTCCTAATACAAGAATGATGATTATGGGGCTTATGATATAACCGTTGCACGATAGCACTCACTCTTACACCTCTTGGTAGAAAGATTAATTTTGCCCAATTGACTCTCTCGAGACCAATTGGGTAGGCTAACAAACCAAGCAACTTAGGGTTCAAGTTGGGTAATTACTCTCTCGAGGTTATACCCGTTAATTGGGACTACCATTCTCATAGGTCCATCCCAATTCCTTGTTGGGTTAATTTTGGAGTCATAGACACTCTTCCTCAAGAAGAGTCAAGACCCACTAAGCTAGACTTAGTGTTTGCAACCACCAAATCCAAGTGAAAACATAAAATTAACCCAAATATCAAACACCCAACATCATTCAAGCATTAAACAATCATACCCATTAATTACCCACACTAGGGTTGAGCCACAACCCTAGCTTATGGGTTTAGCTAGCCATAATAACAACAAAAATTGAAGAAGAAATAGATAAAATGAACATATTAATTAACTAGAATGTAAATCTACAAGAATCCACTTAAAACAAGATGAAAATGCCCAAAATAGGCTAAAACTTTTGTCTCACGAGTGCAGCAGCTCTCTGGTATCTAATTCGTGCCCTAAAAATGGCAAATATTCTATTTATACTAAGTTAAGAAAAACCGGACAAAAATACCCCTGCGGGGTCCGTGCGGTCCGCACGAAGTTGACACGCGGCCGCACTGGGTTGCTTGACTTCTAAGACTTGCCTTCTGAAGATGTTGACGCGGACCGCACAATGATGAAGTGCGGCCGCATGATGACTGGCGCGGACCGCGTGAACTTGTAGTGCGGCCGCATGAGTGGCTTGTGATGTTCTCTGGACTTTTGTGGTGCGGACCGCGTGAACTTGTAGTGTGGCCGCATTGGCTGGAACGGAGAATGCCAACTCTCAGAACTCCTATGGTGCGGCCGCATGACATGATGGTGCGGTCTCACCAAGTTCTGAATATCCTTGCTTTCATGATCTTTGACACTTGAGAAGGTTTCACTCCGTTTCGAGCCAATTTTGACTTTTGTCATCTTGTTGCTCAAACCTGCAATCAAGCGCAACTTATAAGCATTCTGGGTTTATTATATGGCAAATCATACATAAAGCATAGGCAAGTATGGGCATAAAACGTGTTAAAATCACAGTTATCAGCAGCCCGATCCATTTATCGTCGACGACGCTCACTGGGGTGTGCAGACTCCGGGAGGGGCCCCTTACGGCCCAAGCGCAATATCAAGCCATCTCGTGGCATCAAGTCTAGGCCCTCGGCCTCATCTCAGTATCAATATAACACTGCGGCGGCGTGCAACCCGATCCAAAAGTATCCTCACACACAGGCCCTCGGCCTTACTCAGTCAAAAATCACATAAGCCCCTCGGGCAACAGTAAAACATGTTGCTCAGCCCAAAAATAGTATAGGAAATATCATTTCAAGTGTTAAAGCAAAATAAACTTGGCTGAGTTTTGAAAACAGTGGAAAATACATGACTGAGTTCAAGTATAAAATCAAACAGTGAGGAAATATCAACAACCATCCTCGAAGGGGTTCAAATAATTTGCACGAAGCCCAAATATAGCAATCAGCCCAAATTATGATGATAACAAATAAGTTTCAGTCAAATATGCGGTAAAATCATCAATCGGGACGGACCAAGTCACGATCCCCAACAGTAAAAGACCCCACGCTCATCATCCAGCGTGTGTCTCGCCTCAATACAACACTACGATGTGCAATCCGGGGTTTCAAACCCTCAGGATATCATTTACAATCATTACTCACCTCGAACCGGCAAAATCTCTAGCTCACGACGCCTTTGCCCCTCAAATCGGCCTCCACACGTGTCGAATCTATCCAAAACCACAACGAATACGTCACAATATGCCAATAGAACAATACCCAATCGAAGACAATCGAAAAATAGCGAAAATCTCAAATTAGCAAAACCCAAGCCCCGGTCCCACTTCTCGAAAATCAGAAAATTTAACATCAACGGACTCCTTATCTCGCCACGAGTCTATACATACAAAGATTACCAAAATCGAAATCCAAATGACTCCTCAAATCTAATTTGACATATTAAAACTCAAGCCCTAGTTCTTCCCCTTTTTGCTAAGTTTCCATGGATTTCAAGGTCAATTTCACAATAAAATCGTGTTTTTAGTTCATAGGGCTTACCTCCAATCAACCCCAGTCGAAATCCTCTTCAATTCCCGTCCAAAAGCTCTCAAGGATGCCCAAAAATGGTGAAAATAGGGCTTAGCTCGCGGATGAAATATTTATTAAAACCCTTCTGTCCAGTGATAATTTCCTCTATGCGAACGCGAGCCCCTTCTCGCGTTCGTGATGCACAAAATTGCTTCTGACAAAAATACCCTTCGCGAGGTGGTCTAGGCAAAGGTGCCTTGGCTTTTGGCACCAACGGCTCCGGCATGTCAATTATGTGCTCCCTAGATGGGTTCACGGCCTCTTGAGTTTCCACCTCGGCCTCATCAATGTCAATCCTCACATTATTGTTCACCTCATTCTCAACCACATCTTCAAGTACCAAAGGAACATCATTTTCTTGCAACTCAACATCATCATCCACAACTTGCTTATCTTTTGAGGCATGTACATCACCGCCTCTCCCACTTCTTGTTGTAACCGCCATCACATGATTGTTCCCACCCTTAGGTTTCACTACCGTATCACTTGGTAGAGCACCCTTTGGGCGAATATTCAACGATTGAGAAATTTGGCCTAATTGCACTTCCAAATTCCGAATAGAGGTATTGTGGGAAGCCAATTGAGCATCGGAATCTTGGTTCTACTTCATCATTTGTTCGAACATCATTTCTATTCTTCCCATATCATTACCCGAAGAACTAGATCCTTGAGAATGGAGCGGGGGTGGATTGTTCGGTTGTTGGTACATTGGGGGCCTTTGAAAGCCTTGCCTCCGATTGCCTTGGTTTCCATTGTTATTCCAATTTCCTTGACCATTGTTGTTCCAATTGTTGTTGTTACCATTCCAATGCCCTTGGTTGCCTTGATTGTTGTTCCCCCAATTACCGCCTTGGTTGTTGTTGTTCCAATTACCACCACCTTGTTGTTGATTGCCCTAATTACCTTGGGGTCGCCATTGTTGGTTTGAAGAGTTGCCTCTATTGCCTTGATAGTTGTTAACATATTGTACCTCTTCATTTTGCTCATCATAGCCATCATTTTGAAACCCATCACACTCATCATCAAGTTGCTCGGAATTCCCTTGGTTTTGTTGCCTTCTTTGCCTTCTCTTGTTGGTAAGCAAATTAACACTTTCCATAGCATTCACTTGGCGAGGGTTTTGGACTTGTTGCAACTGTGCCTTAGCCAATTGATTCATAGTAGTTGTCAACTCCGCTATAGCCTGCCCATGGTCGTGTAACTCCTTATGCAAATGAATAACCGTAGGGTCACCTTGGGGAACATTGGCTCTACTTTGCTATGCGGAAGATGTATCCGCCATCTCATCAAGAATCTCGCAAGCTTCGTCATAAGACAACTTCATGAAATTACCCCCGGCCAATTGATTGACTATGCACTGATTTGTAGTATTGATGCCCCGATAGAAGGTTTGTTGAATCATCGCCTCGGTCATAACGTTGTTTGGGCATTCTTTCACCATTGTTCTAAACCGCTCCCAAATCTCATGCAAATGTTCCGTGGGTTCTTGCCTGAAAACCAATATCTCATCTCGAAGTGCCGCCATATGCCCAGGTGAGAAAATTTAGCAATAAATTTATCCGCCAACTCATCCCAAGTTGTAATGGACAATCTAATGCCTTTCCCCAGAGTGAGAATGGGAAAAGTCTCAACCTAAGGGCATCTTCGGACACATTCGTCTGCTTGCTACCCCAACATATATCCACGAACCCTTTTAGATGTTTGTAGGCATTTTGATCCACAGCGCCCGTGAAATACCCACGCTGCTCAAGTAAGGTCAACATCACATTAGTTATCTGAAAGTTGCCCGCCCAGATTCTGGGTGGGACAATAGCACTTGCATATCCTTGGTTCGGTAGCACCCGAGGAACCCTTGGAGGTGGCGGAGGAGGGTCTGGAACGTTGTCATTAGCATTGGCCTGGCGGCCTCGTCTTGGTCCGGGAGGTACAAGAGGCACCTCATCCTCTCCAATTTCATCTACCTCCTCCCCCGCAAGCACATTTCCAAGAGGGTCATTAGCATTTAAAGCCATTGGGTACCTGTAGTAATCACACACAAATTAGTAATAAAGAAGGAAAGAAGAACAACACACAAAACCAGCTAAATAGATAGCCAAAACCGTTAGCTCCCCGGCAACGGCGCCAAAAAGTGATCGCTGCCAACTCCGCACCACTAAAAAGTAGCGAGAGAGGGTCGCAATAGCTTTTACCCGATTTTGGGTCGGGATCGAATCCACAGAGAGCTAGGATTGGAGTTGAGTATCTATCTAGTCTAGAATCGTGTAATTGTTCTAAATGTCACTTCCAACATTTTTGGGTTTTCTTTTATAAACTACTATTATAGAACTACTAATTAGAATTGAAACTAGATTACGCTAAGAGATAATTGCTAAGAGTTGTATCTAATGGATTAAGGGGCACTAGGGTAGTGACTTTCACCTAGGTGGCTAATTGACGGGTAATTACTTCTAAAGCTTGATTGACATGATTGGGGAAATATGTATAACCGTTGCACAATTTTACCCACTCTCACACCTCTCGGTAGAGAGAGTGATTTTGCCCAATGGACTCTCTCGAGACCAAATGGATAGGCAAATTAGCTCAAGCAACTAGGGTTCAAGTCGGGTAATTACTCTCTCGAGGTTTAACCCTTTAATTGGGACTATCAATTCTCTTGAGTCCATCCCAATTCCTTGTTGGGTCAATTTTAGAGACTTAGGCTCTCTCTCTCTCAAGAAGAGCCAAGTCAACTTAGCACAAACCAGTGTTTGCAACCACCAATTCATAAATTAAACCATAAAATTGACCCAAATACAAATACCCATAGTCAATCTAACCTTAAATCACAACACCCAGCAATTACCCACACTAGGGTTGAGCCACAACCCTAGCTAATGGGTTTAGCTACTCATGCTTGAACTAGAAAATAGAGAAATAGATGAAGAAGAAGACATATTAATTAAACACTAAAGTAAAAATACAAGAATCTATCGTTGAAACTAGGCTAAGATGCCAAAAATGGCTACAGATGATGTTCTCACGAGCGTAGCTGCTAAAATAAACTAACTGATGCCCTAAAAATGGAAAAAGGTTCTATTTATACTAAGTTGGAAAAACTGGACAAAAATGCCCTTGCGGGGTTAGTGCGGGCCGCACAAAATGGACTGCGGCCGCACTAGGCTCTTGGACTTGCAATCTTGGCTCTCTGTACTCAGGCTCCACGGACCGCACAGAATGGACCGCGGCCGCGAAGGTCTCTAATGCGATCCGCACAAATATGACCGCGGACTGTGCAGCTTGAACGATGGCAATTTTCACCTTTCTGAACTTCTCTTCCGCGGACCACACATAACGGTAGTGCGGCCGCGGAGCCTTCACCGTGGACCGCACATAATGGAATGCGGCCGCGTTGCTTGAAGCCTTGATTTCTGACTCTCTGAATCTCTCTAGTGCAGACCGCACAAAGAGTAGTGCGGCCGCACTAGGCCTGTTCTCCTGAGTTTTGCCTTGTTTTAGGTACTTGAGCAGGTTTCACTCCTTTTGACCGATCTTTGACTTATCGTCACTTTGTCGATCAAACTTGCAATCAAGCACAACTTATGAGCCTCTTGGGACTATTTTGTAACAATTTATAATCAAAGCGTAAGCAAGAAGGAGGATAAAACACGTCAAAATCCCTAGTTATCACATTCCCCCTAGTGTTCGAATGCGAAGAATGCAAATTTGAACACTGGACGTTTTGCACCTTCGAGGGCTCCACTAATGAATTGCTAGATAATCTTCAGTTCTGTAACAAACTTCACTTCCCCTTACGAATTTATGCTATCGATCCAAAGACTATCTAACAATCCCCTAATGGTTTGCACATCTGAATGGTCGGGTAACCTTTGTTCGATAGCAAACTTAACTTTCCAGTAGGAATTTTGCTATCGAGCGAAAGATTATCTAACCATCCACGTAGTTCTTCGCTTGTGTGCCTTGTTATTAAAAGGTCTTATTGGTGCTGTTGAAACTTTTCTTCGTAGTATGCTTTCCGTTGCTGCCTCGTTATAAACCTTTCTAGAAAAACCCGATTGGGACAAAAACTGCACAAAGGGAAAAAAAGTGCAGCACCTACTTTCAATACCAGTGATGTTTGTCAGCAATAATATCTCTTGAGGTGCGCCACATTCCAATTGCTTGGAAACTTTTCTCCATCCCGATTCTCCGACTCGTATGAACCTTTCCCGGTGACAGCTTAAACCCTGTAAGGGCCTTCCCATGTTGGACCTAGCTTCCCTGCGTTGAGTTCCCCGGTGTTTTGAGTTACTTTCCTTAGAACGAAGTCTCCCACTTTGAAATAACGGAGGTTGGCTCTTCGATTGTAATATCTTTTAATTATCTTCTTTTGGGATGCCATTCTTATATGCGCCAAGTCCCTACGCTCATCGAGTAGCTCTAAGTTGACTAACATTGTTTCATTGTTTGTCTCTTCACGTGCCTGGAAATATCCCAAGGTAGGCTCCCTTACTTCCACCGGGATTAAGGCTTCTGCTCCGTACACAAGGGAGAAAGGAGTTTCTCCTATGCTCGATTTGGCCGTTGTTCAGTACACCCATAGCACTCTAGGCAGTTCCTCAGGCCATTTACCTTTAGCTGCTTCCAACCTTTTTTTAAGATTTTGTATAATCACTTTGTTCGTTGATTCCGCTTGACCATTTGCGCTTGGATGGTAGGGAGAAGATGTGATTATTTTGATATTCAAGTCTTCAAAGAACTTTGTGATCTTTGCGCCTATAAACTGTGGCCCGTTATCGCAGGCTATCTCTATTGGTATTCCAAATCTGTAAATTATGTTTTCCCACAAGAAATCCACCACCTCACATTCGCCGATCTTCTGATAAGGATCTGCTTCAACCCACTTAGAAAAAATAGTCAGTAAATTAAAAAAAATCTTACCTTACCTTGGGCCGGCGACAGTGGTCCGATAATATCCATTCCCCACTTCATGAACGGCTATGGAGACAGAATTGAGTGTAATGGTTCTACTGGTGGATGTACTAGTGGTGCATATCGTTGACATTTATCGCATTTTTGCACGAAAGCTTTGGCGTCTTGTTCCATTCGGGGCCAATAGTATCCTGTCCTTACTAGTTTTAGTACTAAGGAGTCTGCACCCAAATGATCTCCACATATCCCTTCGTGGACTTCTCGCATAACATAATTAGCTTTGGAGGCTCCCAAGCATCGGGCCAGCGGGCCTTGGAAATATTTCCTGTATAGTTGGCCTCCTTTGAAGCTATATCGTGCTGCTTTGGCGCATAGCGCCAAGGATGCCTTGGAGTCTTCGGGAAACTTCCCGTGTTCGAGATAATCAATGATCTCATTCCTCTAGTCCCAGACCAAATTAGTCGTATGCACTTCACAATAGCTATCTGCATCCAGAACTGAGTGCATGAGTTGTACTACCGTCCCGGAATCCGATCCCTTCATTTATGTTGATGAACCGAGGTTAGCTAATACATCCGCTTCTGCATTTTCTTCCCTCGAAATATGCGTAATTGACCACTCCCGGAGTCGAGCAAGCAGAGCTTGAACCTTCACTACGTATTGTTGCATGCACTCGTCTTTGGTTTCGAAGATCCCATAGACCTAATTTACCACCAGCAGTGAGTCGTATTTGATTTCTATGACCTCGGAATCTAGTCCCCGGGCCAATTCGAGTCCTGTAATCAAATCTTCATACTCTGCTTCATTGTTAGTCAAAGGAACCGTTCTTATGGCATGCCTTAGAGTTTCCCCTGAAGGCATGGTTAGCACAATGCCAAGCTTGGACCCCTTCACGTTGGAAGCTCCATCCCTAAATAAGGTCAAAACTCTCGATGTCGATTCTGACACCATCACTGCTTCTTTGGTTGCCAGAGGCAGCAATCGTCGGACTGAAATCGGCCAAAACTTGTGACATAATCGTAGTCCCGGGTTTATACTATAGGTCAAATTCACTCATTTCGACGGCCTATTTTGGACAACCTACCCGAGAGTTTGGGTTTATGAAGGATATTCCGCAGGGGAAAGATGGTCACCATAGTTATCAGGTGACATTGGAAGTAAGGCCTCAGCTTTCGAGTGGCGACTACGAGAGATAAGGCGAGCTTTTCCAGATGCAGGTAGCGAGTTTTTATTCCCGTGAAAATGCTACTAACGTAATAAATGGGAGATGCGTACCTTTGTCCTCACGGACTAAAATGGCGCTTACCGCTACCTCCGAGACTGCTAGATATATTAACAGTTTTTTCCTTCCTCCGGCTTTGATAATAATGGAGGTCTCGAGAAGTATCTTTTCAAATACCTTAAAGCCTGCTGGCATTCCGGGGTCCATCCGAAGTTGTTCTTCTTTTTAAGTAATGCGAAGAAACGGTGGCATTTTTCTAATGACCGGGAAATGAACCTGCTCAAAGTGGCCAATCTCTCTATGAGCCTTTGAACCTCCTTGATGCTTGACAGCTGGTCCGGGATGTCTTTGATTTTATCGGGGTTTACCTCAATCCCTTTTTATGACTCCAGAATCCTAGGAATTTGCTGGAGCTGACCTTGAACGCGCACTTCTCGGGATTAAGAAAAATATCATGCTTTCTTAGGATGTCAAAAATTTCTTGCAAGTGCTTAAGATGGTCACCTGTGTTCAAAGACTTAACATGCATATCATCTATATAAACTTCCATGGTTTTCCATATCTGTTTTTCAAACATCTTATTTACGAGCCGTTGATAAGTGGCTCCGGCATTCTTTAGCCCGAAGGGCATCACATTATAGCAATATGTGCCGAAATTCGTTATGAACGAAGTCATTTCCTGATCCTCCGAGTTCATCTTAATTTGGTTGTACCTGGAGTAGGCATCGAGGAAACTCATTAACTCGTGCCCGGCTGTTGCATCAATCATTTACGCAATCTCCTCCGTTGTGGACTTCGTTGCGTCCGTCTCTTCTGGTACTTGGGAATATCTCGGCACCTGATAAGATTTCGATGCCTCTTCCCCCTGGTTGACTTCACTTGATTCGGGTTTAGGCACCGGTTCCTCTAATTGCTATGACGCATGCTCCTTCCCTTTGCTACTCGAGACTAAAATCTTCAGCTGCCCATTCATCCAGAACAGCCGGGAGTTACATCCTCTCCTTCTGGAAACGGGTTAGGAATTCCTGCACCTTTCTGGTCCCGGCATGAGCCTTCATATAAGAATCTGCGAGCATCTCAAAGGAATCTATGGAATGCTCGAGTAATAACGAATACCACGTCAAGGCTCCCCTCGTAAGAGTCTCTCCGAATTTTTTCAGCAAAACAGATTCGATCTCGTGGGGAGCTAAATCGTTCCCCTTCACCGCCATTGTGTATGTGACAATATGCTCATGAGGGTCCAAAGTCCCATCATATTTTGGCACGTCGGGCATTTTAAACTGATTCGGGATCAATTCTGGTGTCGCTCTTGGTTTGCACGGCAACTGAGTGCACTTCTTTAAGACCGGTCCTTTCAGGACCGGTGGTGCACTCGGGATTTGGTCCATACGGGCATTTACTTCCCTCATAAACCATAAGATTTCGTTTTTAAAGGGATCACTCTCGTTGTTATGACCGGATCCGCTCCCCCCAGCCCCGTCGAAGCCGACCTCGCCACTCGGGGTGTTGTTGTTGATCCTCTACGTTGTTTGATTTGCGGGAGCACCGGGAGGAACTGGATCTCGTCCGTTCGCGTTATTGGAAGCACCCGATAACGACTGTTTTAGTTATGTCATAACCTTATCCTGCCGTGTGAGATGGCCTAAAATGACCTCTTGTTGCTCCTGCAGGACCCTTACTGCGTCAACAACATGCTCCTCTTCAGCATCATCGGGGGTCGCCTCCCGAACATGACGCGGGTACCGTATGCCGTGGATCGGCATGGCATCGCTCCTCTCATTGCGGGTATCACTGATTGAATCCTCGCGCTGAGGCTGGTCTCCTTGGACCTCAATATTGTGTGTGTTGTCAAGATCATTATCTGCCATTTTATGTGATTTTTTGCTAAGAACAAGTAATCAAAATACGTTAGTAAAAGAGGCAAAGACAAACTTAATTTACACGACTATCTAGGCCCCACGGTGGGCGCCAAACTGTTTACCCGTAAAATAATATAGTTAAATTTATACGTAGTGTCTAGACCAGTGAATTAATTTGATCCTGAAATAATAGGAGAATTGAATAAATATGCAATACTTAGTCTTGAGATGAAGATGAAATAGCAGAAATAATAGTTTCGGGAGCATGGCTTCCGGGTACAACAACAATGAAATCAAAAAGCAAGAAGATGAAATTGTATAAAGCTTTGAGCAGATTATAGCGTAAGTTTGCCAGAAAATTAGTGTCATTTACAATAATAATAGAGCTCACTATTTATAGTTGTACCTAGGGAACAAGGTCTTAGGATCATGCCCCTCTTTAATGTAAATTATGAGGGTCATTGAAGAATGTGCAACGGCGGGCACGAATGACAAATTCTAAATAACGGGCAGTGTACTAAATGCTATAAAATATTCTCCATTAAATGCTACAGGGTGGTAGGCATTTATTGCATCTTTATGATCATCATTCTTTCCGGTAACAGATGGAACAGTTGTCTTTGGTTTTAGCTATCCTCTGCCTTCGACTCCTCGTGTCACTCTTTTACGCATCACCTAACATAATATATTTTACCCTATACAAATTGTAGTGTCCAGATTATTTGGCGCACTTGCAGATTTATTGATTTCACGGGGTATCTTTTGTTATTGCTATTCCACTATAGAGAAAATGATTCAATATAACCCTTTATAATTTAAATAGAAAAAAAATATAATTTTGTAGAATTTGTTTTTGTTTCCAAGTGTATTACGTATAAAATAGATTTTTTTGAGAGATTTAACATAAATTTTTTTTTAAAAAAAAGAGAAAAGGTGATGAACCACAAAATCAACTTACCCGCAACATTCTTGGTTCTATCGGCATAGTTAATTTTGTTGTTGAATTATTTGAAGTCTGTTAAGTCAAACGTGACAGAGGCAAAAAGGCATTAAGTAACTTTGTCGACATGTATATGTATTGTTCTTTTGTTATTAATATTATAAAGGGAGTAATGTTTTCGTGGAAGAAATACTTGACCCAATCAAAATGGTTTATTTGTGAACCAGTCAATTATGTTTTCTTCGATCAGGTGTGTTTATGGGTTGGAAATTCTAAATTAGTAAATTTTACATATTTAATCAATTTTTTAAGATAATTACAGCATTTGAATCAAAATTAGAATTTAGCGGAACTCGTAAGTTACACTCAAGTTCCGCCTCTATATTTTTTCCTCATGAAACCCTACAACCCCGTCCCCACATACCACCCTCTCTCAAATATTCTGACTTTATTTATTGGTATTGAATAAATAATAATTCCAAAATAAAGGTTAGGAATAAGTTAGTATATCAATTCAAGTTCATACTCTTGAAAGATGACAAAACTATATTTATTCAAGGCAAAAATAAGTTTTGTGTAGTGCATAGATTTCTTAGGCCATCAAGTTAAGTTGATTCATGGAACTTTTTATAACAATTAATATGTAACTTGAAAAATCGAATAGTAACTTGTGATAACTAGTTAAATTATAGTGATTAGAACGTTATTCAGGTAAAAGAAGAAAGAGAGTAACAACGAGAAAATTATGTGCCAACACTACTAGAAATTTGGGAAAAATCGTCCAAAAAAACCGACCAAAGTTGGTCTGTAATGGCCAATAGCCGTCCAAAACGCAATCATTAACGTGTGGTCGGTATTTTGAAGGTCGGAAGGGCATACCGACCAAAGTTTGTCGAAAATTATTAAATTCAAAAAAAAAAAATTGCCGAAAAAATCGACCAAAGTTGGTCGGAAAATGGTCCGTATTTTAATTATATAATTAAAAAAATGCACCATTTGGGAATCGAACCGAGGTCTGTACTGTAGCTGGATACCATTCTACCACTAGCCCATTGGTGCATTTTATTTTAAGACTGTCTTTTATTTTATGGGAAACTTACACAAATGTCCCAAATAAATCTCAACTTACCAACCTCTAGCCATTAGTCATAGATTTACTAAAACTGGCCAACAAAAATTGAAAAACCAAATAATAGGGTTCTTTCTCTCAAAGAATCACATGCAAAAATCACCTTTCATATTTTTAAACATGATTAGCAACATTAGATACAAGACGGAAAGGAAATTTCATGGACGGGGTAGCAAATAAGGTGATGAAATACAAAAATCTATACAATATTCCAAAAATTTAAACAAAAAAGGAACTTTTTCAATGGGTATAGTTGAAATTCATTGAAAATATATAGATAAGTCAATATACAAAATTTGAGGAAGATTGGAGGTGATTTGACTGGTATTGCATCAAAATTCGTAATTAAATCGAGTTCAAAAAAGTCTTCTGCGACACATGTATCAAACATGTATCACGCATGTATCTCACACACAGGTATACATGGATATACATGCGATACACAATTGATACATATGTGATACACAAATGATACACAGTGCGATACACATATCATTTTTTTCATGTTCAGCTTCTACTTCGAATTTTCAATTCAAACTACCTCAAAACTTCACCAAATCCTCCCAAAACTGAGATTCAAGCTCCTTAAGTTGTGCCCAATCTATTCTAGTAACACCCACTCAAAACAAAGCAAAAATTTAATATTTTTTTGCTACAAATAGATAATTGGCTAATTTGGCTAATATTAGTAATATTTTATTAATTGGCCAATTTTAGTAATGAGTTACTTATAAATGGACATAGCTGGTAATTTTTCTTATTTTATTTATACTCTTTAATTGTATTTTTGCACGAAAATAACCGACCAAGTTGGTCGGTTTTATTAAAAAATAAAATTACCGACCGAATTTGATCGGTTTTTTAAAATGACCGGCCGAATTAACCGACCGATTTCGGTCGGGTTTTTTAATATTAATTTTAATTTATTTTAAATAAAAAACCGACCAAAGTTGGTCGGTTTTTTGAAAAATAAATTTCACGGGACTCAAAAATAGTTTCCCGCATTTTGCGCTAAAGAAAACCGCAAAGTTGGTCGGTTTCGTAAAAAAAATTAATAAATAAATTATTTTGAAAAACCGACCAACTTTGGTCGTTTTTTGGCCGGTTTTTTGGCCGATCAAAATTGATCGGTCAACCGTGGTCGATTTTTACCGAATTTCAAGTAGTGCAATTCCATCAGAAATATTTTAAGTATTATACCTTTCATGTATGTAAATATACCTCGTACAGTTTATGAATTTGGTGCAGAAGGCATTCAATGTATATCTATCTTTGTTCTTCAATATTTCAACGTATGAATATAATGCAATTACGTAGCTTCGCACAAATTTTGTGACTGTTGTGTGTTACTTCGTACTTTGCGTTTATTGGGAGAAAAGTGATGCAATAAATAGAGATGCTGAAGTCTAAAGCAATATGGCAGTGATGCTATATATATAAATATAAATTAAGAAAAAAGTCTACAACAGTACTATTAGTGATAAATCAAATTGACTTGTAATTATACTCCTATAATTTGATTTGTAATTAAATGGAGCTAAAAGATATTTGGCATAAATATTAGCCTTTTGCTTTCTTCTTGGGTGGAATTACATATTCATTGCCACACTTTTTTACCCACAAGGTTGGGAAAAAATTATTGTTGATTTTCTTTTACTGCCAAAAAGGCTGAACAGTACAACATGCATCAACAATTTGCTGGTGAAGAAGTAGTTTGCCATATAAGATCTATGATTCTATTATATAAACTATTGTGGGTAGAGCATGATTGGAGTGGCTAATCGGGCCGTTTAACACTATTTTCAGGACGCAGACGATTCCAGAATAATGGAGATGGAGTACGATGATACCGCTCTACAAGAATAAAGGTGATATCAAGAATTGTAACAATTATAGGGATATCAAGTTACTAAGTTATACCATGAAAGTCAGGGAGAGGGTAGTGGAAGTGAAGGTGAGGAGATCAATGTCTATATCCGATAACCAGTTTGACTTCATGCCTGGTCGTTCTACTAGGGAAGCTATCCATCTTATTAGGAGGTTGGTTGAACTGTATATGGACAGAAAGAAGGATTTGCACATGGTGTTTATTGACCTAGAAAAAGCATATGACAAGGTCCCTAGGGAAGTTCATTGGAGATGCCTGGAGGTGAAAGGTGTTCCGGTAGCTTATATTAGGGTGATCAAGGACATGTATGATGGAGCTAAGACTCGTGTTAGGACTGCGGGCGGCGACTCAGAGCATTTTCCGGTTGTTATGGGGTTACATCAAGGATCTGCGCTCATCCCATTCTTATTTGCTATGGCGATGGACGCACTGACACACCATATCCAATGGGAGGTGCCATGGTGTGTGTTATTCGCTGATGACATAGTTCTGATCGATGAGACGCGAGGCGGTATTAACAAGAGGTTGGAGGTTTGGAGACAGACCCTCGAGTCTAAATGTTTCAAGTTGAGAAGGACTAAGACAGAATACGTGGAGTGCAAGTTGAGTTGTGTATCAGGAGAAGGGGATATGGACGTGAGGCTTGCCTCTCAAGTCATCCCCAAGGGGATGGGGAGATTGATGAGGATGTCACACACCATATAGGGGTGGGGTGGATGAAATGGAGGCTAGCATCTGGCGTCTTGTGTGATAGGAAGGTGCCTCCGAAACTAAAAGGTAAGTTCTACAGAGCGGTGGTTAGACCGCCCATGTTGTATGGTGAAAAGTGTTGGCCAGTCAAGAATTCACATATCCAGAAGATAAAAGTGGAAGAAATGAGGATGTTGAGATGGATTTGTGGGCACACTAGCCTAGATAGGATTAGGAATGAAAATATCCGAGTGAAGGTGGGCGTGGCTTCCATGGAAGACAAGATGCAGGAAGCTAGGGTTATATGGTTCGGGCACGTGCGGAGGAGAAGCATGTATGCCCCAGTAAGGAGGTGTGAACGGCTTGCCTTGACGGGTATGAGTAGAGGTAGATGACGGCCTAAGAAGCATTGGAGAGAGGTGATCAGGCAGGACATGGTGCGGCTTCAGATTTCCGAGGGCATGGCCCTTGATAAGAAGTTGTGGAGGTCGAGCATTAAGGTTGTAGGATAGGAGGTAGGAGGCTAGTCTGATAGTGTTGTGTCTTAGGCTGCTAGTAGCTCCTGTGTGTCCATATTAGTTCAACCCTGGTTACAGGTTAGGTTGTAGGAGGCTAGTTTGATAGTGTTTTGTCTTAGGATGCTAGTGGCTCTTGTTGTGTCATTATTACTTCCATTATGTTTGTAGTGATATGCTCTTTGTTACTGCTTATTTTTATTGCTTTTCTTTATGCTGTCTGGTTATCACGTTGTTGGTGTTATCATTCTAACTTCCTTTAAAGGTACAGCTTCACCGTCCTTTACCAACGTCATGAGCCGAGGTTCTATCAGAAACAACCTCTCTAAGGTTTGCATACACACTACCCTCTCCGGACTCCACTTGTGGAATTCCGCTAGGTCGTTGTTGTAATCAATATCTTTTTAGGTATTTATAATTGTGATCTGTTTTCTAGAGCCATGAGGCCGGGGTATTTGCCCATATACTTATTTGTGGGGCTGCCTATCCACATTGCAGAAAAATTTGTAAAATTTAACATTAGGATCTGAAGTAGTTCTATGACTTTATCTCTTTAATGTAACTTCAGAAATCAATTCTTAAGTTTTTCTATTTTCAAATGCAAATTTTGAAATTTCAAATCGTAAGTAGTTCAATCTCTTCAATCCAACTTCAGAAATCCAATCTTAACTTCTTTTATCTTTCAAATGCAACTTCAGAAATTCGAATCTTAAGTAGTTCAATCTGTCTAATGCATCTTCAGAAATTAAATCCTAAGTTCTTCTATCTTTCAAATGCAACTTCAAAAAATTCAATCTTATATAGTTCAATACCTTCAATGCAACTTCAGAAATCGAAAGTTCTGAAACATAAACTTGTTCTTCGAATTTCGACAATCTAATATACGATTATGCCCAAATCTACTCCAAATGAGCTCAAATTTGATGCATAATATTCAAATATCATAAAGAACAAACCTCAATCATCAAATTGTCAAAACAACAGCAAATCAAACAAACTCATTTTGCAACTACGAATAGGAATAAGAAAGTCTAAGCGCAACCTACAATAGTGTTTTGCAACGAAGAAGAAGAAGACAAACGGCTCTTGGATACATATAACATGAATACAAAGAAGAAGAATCCAGTACTAAAGCTCCTAGATATATGTAACACGAATACAAAGAAGAAGAAAGTAACATAAAAAAAGTGTATATATCTGAAGTTACCAATAAATTGGGTGTCAGTTAATTTTTTTTTTAAAAGTGAGCAAGTTAAATGGAGAATAGGATGCCCCATGAAACTTTTACCATGAGGCCGGTTTGGATTTTATAAAGGGAATTACCAATTATGTCCACCCATAAATAACTTATTATAAAAATTGACCAATTCATAAAATATTACCAATATTAGTTAATTAGCTATTTATAGCCAAAAAAGGTTAAATTTTTATTTTATTTTGAGTGGGTATTACCGGAATATATTGGGTACATATTAAAGAGTTTGAATCTCAGTTTTGGGATGATTTCATGGAGTATTGAGGCGGTTTGAATTGAAAATTCGAAGTAAAAGATGATCATGAAAAAAATATGATATGTGTATTACACTGTCTATCATTTGTGTATCAAATATGTATCACATGGATTACTTGTGTATGAGCCACATACATGATACAATTCCACCTTTGTCATATATTCCATACATCACACTAGATAGATATCATATTCATGGAATACGATTCACTTTCAAGATGCCTTGGCGATCAGAACATATATGGATAGAACTTATAACGGGGTCTCGAAAAATAAGTAATTTCTGCTGGGCCTTTATCCTTTTTTTTAGGTTCATTAGGCTTCTTATTAGTTGGAACTTCCAGTTATCTTGGTAGAAATTTGATATCTTTTTTTCCGCCTCAGCAAATCATTTTCGATACATGTGTCGCAGGAGAATATTTTAAACTCGATTTTAACTATGAATTTTGATACCAAACAGTCCAAATGACCTCCAATCCTGCTCAAATTTCGTATATTGACTCATCTATATGTCTTCAACAAATTTCAACCATACCCATTGAAAAAAAACTTCTTTTTTCTTAATTTTTTAATATTGTACATCATTGGTAACAAATTTTAACTCCAAACAAGTCTAACTCACCTTTAAACTTCGCCAATTTTGTATTGCCCCATTTATATGTTTTCAAATCACAACAATACACATTGATTTTCTTTTGTTGCCTATGTTTGTTTGAATATTGTATATCATTAGTAATTATTTTGTTTGTTTTAGATAGCATAACTAAAATGGCTAGTTGTTAGTAAATAGTATTTTTTTATTACATTCCTGTAAAATCCCCTTTTAGAAATGAAAATGGCACCAAGTGACAACACATAATATGAATTGATAATATTTTAGCCTTATATTAGGTTTGGCAAAGATAGACCCAAACAATTGGCATTATATAGCTAAATCCTAAAAAACTACTCTCTTATATATTTTCTCTCAAACAATTGGCCCAAACCGTCTGCTGCCCCCCCTCCCCTTTCGCCGCGCACTTCTCTTCTTGTTGACTACTTCCCTCCCCCATTCTCTCCTTGTATTTCTTCTTCTATCTCTTCTCTTTCGCTCTCATAGTTTAGCAAAAAATTTTGCAAATTATGCAAAAAAATCAGTAGGATGAAAATGTAGGGTTGATCTCACATCAGAGAAAATCAGAACCAAAAACTAAGAGAGAAAAAATATATTTCAACTTTGTTTTTTTTGGGTTGTATTGAACGAGTGGGTGTGATTAAAATTGGTTGAAAATATTTAAACGAGGCTTTATACAAAATTTGAGCAAGATTAAAAGTGATTTAAACTGGTTTCAGGTAAAAAATCAGACCTAAAAATCCAATTGCGACATGTGTATATCATGTTGTATATCGTGTACATCAGTAGGTTTTTAAAAACATCTGTGTATATCACTTTGTATATCGTGTATACAACACAATTTTTTTATGGACGCCCGTGTATATCACATTGTATATCGTATATATAACACAAATGTTGATGGATATACATAGATACACATGATATACATGATATATCACTAATGTACATAGAGATATACACGGGATACAATAGGGGATACACATGCGGAGTCGTCTTGAACTTGAGTTTTCAATTTGAAATGTGTTGTACAAAGAAGGAATATTAAATTTTTAATAAACTTTTTTGATATACACATTATTATTATGTTATACACCGTGATATACAAATAATATAATTATTATTGTGTTATATATATTTGGATATACAGATAAAAAAAACTAGAAAAGTAATTAAAAAATATTTGGGAGTTTTTCCGGATACTACTGAAGGAAACGGAACCTAATTTCTAGGATGATGGTTGCTAAGAGAGAAGAGAGAGGGTTTTAAATATTTTTTGCTATTTTTAAGGAAAATAATTTTAATGGGGCTTATTTTTAGAATGGTGGTTGAACTATTAGAAGAGATAGAATAACTTTAGGCTACCATATACCAAATCTTAAAACGTTAATTTTTTTATGTCAATTATTGGACCTAGTTGTCATGCCATGCCAAATCCCCTTGTGTTGCATTTTAGAAGACAACCCAATAGTTTTTTAGCCCAATAAAATGTGAAGGTATGTATCCAAATAATATGGGCCATACGCAATATGCTTTTTGGGTCCTAAGCAGTGGACCTGCTTTGGTCAGTATTCTAGTCCAAACACATGCCTACTTTGACAGGGAAAAGAAAAAGGAGTCTTTACGCTAATAGCCAGTTATATTCACTGTTTACTTTTCATAGCCAATATACATAGATTACATATTAACTATACACAGTTATCCAAATATTATACAGAAAACTACCAGCTATGTCCATTTATAAGCAGCTTATAACAAAAATTGGTCAATTCACTAAATATTACTAATATTAGTCAAATGTTACCAATATTAGCCAATTAGCTATTCATAGCAAAAAAAGGTTAAATTTTTGCTTTCTATTGAGTGAGTGTTATGAGAATAGATATGGTACATCTTAAAGAGTTTGAATCTCGATGTTGAGATGATTTAGCGGAGTTTTTAGGTGGTTTGAATTGAAAATTCGAATTAGAAAAAATAATATGTGTATTACACTGTGTATCATATTTGCATCAAATGTGTATCACATGTATATCCATGTATACCTCTCTGTGTGATACGTGTTTGATACATGTGTCCCAGAAGAATTTTTTAAACTCGATTTTAACTACGAATCTTGATACCAAATCAGTCCAAACCACCTCCAATCTTCCTCAAAATTTGTATATTGTCTCGTATATATATTTTCAATGAATTTCAACTACCACTGAAAATCCTTTTTTGCTTAGACTTTTGGGTCTTGTATATATATTTTTCTTGTATTTCATCATCTTATTTGCTATCTTATCCAGAAAATTTCCTTTCTGTCTTGCACCTAATATTGTTGATGGTGCTTCAAAATATGGAAGGAGCTCTTTGTGTGTGATTCTTGGAGAGAAAAAATCTTATTTGTTTGGATTTTTAATTTTTATACGTGCTTGACTAGTTTTGGTAAGTCTATGATTAATGGTTTGAGGTTGGTAAATTGTAAGTTATTTAGGACATTTTTGTAAGATTCCCTATATATATATATATATATATATATATGTCCGTCTTTTATAATTTAAGTGGTTGAATGAATGACTATTTAGGTTATATCTACAAAGAAGAAAGAATCATTTTAAGAGATAATTTCAGAGACCTCCCTCCAGGTTTGATTTGATAACACTCACCTCCTTGTGGTTTGCAATATCACGCATACCTCCCTTATTTTGATTTTTTTCTAACATTTGTTTTAACCTATTTATTATTAATGTAAGAGAATTACTAAATGACTAATTTATCCTTTTAAATTTTTGATTGGTTGATTAACTTACTGAATATCTTCTTTAAGCTATTTCTTTATAATAACCTAATTCTTTTTCCATGAACTGCTGCCATTAGAGCTTATTATGTTTTACAATCCCAAAATTTTGCTAGATCCGGCCAGTTTGTCACCTCCAAATATTTTTCTATCTCATGGGTTTATTTAATCTCTTGTTGTTTTTAATTTATTCATTTATTTTCCGTGAAAGTAATTTACAAAATCAAGTCATCAAAAGCATATGGTATTAGAAAAGGGATTTTGCAACGAGGAATATCAAAAGTTTTAATAAAGCATGTGTGATGACCCGATAGGTCATCTCATGTTTTAGAACTAAGTTCTATGTTTCGAAGCCTTAAATATCTTATTTTATTCTTCCTTGACTTGTGTGCGCGGTCCGGATCTTTTCCCGGAAGGCTTATATGTTAAAAACTGAGAAAAATAAGAATTTTTGCTCTTAAAAGTTAAATTAAGTTGACTTTGGTCAATATTTTGAGCAAACGGACCCGGATCCGTATTTTTACGGTCCCGGTGGGTCCGTATTGTAATTTAGGACATGGGCGTATGTCCGGAATCGAATTTCGAGGTCCCTAGCTCGATATATATGAATTTTTGTTGAAATTGAAAGTCTGAAATTTTAATGGTATTTAAGAATTGATTGATGTTTGGTCTTGTTAATACCGGGCCCGTATTTTGGTTCCGGAGCTCGGTACATGTCCATTATAATATTTATGACTTTTCTGCGAAATTTGGTGAGAAACAGAGTTAGTTTGACGTGATTCGGACGTCAGGTTGAGAAAATAGAAGTTTTGAAGTTTTCTTAAAAATCTCATTTGATTTGGTTTTCAATTCGTCGTTCTATGTGTTATTTTGTAGAATTGATCGCGCGAGCAAGTTCGTATGATGTTTTAGGACTTGTATGCATGTTTGGTTTGGAGCCCCGAGGGCTCGGGTGAGTTTCGGATAAGCTACAGAGTGTTTTGAACTTAGAAATCATAGCAGTAGGTGTATCAGATCTGCAGACTTCGCATTTGCGAGGTCTGGCTCGCAAATGCGAGCCTCGCAATTGCGAAGAGACCATCGCATTTGCGAGCAGTGGGGCTGGGGGAGGACCTTAGCATTTGCGAAGTTATGATCGCATTTGCGATCCTGGCTGTTCGCATTTGCGAACGCTGGGTCGCATTTGCGAGGTCAGCAGGTTCAACCATTCTTCGCATTTGCAAAGCCTTTTCGCATTTGCGGGGTTCATATTTGCAAACCCCAGGTCGCAAATGCGATACCTGCAACTGACCAAATAGTTAGAAAAATGGGATTTTCACTCATTCTTCAAATTTTCAAAATAAGAAAACCCTAGGGGCGATTTTTCCAAGACTTTTTGTTCCCCAAATCATTGGTAAGTGATTCTAACCCATTTTCTTTCAATCTTTCATTACATTTCACAAATCTTTAACCTAAAATCTAGTGTTTTCATGGTAAAAATTTGGGGGTTTGGGTAGAATTAGGGATTTTTGAGAAATTGGGATTTAGACCTCAAATTGGGGTCGGATTCTAAAATAAATTACATAACCATGCTCGGGGGTGAATGGGTAATCGAGTTATGGTCCGAATTTCGGGTTTGAACCAAGCGGGACCGGAAGTTGACTTTTGTTGACCTTTTCAATAATGACTTAAATTGAATCTTTTGCTATTGTGGGTGATTCCTAAGGCTTATTTTGAATCGTTCCGTTGGTAATTTGCTAGATATCGTTGGTTCGGAGGCTAGTTTGAAAGGCAAAGCCGTGGTTGAGCTTTGAGTGGCCTTTGGAGCGAGGTAAGTGTTGTGTCTAACCTTGACTTGAGGGAATTAGGAACCCTCGGACTATGTGCTATGTGAATTTGTTGTGAGCGGCATATATGCGAGGTGACGAGTGCTTATACGCCTCTGAATTATCTGTTTTTCCTGATTTACCGCTTTTCCTTAATTATTTCCTTTCATGTCTTATCTGTTACATGCTCTATATGCTTTCCATGCTTAATTGCTACTTGTTGTTCAATATCTTCTCCTGTTCACGATGTTAGTTCTTCCATGGTTTCGTGACTCCCTGTTATTATTTTAAGCTGACTTACTTGCACCTACTAATTGTTGATTACTGGATTGATCTCGCTATTTAGTATTACTTGTGTAGATTTCTTTACTGTACAAGTTCCCTTGGCTTTAGTTTGGTATTTATCGACCGTAAAGGCTTTGTGGTAGAACTATTGATTTGATTGTGCTTGTGTATTTGGTGTTGATATGGTGGGATCGGGCTGCACGCCGCAGCAGGTGTAATAAGGGTGGATTGTTATGGTGGAATACGGGTGAATATGTTCTATACGGTAGGATCGGGTTGCATGCCGTAACATGAGGAATAAGGGTGGATTGATATGGTAAAATAAGGGTGATTTATGATACTGTGTAGATATATGGTGGGATCGGGTTGCGTGCCACAACATATTTACATATATTATCTCTGTTATTGATGCTATTTCGGTGGAATAAGGGAGAATTTGTGTTGTCGGGTGGGATCGGGTTGCGCGCCGCATCAACCTATATGTTTCCATTTCTTGAGATGTGTTGGCTTTCCGATATTTGCATTTGAACTGTTAAACATTGGTAATTCTGGACTACGCTGGTTTATTCTTGAGGCTGTGGTTATCATTTTTAGTTGACTGTTTAACTCTGTTCAGTATTGCTATTATTCTGTCATTATTATATACACTGCGTACAGGTTATAGTGTAGGTGACCCGCCTTAGCCTCGTCAGTACTTCGTCGGGGTTAGGCTTAGTACTTACCAGTACATGGGGTCGGTTGTACTTGTACTACACTCTGCACACTGTGCAGATTTTGGAGTCGGTCCCAGCGGTGGCTACTAGAGAGCTCGGATTGGACAGCCTGCGGAAACTTGAGGCACAGCTGCTCAGCGCCGGCAACTCCTGAAGTCCCCATTTTTATCTTTATTTAGCTGTGTATTTTCATTCAGACAACTTTGTATTTATTTCAGACCCTTGTATGTATTACTCTAGAAGCTCGTGCACTTGTATCACCGAGTTCAGGGATTTGTAATAGCTGTCTTACGGTTTTAGCTTCCGCATTTATATTTGGATTATTGCAGTTAAATCAGTTCTTCTTCATTTAATTAAATTTAAATTATTAAAAAGGATAAATTGTTCTAATGTTGGTTTTCCTAGCAAGTGTAATGTTAGGTGCCATCACGGTCCCGACGGTGGGAATTCGGGGTCGTGACAGGTTGGTATCAGAACACTAGGTTACATAGGTCTCACGAGTCACGAGCAAACTTTGTAGAGTCTGGAAGATCGGTACGGAGTCGTCTGTACTTATCTTCTAAAAGGTATGGAGTTAAGGAATAGTTTCACTTCTATTCTTCTTTGTCGTGCGACTTTTTTTTCTATCCTCGATGATTGAACCCTTCTATTCTATTCTCTCGTAGATGACGGGAACACGCACTGCATCTTCAGCCGAGCAGCAGCCAGAGCCCCCAATTGCAGCCCTACGTGGGGCAGAGGTCGAGGCCAAGGCAGGGGCAGGGCTCAGCCTAGAGCTCGAGCAGCAGCACCAGCAGCGGAGCCTTAGGTGGAGTTTGACGAGGAGGTTCCAGCCCAGGCTGTGCCTGTTGGACCAGCTCAGGTCCTGGAGGGGTTCATCGCCACCCCGTACTTCAGGATGCTCTAGTCCATTTGGTGGGCCTTATGGAGAGTGTGGCTCAGGCGGTGCATTCCTGTGGCACCAGCCGTCTCTCAGGCTGGGGGAGGAGCACAGACTCCCGCTACTCATACTCTGGAGCAGATGGCTCCCAAGTTTCAGACTCCGCAGCCCAGCCAGTTGGGATAGTTCAGCTAGGTGTTGCGGCACAGGACGGTGATGGATCAACTATGTCTTCTGAGGATTTATGGAGATTGGATAGGTTTACTAAGCTTTTTCTAGTTCACTTCAGCGGTGCATCTTTAGAGGACCCCCAGAACTATCTTGACAGCTGTCACGAGGTGCTACGGAACATGGGGATAGTGGAGACCAATGGGGTCGATTTTGCTGCATTTCAGTTGTCTGGTTCCGCTGAGAAATTGTGGAGGGATTATATGTTGACCAGACCAGCTGGGTCGCCAGCTCTTACTTGGGACCAGTTCTCTCAGCTATTTCTTGAGAAGTTCCTTCCTATCACTTAGAGAGAGAGCTACCGCAAGCAGTTCGAGCGCCTTCAGCAGGCAGTATGATCGTCACCCAGTATGAGACCCGCGTTGTGGACTTAGCCCGTCATGTTATTCTTCTGCTTCATACCAAGAGAGAGAGGGTGAGGAGGTTAATTGAGGGATTCTCTTATCCTATCAAGTTTCATATGGCCAAGGAGATCGGGAGTGAGATTTCTTTTCAGACGGCTGCCAATGTCGCCAAGCGGATCGAGGATGTTCTTTCACAGGAGAGAGGGCAGGGGTCAAATAAGAGGCCTCGTCATTCCGGTGGTTTTAGTGGTGCCTCATCTTGAGGCAGGGGTACTTTTGGTAGGGGCTATCCTCCCAGGCTATATCAGTCAGTGCTTCAGGCATCCCACAGTGCTTCAGGGAGTCGTGTTCCTTATGTGCCTCATTCTGGCCAGCCAACCTATAGTGCACCGCCAGCTCCTTTCAGTGCACCTCCTATTTAGAGTTACTACCGTGTTCATCTAGTCTCAGTTTCAGCAGCCACAGCACCAGGATGGATGTTATGAGTGTGGTGGTTTTGGGCATATCTAGAGGACTTGTCCGAGATTATTGGGCGACACGTCACAATAGAGTTCTCGTGCCATGATTCCGGCACCGCTTGCATCACCGCCCGCACAGCCAGCTAGAGGTAGGGGTCAGGGAGCCAGAGGTAGAGATTAGACAGCTAGAGGTAGAGGTCAGACCTTTAGAGGTGGAGGTCAGGTCGCTAGAGGTGGAGGCCATCCAGTAGGAGGCTGTCCTAGAGATGTAGTTCACAGTGGTGGGGCCCACCCCCGATGCTATGCCTTTCCAGCTAGGCCTGAAGCTGAGTCATCTGACGCGGTTATCACAGTTACGGTTTTCGTATACAGTAGAGATGCCTCAGTTCTATCTGATCCAGGTTCTACTTATTCATACGTGTAGTCCTATTTTTCTTCATATTTGGTTATGCCTCATGATTCTTTGAGTGCTCCTGTGTATGTGTTCACACTTGTGGGAGATTCTATTATGGTAGATCGTGTCTATCGTTTATGTGTGGTTATCATTGGAGGTCTTGAGACTAGCGTAAATCTTCTACTTCTCGATATGGTTGATTTTGATGTCATTTTGGGTATGGATTGGCTGTCACCTAATCATGCTATATTTGATTTTCACGCCAAGAAGGTGACCTTAGGCTTGCCGGGGTTGCCTCGATTAGAGTGGAGAGTGACTCCTGGTCATTCTACCAGCAGGGTCATCTCTTATGTGAAGGCTCGACATATGGTCGAGAAGGGGTGTCTAGCCTATTTGGCGTATGTCCGTGTTTCTAGTGCGGAGGTTCCTTCTATGGATTCAGTACCAGTTGTTCGCGAGTTTCCAGAGGTGTTTCCTGCAGACCTGCCAAGAATGCCACCCAACAGGGATATCGACTTCTGTATTGATTTGGCTTCGATCACTCAGCCCATTTCTATTCTGTCGTACCGCATGGCTCCGCCAGAGTTGAAAGAATTAAAGGAGCAGTTGCAAGATTTTCTTGATAAGGGCTTTATTAGACCCAGTGTCTCGCCCTAGGGTGCGCCTATGTTGTTTGTAAAGAAGAAGGATGGAACGATGAGGATGTGCATAGATTATCGGCAGTTGAACAAAGTCACCATCAAGAACAAATATCCATTGCTGAAGATTGATGAATTATTTCATCAGCTTCAGGGTGCCAAAGTGTTTTCTAAGATTGATTTGAGGTCTAGCTACCATCAGTTGAGGATTAGGACATGCGATGTCCCTAGACAGCTTTCCGGACTAGGTATAGGCATTATGAGTTTCTAGTGAAGTCATTTGGGCTGACAAATACCCTAGCCGCATTCATGGATTTGATGAACCGGGTGTTCAAGCCCTATCTGGATTCATTTGTGATTGTGTTTATTGATGATATTTTGATCTACTCCCGCAGTCGAGAGGAGCATGAGCAACACCTTCAGATCGTTCTTCAGACTCTATGTCACGCCCCGAACCTGGGCGTGGACGTAACAGAAGACTCGATGCCTGACTACATGTGATCGAGCGAACCAACTAGGTGGCTGAATCAACATGTGATATCATAACATACTAAATGCAGAAGATAAACTAACACATGCTGATATACTTAAAGTCTGAATGATAAAAATCAAAGTGTGGAAACACTAATACAAGTCTGAGTCATGTCTGTAGCCAACACTGCTTAACACAAAAAGCTTGTGACTCTGTCTAATTGATACTCTAGTCTATGAAGTCTCTAATGAAGTACTGAAAACACTGAATCTGAAAATACTGAAGACTGTAAGATAATGATAATGCCCCGAACGAACTGGGGATCACCAAGTAGCTGATACGAGAATCCTAGCGTTCTGAATCGTCAACCTGTAAATCATTACCTGCATCGTGAGATGCAGGCCTCGGGCAAAAGGGGCGTCAGTACATTTGAATTGCACTGGTATGTAAAGCAACTGAAAGAAAGAATTATAAATGCTGAAACTGAAACTAAGCTGATAATTGAAAATTGATAATTGATAACTGAAATGATAACTATTGAAACTGAAATTGAAATGATAACTGATAACTGAACTGATGATTGGTAACTGAAATGATAACTGATAACTGAAATGATAACTAATAATTGAATTGAACAAAGGAAGTAAGGATATTAATACTCCCTCTTCTGAATGAAGAACAACCTGTTTATCTGAATAAGCTACGGCCTCGGGCCCAATATATATGTGCACAAGCTACGGCCTCAGGCCCAAGTATACATATACATAACGACGGCCTCAGGCCCAAAAATGCATCAAGCATAAACTACAGCCTCAGGCCCAAACATGCAAAAAACATATAAATTACGGCCTTAGGCCCAAATACAGGTGTTCAATATTCAGGAACTGAGAATCATACTGAAATACATGATACTGAAATACTGAATCATATTGAGTTACACGATACTCGAATGCTAAATAGAACTGGACTGAGACATGTATTCATGAACTGATTATGAAAACTGAAACTTTAACTGTTTATGACATGCTGAGTAATCTAGACTGAGACTCATGGGCATCAAACCCAAGTCTATATTGATTATTCACTGATTTTACAACGTTTAGAATGAAAGTCATGAATGAGTTACGAAGCTAGAGAATAGAAGTTCTACGAATATTCATGGAACTAAGACATAATTACTTTCTGAGGAAACTAGTAATAGTCATAATGAATGGGACGTAGGGAGAATCATAGACATTCCCAAACATAAAGAGAGTAAGCCTCACATACCTCAATTTCGCCCCTTAGTGCTACTAAAATGATCCACAATACTAAGAACCTTCAATCTACAATAGCAATATCCAATGGAGCCAATATTAGCAACAAATTCCATAACTTAAGCCATTTAGGCATATTATCAAACACCTTGTAGGCATAAATCTCTGCATCTCATCACCATATAATTAGTTCATCCAACTACCACCATTCATCAACAATTTATCTCACCATTATGATTAACCAATTTATAACTTCCAACATGACATATATGACCATCCATCCACACCCAACCAACAAAATTCCATCAATTAATCATATTTCAATCTCTACAATAGTTATGTAATTAAATAGGGAACTTATAGCTTTCAATCACCATACCAAGAGTTACAACACTTATTCATACTCATATTCCCTTAATAAATTCATACATGTAAGTCTAAGGGTGTAGGATTACCTTTTTTGGAAGAAATCTCGCAAAACCCTCCTTTGAGTTCTTGAAGAAATCTCTTGAAGATCTAAGTATTTTATGTGTAGATTTTATCAATATTAGTGTAGAAATTATGGAATTTCACACCAAGATAATGGGGATTGCTTACCTTGAAGATGGAAGGAGTTGGAGGTCTTGAGAGAGTGGAGGAAAACCCTAAAAGTCGTCCGAAAGAAATGGGGGAAGATGGACCCCGAAATTGTGTTTATAGGCCCAAATTTCGGATGCCGCCTCGGATGCTTCGCATCCCCACTTCACTCCTCTCAGGAGCTCGGATGCTGACCCGGATGCTATGGCAGCACTTCACTGCTAGCCCCTCTTTTAGGACGCGGCCTCGGATGCTTCGCATCCGCTCACTCCTCCGCCAACCTTTGGTAATTTATAAATTCTTGTAGGAATTTCCAAATGACGAACGGTTTGAAGCGTTAGAAACTAGAATCGAAGATATTTCATTTGATAGGTTGTGCATCACATAAAACCTTATATATCTATTTGTATGATCGTCCAAAGTGTGGTCTTGTGCGTACTCATTTGGAATTTTAGTCTATCATGTAATTTTCCAACTTGGCTTAGACTTAGGTCTCTCCTTGGACCCCAAATCACTTATGATATGCCTCGTACACTTATTATCATAACCAATTTATAACCATCATATTAATACTCATTTAATGTATCCACAACTGATTCAAATTTACGGGGTGTTATATTATCTCCCCCTTGGGATCATTCGTCCTCGAATGATTGTCCTGGCTGTATCTTCGGCTAACTTCGAAACTTAAATGGGTCTGGTGGGAACACGAACTTTCATTTACACTTGCATACTAAACTGAAGGAATACACGATTATTGAGCTGATGAGATACTGAATTGAATAGGTACTAGACTGAATGGCTGCTAAATTGACTAAACGCTGGAAGACATGGAGATTGTATTCTAAGGTCTGAATGAGAAGGTTAGATACCTTCAACATTTCTCCAAAATACCTACCAGCTAACAGAGCATAACACTAGCTCCATAGGGCATAATAATACGCATAATATGATACATATACATGAATACTTGTTTGTTATGGGTACGTGAATTCTGAACTAACGTGGATATACGAATACTGAACTGGCACGAATAATCGAGTGCTGAACTGACGTGAATATCTGATCATTGAACTCACATCAATATCTGAGTATTAAGCTGGCATGAATATCTGAGTACTGGACTGACATGAGTATCTGAGTACTGAACTGACTTGAATGTTCTAACATGGGATCTAAATACTGGAAACACAAATGTCGTGACATGAGTTTGAATACTGGAAACTTGAATGTTATAACATGACACGTGAAATACTGGTGTACAACCGCCAATTCTGGTGAAAACTCTAACTCGTAAGCTACTTGCCCGATCCTTCATAGGATCCCATATGGCCCGATGTATCTGGGATTGAGCTTTCCTTTCTTCCCAAATCTTATAACACCTTTCATAGGCAAAACTTTCAGAAACACCCAATCATCAACTTGAAACTCTAGGTCTCTATGTTGCATGTTCGAATAGGACTTTTGGCAACTCTGAGCTGTCTACAAATGCTCTTGAATCAACTTGACTTTCTCCATTAACTGATTGACCAAATCTGGTCCCAGCAACTCCGCTTTGCCAACTTCGAACCAACTAATTGGCAATCTACACCTTCGTCCATAAAAATCATGCTTTCAAAATGAGCGAGATAATCCTATTATAAGGTCCGTAATTACCATCTCCACTAAAGGATGTGTGAGTTCTGAGATAAACACTTGGTTTTCTGCTGCTCGACTTTCACTTGCTGACAATTCAGACACTTGTCCACAAAGTCTGCAACTCTCTTTTCATGTCGTTCCACCACTAAATCTCCTTAAGATCATGATACATCTTTGGGAAACCTAGGTGGATAGAATACCTGGAATTATGGGCTTATAACATCTTCCTCCCTCGCTAAGTCAATCTATGGTTGGAACACACAATCTATCCTGGTACCTCAAAGTACCATCTTCTCCCCCTTGTTCAAAAGCCATCATCTTATGCATGTGAATCCCCTATTTCAGCTACAACAAGTAGAGATCATCAAACTGTTTTTCCTTCACTTCGGCTACTAAGGAGGAATAGGTCCTGTTCTAGACAACAACTCCACTATCTTTGGTGTCCAAAAGTCGAACTCCTACCTCGGCTAAGCAGTGAACTTCTTTCAACATAGTTCTCTTGTCTACCTCATTCATGAGCTATACTTTTCACACTTGATTATCTTCTTAAGCACTTCCTAAAAATACTTATAGTATTGTTGTGAGCTAAGTCACTGACCACTACTCGAAATATTAGAGTCTCGTGCAATGGCACTACCCTCGTAATACATAACTGGGCATGATTTTATAGTTTTTCTGCCCCATGCTAACTATGTGGGTTTCAAATCTCTAACTGGACTTACTGATGATTTTCACATCTCTCCCTTAAAACAAAGGTTAGGATCTTGTACTTGCGGATCGTTCTCTTTTGTTAAGATCTGAACAACTTTTCTTATCTTCTGCAAAAAAAATTTTGTGCACTTTATGACAATGACGACTCATCTTTCAACTTACTCCTAAGAAATCTTCCTTACTAGGAAAAATTAAATTACTTACATAAGGGAAAGCTAATGTATTCACAACTACCATACACAATCTTAATAATTTAACTTTGCTTACACTGTCAATCTTGGGGAAACCTCTTTTCGATAATTCTTAAAGGCTACTCCTTTGTAGTTGATCTCTTACTGCTAGCTAATTTTTTTTCCACTGTCACTGTACTTCGGGTTTAACAAAAACTCTTTGGGTTCTAACACATGTTCGATATTTCAAACTGTCATCTACTCACTAGAGTTAACCTGGCTAAGTGAATCAAATCTTAACTCTACTAGCTCTATATTTACTCAAAATTTATTTACTATTCTTTTACTAACCACCTTCTAGCATCATGTTTTCTTACTCTGCTTTGAATAACTAAAGTGAAGCATAAGGTTATTCCTAACTTCCCTCACCATCCGACCCTATTCTACGATCGCACACTATCTTTCTTTTGTACTATGTATATGGATCACACTTAGGGAAATTTCATCTGTATTAAACAAAATTGGAATATCTAATTTCTATACACTCCAAAATCATATCAAACTACAAATGTTTGGGGTAAACACTTAGTCACATACCTAAGGGTTGAGCCACAACCCTAGCTAAAGATTTAGCTACTCATGAAAAATAAAGAAATGCAAGAAGAAATTATAGAATGCATAATCATTAATTAAACAAAGAAAATCTAGTATTAAGAAGTCAATCTAATACAAAATTACTGAAAGAAGTAAAGAAAATCGTTCAGGTGCACCTCTGCGAACTAAACTTGACCTAAAAATAACAAAAAGTTGTATTTATACTAAGCTAAAAATATCTGACAAAAATGCCCCTACGGAGGTTATGTGGCCGCATAATTCTGATGCGGACCGCAAAATGGGCTTCTGCGGCCGCACAATTCTAGTTCGGTCCGCAGTCTTGGGAATTTTGGGCTTTGAACTTCAGGCTTTTGCGGTCCGCATAAAAGTAGGTGCAACCGCACTTCTGATTATGCAGCCGCATAAAAGTGCTGCGATCCGCACTCTTCTACTTTTAGTTTTGAAACAACTCTCTGATTCTTCAGTCTTGCGGACCACATAATAATGATTGCGGCCGCACCTGATCTCTTGCGGCCGCATATTTTTGGTGCAGTCCACACTGTTTGAGCTGGATAAAACCTCCTCTCTGAATCTCATTCTGCGGCCGCACTGCTAGCCTCTTTGCCCAGTTTTGGCTCTTGTTCACTTTTGACTCCTTTATGAGTTGATTTTGACTTATTTCGCTCGTTTCCCAATATTCCTGCAAGTAAGCACATTTCGTTAGTTTCCGAGAATACCTTTAAGCATTTTTGAGCTAAAACGCAAGTAAAAGAGAGCAAATAAGCGGTCAAAATTCTTATTTATCAACTCCCCCAAACTTAAGCTTTTGCTTGTCCTCAAGCAAATAAGGCAATTTCCACCTCCACTAGAAAAAGGGATATTTCAGCTGGCCTAAGGTGAATCAGACACACATCAATTGGGACCAACAATTACCCACAACACATATGAATTATCAACAACGCAATGATTTGACGTTTTGAGTGTAATAGTTCTAGTGTGACACTAAAGCATCAAGAGTTGACTCTATTCATCAAGGAAGCTCTCTCTTCTCATGTATGTCATTGTGGATCCCAAACTCCTCCTCCTCTACTCTCCATTAGCAAATCTCACTTTAAAATGTAACACTCGAAACAAGGATAGTGAAAAGTTCGCTCATCTCTCTCAAAAGAACGTCACAAGTCCGGATCTAAGTACCATAAGCTTGCCCCTCATGTAAATCACCACTAATGTAAGCTCACTCAACTTGAAATCATGTAGGGCTTTTGTGGGATGTAGTGAAGGTTTTTGGATCAAGGCAGGACTTGTTGGAAAAGAATGGTTTCATCTTTCCTTAAGCACTCCATTTTCTCTTTTCGGCTCATACTTTCTCGACTCTTTGAGTCATTCTCTTCTTCCTCGGTGGAACTAGAGGGACGTAACGTCACTCTCTCTTGAGCATGACATTCATTTTTCTCCTTTTCTATTTACCACAGCCTTTCCTCCTTATTTTCTTTTGGATTCCCTTCAACTCTTCACTTTATTCACTTTCTTTTTGGCATGTTTCTTTATGTTCTTTCTTTCTTTTCTTTGCCTTCCCTTTTCTTCATTTCTTTCTCTTCTTTGTACCTTTCATCACTTTCAAACTCCTCTTCTCTCCCCCAAACTTATATTTTTGCTAATTGTTTCTTAAGAATGCTAAGGAAAGATCGGGTGCCAAGAAAGGGTCATTACAGAACGGATAAAGGCTTGTAACGTGGTTATTGGAAAAAAAGGGCTTCGGCTCAAGGGGGTTTACTAGGGATATCACATTGGTAGGCTATGGAAGATTTCAAAGTTCAATTTGGATCAAGGAGAGCCTACGATCATTTCGCAAGCCAAGCTACACTTAGAATTTCTCCTAGACAAACATTCGGGGCAAGTTCTAGACTATTAGCACAGGTACTTGGACTTGTAGCTAAACATCTCACCTCTCACGCTTCTGGATTGCTAAAGAGAAAAGAGTCAAGGGCCCACAACAACCCTAGCTAAAAATGTGAATCACAAATGGCTCGATTTGAACCACTCGATGACTGCTTAAGTCAACACAAGAGTCAAAAGAATCACAACAACAACTATTTTCTGCCAACAACTTGTTTTTAACCATACGATCATAGGTAAATGTGTTGGTACCAAGTGAAGCATGCTTGATACCCCTTTTATTCATTACTACTATATTCACCAAAACATAAAAGAAAACGGACTCAATCCCTTAAGAAGGTTGTCACGCCATCCATCGTTCGGAAGAGCCACCCGGTTCACACATAATCCACCTTTGGAAAGAACCGTGGCATTAAGAAACCAAAGGCTTATTATTCACTCAAAACGTAAAAAGAAGATAGCAAATTAAAAAGAAACTACTAAAGTAAATAAGAAGCTATACTATTAAGGAAAAGCAAATTAAAGAAGCTATGGAATAAACTACAGAAAGCGAGATAAATGAATATACAAACCGAAGTCAAATGAAAATATACATAAGGGAGATGAATATATACATAAGCAAAATGAATATTTACATCAAATGGAGAAAATATAGAAAATGAAGATGAAAGAAAAAATAGTATCAGAGTTATTACAGCCAAAATAATCTAAATAGACCAACCCCCAAATGAAAAAATAAGCATTGTCCCCAATGCTTAACAAAAATAAGAACAGGGAAAGTGTAGAGAGTTAAGAGAACTCCCTATATGGTCTCAGTCTGCATAGGATCCTCAGCAACATCAGCCTCAAGCTGTATCTCATCATTACCAGGCTGAGGGTCAACTGGGTTGCTGAGCATCCGGATCATCTCCTCAGCAGTGTGGGAAGTAGCAACTGGCTCATCAGACTGGCCGGCTGATGCCTCTGGTGCTGTCTGTGCTGCTGAGACTGCCTGTGGTGCTGGGGGTGCTGTCTCCATGAGCAGGTCCAATGGTAGATCATCGGCGGATGTAATCTTCTCAATCTCTTTTCTCAGCTTATCCACCGACTTCTTTGATGCCTGAGATCTCCGCATCTTCTTGACCTGTTTGCCCAAATCCTCAATAACTTTCCCCTATGCCTCCACTTTATCCATGATAGTCTTCTGGTCAGTCATAATCTTCTTCAAGGCTTCCTCCACTGACAGAGGTACCTGTGGCTCTGCTGGAGCTGCTGGGGCTGAAGACAGTGCTGCAACAACACTAGATATATCAGTCAGCTTTGTAGTAGCTTCCTGCATCCAGTTGTTGAGACTCGCCAATGTCTAGAAGACTCGCAGCGCAGTCTGAGGATAGGTAGAGGAAGCTGGCACTGGTAATGGAACTGCTAATCTAGCAGAAGATGGTGGACCGGAGGATGAAGATGGTGGCATGACTGCTGTCCTGGTGGAAGTACCGGCTGCTGTGGAGGGCTACTGAAGTTGCTGAACCTGTTATAACTGCACCTGTGGATTGGGGACCGCAGGTGCGGGCGCGCAGAAGCGTTTGGGAAGCCGCAGATGCGGCCAAGAGCAAGAAGTCCAGAAGGCGCAGGTGCGGAGGGTCCAACGCACTTGCGAGATCGTAGGTGCGGTATTTTATGCGTAGGTGCAGATTTTGTGGATTTAAGTGGAAACTGCAGAAGCGGTGGTTTGGGCTGCATAATCGGTTCCGCAGGTGCGGAAAATGGGCCGCAGGTGCAAAAAGCCTGGGCCGGAAAGTATATAAGTCCTCCTTCGTGAATTTTTGGTTATTCCACCATTTTTACATGCGGGTTTGAGCTTGAGGGAGCATTTTGAAGAGGGATTTCAAGGGGATTTCGTGGAGGTAAGGTTTTTGGACCCTAAACTTGTTTCTATGACGGTTATTAACTGTTTAAGCTTGAAATTTGTGGTAATTAGTGGTTAAAATTGGGGGTTTAGGGCTTGGAAATTGGAGACCTAAATTTAGGGATTTGAGGGGCCATTTATGGTCGGATTTTGGTATTCTTGGTATACATGGACTCGTGGGAGGATAAGGATTTCATTGATTTAATTTTTATCGGATTCCAAGACGTGGGCCCGGGGGTCGGGTTTGGTAAATTTCGGGATTTGTATTGTAATTTGATTATTTTCGGACGGGCTTCGTTCCCTTAGCATATTCTTATGTTGTGATTCTGATTTTGGGTAGATTCAACGCGAGTTGAGGCTGAGTCGAGAGGCAAGGGCATCGCGGAGTTGTATTTCATCCGGTTTGAGGTAAGTAACCATTGTACATCTGGACCTGAGGGTATGAAACCTCGGTATTTCGTACTGTTTGATAAATGAGGCGACGCACATGCTAGGTGACGAGCGTTTGGGCGTGCACCGGTAGGTATTGTCACTTGGTCCGTCCCGTAGCGGCTATTAAATTGCGTATTTGATTTGAAACCTTATGATATTCCGTATTTTTGAGGCTTATGCTATATTTTGGGCTGAATGCCATGTTTGGGGCCTTTGTGCCGACCTGTTTAGACCCTTAGGGTTATTTTTATTACTTTCCTCACTCTATTTGATTTGAAAGTATATTCTCAGTCATGTTTTGCCTGTTTATTGTTTAAAACCGGTTTCATTACTATACTTTTTAATATATGAAAACTGTTTGGGCTGAGTTCCCTGATTTGTCATCGATATGCCCGAGTGGCCGTGTGGTTAATGACTGAGAGAGGTTGAGGACCTAATAGTGAGGATTATATATACAATATGGGATGGGCTGCATGCCACAGCGATATTATATATATATATATATATATATATATATATATATATATATATATATATATATATATATATATATTATGGATCGGGCTGCACGCCGCAGCGATACTTATATGGATCGAGCTGCACGCCGCAGCGACATGTATTGGATCGGGCTGCGTGCCGCAGCGATATGACGCTTGGGCTGTAGGAGCCCCTCCGGAGTCTGTACACCCCCAGTGAGCGTAGTCGACTATATATATTGGATCGGGCTGCATGCCGTAGCGATTATTATATATATTGGAGCGGGTTGCACGCTGCAACGAATATTATTGTTATTACTACTATGAGATATTTATTGAGCCGGAGTGCCGAGTGTGAGTACTGTGTGACAAGATTTGAGTCACGTGTGACTGAGAGTCTTGCCCGAGGGGCTATACTTATGAGTGCTTTCTTTCCCAAGGGGCCTGCTTATGACGTTTACTCTGTTTTCACTCTTCTTAATTACTAATCCTCTATTGAAAATGTTGAATAAATGATTTCAAAGACTTTGATTTAAACTGGAGATTTTACGAGTAAATTGGCTATTGAACTGCAGATCTTTGACTTGTTGTTTCTGTTGAGTTTTCCTGATATATGATTTTAAATGCTCGTCACTGCACTCAGACTTTATGTACTTTAGTTACGTACTGAGTTGGCATACTCACATTACTCCCTGCACCTTGTGTGCAGATCCAGGTGCTCGTGCTTCAGGGTGAGAGCTTCCAGTACTCTTAGAGTATTTTCGGAGATCGCAAGGTAGCTGCACAGCGTTCCCAGCCCTGCTTTCCCCTTCCTATCTTAGTAATCTGTTATTTCGGACTTATGATGTATTATTCAGTTAGTGTTTGGGTTGTATTTAGAGGCTCTTGACCAGTGACACCGGATTGTTAGGCTGTGTTGGTATTTTGTACTGGTTTTCCGCATATTCAGTTTTATTCATCTATTTCATATGGAGAATTTGAGATTTATTCGATACTAGCAAAATGATTTTTATAAGAGATTTCGTTGTGGTAAATGTCTGGTTGGCTTGCCTAGTACTGTGATAGGCGTCATCACGACCAGGGTATTTTGGGGTCGTGACAAGTTGGTATCAGAGCCTAGGTTACATAGGTCTCACGGGTCATGAGCCAGTTTAGTAGAGTCTCGCAGATCGGTACGGAGACGTCCGTACTTATCCTCGAGAGGTTGCAGAACCTTTCGGAAAAGCTTCACATTCTTGAAATTCCTGTTGTGCGAATATGTTATTCTAGTACTAAACTTTAGTTATTTCTATTCTCTCATAGATGGTGAAGACACATGCTACCGGTCAGGGCAGAGGACCACCAGTACTACCAGTTAGGGCCACTAGAGGCCGAGGACGCGGTCGAGGCCGTGGTAAGGGCAGGGGTGTAGCCCGCACAGTAGCTAGGGCAGCACCTGTAGATCCACCAGCCGCCCCAGTTCAGGATCAGGTCCCAGTTGTTGACGCTCCCGTAGCACCAACTCAGGCACCGGCTGTGCCAATTGTGATTCCAGGCCTTCAGGAGGCCCTAGCTCCGATTCTATCAGTATGCACTGGCCTGGCTCAGGCAGTTTCAGTTGCTATGACCGCAGCTACTTCTCAGGCCGGGGGAGGCACTCATACTCCCGTTGCTCGCACACATGAGCAGGTTGTGCAGGGACTTCAGACACCGGGGGCATCTCCAGCCCAGTCGGTTGCACCAGCTCAGGAGTATGTGTTACCAGTTATGCCGGACGACGAGCAGCGTCGGTTGGAGAGATTTGGTAGACTCCAGCCTCCGACTTTCAGCGGTATAGAGGGCGAGGATGTCCAGGGCTTCTTGGACAAGAGTCAGAGGATTCTTCGCACCGCGGGTATTCTAGAGACCAGTGGGGTCACATTTACTACCTTTCATCTTTCTGGAGCTGCCTTCACTTGGTGGGAGGCTTATGAGAGGCGTAGGCCTGTTGATGCAGCACCCCTTACCTGGCAGCAGTTCTCCGTTCTCTTCTTGGAGAAGTATGTGCCACAGTCTCGCAGAGAGGAGCTGCGCAGGCAGTTCGAGCAGTTTGCGTCAAGGAGATATGACTGTGACACAGTATGAGATGAGGTTCTCGGAGTTAGCTCGTCATGCTGTTTGGTTGGTTCCTACTAATAGAGAGAGGATCAGGAGATTCGTTGATGGCCTCACATATTAGCTTTGGATTCTTATGACCAGGGAGAGGGTGTCAGGTGCTACTTTTGAGGAGGTTGTTGATATCGCTCGCGAGATTGAGTTAGTTCATCGCCAAGAGCGAGAGGAGAGGGAGGCCAAGAGGCCTCGGGGGTCTGGTAGTTTTGGTGGTGCTCCTTCGAGAGGTTAGTTCCAGCACGGCAGAGGCCGTCCATTCAGCCATGCTCAGTCAGCTCGCCCAATTCATCGGGGGGCATCTTCTGGCCATGGTTCTCACGGTTCTCATCAGGGCCATTCATCACTCAGCGCCCTAACAGCCCAGAGTTCGGCCCGTGCTCCATCAGTTCAGGGCTCTTCTACGCCAGGTCCTTCTACTGGTCACTACGGTTCCAGGGGTTCCCTTCAGTCCCCGTTCCCGGCGCCAGGGAGTTGTTATGAGTGTGGAGAGTTGGACATATAAGGAGGCAGTGTCCTCGTCTTCTTGAGGGTCCTTCCCAGCAGAGGAGCCATCCTTCGACTTCAGCTCCAGTTACTTCACCACCCGCTCAGGCAGCTAGGGGTGGGGGCCAGTTAGCTAAAGGTCGCCCCAGAGGGGGAGGTCGATCAGGTGGTCAGGCCCGTTTCTATGCACTCCTAGCCAGACCAGATGCTATTGCTTCGGATGCTGTGATTACAGGTATTGTCTTAGTCTGCCACAGAGATACCTCTGTACTATTTGATCCTGGTTCCATATTTTCATGTGTCATCATATTTTGCCCATTATTTGGATACGCCCCGTGAGTCTCTTGTTTTGTCTGTTCGTGTATCTACTCCGGTGGGCGATACTATTGTTGTGGACCGTGTGTACCGATCGTGTGTGGTGACCATTGGGGGTTTGGAGACCCGAGTGGATCTTTTCTTAATTTGTACGGTGGATTTAGATGTGATTTTAGGCATGGATTGGTTATCCCCGTGCCGTGCTATTCTGGACTGTCACTCTAAGATAGTGACATTGGCTATACCGGGTGTGCCACATATTGAGTGGCGAGGTTCGACCGATTTTGTTCCCAGTAGGGTGATATCATTTCTGAAGGCCCAGTGGATGATGGGAAAGGTTGTCTTTTATACTTAGCGTTTGTGAGGGATGTCAGTGCAGAGACTCCCAGCATTGATTCTGTTCCAATTGTGAGGGATTTTCCCGATGTGTTTACTGCAGACCTGCCGGGCATGCCACCGGACAGGGATATTGATTTTGGTATTGACCCGGTGCCGGACACTCAACCCATTTCTATTCCACCATATCGTATGGCACCAGCAGAGTTGAAGGAGCAGCTTAAGGAACTCTCGATAAGGGGTTCATTCGGCCTAGTGTTTCGACGTGGGGTGCGCCTGTTCTATTCGTGAAAAATAAAGATGGCACTATGAGGATGTGCATTGATTACAGGCAGTTGAACAAGGTTACAATTATGAACAAGTATCCCCTGCCTCACATTGATGATTTGTTCGACCAGCTTTAGGGAGCGAGATGTTCTCCAAGATTGATCTCCGTTCAGGGTATCACCAGTTGAAGATCAGGGACTCGGATATTCTTAAGACAGCTTTCAGGACCCGATATGGTCACTATGAGTTCCTTGTGATGTCTTTTGGGTTGACCAATGCCCCAGCAGTATTCATGCATTTGATGAACACCCTGTTTCGGCCTTATCTCGACTCCTTTGTCATAGTTTTCATTGATGATATTCTAGTGTATTCGCGTACTCAGGAGGAGAATGCGGAGCGTTTGAGAGTGGTATTCAGCGCTTGAGGGAGGAGAAGCTTTATGCAAAATTCTCCAAGTGTGAGTTCTGGCTCAGTTCAGTGGCTTTCTCGGGGCACGTGGTGTCCAGTGAGGGTATTCAGGTTGATCCGAAGAAGATAGAGGCGGTTCAGAGTTGGCCCAAGCCATCCTCAGCCACAGAGATTCGCAGTTTTCTTGGTTTGGCGGGTTATGACCGTTGGTTCGTTCAAGGATTTTCATCTATTGCATCACCCTTGACCAAGTTGACTCAGAAGGGTGCTCCATTCCAGTGGTCGGATGAGTGTGAGGCGAGCTTTCAGAAGCTCAAGACTGCCTTGACCACAACTCTAGTATTAGTGTTGCCATCAGCTTCAGGTTAATATACAGTGTATTGTGATGCTTCGAGGGTTGGTATTGGGTGTGTGTTGATGCAGGAGGGTAGAGTTATTGGTCATGCTTCTCGTTAGTTGAAGCCCCATGAGAAGAACTACCTTGTTCATGATTTAGAGTTGGCTGCCATTGTTCACGCGTTGAAGATTTGGAGGCATTACTTGTATGGTGTGTCTTGTAAGGTGTTTACTGATCATCGTAGCCTCCAGCACTTGTTCAAGTAGAAGGATCTCAATTTGAGGCAGCGGAGATAGTTGGAGCTGCCAAAGGATTATGATATTACTATCTTGTACCATCCGGGGAAGGTCAATGTAGTGGCCGATGCCTTGAGCCGGAAGGCGGTGAGTATGGGTAGTCTTGCATTTATTCCTATTGGGGAGAGACCTCTTGCAGTTGATGTTCAGGCCTTGGCCAACCAGTTGGTGAGGTTGGACATTTCGGAGCCCAGTCGGGTCTTAGCTAGTGTGATTTCTCGGTCTTCCTTGTTTGATCACATCAGAGAGCGCCAGTATGATGACCCTCATTTGCTTGTCCTTAAGGACAGAGTTTAGCACGACGATGCCAGAGATGTGACCATTGGTGATGATGGGGTGTTGAGGATGCAGGGCCGGATTTGTGTTCCCAATGTGGATGGGCTTCGGGAGTTGATTCTGGAGGAGGCCTCTAGCTCGCGGTATTCCATTCATCCGGGTGCCGCGAAGATGTATCAGGATCTGAGACAGCATTATTGGTGGAGGAGGATGAAGAAGGATATTGTGGGATTTGTAGCTTGGTGTCTCAATTGTCATTAGGTGAAATACGAGCATCAAAGACCGGGTGGCTTGCTTCAGCAGATGGATATTCCAGAGTGGAAGTGGGAGCGGATCACCATGGACTTTGTAGTTGGGCTCCCACGGACTTTGAAGAAGGTTGATGCTATTTGGGTGATTGTGGATTGGCTGACCAAGTCTGCGCACTTCATTCCCATTTGTACTACCTATTCTTCAGAGCGGTTGGCAGAGATCTATATTCGAGAGATTGTTCGCTTGCATGGTGTCCCAGTTTCCATCATTTTAGATAGAGGAACTCAGTTTACTTCGTAGTTTTGGAGGGCCGTGCAGAGAGAGTTGGGCACTCAGGTCGAGTTGAGCACAGCTTTTCACCCTCAGACGGACGGGTAGTCCGAGCGCACTATTCAGATATTGGAGGACATGTTGCGCGCTTGGTGATTGACTTTGGTAGTTCATGGGATCAGTTTCTACTGCTCGCGGAGTTTGCTTACAACAATAGCTACCAGTCGAGTATTCAGATGTCCCCATATGAGGCTCTATATGGGAGGCGGTGTAGATCTCAGTTGGATGGTTCGAGCCGGGTGAGGTGATAACTGTGATTTTAACACGTTTTATGCCCACCTTTGCCTATGCTTTATGTATGAATTGTCATAAAATAGACCCATAATGCTTACAAAGTGCGCATGATTGCAGGTTTGAGCGAAAAGATGACAAAAGTCAAAAATCGGCTCGAAACGGAGTGAAACCTGCTCAAGTGTCAAAAATCATTGAAGTGGGGACAAGAGGACCTAGCGCGGACCGCACTGATTTGCTGCGCGGCCGCTCTAGGAGATTCAGAGAGTATACATTTCAAGGGTTTTCCATGCGCGGTCAGCGCTCCTTTCTACGCGGTCAGCGCTGGTGTCCACGCGGTCGCGCTTCATTGTTGTGCGGTCCGCGCCCATTAGCCTGCGCGGCCGCGCTACCCCTTTGTGCGGTCCGCATCCCCGGCTTCAGAAGTGAGTGATCGAAGGCCAAGACCCCTACGCGGCCGCGCTGCATTTCTGCGCGGTCCGCGCCAGCGCCGCAGGGGTATTTTTGTCCAGTTTTTCTAGCCTAGTATAAATAGAATATTTTATTATTTCTAGGTTAAGTTTTAGACATCAGATAGCAGCAGCACTCGTGAGACTCAAGTTTTAGCCTATTTTGGGCATTTACATCTTGTTTTATCGTGTATTCTTGTAGATTAACATTCTAGTCAATTAATATGTTGACTTTATCTACTATTTCTTCAATTTCTGTTGCTATTATGTCTAGCTAAACCCATTAGCTAGGGTTGTGGCTCAACCCTAGTGTGGGTAATTAATGGGTGTGATTGTTTAATGCTTGAATGATGTTGGGTGTTTGCTATTTGGGTTAATTTTATGATTTAACTAGGATTTGGTGGTTGCAAACACTAAGTCTAGCTTAGTGGGTCTTGACTCTTCTTGAGAAAGAGTGTCTATGACTCCAAAATTAACCCAACAAGGAATTGGGATGGACCCATGAGAATGGTAGTCCCAATTAACGGGTTAAACCTCGAGAGAGTAATTACCCAACTTGAACCCTAAGTTGCTTGGGCTTGTTGGCCTACCCAATTGGTCTCGAGAGAGTCAATTGGGCAAAATCACTCTTTCTACCGAGAGGTGTGAGAGTGAGTGCAATCGTGCAACGGTTATAGCATAAGCCCCATAATCATCATTCTTGTATTAGGAATCTCTACCCGTTAGTTGGCCACCTAGGTAAATGCCACGACCCTAGTGCCTTTCTCTATCTTGCATACAACCTAGAATTAATATCTTAGCATAATTTAGTTATAATTAGTAGTTGTTAAATTGTAGTTGATAATCATAAAAACCCAAAAATGTTAGAAGATCAATTAGAAGCAAACACGCATTTCTAGGCTAAGCAAATATCCAACTCTCTTTCTAGCTCCCTGTGGAAATTGACCCCGATACCACTATTGGGTAAAAGTATTAGCGCCCACTCTTCCTAAGGTTGAGTCCGCTGCGATCAACTTTTTGGCGTCGTTGCCGGGGAGCTTACGGTGTTGACTATTTCTGTAGCTAGTTTTGTGTTTTGCTTCTCTTTCCTTCTTTTTACTAACTTTATTTGTGTTGATCCATCAGGTACACATGGCTCTAAACGGAAATGACCCTCTTGGCAATGCCTTGGCGGGGGAGGAGGTTGAAGATGTTGAGCAAGATGAGCTTCCGGTACCTCAAGTACCACGAAGAGGTAGAAATGCCAATGCTAATGTAAATAACAACAACCCTATTCCAGACCCTCCTCCGCCACCGCCAAGAGCGGTCCCAAGAGTTCTTCCTAATCAAGGGTACGCGAGTGCCATCGTTCCTCCCCGAATCCGGGCGGGAACTTCCATATCACAAATGTCATGTTGACCTTGCTCGAGCAAAGGGGATATTTTACGGGCGCCTCCGACCAAAATACATACAAGCACTTGAAGGGGTTTGTAGATACTTGCTGGGGCAGTAAACAAACAAACGTGTTAGAGGATGCGTTGCGATTGAGGCTTTTCCCGTTTTCTCTTCGGGGCAAAGCGTTGGACTGGTTAGAAAGGCTACCAAATCATTCTATCACCACATGGGATGAATTGGCGGACAAATTTATTGCCAAGTTCTTTTCTCCAAGTCATATAGCGGCTCTTCGGGACGAGATTATAGCCTTTAAGCAAATGCCAACGGAACCATTGCATGAGATCTTGGAGCGATATAGAACAATGGTGAAGGAGTGCCCTAACATTGATATGACTGAGGCGATGATCCAACAGACTTTCTATAGGGGCATCAACACCACGAATCAATTCATTGTGAACCAATTGGCCGGTGGGAACTTTATGAAACTTTCTAACCAAGAGGCATGTGACGTACTTGATGAAATGGCGGACACCTCTTCGGCATGGCAAGCCGAGCGAATGTACCCCAAGGTGACCCCACGGTCATCCATTTGCACAAGGAGTTGAGTGATCATGGCCAAGCTATTGCCGAACTTATAACAACAATGAATCAGTTGGCGAAGGCGCAATTGCAATAAGTACAAAACCCGTGCCAAGTCAATGCAATGGAGAATGTTTCTATGCTAAAAAGGAGGCAAAGAGGGCAACAACAACCTCAAGGTAATGGTGAGCAGTTTGACAACAACAATGATGGTGGTGGTTATTCGGACGAGTGTTTTGATGATCAAAGTGAGGAATGCCAATATGTCAATAACTACCAAGGAAATAGAGAAAATCAAGGGAATCAACAATGGCGCCCCCAAGGCAATTGGGGAAATCAACAAGGAGGCGGCAATTGGAATAACAATAATCAACAACAAGGTGGCAACAATTGGAAAAATAACAATTAGAACAACAATTGGGGTAATCAAGGTAATAACCAAGGCAATTGGAACGGGAACAACTACAATTGGAACAACAACAATAGCAATCAAGGAGGGTGGAATAATGGTGGTAGGGGGCAAGGCTTTCAAAGGCCCCCCATGTTCCAACAACCAAACAATCCACCCCCCTTTCAGTCACAAGGGCCTAGTTCTTCTGGAAGTGATATGGGACAGATAGAAATGATGTTCGAGCAGATGATGAAAAAGAACCAAGATTCTGACGCACAATTGGCTTCGTATAACACATCTATCCGGAACCTAGAGGTGCAAATAGGACAAATCTCTCAAGCTTTAAATACCCGACCAAAAGGTGCGCTACCAAGTGATACGGTAGTGAACCCGAAGGGGGGTAACAATCATGTGATGACGGTTACAACTAGGAGTGGAAGAGGCGGTGATGTGCATGCCTCGGTTGAGAATCAAGTTGTGAACGATGAAATTGAGTTGCATGATGATGATGCACCTTTGAATGTTGACAATGTGGTTGAACCAATAGTGACAAATGATGTGCGGATTGATATTGATGATGAGGCCGGGGTAGAGACTCAAGATACCGTGAACCCGTCTAGGGAACATATTATTGATATACCCGAGCCGGGGGTGCCCAAGGCCAAGGCACCCTTGCCTAGACCACCTCCACCATATCCTCAGCGGTTAGCAAAGCAAAAGACCGACAATCAGTTCAAGAAATTCATAGACATGATGAAGAGCCTCACAATCAATGTTCCTTTAGTGGAGGCACTTGAACAAATGCCTGGGTACGCAAAATTTATGAAGGATTTAGTCACCAAGAAGCGTTCTATGGAGTGTGAAACAATAAAGATGATGCACCAAGTTAGTGCGATTGTGCATTCTATGGCCCCGAAACTAGACGACCCTGGAGCTTTCACTATTCCTTGCACTATCGGAAGTGCGGACTTTGCTAAGGCCCTATGTGACTTGGGGGCTAGCATTAATCTGATGCCGTACTCAGTCTTCAAGACTTTGGGAATTGGGCAACCTAGGCCAACCTCAATGAGACTTCAAATGGCGGACCGATCGATGAAGAGGCCTTTAGGTATAATCGACGATGTGCTTGTCCGGGTGGACAAATTCATATTGCTGGCCGACTTTGTCATATTGGATTGCGAAGTGGATTTCGAAGTGCCTATTATTCTTGGAAGACCTTTCCTAGCTACGTGGAAGGCATTGGTTGATGTGGAAGCAGGGGAGTTAACATTCCGTGTGGGAGATGAGAAGGTGGTATTTCATGTGTGCAAGTCAATGAGGCAACCCAATAGTAGGGAGGTGTGGTCATTTAGGTG